>NC_091434.1:57217076-57817076 GCF_964237555.1 Oryctolagus cuniculus | reverse complement strand
CTTGTTTAAAAAGTGTTTTATGTTAGCATGAAGATCAATAAAGCCCAGAAGCTTTTGTTGACCACTAAATATTGTATTTTCCAATCAAAATAAACCTTATGTCCAGTTGAAACTGTAAATGCCAGGTGTTCAAGTAGCAGCTCTGAGACAGGAGCGCCATTCCTACTAGCTTTAAGTTCCAGAAAGCAGTATCTCTACTGGGCACAAGTAGCAGCAGCAACTGTCACTGTCACCATGAAAGAGGTGAGTTTGGCAGCACTGCACGCAGCACCTTCCCTTGTCCAACTGAGTTTTTAAGAACTTTTCTGTATAGTATAGTTAAGATGGCCCAGGGGCTGGTGCTGTGGCATAGGTTAAGCCTCCACCTGCAGTGCCGGCACCCCATGTGGGTGCCAGTTCGAGTCCCAGGTGCTCCACTTCCTATCTAGCTCTCTACTAACCCGCCTGCGAAAGCTGCAGAAGGTTGCCCAAGTCCTTGGGCCCCTGTATCCACATGAGAGAACCAGAAGTAGTTCCAGTCTCCTGGGTTCAGGAGACTAGTTGTTGCGGACATTTGCAGAGTGAACCAGAAGGCAGAAGATCAATCTCTCTCTCCAAACCCCTCTCTATAACTCTGCCTTTCAAATAAATAAATGTTAAAAAAGAAAACATAGCAACTGCGGCAGGCATAGTGGCACAGCAGGGTAACCTGCTGCTTGGTATTCCCTCATCCCAATCAGTGTCGGGTTGGAGTCCTGCTTACTCCACGCTTCTGATCCAACTTCCTGCTAAAATGTCTAGGAGGCAGCAGATGACAACCCAAGTACTTGCATTCCTGCCACCAGATATGAGAGACACACATGGAGGTCTTGGCTCCTGGCTTTGGCCTGTCCTGCCCCTGGCTTTTGTGAGCATTTGGGAAGTGGACCAGCAGATAGAAAATATCTCTGTCTCTCCCTCTCTCCTGGTCATTCTACCTTTTAAATAAATACATATTTTAAAATAGATAGCAACTTTCACTGACTGGAGTCTATTTTTTGTTACTACCCATTTAACTTTGTTTGAAGCATAAACAAATGGATTCCATAAAACACTCTAACAAGAGATTTTTTAAACATTATATATTAAGGTTATTTGGGAAGATTGTCGGTAGGTGTTTACACAACTGTGTATACAAATATACGTAGAACTATTACCTAATAGCTACTAAGCTAAGCGATTACACTCTGAGAACTGAATCTTGCTCATTTGCAATGTGCCTATCATTCCTACTAGTGGTAATGCCTTACCACTTGCTCGTATAGTGAGGCCCTCTCCAGGCCCCAATCGCTAATTCTTGCTATAAGCAAATATCTGTCTAGTTTAAGTAACTAATAACTCACTAACAGTAATGAGGAGGAATAAACTTTTATACATACAAGGCTCAAAAGTGAAAGAACTTCCTTTCACTTCTATACGCTTACTCAATCCAAATGTTCATATCTGAGGGTACTCATGAAGCATATCTTAGATGAACAGATCCCAAGCATTATCCCTCTTCTAAATTATTTTGACACACATTTACATATATATGGATCCCCAAAACCTAAGAAGGTTGAAATTGTAAAGAGTTGTAGAGAAATATACTGCATACATTATTTACCACATTTTTGTGCCTAGCACTCTAAATTTGACTGTAACTTAATGTTTCTTTATAACCAATAGTTCATTTCTTGACCTCACTTTTTATTGGGTCAGTAGCACTACCATCCTTTCTGCTTTAATTGTTAGGAGTCTTCCTCCTGCAGCTTTCCAATGGTACAAGATTTTAAATTTTGTTTTCTACAGTGTCAAATGAAATTATTGTACTAAAATCATTAGCAACCGAGTTTCCTGCATTCTAATGTTGAAAGCTTATAAAGAGTCTACACTGGTGTTTCACCTAAGGAAAACATACATGAAAAAATTAAAGGAGTTGGCTCTGACATCGCCTAAATCATGACAAAGAGATCTTCAAAGTTTTAATATTAAAAGTGGGCAAAGTTTTAATATTAACAATTTGTTCACATCAACTTCTAGTATTAAATATAAAAAAATGAATTTGGAACAATGCATTACCATACCCTAAGAGCAACCAGGGCCACCGCCAGGAAACTGTCTTTGACAATTTTTCCTCATCCTTTCACTCTCCTTGCTCCACTCTTTAAGGGACTCTCCTAAAATCAATTATCTCATACTATCTCTACTAGTAAAACAAGACTGTTGACTGTCATAGTACAAAATAAGTGTTTCGCTCTAGTACAGAAGTGAGTTAGCAAAAGTAAAAGATGTCCAGAGCTCCACAGAACTTAATCTGCAACTCAGGGGAGATGCCCCAGTGTACACAGCGGCATCTGGGCAATGAACAGCCTTGCTGTCTCAACAGTGAGACATACAAAGCTCAAGGGGGAAAATGATCATATTCTCTTTTATTCTGTTTTGCTCAATAAATAGCTTCATTCATTGAAAATACATAAGGATAATGGTATTTTTATATGGCTTTACAAGTTCTAAAGAATTTTTAAGTTTATAATTCTGATACAATTATGGAGTTTGATACTCACTGCAGCATCACTTTATAATGCAACCTTGTCTGAGTTCAATGGGATACAACTTTCTAATTAGCCTTGACTGTTGTTTCCTATTGAATTCTCTTGGCTCTGATTCAGAGCTCCAAGACTATAATTAACTTTACTAGATTTTAAAATCCTATAACATTTCATGCACCATGACCTTGGAATACTATCTTTGAGTGGATATTTTTCTGCTTTTCTAGGGAAACTTCTTAGATCTGTGCTTAGGATCTGTCCCAAAGTAGGGGGAAGAGGGTGAAAGAAAACATAAATTCTACTTATTTATAGAATTTTATTGTTAATCTTTCAAGATGGACCTTTGCTAATCAGATCACAGTTTAAATAAGTTTTAACTTGTGCCAAAAGCATTGTAGGTCATATATCCCAGCATTTGACCCACTGAAATGCACTGGTCCTCTCCCTCCATAGGAGCTGATCACAACAAATTTTAAAGGATATAAAGTACACATTTTATGATTTCAAGATCTAGATCCTTAACTGTGACCTCTTTACTGATATTCAAATCTATATTTTCAACTGTTTATAAAGGTTATCTATGGGCACATACATCCTAAAGTAATTTAAACATCTGTTAATGGTTATCACATGATGAATTCTTCTTTCTTCTATAGAAACAATAGTGTCCTCTCACATAATGACTTTGAGATATTCATCCTTCCCTAAAGGGGAGATGGCAAAGAGAAAAGTACTAACATTGGTTGAACTTTTTTAGATACTTACATATTAATGTGTTCATTCTATAAATATGTATTGGGTATCTGCTACATTCCAGGTAACAGGTATATAGGATGAACAATAGGCAACAGAAACAGAAGAGGATACAGCTATTGAACAAATACACATAAAATAAATTATAATCACATTGACACATGCTATGAAAGAAAAGTACACTGTGTAAGTAAAGTGAGAACATGTAACCTGATGACCTAATAAGTTAGTCTAACCTGAAAAGTGCTCTGAGGAAATTATATTTATGCCAGAAATCTGAAAGCTGAGTTGCTTTCACCTAGGCAGGACCTAACCATTATATGTAAGATGGAGAAGATAAAAATCATACAATTCCTAGAAATCTGATTATATTAAATGACACAGAAATAAGCAAAGCACATTGCTGGTGATAGTGAATTCTTCTCTGATTTTTTAAAAGAGATTTTATTTATCTATTAATTTTAGAGGTAGAGTTATAGACAAAGAGAGGGAGAGACAGAGAGAAAGGTTTTCCATCCACTGGTTCACTCCTCAAATGGCCACAACAGCCAGAGCTGAGCTGATCTGAAGCGGGAGTCAGGAGCTTCTTCCACGCCTCCCACGTGACTGCAGGAGCCCAACCACTTGGGCCATCTTCCAGTGCCTTCCCAGACCAAAAGCAGAGAGCTGGATCAGAAGAGGAACAGCCGGGATGCAAATCAGCATCCATATGGGACATGGCGCTGGAGTCTCAGCCTATTACTCCACAGCGCCAGACCCTCTTCTCTGAATTTTTTTTTTTTTTTTTTTTGACAGGCAGAGTGGACAGTGAGAGAGAGAGACAGAGAGAAAGGTCTTCTTTTCCGTTGGTTCACTCCCCCAGTGGCTGCTGCGGCTGGCGCACCGCACTGATCCGAAGCCAGGAGCCAGGTGCTTCTTCTGGTCTCCCGTGCGGGACTTGGGCCATCCTCCACTGCACTCCTGGGCCACAGCAGAGAGTTGGACTGGAAGAGGAGCAACCGGGACAGTTAAGTCCTATTGTCCCATAGCTA
Organism: Oryctolagus cuniculus; assembly: GCF_964237555.1. NCBI lineage: Eukaryota > Metazoa > Chordata > Mammalia > Lagomorpha > Leporidae > Oryctolagus > Oryctolagus cuniculus. The sequence continues at coordinate 57,812,746 of NC_091434.1, read as the reverse complement.
AAATGCTTTATTCTGATGCTGATTATGAATGATCTTTGAAATTCACTATAATCTTAAGATTTGTATGTTGAATACAGATATTTGGTAACTTTAAAGTCACATACTGGATTGAGTAAAAATTCCAGAATTTAGGGGGTGGCATTGTTGTGCAATGTGTTAAGCTGCCACCTATGACACCAACATCCCATATGAGCACCAATTTGAGTTCTGGCTATGCCACTTCAGATCCAGCTCCTTGGGAATGTGCCCAGGAACACAGCAGAAGATGGTCCAAGTGCTTGGACTCTTGTTACCCACATAGGAGACCTGGATGGAGCTTCAGGCTTCCAGCTTCAGCCTGGACCAGCCTGGCCATTGTGGCCACTTAGAGAGTGAACCAGCAGATGGAAGGTGTCTCTCTCTCAATCTTCCTTCTGGGGCCAGCGCTGTGGCACCACAGGCTAAAGCCCTGGCCTGAAGCACCAGCATCCCATATGGGCGCCGGTTCTAGTCCCAGCTGCTCCTCTTCTGATCTAGCTCTCTGCTGTGGCCTGGGAAAGCAATAGAAGATAGCACAAGTCCTTGGGTCCCTCCACCCACGTGGGAGACCCAGAAGAAGCTCCAGCCATTGTGGCCATCTGGGGAGTGAACCAGCAGATGGAAGACCTCTCTCTCTGTCTCTACCTCTCTCTGTAACTCTGTCTTTCAAATAAATAAAAAAATAAATCATAACAAAAATCTTCCTTCTATCCTCCCTCCTTTGGTCTCTGTAATTCTGCCTTTCAAATAAATAAAATAAAATATTTTTAAAAACATTCCACAACTTAAAAACTGGGTCTATAAAATTGTTAATATATCAAACAGAACAAAAATCCATTATGCATATGTCCCCTGAAGTCCTGGACTCTTCAGTCATAAAAAGCAGAATTCCTACATATTGTCAAGAGCTCATTAAAAGAGTTAATAAAGGGCTTAGTGGTAAAGCCACTGTCTACAATGCCAGCATCCCATGAGGGTTCATGTCTCAACTGCTCCCCTTCTTTTCCTGATCCCTATTAGTGGCCTGGGAGAGGCAGTGAAGATGCCTCCTGCTACCCATGTAGGAGACCCAGATGAGGCTCCTGGCTTCTGACTTCCATATGGCCCAGTCCATCTGGGGAGTGAATCGGCAAATGGAAGAACTCTCTCTATATATAACTGTCTCTCCCTCTCCCTATTTAACTCTGACATTCAAATATATAAATAAATATTTTTAAAATATTAATAAAAATCACTCTTTAGTAAAACAATCTTTTTACAATGACAAGGAAATTGACCTTCAACTCTACAGAATCCAGCTTGGTGAGTTCATGTACTGAAAAAGACAGACATCTCCTTAAAAATTCCTTACAGCCTCACTGGAAAGTCCTTTCCAGGTACTTCTCATAAGTCCCTATGCAGCCAAACTCAAGATAATTGATGCTTGGGTCCACATTTCCCACCTAAAAAAGACTGATCCCGCTTTAATAGTCTAGCCCTTCAGCATCACTGACCGCAAGCTTTGTCTGACCAGGAAGAAAAATGACTGACAGCTTGATGTTTCACTGTTTTCAACTGAGACCCTGGACCAGGCCTTTACAATCCTTAAATACTGAAACTTGTTATGTAGATCTCATGCTTATTTTATAATTTATGTAGTAATTACATTCTTAGGAATGTTGCTAATTTTGATGATCCTATGCCAAGCCATTTATCTTTGTGTTCCGATTGCTTGTTTTCAGATATTTGTTTGTAATATATGTAGTGACAACTCAGTAAAGATGGGCAGAAGAGAGAGCTCCCATCTTCTAGTTTATACCCTCAATGCAACAATGAAGACTGTGTTGAGCAGCATCTGAGAGCTGGGAACCCAATCCAGGAATCCCATGTGGGTGGCCAAGACTCAACTTCTTGAGCCATCACTACTGCCTCCAGGTTCTACACTACTAGGGAATTAGAATTCACAGCTGGAGTCAGGTATTGAACTCCAATCTGGGATGCAAGCAATCCAATCCAGTACCCTAGCTGTTAGGGCAAACACTCATCCATCACCACTGTCCAGATAACTGACAAAAAGAAAAACAATAACTCTAAGGATATGTTATTACTTCTCTACATTTATACAAAAATTTAGACTCTATCAGAGCAGAGAAACAAAAGGAGCATGCCTAAAATTCAAAATGGAGTCAAGCATCCATTTTCTGACTCAAGATTACAAACATCCTCTAACATCCTTGAAAGATCACCTTGCAGCCCTTGCCCTGGCACATTTCTGCTTCAACTGCCAAGATAAACAGTCTCTGACTGAGAAGGAGCATCCAGTGATGTCATAAGAAATACAAGAGAGGGTGGAGCCAAGAAAGCTGAATAAAGCTGTTCTAAGAGAAAAGGAGGGCGGTCCAGTGTATCAAATGATCCTCAGAGCTCAAATGATTGGAAGAGAAAAGGATCCACAGATTCAATTGTCAAGGAGATGATGGGACCCTGAACAAAAGAGAGAATAAAACTTTGAAAGCAAAAGAATTCCACCCACTACACAAGAAAAAGGAGAGAGGAGAACTGATGTTGACAAGTTGATAAATGTGTTGGAGGAGTGTTGAGTGAGTTGCTTCTAATTGTTTTTACTTTCTCGCTGAAGGATGAAGTTAAGTCATTAGCTATGGGGAGTGAAGAGCTAAGACAGGCAAAGTGAGGAAGCATGAGGAGAGAAAGTATAAAGCCATTATTTTGAGAGGGAAGGCAAAATTTTTAGTAGACAAAATTGCTAGGTAGTGTTGATTATTTGAAATTTTTATCTTGAACTCACAGTATATCCAGTCACCCTGGTTGAGTGATTTGTTCCAGCAACTAGAGTTAGGAATCGGCCAGGTGAATATGGCAGACAAAGAGCGGATCAGGGAATTGAGGATACCTCAAGGGAATGGTTGTTAAAATACAGTATGAAATCTCAGGTACACAAGAAGATCAGGGACTGAAGAGAGTAAAAAGTAGTTGATGAGTAGGCAGTCTTGGGGGAGTAAAAACAATTTTCCAGAACAAATCAACTGGAATGAAAAAGAGGTGGTAGGCAAGATATGTGTGATACCTGAAATTAACATTATAAAGTTAGCACCATTGACAGAAGACAAGATCTAGAATTTCCAGTGTAGATGGGGCAGAATAGATAAGCAAGCTAATAAATAAAGAAGTCAGTGCACTAGAGAGTTCATCTACTTTATCATCAAAAAAGGAGACAGATTTCTTTATGGACTTCTTCAGATAGCTGTATGTTGAAAGATGGGCAATATGATATTTGGCCTACTAGATCAGTTCCATAGTCATCCTAGAAACAAGGAGATGGTAAAATATCCCAGATTCCACCCCAAGGATCACATTGCCTCTTCCCAAAATTGCAAAGCATCAAGTGGGTACTTCACACACACACACAATCTAGGATGTTATTATTCCTAGGGGATTAAAAGTAAAGAAAAACCCCAGGGCCCTAGTGTCCTGATCACACAGTGATGAAAGGGGGTAAAGAACAGCACAACTCCTACAGAAAAAGAAACCAAGAGCTATATTTAAAAAGCTAGAATTTAGGGACTGGCTGCCCTTTTTTTTTTTTTTTTTTTTTGACAGGCAGAGTTAGACAGTGAGAGAGAGACAGAGAGAAAGGTCTTCCTTTGCCGTTGATTCACCCCACAATGGCCGCTGCAGCCGGCGCACCACGCTGATCCGAAGGCAGGAGCCAGGTGCTTCTCCCATCTCCCATGCAGGTGCAGGGCCCAAGGACTTGGGCCATCCTCCACTGCACTCCCGGGCCACAGCAGAGAGCTGGCCTGGAAAAGGAGCAACCGGGACAGAATCCGGTGCCCCAACCAGGACTAGAAGCTGGGGTGCCGGCGCCCCAGGCGGAGAATTAGCCTATTGAGCCGTGGCACTGGCCTAGGGACTGGCATTGTGCAATAGCAAGTTAAGAAGCCTCCTGCAAAGCCAGCATCCCATATCGGTGGCAGTTTGAGTCCTGGCTGCTCTACTTCCAACCCAGCACCCTCCTAATGTGCCTGGGAAAACAGCAGAAGATAGCCAAAGAGCTTGGGCCCCTGCACCCACATGGGAGACACAGATAAAGTTCCTAGCTCATGACTTTAGCCTGGCCCAACCCCAGCTGTTACAGCCATTTGGGGAGTGAACCAGCAGATGTAAGAACCTCCCTCCCCCTTTAACTCTGCCTTTCAAATAAAAACCAACCAATGGAATTCATACCGGTGTCATCCTCATGCAAAGATGCACTGTTATACAAAAAAATAAATGACATGATGCACATAGATAAATGGATAAATCTCAAAAACATGGTAGACAAAAGCAATCACTAAGAATATTACTGTATGATTCTACTTAGATGGAGCTAAAGAAAGACAATATTAATCTATCATAATAAAAATCAGAACTGTGTTCTCCTCTTTATTGAGCACAAAGGAGTTTCCAAGTGTGATGGAAAAGTTCTTTACCTTGATGTGGGCAATGGCTGCTTGGGAAGAAACATTTGTCAAAACTCAAGGTGACATGCATTTCAAATTTGTGCATTTTACTATAAATAAATAATAATGTACCAATAACATATAAATACATTTAAGATGCTCCTTGAATTTTTTTCCAGAAAGTGAAGTGTGTCATGACTCAGCAACCATTCATTATGTGTTCAAAATAATTTTTATTTCCTAAAGATATACATAGGGCAAAAAAACATTATATCATATGGAAAAAGTGATAAGGTCAACTGGTGAACTTGGGTAATATAATAAAGCTTGAGAAAGCAAAAGTAATATTCATTTGAGTTAGCTGTAAAAACAAACCTTAAATATTGTAATAAAAGACTCAATTCAGAGTAATTTGCACTTTGTAAAAGGGAATTGCTTAAGATTGAGAAGACTGGCACTAGACGAGTAAAAATAAGAAGCTCAATTTATTCCTTTAGGATGTATGTCATTGAAAATTTTTGAATTAACTACCTTTCATACAGTTTCTGCATCCAAAAGTCATTCCAGATATCCAAAACATAGGAGACAATGAAGCATTGCCTATTTTTCCCCATGACATCCTAAGTGTTATGTTTCATAATATACTCAAGAAGTCAATTAACGTAGCCTTTAGAAGATCATGGGGGGTGTGGGGGGTCAGTGTTGTGGTGGAAAGGATTAAGCTACCACCTGCAATGCTGACATATGGGTGCTGGTTCAAGTTCCAACTACTCCACTTCCCTGCTAATGTGCCTGGGAAAGCATCAGAAGACGGCCTAAGTCCTTGGGCCCCTATACCCATGTGGAAGACCTGAAGGAAGCTCCTGGCTCCTGGCTTCAGCCTGGCCTAGCCCTAGCCATTGCAGTCATTTGAGAAGTGAATCAACAGGTGGAATATTTTTCTGTCTCTCCCTCTCTCCTCTATAACTCTGCCTTTCAAAAAAATAAAATCTTGAAAAAACATGTATCTATTCAATGCCAAGAACATAGAAAAGAGGTGGAAAAAAAAGAAAAATTCCAGTCATCTGTTTACTCCTCCATTTCATGTCTTTGGCATATAGAGTGCATAGTACAAGTGAGTATTCATTACATTTTTTATGAATGGTAGGATGAGTAGACTAATAATAAAAGCAACTAATACATTTCAGTACTGGAGACCCAGAAAAATTATGTTGCTACATAAGAAATAAGAAAGTTACAAGGAGGAAATTTTTCATGAAGATTAATTATTAAATACATTATGTTTGAAGTACAAACAGAACACCTAGGTTGAAGTATTTATTGAAAAGGAAATGTGATACCACACGTGACAGAATGATCAGCACTAGAGTCACAGAAGCGAGAATGAAGTGCTTGTATCTGGATGAACTTCAGTAGAATGAAATCACCCTGAGGAGAGAGGAACAGAGGCCAAGCAAGAGCTTTGGGGAAAGTGCCCAGAAGAAGGGCAGGAGCAGAACTGGGGTAATAGAGCCAGGAGAAGAATGCTCAGAAAAAAGAACTGGTCAAAAGTACCAGTAGCTACAAGGGAATGGCAAATACCTATGGTTATAAGCTACTGTATAATTACAAAAATACTATTTACCTATCCTACCATTTTCCCAATGTGGAAATTACCCAAAGTTAATTTAGCCTCTATAGTCAATTAATATTTGCATTAAAGAAAAAATCTGAATTCCTTCCCCAAGCTGGAAGAAAGCCAAAAGGGAGGAACGATGTTTAAATAAGGAAAGAGAGGGAGAATGGATCTACACTACCCAAGCTAAACACAGGCCATCTGACACAGGTAGGTGACTGGGGCAGTTGCAGGCACCAGGAATCTCCAGGTACTCATAGCCCCACCCAGCTCCCAAAGTCTGTTACACCTGGAGAAGTTCAGAAAGTGGATAGTGGAAACTCTGGTAGAGTATCTGATTTGCAAAAGGGAACCCTGCTAAGGGTTTCCTAACATGAATTGTGTCAGAAGGGACCCTATAAGTCAACACAGACTGATTGCTCTGTTACAAATCAGACCCAGAGAAATAATGTGGCCGAGCTTATAAATTTAATTAGTAACCTACCAACAATATGGAGAAATCCATGTTTTTCAAATGCAAATTCTCAAAATTGACTCATCACAAAGTAGAATTGAACCATTTGACTATCGACCTTAATTTTCTTATCTAACAGACTAAGTGACTCAGGAGAACAGAACTAAATTTGTTTTTCTTCTTCTTCCATGCTATGAAAATAGACAGGACTTGAGTATTCTTTACGTTGGTGGATTTACAACTGTAAAATACACTCACAACAGGAAGCTGCTTACAAGTCATTATTTCCAAAAGAGAAAGAAAAGAAAATTGTTCCGCTTGAAAGCAATGGGTAAATTAATTGGAGTAAAAGAATTTCTTTTCCAAATTCCAGACAGAAACAGCTTGACACTGTGGGAAGACGTAGTTATGTGGCTTACAATGTTTTTTGTGACTTCTTCATTTCCTGTTTTATCATGATCAACCTCAGCTGTTAAATTCCTCCCAAGCATAAAATTTTTGAGTGTGAACAAATTAAGTTTTCTTTTTGGAACATGTGAATATGTTAGTGTTTCTTTCCCAAACACCATGATCCTTGGTTTTCCCTGTTTGTTTTCTTCTCTCCCATTATACCAGGGAATGGAAAACATTTTAAAAAGAGGAACAGTAAACACTGAACCCAGAACACTGAATTCATTTTAGGTAGTTTTACATGTTGAACTATTTTTGTATATTGTTTATAGTGCTGTTGACATATTCTCTCTTTCATACGCTGAAGCTCTGTATTCTTCTAACTATAACTTCTGGATAAATTGATAGCATACATAAACACTTGGCCAGAAATTGCGACTCACTAATTACACTATTATACAAAGGAGCTTTTTTGGTTTGTTTTGAGCAAACATAATTAAAGGAGTGATCCTTAAAATAGCAAAATTGCTGGATATCAATGATTTCCAAATAGACACTGAAAACTATAAGAGTGGACAACTAATTCTAAAACATTTTAATTCACTTGTGTTTTTACTAAGATAAATGTTTGTTGGGACCACCTCTGGGGGACATTGTCTCAAGCCAAAAACTTGTCACCCTAATAAGATTCAGTAAAATTTAACAGTAAAAACCATTCCAATAACTAAAGTTGATATTTAGAAATATCTAAAGTTGATATTTCAAAGTTATTTACAACTCAATAAATTTTCCACTTCTACATACAAGACACCTTACAAAGTAGGACACACTGACCAAAATCAGTACAAGTCACTAGGAGAAAATGAAATAAAAGAATATAATAACTCATTGTGTTATAGTGTTATAATTTTATAATATTATAATATTTTTATAGAAACTGACACAGTATTAGTCATGGTAACAAAAACTGGAAACAACCCAAATACTCAGGAACATTTAATAAATAGAGTGTGATACGATCAATGACAGAATACTACATAGCCACAAAAATGAAAAACTGCTGCTATACAGAACATAATGAAGAGAAAATGAACAGAACACACATGCACAGAAAGAAATGTATAGGCAGGATTCCATCCATATAAAGCAAAAAATAAGGTAAAGTTAATCTATGATATTAAAATTCCTGCTATTGGGACAAAGGGTGGGAGTAGTGATTTGGAAACTTCTGGACTGCTGGTAATATTATATATCTTGATCTATGAGGTGATTATAAGTGTACTTTGTAATGCACTGAGTTATATGCTTATAACTTATGTACTTTTATGAAGATATATCATACTTAAAGGTTTATTATATGGTAAAATGGGATAGTAGACTACATTCCATTTCTCCCAATGAATACAGCAATAAAACCTGGACAGAATGTGTGAAGCAGTTACTTTAGAACTCTGAAAGCTGGCGCTGTGGTATAGCAGGTTAAGCCTCCGCCTACATCACCTCATCCCAAATAGGTGCCGGTTTGTGTCCTGGTAGCTCCTATTCTGATCCAGCTCTCTGCTATAGCCTGGGAAAGCAGTGCAAGATGGCCCAAGCGCTTGGGACCCTGCACCTGCATGGGAGACCTGGAAGAAGCTTTGGCTCCTGGCTTCAGATCTGCCCAGCTCCAGCTATTTTGGCCAATTGGGGAATGAGGCAGCAAATGGAAGACCTTTCTATCTCTCCCTCTTTCTCTCTGTAAAAAAAAAAAAAAAAGAATTGTAAAAAGTAAACAATAGCAAGGAGATTGGGGAAGAACATTCGTGCCATCAAACTGACAGCTGAGTCATCAGTTTTCCCCCTCTGCTGCCCACCAGTCTGGTTTCCAGCCTGTAAGCTGGAAGGGGAATTATACAGTCAGGGAGTACTCCAGGAAAAATCCTCAGTTCTGGCTCAAGATGTGGGAAAGGGGTGTCTAGCATGCCAGTCTCCTGTATCCCACCCCTCAAGCCATCCCGGGACAGGGGTAACAGCAACAGCTGTAGCACGGGAGGCTGGCTGAAGCAGAAAGCTCTGATGGAGAACATTCCTCCCCAACAGGAGGACCTGTGGGGCTAATGATGAGCACCTTGGAAATAAATGGTAAGATAGAAAGTCTTCACAAAGATATACAAAATATATTAAAGAACCAAAAGGGAATTTTAATTTTTAAAAATACAGTAAAAAAAAAAAAAAAGCCTGAAAGTTCCCAATAATAGAATAGGGACAACCAAGAAGAGAGCCAGTGAACTTAAAGACAGGTCAATAGATGCTCTCCATCTAAACAGAGAAAAAAGTTGGAGGGTGAGGGGAAATGAACAGAGGCTATGGACATTACCAAGGATCGACATTCAGATCCTCACAGAAGAAAGTATAACTAGTACTCAAACAGTATTTTTCACTTTATGTTTCTGTGTGGGAGCAAACTGTTGAAATCTTTACTTAATGTATGCTAAACTGATCTTCTGTATATAAAGAGAATCGAAAATGAATCTTGATGTGAATGGAAAGGGAGAGGGAGTGGGAAAGGGGAGGGTTGCGGGTGGGAGGGACGTTATGGGGGGGAAGCCATTGTAATCCATAAGCTGTACTTTGGAAATTTATATTCATTAAATAAAAGTTAAAAAAAAAGTATTTGAAGAAATAATTCCTGAGCACATCCCAAATTTGGCAAAATGAATAAACATAGATTCAAGAAGCTCAGTTAAGACTAAACAGGAAAATTCAAAGAGATCAATGTCCAAGCATTGATCAATAATCATAATCAAATTGCTAAAAACTAAAGACAAAGAAAAAAAACCTTCAAAGAAACCAGAGAAAACAGATGCATTAAAGGGGAAGAATGATTTAAATGACTGCTGGTCTTCCATAAGACGTACTGAGGCCAGAAGTAAGCACGATATTTTTTCAGCACTAAATGGACTACCAACCCAAAACTCTGTACCCAGTGAAGACATTCTTTGGTGAGGAAGGTGAAACAAAGATATGTTTAGGTGAAGGAAAACATAAAATCTACTGCCAACAGGCTGGTTTAAAGGAATGCTAAAGGAAATTCTTCAGACAGGAGAGAAATGATACCAGAAGAAAGCCTGGAATCTTGGGGAAGAAGAAAAAACAGGGGCTGTGTTGTCGTGTGGCAATGCTTCAAGTCCCTGCTGCTCTGCTTCTGATCCAGCTCCCTGCTAACGCACCTGGGACTTCAGCTGATGAGGGCCCAAATTCTTCAGGCCCTGCCACTCACATAGGAGACCTGAATGGAGTCCTGAGCTCCTGGCTTTCACATGGCCCTTGGGGAGTCTATCAGCAGATGGAAAGTAATTCTTTTTGTCTCTGTCTCGCCTACAAACCTGCCACATCCCCCTACTCCACCACCCTCGCTCAGTTTTTCTGCCTTTCAAACAAATAATAAATCTTCAAAAAGGCAGAACAATAGAAATTATCAACATCTGCATAAGCACACTAGGCTACTGTTCTTCTATTGCTTAAGTTTCTTAAAACACATCAAATACTTAAAATAAAAAAATCTATGGACTAGCATTGTGGCATAGCAGGTTAAGCTGCTGCCTGTGATGCTGGAGGCCCACAAATCCTGGCTGCTCCACTTCTGATCCAGCTCCCTGATAATGTGCCTGGGAAAGCAGTGGAGCCCCTGAACCCACATGAGAGACCCGGAGAAGTTCCTGGCTTCTGCCCAGCCCCAACTGTTGTAGCCAGTTAGGGAGTAAACCAGAGGATAAAAGATCTCTCTGTCCTTTCATCCCTATCTCTATAACTCAGCCTTTCAAACAAACAAAAAAAAAATCTTTAAATACATACATACACACATATGAACATATATATATAAACATTGTCTAATGGGGATGAGAGCAACTCAACACAAAAGAAACAAGGAAACAGGGATCAAACAAAAAATTAAAATGTAAGACCTGAATAAAAACATAAAAATAACCATGTTACACATAAATGTCAAAACACAGCAATCAAAAGACAAAGACAGGTACAGTGGATTTTTTTAAAAAATCAACAACACCAAAAAAAAAAATGACTCAACTGTATAGTGTCTACAAGAAATATATTTAAAACATGAGATGGCTGGCGCCGTGGCTCACTAGGCTAATCCTCCGCCTAGCGGCGCCGGCACACCGGGTTCTAGTCCCGGTTGGGGCACCGGATTCTGTCCCGGTTGCCCCTCTTCCAGGCCAGCTCTCTGCTGTGGCCAGGGAGTGCAGTGGAGGATGGCCCAAGTGCTTGGGCCCTGCACCCCATGGGAGACCAGGAGAAGCACCTGGCTCCTGCCTTCGGATCAGCGTGGTGCGCCAGTTGCAGCACGCCAGCCGTGGCGGCCATTGGAGGGTGAACCAACGGCAAAGGAAGACCTTTCTCTCTGTCTCTCTCTCTCACTGTCCACTCTGCCTGTCAAAAAATAAAAAAAAATAAATAAATAAATAAATAAAATAAAATAAAATAAAACATGAGATAGATATGTTAAAATTAGAATAATAGAAAAAGATCCACTTGCATCGCAAAACAATCAATGTGATACACCACATTAACAGACTGCAGAAGAAAAACCATATGATTATCTCAATAGACACAGAGAAAGCATTTGATAAAATACAACACCTGTTCATGATGAAAGCTCTAAGCAAATTGGGTATGGAAGGAACATTCCTCAATACAATCAAAGCAATTTATGAAAAACCCACAGCTAACATCCTATTGAATGGGGAAAAGTTGGAAGCATTTCCACTGAGATCTGGTACCAGACAGGGATGCCCACTCTCACCACTGCTATTCAATATAGTTCTGGAAGTTTTAGCCAGAGCTATCAGGCAAAAAAAAAAAAAAAAAAAAAAAAAAAAAAAAAAAAAAAAGAAAGAAATTAAAGGGATACAAATTGGGAAGGAAGAAATCAAACTATCCCTCTTTGCAGATGATATGAATCTTTATTTAGGGGACCCAAAGAACTCTACTAAGAGACTATTGGAACTCATAGAAGAGTTTGGCAAAGTAGCAGGATATAAAATCAATGCACAAAAATCAACAGCCTTTGTATACACAGGCAATGCCACGGCTGAGGAAGAACTTCTAAGATCAATCCCATTCACAATAGCTACAAAAACAAGCAAATACCTTGAAATAAACTTAACCAAGGATGTGAAAGATCTCTATGATGAAAATTACAAAATCTTAAAGAAAGAAAGAGAGAGGATACCAAAAAATGGAAAAATCTTCCATGCTCATGGATTGGAAGAATCAATATCATCAAAATGTCTATTCTCCCAAAAGCAATTTATAGATTCAATGCAATACCAATCAAGATACCGAAGACCTTCTTCTCAGATCTGGAAAAAATGATGCTGAAATTCATATGGAGACACAGGAGACCTTGAATAGCTACAGCAATCTTGTACCACAAAAACAAAGCTGGAGGCATCACAATACAGGATTTCAGGACATACTACAGGGCAGTTGTAATCAAAACAGCATGGTACTGGTACAGAAACAGATGGATAGACCAATGGAACAGAACTGAAACACCAGAAATCAATTCAAACATCTCCATCCAACTTATATTTGATCAAGGATCCAAAACCAATCCCTGGAGTAAGGACAGTCTATTCAATAAATGGTGCTGGGAAAATTGGATTTCCACGTGCAGAAGCATGAAGCAAGACCCCTACCTTTCACCTTACACAAACATTCACTCAACATGGATTAAAGACTTAAATCTATGACCTGACACCATCAAATTATTAGAGAGCATTGGAGAAACCCTGCAAGATATAGGTACCGGCAAAGACTTCTTGGAAAAGATCCCAGAAGCACAGGCAGTCAAAGCCAAAATTAACATTTGGGATTGCATCAAATTGAGAAGTTTCTGTACTTCAAAAGATACAGTCAGGAAAGTGAAGAGGCAACCGACAGATGGGAAAAAATATTTGCAAACTATGCAACAGATAAAGGATTAATAACCAGAATCTACAAAGAGATCAAGAAACTCCACAACATCAAAACAAACAACCCACTTAAGAGATGGGCCAAGGACCTCAATAGACATTTTTCAAAAGAGGAAATCCAAATGGCCAACAGACACATGAAAAAATGTTCAAGATCACTAGCAATCAGGGAAATGCAAATCAAAACCACAATGAGGTTTCACCTCACCCTGCTTAGAATCGCTCACATTCAGAAATCTACCAACAATAAATGCTGGAGAGGATGTGAGGAAAAAGGGACACTAACCCACTGTTGGTGGGAATGCAAACTGGTTAAGCCACTACGGAAGTCAGTCTGGAGATTCCTCAGAAACCTGAAGATAACCCTCCCATACAACCCAGCCATACCACTCCTTGGAATTTACCCAAAGGAAACTACATCGGCAAACAAAAAAGCTGTCTGCACATTAATGTTTATTGCAGCTCAATTCACAATAGCTAAGACCTGGAATCAACCCAAATGCCCAGCAACTGGATAAAGAAATTATGGGACAGGTACTCTATCGAATACTATACAGCAGTCAAAAACAATGAAACCCGGTCATTTGCAACAAGATGGAGGAATTTGGAAAACATCATGCTGAGTGAAATAAGCCAGTCCCCAAGGGACAAATATCATATGTTCTCCCTGATCAGTGACAACTAACTGAGCACCAAAGAGGAAACCTGTTGAAGTGAAATGGACACTATGAGAAACGGTGACTTGATCAGCATAGCCCTGACTGTTAATGAACAATGTAATACTTTATCCATTTTAGTATATTTTTTGTTCTAGTACTATTGGTTGAACTCTGTAATTAACACACAATTATTCTTAGGTGTTTAAATTTTAACTGAAAAGTGATCCCTGTTAAATATAACAGTGGGAATAAGAGAGGGAGGAGATGCACAATTTGGGACATGCTCAATCGGACTTGCCCCAAATGGTGGAGTTAGAAACATGCCAGGGGATTCCAATACAATCCCATCAAGGTGGCATGTACCAATGCCATCTCACTAGTCCAAGTGATCAATTTCAGTTCACAATTGATCACACTGATAGTTCTAAGAGTCAAAGGGATCACACAAGTCTAGTGTCTGCTAATACTGATAGAATCAAAAAGGGAGAGAACGATCCATCATGGGAAGCGGGATACACAGCAGACTCATAGAATGGCAGATGTCCTAAATAGCACTCTGGCCTCAGAATCAGCCCTTAAGGCATTCGGATCTGGCTGAAGAGCCCATGAGAGTATTTTAGGCATGGAAAGTTAAGACACTCTGGGAAAAAAAAAAAAAAAAAAGACCTAAATGAAAGATCTCTGTGAGTCAGATCCCAGTGGAAAGAATGGGGCCATCAAAGAAGGAGGTACCTTTCTCTGAAGGGAGGAGAGAACTTCCACTTTGACTATGACCCTGTCGGAATAAGATCAAAGTCGGCGAACTCAAAAGGTTTCCATAGCCTTGGCAACTCATGACCAGAGCCTAGGGAGATTAATGATGCCATAAACAAGAGTGTCAAATTGTTAAGTCAACAACAGGAGTCACCGTGTACTTACTCCTCATGTAGGATCTATTCTTAATATGTTGTCCAATGTGAAGTAATGCTATAACTAGTACTGAAACAGTATTTTACACTCTGTGTTTCTGTGTGGGTGCAATCTTTACTTAAAGTAAAGTAAAGTGTGATGAAATCTTTACTTGATATATACTGAATTGATCTTCTGTAGATAAAGATAATTGAAAATGAATCTTGATGGGAATGGAATGGGAGAGGGAGCGGGAGATGGCAGGGGTGCAAGTGGGAGGGAAGTTATGGGGGGAAAGCCATTGTAATCCATTAACTGCACTTTGGAAATTTATATTTACTAAATAAAAGTTTAAAAAAAAGATCCACTTGAAAACACTAATAAAAAGAAAGTTTGAGCAGCTCTACAGAGTGACTCCAAAAAGTTCATCAAAAAATGGAATTAGAAGTATGAGTTCATTTTGGTGCAAAAAAACCTTGAAATCCATGCATGGTGTGTTCTATAATATGAGTTTCCTGTATCTTGGGAAAAGAATATTTTTGCATCAAAAATGCTTTGTACCAAAATAAACTCATACTTTTAGTTCCATTTTCCATGAACTTTTTGAAGTACCTTTACATTGATGTCAGACAAAATGGACTTTAGAGTAAATTACCAGATATAGAGAGACATAACGTAATGAAAACATCAATTCACTATTAACACATAATATAGTGAACACAAAATATTTGGTGTATATCAAATAACATGAAGCAAAACTGACAAAACTAAAAAGAGAATTAGAAAACTCCACAATAATATTTGTGGGCTGAAACACAACTCTTTGAATGCTAAATAGATCTTCTAGACAGAAAACCAGCAAGAATATAAAAGACTAAATAACAGCATCAATCAACTGAATCAAATTGACATTTAAAGGACATTCCAACAAAAAGCAAAATAGAAAATAGAAATACACATTTCTTCCAGGTGGAGTATGCAACAAGATAGATCATGTCCTTAACAAATAATCTTAACAAATAAACCTTGACAAATTTAAAAGAATCAAAATTTAAAAATTTAGTAAACTGACAAATTTAAAAGAATTAAAATCATACGAAGTATGTTCTCTAGCCATAAAAGAATTAGAAAAAATAAGAACATAGCGACAACTGGAAAATCCCCAAACAACAGCAAATTAAACCACATAACCCTAAATTATGCACAAGTCAGAGGAAGACTCAAGGGAAATTATAAAATATTTTGAACTGAAGAAAAATGAAAATGAGACTATTAAATTTATGAGATGTAACTAAAGTCATTCTTAGGATGAATATTTATAACTTTATCTTAGAAGAGAAAAAAGTCTCAAAACATAAGTGCTACCCTAAGGACCTAAAAAATAAAAAGGCCAACTAAATCCAAGGCAAGCAGACAGAAAGAAATAGAAGTCAATAAAACTGAAAACAAAAAATAAAGAAAACAAATGAAATCAAAAAGGGTTCTTTGTATCCATAATGAATAAAGAATTGTCAAAACTCAATAGTAAAAAAAAAATACAACTTTAGAGCCGGCGCCGTGGCTCAATAGGCTAATCCTCCACCTTGCGGCGCCGGCACACCGGGTTCTAGACCCGGTGGGGGCGCCGGATTCTGTCCCGGTCGCCCCTCTTCCAGGCCAGCTCTCTGCTATGGCCAGGGAGTGCAGTGGAGGATGGCCCAGGTGCTTGGGCCCTGCACCCCATGGGAGACCAGGAAAAGCACCTGGCTCCTGGCTCCTGCCAGGATCAGCGCGGTGCGCCGGCTGCAGCGGCGGCCATTGGAGGGTGAACCAACGGCAAAAGGAAGACCTTTCTCTCTCTGTCTCTCTCTCACTGTCCACTCTGCCTGTCAAAAAAAAAAAAAAAAAAAAAAAAAAAAAAAAAATACAACTTTAAATGGGTAAAAGAATTGCATAGACACAACAAAAAGGATATATGTGAATGATAGGCAAACCGATAGATATCCAGGGGCCAGCACTGCTGTGCAGTGGGTTAAAGCCCTGGCCTAAAGCGCCAGCATCCCATATGGTTGCCGGTTCAAGACCCCGCTGCTCCACTTCCAATCCAGCTCTCTGCAATGGCCTGGGAAAGCAGTAGAAGATGGCCCAAGTCCTTGGGCCCCTGCACCCATATGGGAGACCCGGAAGAAGCTTCTGGCTCCCGGCTTCAGATCGACGCAACTCTGGCCGTTGCAGCCATCTGGGGAGTGAACCAACGGATGGAAGACCTCTCTCTCTCTCTCTCTCTCTGCCTCTCCTCTCTCTGTATAACTCTGACTTTCAAACAAATAAAGTAAATCTTAAAAAAAAAAAAAAAAAAGAGATATCCAACATCATTATCCATAATGGAAATGCAAATTAAACCTTGATGAGCTGTCTTTACACACCTATTAAAATGACTAACAAAAATGAAACTGACAATAGCAAGTGCCAAAGAGGATATAGAGCAACGGGAACTCTTACAAATTGCTAGGGCAAAATTGGAGGGCCATTTTGGAAACAGTTTGGCAGTTCTCCACAAAGTAAAATATACACTTACCATATAACCCAGCAATTCTTTCCTAGATATTTACCCTACAGAAATGAAAATATATGTACAGTGCTCACCTTAGCAGCACATATGCTCAAATTAGAACCAAAAGGAGAAAATTAGCAAGGCCCTGTGCAAGGGTGACACGCAAATTTGTGAAGCATTCCATGTTTTTGAGGACCAGAACAATTAGTTAGCAGTAATAGGTTCTAGTGGGCTAACTGTAATTCACAATAATGTATTACATACTGCCTTAGAGACTAGCAAGAGAAAAGCTTGTAGACTCCAAACATAATGATAAGGAAACAGAAATGTTTGCCCTGCTAATTTCCTGGTTTGATCAGTTTGTGCTATATTTACAAGTTTCAAAATACTGCACTGTACTCCACACAAATGTACAAGTAATACATGCTAATCAAAAACTTTTAAACGAAGTTAAGTTCAGACAAAAACTTGTGCATGAATATTTACAGCGGCTCTCTTCATGACCACTCCGAACTGCAAGCACTCCAGATATCCTTCAAGGAATAAATGGATATACAAATGATAACACATCAAAGTAATAAAATACTCAGCAATAAAAAGGAATGAAATATTGATACCTGCAACAACTTGGATGAAACTCAAAGGCATAATGCTGCATGAAAAGTCAATCTCAAAAGGTTACATACTGTAGCATTCCATTTACATGACAGTTTCAAAAAGACAAAACAACAGTAATGAAGAACAGATTGGTAATTGCCAGTGGTGAAATGTGGGGAAATCTTACATAGAAATGGGTATAGATTGATCGAGTTCTTCAGGGTTTTGGAATTGTTCTGTCTCCTGATTGTGACAGTGGTTACATATCCATACACACTTTTAAAATTCATGTATACCAAATTATATACCAAAATAAAAAGTCAATGTTGTTATATGTTAATATTAGAAACAAAGTTATTATAAATAAGTAAATAATGTATAAGTTTATTTTTAAAATGTAGGACAAAAACATTCACAAAGAAGACTTGAGTATCTAGGTTACATTGAAGAATAAATTAACCACAAATGAAAACCGAGAAGATGGTGATATACTCACCACTGCTTGCCCCTCTACAGTTTCCATTGCTAGAATCCATAGGAAAATCTGAAAGGAAGATAGAATAAAGAAAGAACTATAACATATCTAATAAAGAATTCATATCTAAAAATATAAATCCATAATGTTTGACTTGGGTGAGAACCCAGGTGTCTCAGGAAGCGTATTCTTATTAGGGTCACCTGGTTGGCATTCTGATCATTTGTGAGTTGAATACAGATGAGATTTATTTTTCCATCTGATTAAAAGGTGATGCTCTTTGGAATCCTCAGCTGTGCCTGAAATTTCAGAATTTAATGTTAAAATTTTGCAAAATATGTAAATGATGAGCACCCTATCACAATAAAGCCGTACAAATAGGCACTCACCCAACATTTATGACTTGATTACAAAAACAAGCTAGGGGCCAGGGCTGTGGTGCAGTGGGTTAATGCCTTGGCCCAAAGCACCCGCAATCCATATGGGTGCCAGTTCAAGACCCAGCTGCTCCACTTTCTATCCAGCTCTCTGCTGTGGCCTGGGAAAGCAGTAGAAGATGGCCCAAGTCCTTGGGCCCCTGCCCCTGCGTGGCAGATCCGAAAGAAGCTCCTGGCTTCGGATTGATGCAGCTCCAGCCGTTGCGGCCAGTTGGGGAGTGAACCATCGGATGGAAGACCTCTCTCGCTCGCTCGCTTGCTCTCTTTCTCTTTCTCTGCCTCTCCTCTCTCTCTGTAACTTTTTCAAATAAATAAATGAATTTCAAAAAAAAAAAAAACAAACACATCTCTTCAATAAATAGATTTATCACACGGTACTGGGATACATTTAAATCCTTAGTGCCTAAGGAAAACACTCAGGGAGCAAGCTCATGCCATATTTTAATCACAGTCTAAATAGTTCTTCACCAGAGAGGAAGTCTATTGTCCAGGGACTATTCAAGCTGTGCAATTAATAGATGTGACAAATAATGAGAAATTGCCACTAATTTTAGGATGTCTGAATCCCAGAAAATGGTAACAAAGGTATTCTGTGTTCTAATCAAGAAAGCAGCCCCTAATGAGTAATGCTGAGTGCCTGAGCAGAGCACTATGTTCAAATGCTGTACCAAGTTATATGTTCTTGGCACTCCAGCTCAGTACTTCTATATAAGAGCTTCATATTTGTATTAACACTTCAGCTAAATGTGTCTCTGTGTTACAACAAAAAACAGCACTCTTGTGCTTTTTCTTCATGGGTCATATCATGAGTAAACTTAACAAGGAGGGATTAATATTGTTTTAGGGCAATAACCACAATTATAATTAATGAATTACTTTCTCGGGCTGAGTAAGCATCAGCTGCTATTTAAAAAGCTATATCCAAGGAAAGATAGCAGTCATCCAATAAATGAATAGAGAAGCAAGTGACAAACAATAATTCTAAAACATTTAATTCAACTTGGCATAAACTGTTAATTTAATGGCTTTTATTATATTCAAATACATCATTCATGAGAAATGTACCCACATTTTAAAGTAATCTTCCAATAGTTTTTTCCATTCCTGAATAACAATCACATGATAAATTTATATGGCCAATATAAAATAATCTACCTATAAGGAAGCAATTACAGTGATCTACATTTAAAATGTTGAGTGTTCAAAGACTGAAATAAAAATGAGGAAGAAACTCTTCTCTTGGAAAAAGAAAACCCTTTTGAAACAAGTGAGTCAAGAAGAGTATTTTCTTTCTTTCATTCTTATTCACCAGAAAATGTTTCAACACTTTTAAAAATGCTTAGAAGTCAATTATTAGAATAATCAGATAAAAATCAGATGCAAAATACCCTGAAATTCATACACAGTGTTTTGTATGAGTTTTGCATATTAAATCTTCTAAAAACTTTGATTGCAGGAATTTTAATGATTTTTATCAACAAAATTTTAAATTAAAATAGGTGATACTGTCCCAAGGATTTCCAGTGGAGGGCACAGAGGTTTCCGGAAGAAGAGTCCGAAAGGAACTGGGGGAGGTCGGGAATGTCTTCCAAATGAAGAATAGGATTGCAAAAGTACCAGGCTGAGAAATTGCCGTAGCCATCAAGGGACCTGGAAGTCCTCCAGGGAAGCTGAAACACTGAGCGTGTAAACAGAGAGGAAGCTCAAGAGCTGGGAGGGGTGAGATCATGAAGGCCAGTGGCAGATATCAAAGGATTTTAAGCAGAAGCTGGCTTTTCAGAAAGATCATCCTGCAGGTGTTCAAAGGGGGAATACTGTAACCAACGACCATCCTACGGCCACAGTCTATGTCAGAAACGGTGAAATCCAAACCAAGGAAATGGCATTAGACAGGGAGGAAAGGGAATTCGATTCAGAGTAGATCTAACAGCGCTTGCTACCTATCAAATGTGAGAGACGAGGAAATGTGTAGAATCAAGGCTCATTCTTGGGCCTGCATGACCAGGGTATGGTGATGCCTCTCCACAAGACAGAAAACACCAGAAAGGAGCAGTGCTTGAGGGCAATGAGATGATGAGTTCACTTTAGGGCATGCCGAGGGGCTTGGATCAGACATGAGAATCTGGAGTGTTCTCTGCTATCCCAAAAATGCAGCAATCTCTTATCTCTTGGAATCTATTGTCCAGAGCCTTCTTTTATCCTCTTAAGCCATATTTAAACAGGCTTTCAAAATACAACAAAAATTTTCTTTAACTGCAATCTGATGGGCAAAAGACACAGCTTCTCTTTAAAATTCAAATCATCTTTCTTAGTAAGAGAGGAAGTATAGTGAAGAAAGGATTCTGATTTTAAGCCTTTTTTTTTTTTTTTTTTTAAAGATTGATTTATTTGGAGGCCAGCACTTTGGTGTAGTAGGCTAAGCCTCCACCGACAGCACCAGCATCCCATATGGGTGCCAGTTCATGTCCTGGCTGCTCCTCTTCCAATCCAGCTTCCTGCTAATGTGCCTGGAAAAGCAGT
Organism: Oryctolagus cuniculus; assembly: GCF_964237555.1. Lineage (NCBI taxonomy): Eukaryota > Metazoa > Chordata > Mammalia > Lagomorpha > Leporidae > Oryctolagus > Oryctolagus cuniculus. The sequence goes on along the minus strand of NC_091434.1, from coordinate 57,791,743 downwards.
GAAAGCTGGCCCAACTACTTGGGCCCCTGCATCCATGTGGGAGCCCCAGAAGAAGCTTCTGACTCCTGGCTTCAGATCAGTCCAGCCCCGGCCATCGCAGCCATTTGGACAGTGAACCAGCAGATGAAAGACCTTTCTCTCTGTCTCTCCCTCTATCTATAACTCTGCTTCTCAAATGATAAATAAATAAGTCAGAGTTATATAGAGAGGGAGAGATCTTCCACCCCTTGATTCAGTGCCCAAATGGTCCCAATGGCCAGGATGAGCCAGGCTGAAGCCAAAAACCAGGAGCCAGGAGCTTCAGCAGGGTCTCCCATGTGGGTGACAGGGGCCCAAGCGCCTGGGCCACTTTCTGCTTCTTTTCCAAAGCACATTAGCTGGGAGCTGGATCAGAAGTGGAACAGCCAGGACATGACCCAGTACCCATATGGGAAGCCAGTGTGGCTTTACCCACTATGCCATAATGCTGACCCCTGAATTCTGTTTCCTATAAGCTGTATTAACTTGGGCAAGTCACCTAATTTCTCTATGTGCCTCTGCATCCTTTTCTGCAAAATGGGAATAGTGCCTCCTATGTAATTGTTAGTTAACATGCATAATGTACGTAGAAGAGCACCCAGAACATGTGTTGGTTTTTATTCTGTTGCTATTAATGAGCCCTATCCTACAGATGTCATGTCCTCTTCCCAGTAATGTTGCTGTAAAACACTTATATTATGCTTCACCATTCACAAAATAAATGAATCACTTCATATGAATATTTTCTTCTTCACAATATCCAATCAATGTCAATGCAAAATGACATGTTTGAACACAAAATCAATGACAAATCTGGAATTCCAACTAAGGGCCTATAACTCCAAAATTTTTTCCTCAAAATTGAGAAAATACAGCCAATTCTTTATTCAAAACTATAATATGGTAACTCTTGGTTTCCTTATTTTTAAATTTATTTTAAATATATATATATTATTTTAAAAGCAGAGTTACAGAGAGAGGGAGTTACAAAGAGAGAGAGCTTTGATCCACTGGCTCACTCCCCAGATGGCGGCAGCAGCCAGGAGCCAGGAGATTCATCCAGGTCTCCCACGTGAGTGCACTTAGACCATCTTCTGCTTCTTTCCCGGGTGCATTATCAGGGAGCTGGATCAGAAATGGAGCAGCTGGGACTGGTACCTGTATGGGAATTGGTACCCATATGGGATGCTGGTACTGCAGGCGGTGGCTTAACCCATTACACCACAATGCCGGCTCCATGGTCTCTTCTTTTTAGACATCAAGTAAATATAGAAAGGTTTACTATAACTTGGTCAGTTTGCTGTTTGTCACAGCTATTTGAAAATGTGGTAGAAATGAGATAAAAAGTGAATGATTAAATACAGTTTAGAGGGGTTAGAGACTACATAAGATTCTATTTCCACTGATAATCAAGTTAGCTGTAAATAAATTTAATAACATTCTGAGATACTTTTCTGTACCATATTCAGACTGTCTTTCTATATTTTACATAATAAGTGATCTTTAGGACTGGAGAGAAAACATTCTAATCTAAAATTTCCATTTCTCCTTTCCATTCTATTTTCTTTCTCATATCACAGTAAATAATTCTTCTTCCTTCTTGGTATTTGGCCCCTCAAATATTTGTAGACCAGGGCTAAAGAAAAGGCTGCCTGTTCCTCCAGGAGTGGAGAAATGATTAAACAGCAGTTCCTGCATGTGAAAGTTGGCGCAGCTCTGCCAGGCGAGAAAGGGCCTGCAGAAATGTGTTGGGCAAGAGCTGGGATGACAAGTTAGTTCTACCACGGAAACCAGCAATGACTGAGGAGTGATTATGGAGTGCTTGGCGTGGCAAACTGTAGGTGTTGTAGAAATAGCTGTGAAATATCTTACCATAAACTTTCTTAAATGCTTGGATTCTGGGTTTCTGAGATAAACCATTTGTAATTAACAGACATCCACTGGACTTCATTCTTTTTTTCTGTTGCTCCCAAAGGGATATGCTCTTGAGCCTGAAGTGCAGGTCGATTTGTGTGAAATGAAATATTAACTTTATATATTCAGAAGAAATAAAATCTCTCTTCTGGTTATGTTGCAGTATAGAGCTTGTTTCTCAGAGATGAACTGATAGAAGTTCCAGTTTGTATCTGCTTTACTAGTATATTTTTAAGAACACAAAACAGAAAGTACCGGTCAATTTCCTATAACAAGGATAACACTAAAACAGCAGTAGCAGCAGCAGCAATTGGATCAGGGCTGACTATGTATGAGGGCCTAGGTTCAGAGCTTTACGTGCTATTTAATTTCATCTTCACCTTACCCTCAGGATATAATTAGCTTTGCCCCCATTTTACAGATTTTAAAACTTTGAATCAAAGAAGTTATATAGGCTGATGCCACGGCTCACTAGGCTAATCCTCTGCCTACGGCGCCAGCACCCCAGGTTCTAGTCCCAGTTGGGGCACCAGATTCTGTCTCAGTTGCTCCTCTTCCAGCCCAGCTCTCTGCTGTGGCCCGGGAGTTCAGTGGAGGATGGCCCAAGTGCTTGGGCCCTGCACCTGCATGGGAGACCAGGAGGAAGCACCTGGCTCCTGGCTTCAGATTGGCACAGCAGCCGGCCACAGCGGCCATTTGGGGGTGAACCAACAGAAGGAAGACCTTTCTCTCTCTCTCTCTCTCTCTCTCTCACTAACTCTGCCTGTAAAAAAAAAAAAAGAAGAAGAAGAAGAAGAAGAAGAAGAAGTTATATAATCTTCCCTTAGCAACAGTTGATATTGAGAAGTCAAGATTCAACATCTGGGGTCAGCACTGTGGTATAATGGGTTAAGTAAGCCAGCGCCTGCAGTGCCATCATCCCGTATGGGCACCAGTTCATCTCCTGACTGCTCCACTTCTGATTCAGCTCCCTGCTAATGCACCTGGAAAAGCAGTGGAGGATGGCCTAAGTACCTGGACCCCTGCACCAATGTGGGAGACCCGAAAGAAGCTCCTGGCCCCCAGCTTCTGTGGCTATTTGGGGAGTGAATCAGCAGACTGAAGACACCTCTCTCTCTCTCTCTAACTCTGCCTTTCAAATAAATAAATAAATCTTTAAAACACATACACACAGATTTAATAACTGATCTGCCTGACTCTTTATTCACCAAGCAATAATAAAGATTTCACTAGGACTGGGCATTGTGGCACAGTGAGTTAAGCTGCCATTTGGGACACTCGCATCCCAAATCTGAGTGCATGGGATCAAGTCACACCTCAACGTCCAATCCAGCTTACTGTTAATGTGCCTGGAAGGCAACAGATAACTTCCCAAGAACTTGGGATCCTGCCACCCACACAGGAGACCCTGATGGAATCCCTTGCTCCTGGTTTTGGTCCTGCTTAGCCCTAACTATTGTGGGCATTTGATGAAGGAACCAATAGATAAATTTCTCTGTGTCTCTTTCTCTTTGTGTGTCACTCTGCCTTCCAAATAATAAAAAATTATTTTAAAAAAGTTTAATTAAATGTTTAATTAACTGGTAGAATGGCTAAATTGAACTGAATTAGATAAAGTTGCCCTCATACATGAAACCACATGCATGGAAATATAAAATGTGTAAGAACAAAATCCATGAGGCTGACACCATTTTGCAGCAGGTTAAAGCCCCAGTCTGCAGTGCCAACATCCAAATGTGTGCCGGTTCGAGTCCCAGCTCTCTGTTAAGGTACCTGGGAAAGCAGCAGAGGATGCACCCATGGGGGAGACCCCAAGGAAGCTCCTGACTCCTGGCTTCAGATCAGCCTAGCTCTGGACCTTACAGCCATTTACAGAGTGAACCAGCGGATGTGTCTCTGTCTCTGTCTCTCTCTCTCTCTCTCTCTCTCTTTCTCTGTAACTCTGCCTTTCAAATAAATAAAATAAATCTTTTAAAAAAATTTGTGTGAATTTAATATTAATAGTCAGGATGTGACCTATTCTTTATAAAAGTATGTTTACCGTTAGTATTTTAAAGCAAAACATAGTTTGAAGCATTACTCCATTACAGTAACACTAAGCTTTGTAAAATGCTCTAAGCTTGCTTGTGGAGTTATAATAATACACAATGAGGGAACAAAGCCCTAGAATGGTAGAATCTGAAAATCCTCTTAATGTTGAAGGAATGTAAAACATTATCCCGTTTTATTCAGGGAGACTTCATTTTTGTATCTGGCTGGATAGATTCTAGTTGTAAGACACAGGGATTCTGTTTATACCTGAAGGAAGAAAAAAGAACCCGCTTGGTGAACTGTCCTAGCCCACTAAACCAAGGGATATATTGCACTGTAAATTAAACTGGTCACATGTGGTAGTTCCTAAGTAATTCCAGGTGTCTGACAGTTTGACCCAACACAGGGAATGTAATTTTCAACAAGCTAGCCCTGGAAGCTAGGGGAGCCTTCAGGCTAAAATCCACCCTCCACAACTTATTCCCACCTCCCTTTCAGCTCCCTCCTGCCACCACTATCTGATTCACACTGAGGATTATGGTAGGGGGTGGGGAGACCATTACTAAATTATGATTCCAACTACCGCCTACTCCTACTTATTTTTCTAGCAAGGATGCTGTCAGCAAAGCAAGTATTATGATATCTTAAAGAAGCTCAGAAACCAAGTTCCATGGACTAACAAATTGTTTCCATGCATGTCCTATTTGAGTCCTTCAATGAGGCAATTGTTCCCCGTTTGGTCCACAGTGATAGGTGACTCAGGAACACTTAATGGAACTGCTTCCTATCCATCCTGACTATGGTTTTTTGAGAGCTATTAACCATGCCAAACCTGGCTCATTGGAGGTCCACCTCGAAAGGGGTTTAAGAGCAACTTTTGTCCTTCAAGGGGAGGAATGCATTTCAGCATGAACCACTGCCACTTCATTCCTCGCCCTTGGCCTGAGAGCAGTGCCAGCATTTAACGGATGCTAAGTGCCTGGCAAAGCAGGGCAGCCAAGTGCATTGAGCTCTTCCAGAGTCTGCAGAGCCTATGACTACAGTGAGCACAAAGGCTCCAGGGTGCTCCTTAAGCTCAAAGAGTAAAAAGAAATACATTTCTTTCTGATTTTTCTACAACCAACTCCTGGGTCTTAAGGTCAAGATTACAAGAGGTATATTCAAAGAGTGATAGACTAAGTGGGATGACCTCGTTCTGCTTGGTATTGGTTTCTCAGCTATTTGTGCAAGTATTTTTTCTTTCCCCTATCATTCAGGGTTAACAAAATCAATGTGCACAGAAAGTATTTTTACAAATCAATTCCCTGGTATCTAGAAACTATTACACAGTAATGGACTGGAGATGTGAGCCTAGGCTGAGTAAAGAAAAACTGATATTCAAGAAACGAACAGAAATGGAGGCAACCAAGTCAACACACATCTGAGGAAGGTATTAAAGTGAAAATTTGATTTTTTTTTATAGAGAATATATATATGAAGGGTGAAAGTGAAGTTTGGGTTAGTTGGCAGGAGTGGTATTGACTTTGAATTAAATGGACCATGAAGAACCAGGTTTCAATGGGAGTGTCAGAATTAGGAATGTCATAATCAAACTACACACTAGTGAGAAAACAACTTGTGATTGATTCTGTTAAATGTAGAACTGCAATGAAGTTTTACAGTAGGGAAAGACCTAAATGAAGGTGTTCTTAAGGCACACATTGAGAGTATAAAACAAGCCATTAAAGACAAATCATTTATAGTGTATGAGACTGGGATGAGGGGTGAGATTAAAAATAACATTACATGAATGTATGATGATAACATGCCTTAAATATAACTTCTTCCATCCATAAGCCACTTGCAAAATGACCTAAAGGCATGTGGACATGTGAAAGAGCCCAGTAATTTCAGTGTGCCAGCTCTACTGCTGGAGCAAGCCACAGAAACTAATTAGCAGTGCATAGCAATGCTTCACAGCTGTTTCAGTCTGGAATGGAAGAACAATTTATCTCATTGAAAGGAGAGGGAAATTTAAGGTGAAGGTAATTGCTCAAATTGGGTTTTAAGCAAACACATGCCACTAACATCTGTGGGTTGGAGCAAGGTTACTGAAATTATCTTGGCATGATGAGAAACTAGAAATTATCCTTAATGATTAGAAATTATCTCTATGATTAAAAGTGAATGGGGGCTTCAGCTTTCTGTTTTCTCCACACAACCTTAGCAAGCAGCAAAAACAGAACCAGGCGAGAAAACTCAAAAGTGATTACAAACATTAAGAAGGACATTAAGAGCATCACCATACAAAAAAGGCGTAGAGAGGGTCAGAATGTTGGGGAAGTGTGAGAGGGTGGAGTGAACCGAATGTTTTAGAAACTCACATTGCCTGTTGGAATAGAGGGCAGCCCTTTGGGAGGATGATGAGGTGAGAGTTAAAGAAAAGAAGCGTGGTGTTCCATAGAACAGTAAGACAGAGGGTAAGATAAGTGATCCGAAGAGAAAAGGCAGAATTCAGAGTAAAGGAAGAGGGGAGGGTGCGCAGGGTGGAAGCTCACCGGCTCCGTCCGCAGTGACGATGGCCTCGGGGGAGATGCACACGCCTCGGTCGTACACCGGCAGCTCCTCACAGGCCAGACTCTCCGGCCACGAGTGGCGGTACTTGATGAGGATGGGCTCACAGCCCTGCCGGGCCCGCTCGCACACAGACTTGCAGGGCTTGATGGGCTCGTGCTGGAAGTCAATGGTGCAGATGGGCGCGTACATGGCACAGAGGAAAAAGAGCAGATCGGGGCTGCAGTGGGTGCCCAGCAGACCCTCGAACTGCTCGATGGCCAGGATGGCGTTGGCCTGGGTGCTGTGGTGCAGGTGGTTGGGCATCTTGGTCATGTTCCAGGGCAGAGACTTGCACAGGGGGATGCGCACTGGCTCGCAGGCTGCAGCCCAGGCTCCGGGCACCTGGAGCAAGCAGAACACGGCCAGGGCGAACAGCCCGGCCTGGCTGTCGCAGGCCATGCTCCCGGCAGGACGGGGCAGCGTGCAGCAGTGCCGTGGACGCCCAGAGGCCCGCTGCGCCGTCTCCTCCCGTCCCCTGGAAGTGGACACAATGATCTGGGAGCTTCTCCTCCCCCGGCAATCTCACAGCTTCCTTGGATCAAATTCCCCCAATGGGGTCCCACGAGCTTCGCTGAGCTCCAGCCGCCACCGCCCCTGCCGCTCTGGCCGCTCTTTCCCAAGGCTTAAGCCTTCGGGGGCAACAGCATCTATTTATTCCTCTCCCGCTGGCAGAAGCGTCGAACTTCGCAGATCAATCAGATGCGCGCAGCGCAGGGGGGAAGCGAGGGAGGAATCAAAACAAAAGTAGGATTCCGCTGCGGTAGTTCGAGCTCTGGGGTATCACGTCCCCCGGATCACAAAAAAGGTGCTGGAAGCAGCATTAAATCCTCTAAAGTGAGGAGGAGGAGAAGATGGAGGAGGAGGAGGAGGGAGAGGGAGAGGGGGAGGAGGGGGAACTCTCGTGCGAGGGGAGGGTGCAGGAAGAGTTTGCAAGTCTCGGTGTGCGCAGCCGCCCCTGTGACCGCGACTGCCAGCGGGCCCCCGCGGGAGGAGCGTGGCCCGGAGGTCTCGGTGCCCCCAGATCCCGCAGCCCCTCACTTTCCCATCTCCGGGCGGGACAGAGAGCTCCGCCCGCCCTCCGCCGCCTGCTCCCTCTTGCCAGCTCGGTTTCCCAGGAGCAGTGCGGAGGGAAGCCTTGCCCAGCAGCGAGGATGCCAGAACCAGGACAGTACCCGCCCGACGTTGGCCCCAAAGATGAGCCCCCAGCCCCGCACTGAAAAGTTCCCTGTCCTTCCTCCCGCCCCCCAGGTTCCCTCTTGGGAACCCGCTGAGCCCCTCTCTCCCGGGAGGTACGAGCGATCACAGGCTCTGCACAAAGTCAGACGCGAGGGAAAGGGGCTTAAGCTGCGGAGCGCTCGGGCGCGCCTGCCAGCGCCCGGGCAGCCCTGACCGCCCAGAGTCGCGACTGCAGCGGTGTGCCTGTCTGCGCGGGGTCGGGGGTTGCCTTTCATAAAAAGAGAAGCCACGCTGGGCGGGATTCCAAACAGGCCGCCAGAAGCAAGGAACCCAGTAGTTTTTTTTTTTTTTTTTTTCTTTGCCCTATGGAACTTTCGAGTTTTACTTTTAAGCGTACGAGTGGAAAGTAACTACTTAAAAGCACTTGGTCTTTTTGTCTGAGTTTGCTCACTGCTATAAAATGGCATTTATCATCGAACTCTTGTCACCAATGCCGCTGAACCCCATACAGGTAACTAACTGGTGATGATGATAGTGCTAGCAACGACACAAGCCGAGATCTCCATCCAGATGAGTTCCATTTAGAGGAGAAAATAGAAAACAGATGCTCTCCTGGTCGGCTCCTTCCACTAATGACTCCCTCTTTCTCTTCCTCTCCCCCCCCCCCCCATCCCGTCCCTTTTCAGCGTATTGTAAGTGAAATGACCTGCAGAGCCCCTATCACCAAGCCCTTCCAATGGGAAATCAGTGAGCCAAAGGCTGCGGACTGTCAGAAAACAGCCTCCACTGAGATGAGGCAGAAACAAAACCTAAAACAAAACAGGAAGTCACCTTTGCTCTGCATCATTGAAATAATTCTCCCCGTGGATAATAAGCAGAGAACGTGTGTCCCCACTTCAGAGCACCCAGAGAGACTTTGGTTTCCGTTCCCCAGCGTGCACTTGACAGCACGTATAAATGCCAGCGCTAACTTGAGCTGATGGAATTTTATCTCTAAAATGACCATAAACAGCGCTTTGTGACTGCAGTAAATTTTTTCAAAAGGAACTCTGTTCCACTTAGGAAGAAAAAAAAAAAAAGAAAAGAAAAAACAACAGATGGTAGATAGGGAGTCAGCTAGTACACAAACTTTTCCTGGGCTACTCTTATTTAATATCACATAAGAAAACAAAGTCAGAAATTATAGAAGTAGATGCAAAATGGGCCAGCATCTAAAATTTAGGGAGAAAACAAGTCAATATTAGAATATTTGGGGGACATTCTGAATAAGGAAAATAGATAAGTAGTGAGGGGCAGATATAATAGATTTCCTGCTAAATATGTTTACTTGTTCATCTTAAATCGTACAGCATGAGAACAGCAAACCAATTGCTTTAGTGGCTCTACACCCATCTAAGGTAAAGTGTTTTCCTTTCCCTGCACAAAGTCGGCTCTCCCCTTTGTCTAACACATGTCCTCTCAGTCTGAATTTCCTCAGTCTTTACCAAAACTCCAAATAGGGGCCTCGGTTAAGCTGCCACATGAAGTCTCATGCCAGTTCAAGTCCCAGCTTCTCCACTTCCTTTTTTTTTTTTTTTGACAGGCAGAGTGGACAGTGAGAGAGAGAAAGGTCTTCCTTTACCACTGGTTCACCCTCCAATGGCTGCTGTGGCCCGGCGCACTGCACTGCTCCGAAGGCAGGAGCCAGGTGCTTCTCCTGGTTTCCCATGCGGGTGCAGGGCCCAAAGACTTGGGCCATCATCCAATGCACTCTCGGGCCACAGCAGAGAGCTGGACAGGAAGAGGGGCAACCGGAACAGAATCCAGCGTGCCGATGCCGTAGGCAGAGGATTAGCCTAGTGAGCTGCGGTGCCGGCCCCCAGCTGCTCCACTTCCAATCCTTCTCCCTGCTAATGGTGTGAGAAAGCAAGTACTTGGGCCCCTTCACCCAAATGGGAGACCCAGAAGAAACCCCTGGCTTCTGTAGCCATTTGGGGAGTGAACTAAGTATGGAAGAAATGTCTCTTTCTCTCTCTCTCTCTCCCCCCTTCTGTAATTCTGCCTTTCAAATAAATATTTTTTAAAAAATTCATTACCTCCAGAAAGCCTTTCTCAGTATCTCATTCAATTCTGCTCATTTTTCTAGTTACTTCCCTTGAACATTGTTCATTTACACAAACTATTCTTAGCACTTACCAATTTATTCAAAATTTTTTCTTCCATTGTTTCTTCTGGGTATGCTCTACCTTTCTAAACAGCATGTTTGATATTTGAAAGAAGAATCCATCTTTTGTTTCTTTTGAAAATAGACACCAGAGGATGGGGCCAGCGCTGTGCACAGGAGGTTAATCTTCCGCCTGAGGCGCCAGCATCCCACATGGACACTGGTTCTAGTCCCAGCTGCGCTCTTTTATGGCCTGGGAAAGCAGTGAAAGATGGCCCAAGCACTTGGGCCCCTGCACCAGCGTGGGAGATTGGCAAGAAGCTCCTGGACCCTGGCTACAGATCGGCGTAGCTCTGTTGCGGCCATTTGAGGAGTAACCATCAGAGGAAAGACCTTTCTCTCTGTCTCTCCTTTTCACTGTCTGTAACTCTACCTCTCAAATAAATGAATAAAATCTTTTTTAAAAAAATAAAAAGATATAAGAGAGGGGCCAGCACTGTGGCATAGCATCCCATATGGGAGCAGGTTTGTGTTCTGGCTGCTCCGCTTCTGATCCACTCTGCTATGGCCTGGGAAAGCAGTGGAGGATGGCCCAAGTCCTTGGGCCCCTGCACCCATGTGGGAGACCCAGAAGAAGCTCCTGGCTCCTGGCTTCAGATCAGCACAGCTCTAGCCATTGTGGACATCTGGGGAGTGAACCAGTGGATAGAAGTCCTCTCTCTCTCTCTGCCTCTTCCTCTGCCTCTCTGAAACTCTGCCTTTCAAATAAATAAATAAATCTTTTAAAAAATATATATATATGAGAGGCTGGAGCCGTGGCTCAATAGGCTAATCCTCCGCCTAGTTCTAGTCCCGGTCGGGGCTCCGGATTCTGTCCTGGTTGCCCCTCTTCCAGGCCAGCTCTCTGCTGTGGCCCGAGAGTGCAGTGGAGGATGGCCCAAGTGCTTGGGCCCTGCACCCACATGGGAAACCAGGAGAAGCACCTGGCTCCTGCCTTCGGATCAGCATGATGCACCGGCAGCAGCGCGCCGGCCATGGCGGCCATTGGAGGGTGAACCAACGGCAAAAAGGAAGACCTTTCTCTCTGTCTCTCTCTCTTTCACTGTCCACTCTGCCTGTCAAAAATAAAAATATATATATATGAGAGCTGTTGATTGATATAATTGAAACACAATATTCTAAAAATGTCAAAGGAAAATAAAAGGAATTAATTTAAATAAATAAAATAGTACAATTAATATAAGTAAAATTTCAAAATCTTTGAAATTTAAAGTCTTCTCTTAGAAATGAAATATAATCTAAGTAAATAATGATAGCTAAGTTTGAAAATTAGGAGATATGCTCATCCACTGTGGATGAGCTGTAGCCTAGAAAATGAGGGGCTTCAAACAGACCCAAATTTAGAGGATAAATCAAGAAGCAGAAGATCAACAACTTGTGCTTTAGGCCTTAAAGTGATAATGTGAAAACTGAACACCAAAACATGACCAGGTTCAAATTAGAAATTAACCTTAAAGTTATCTCCATAAGACTAGAAATTCTACAAAACAGTCGATAAGAAGCTGTAACCGACCTTGTCTTCAGTCATCTGTGGTTTGTTAACCTTGAAGCTGAACCAGTCTCTTATGTGGATACAGAAATAATCAGAGCACAAATTGGTCAAGTCGGCAACTATATAACTACAAATCCAATGAATTTTTTCTAAAGTTTTTCCTCAGCTTTGCTCATCAGAATGTCAACAATGGCTACAAAGGGGCCATCATTGTGGCATAGCAGGTTAAGCCTCTGTGTGCAATGCTAGCATCCCACTTGGGCTCAGTTTGGAGTCCCGTCTGCTAAACTTCAAATCCAACTCCCAGCTAGTGAGCTTGAGAAAGCAGTGAAAGATGGCCCAAGTGCTTGGGCCCCTGCCACCCGTGTGGGAGACCCGAAAGAAGCTCCCAGCCTAGCTTCCACCTGGCCCAGCCCCAAACTATTGCAGCCATTTGGGGAGTGAACCAGCGGATGGAAGATGTCTCTCCTCTGCCTTTCAAATAAATAAAAACATTTTTTTTAATGGCTACTGAAATATTTCTAGAGTCAAAGTGAGATACTTCAAAATAAATTAGCCAGTGTAAAGGGCTTAAGTCTCAACGTATATTCTCCCAGTGCACATAGAACCCTTCCTGGAAATAGGTTTAGTAATCCCAACATCACCAGTCAATTAACTAACCCCAACTGGGCACCCTAACTCACTGAGATTCTTGCTAACACAAGAATATTAATCATCCTGTACAAGTGTTGCTCCAAGATCCTTTCTAACTGAAACCCCAATCCTATCATTGGCTAGTACTCTTTCAATTTTTTCCTCCATTCTTCCATCTCTAAGAATCAGATTAGTATAATGCAACTTAGGCCAGAAGAGCAGGATCCACTCCATGCTACAACTTTAGTGACTAATTCCTAATCCTAAATCTCAAAGGGTGAATGCAGACATCTTGCTTCTTTCTTAGGGTGTACTTAATCACCTTTCACAGACACAGATATTATTTCTTAGAATGTAGCAAGATGAGGAGGCTAATGCAAATATTTTACTCTTCTACTGTTTAATATTATTATCTGCCTGAAATTTGTGCCTTAGAAATCTATTTTCCCTTACTCAAATTTGGAATCCTTTTTTCATGTGATTACTTACTAATCTGAAAGCAGAAAAAGTTGGAATCTGGTCAGCACCAGAGTTATGCTTTGAATTTGGTATCCTATATAATAATAGCAAGTACTTATTCAACATTTATTTTGTACTGGGCCCTGTTAAAATTTTTCATTGTCACAACAACCCCATAACATAGTACCATTATTATTCCCATTTTACAATGAGGAAATTGGGCTACAGAATGAATGAATAATTTTCCTCAGCTCCTATGACTTAGTAAGAGACCACGTCGGACTGAAGTCCAGGCAATCCAGCTACAAGTCCTGTGTTCTTCCTATCAGCGCTGCCTTGCCTCTGCCTGGAAACTGACTCCTCCAACCTTGACCCAGTGCCCATGAGGAACTGTTTGGTACACTTTAGTATGAATATTAAACTGCACGCCGTCCCTCAGATAACTTGATTTATAACAACTGTATTGAGTTATAATTTGCATACCATACAGTTCACCCGTTTCAAGTATACAACTCAGTGGTTCTCAGTTTATTCACATAGTTGTGTAAATATTACCACAAGCAATTTTAGAACATTTTCTTCACCCAACAAAAGATATCCCATACTCATTAGAACTTTCCATTTCCCCCCTAACCTTCCAACCCTAAACAGCCAGTAACATAGCTATTTGTCTGTTCTGAACATATATGAACATATATATATAATATATATATATACACACCTATTTGTATACATGGACTCACACAATCTGTGGTCTTCTTAACTGACTTCTTTCCCCCTGTGTGTTTTTAGGTTTATGCACAGTGTAGCATGTATGAGTACATTATTATGTTTTACTGGTGGTGAATACTGGTGAATAATAATACATGAATATTATATAGTATATATATATATATATATACACAGATATACCTCATTTTACTTCTCAGTTGATGGACACTTGTCGCTCCCCCTCTTCACGGAGGGACGACACTAGACCCTGCGCTGTTCTTTTGTCTGCTCAGCCCTTCCCGGGTTTGCTGCTGGTTCTTCCCGGGTTGGCTACCGACCCTCCACCTCCGTGGAGGGGCGGTTCCCCCCACCACTTTCCCCACTTCCGCGGGGGAGCGGCACACCGCCGGCCGGCTCTCTCGGGGGCTGCTCAGATGTTATCCGGATGTTCCCCTTAGATGTTCCTGGTGCATGTTGTCTCTCTCCTACTTTATAGTCCTCTTCCACCAATCCCAACTCTGCTACCCACACGCCGAGTACGCTGCTCTCCTCCAATCAGGAGCAGGATCAGCTCCTGCAGGTTATTGGTCGAACTGGAGGCAGCTGTGTAAAAGTTGTTTACTCCTCTCCCAGCGCCATATTGTGGGAGAGCAGATGCATAGAATAAGTCTTAATTCCAGTAACTTAGTCTAGTCTGAGTTGCTCCCCACAACACTTCAGTTGTTTCCACTTCTTGACTATTGTGAATAATATTGCTATGAACATTTGTGTAGAAGTTTCTGCTTGGATATGTATTTTCATTTCTCTTGGGTAGATACCTAGGAATGGAATTGCTGGATCATATAGTAAGTCATTTTTTTAACTACCAAACTGTTTTCAAATTGGCTGAAACACTACCGGTAACATATAAGTGTTCCATTTTTTCCATATCCTTGCCAATACTTACATAAACAACAATTATTACAGCCTTTTCATTGTAGCCATTCAGTGAGTGTGAATTGGGATCTCAAGTGACTTTTATTTGTATTTTCTTGATGATTGATGATATTATCATTTCAAATACTTACAAGCTATTTATATAATTTTGGGGAAATCTCTACTCACTTTTAAGCTATGCAGTCACTATATTTTTGAGTTTCAAGAGTTCTTCATACATTCTAGATATAAGTCCCTTATAATTTGCAAACATATTTTCTCATTCTATTGTTGTATTTTTTCTTTTAAAAATGATGCATTTATTTACTTGAAAGGCAGAATGACAGAGAAGGAGAGTAGAGTGGGAGGTTGAGAGATCATCTGTCCACTGGTTCACTCCTCAAATGCTTGCCAGTTAGGGCTGGGTCAGACTAAAGCTTGGGGACAGAAACTTCATCCATGTGTGTGGCCAGGATCCAAGTTCTTGCGCATCATCTGCCATTTTCCAGGCGCACCAGAAGGAAGCTGAATAGGAAGTAGAGGCAGGACTCAATCCCAAGTACTCCAGCATGGGATATGAGTGTCAGGCAATGGATTAACCTGCTGTGCCAAAACACTCACCCCTCTTAAGGATGTCCTTTGAAACATAACAGTTTTTAATATTGCTGAAGTCCAATTTATCTATTTTTTCTTTTGTTTCTTACACTTTTTGTGTTGTACTAAAGGTTTTGAATAATTCAACATCACAATGATTTAGTTCTATTTTCTAAGAATTTTCTATCTATATTTCATATTTATGTCTAGGATCCATTCTGAGTTAGTTTTTAGTCATGGTATAAGCTGGGGTCAAATTTTATTGTCTGGGCCAGTGCTGTGGCATAGTGGGTAAAGCCACCGCCTGCAATGCTTGCATCCCATATGGGCACTGGTTTGAGTCCCAGCTGCTCCACTTCCAATCCAACTCTCTGCTATGGCTTGGGAAAGCAGTAGAAGATGACCCAAGTCCCTGGACCCCTGCACCTGAGTGGGAGATCAGGAAGAAGCTCCTGGCTCCTCCTGGCTTCAGACTGTCCCAGCTTCAGCTGTTGTGGCTTTTTGAGGAGTGAACTAGCTAGCGGATGGAAGATTCTTTCTTTCTTTCTCTCTCTCTCTCTCTCTCTCTCCCTCTCTCTCTCTGCCTCTGCCTCTGCCTCTCTGTAACTCTGCCTTTCAAATAAATAAATAAATAAATAAATCCTTAAGAAATATTGCATGTAGCTATCTAGTTGCCTAAACACTATTTATTAAAAGATAATTTATTTTCTCATTTGATTGTCCTGGCACCTTTGTCTAAAATTAATTGAGGACTGGCACTGTGGCACTATAGGGCAAGCCTCCACCTGTGGCGCCAGCATCCCATATGGGCACCAGTTCGTGTGCCAGCTGTTTCTCTTCCTATCCAGCTCTCTGCTAATGGCCTGGGAAAGCAGTGAAATATGGCCCAAGTGCTTGGGCTCCTGAACCTGTGAGGGAGAGCCAGAAGAAACTCCTGGCTCTTGGCTTCGGATTGGCCTAACTCCAGCTATTGTGGCCATTTGGGGAGTGAACCAGCAGATGGAAGACCTTTCTCTCTGTCTCTCCCTTTCTCTGTCTGTAACTCTACCTCTCAATTAAATAAATAAAATCTTTGGAATAAATTAATTGAACCTAAAAGTAAAGGTTTGCTTCTGTACTCTAAATTCTATCCTGTTGAATTCCCAGCTATCTTAATTCACTTTGAGGATAAGTGAAGACTTTAACAACAACATTGGTTTTATTTTAGGAAATTTATCTTAGAAAGCCTATCTCCCTTGAACATTCTGTTAGAAATGGCAGGAAAGATAAGGGGATTATAATTTCCAAATCCTACCCTGAATGTATGACTGAAGTACAATTGATGTGATATTATCAACTGAACACAATAACAAATAATTTCTTGAGCCCAAAGGAAAAAAGATCAAGTCAAACTGTTTAATTACTACCACATTATTATACCTGATAATCTTTGGAATAAGTTTGGGGGGATTATACTTTCTATATCTTAATGTGCTTTTCTTTCTTTCATATGTGAAAGGGTCCAAAGCTCTCTGGAAAATTGCAATTGTAATTTTAATTTATAATAGGTAATATTTGTTTTTATCATCATTATTGGCTGCCAGTGTGATCATGTACATTATTAGAATGCTGAGTTTAAGAGAAGAAGGCATTAAGCAGAAGTGAGAGTCTCCCCAATTCCTTGCTACATGTGATGAGGCCTAGGATATGCTAGGACTTTACACTCAGTTCTTCTGGGGAACCACTCTCCTTTCCCCACAGGAACACCACCTGTCAAGGCAGCATGGGAAGATTCCCAGAGAGAAAACCAGAAAGTAGTGTCATACCGAGCGACATCATTCATTTATTCTACATGAGGAGGAAAGGGAGGTAGGGACAGAAAAGCAGCCATCCTTTCTCTCTGCTTGATAAAGATAAACCTGGCAAAGGACAACTTATGTGAAGATCAGTTAAAGTCATCTAGAGTCTTTTTTGTTCGTTTGTTTGACAGGTAGAGTCATAGACAGTGAGAGAGAGAGACAGAGAGAAAGGTCTTCCTTCCGTTGGTTCACTACCCAAATGGCCGCTACGGCCAGTACTGCCCCGATCCGAAGCCAGGAGCCAGGTGTATCTTCCTGGTCTCCCACGCGGGTGCAGGGGCCCAAGCACTTGGGCCATCCTCCACTGCCCTCCCAGGCCACAGCAGAGAGCTGGACTGAAAGAGGAGCAACCGGGACTACAACCCAGCGCCCATATGAGATGCTGGCGCCACAGGCGGAAGATTAACCAAGTGAGCCACGGCGCCAGCCCTAGTCATCTAGATTCTTTTGAAGTCCAAAAATTTTTGTAAACTCTTCCTTTCCTCCTTTGACAGAAATTCAAATCTTGACATTTTACTAGGAATTACCAATCAGAAATAACTTGAATTCCTGAACTATTTTGCTTAGAGAAAGGAATGGCATTCCTTTTCTTACATTTCCTTTCTTCCCAGTGTTGAAACTAAAATGATTTTCATTTGGGCATAAAATATAACTTGCTTTGAGTAAAAATGAATTATAGGTCTCCCAAGAAGAGTGCGGTGTCCATTAGAGTCCACTTATTCTACTTTATTTTAATATTTCCACTTATAAAGATGATGGTGGTGACTAAGACAATTATAATATAGCTAGTAAGGTCTAGAGCACTGTGCCTTATAGGACAAAAGTGGGCAAGATGCAGAGGAAGCAATGAGACTTCTTCTGGGGAGGGTGCAAAATGTAATTTGCAAGGAAGATTTAGAAGAATATTGAGAAATATCATGCATCTCTCCTTTCATTGAACACTGAGCACTCTAAGTACCAACCAATTTTAGGTTGCAGAGATGACACAATAAACAAAGCAACGTCTGGACCATCGCAGAACTTAAATTCCATTATGTTTTCTCTACAAAATGGAAAGGGGTGTATAATGGCTGGCCCCCCATCTTAACCAAGCATAAGTTACAATGTTGTTTATGTTACAGCAAAGAAGATTTATACTAGGTCAGAAGAATGTTCAAACGTAGAACGTGGAAAACCATGAATTGAGTCCCTTAAAAACTAACTTACATAGAAGAAAACATCTTTCCTTCAAAGGGTTTCGAAGACACTGCCCTGCAAGCCAGGCCACATTCATCACTGTTTTCTCCTTAAAGGCCCTAAACCTAATGAACCAGAGAGGAACTCTCAGAAAAACTGGCAGGTGGAAAATGATCAATGGCATTTTTGATAGTGTGTATAAACTGTTTTTGAAAATCTGCTTACATTTCCCTGACATATTTCAATGTTAGTATATATTTATTTAGTCACTTCTCATCTGGTAAGAGCCTAAATGTGTACACTGGAAATCATTGTTTATTCTGCAGGTGACATATTTAATGTTTCATTTCACCAAATTTTAGATCTATGTTTTCATTTTATTTTTGCTTCTCTTCCCACATCATCCATGGGCATGCTTTTTGCAGAAAATGGCATTTCCTTGTCTAGGTATAAAAGAGTTTAACTAGAAGTATCTGTAAGACCATAATTACAAGTAAGGTTTTCGCAGGCCTCAAGGAACTCTGCCACTCAGTGCCACATCAACAACTCCACGGGTACAGCCGAGTGTTAAAAATATCATTGATGGGGAAAGGTTAGGTGGGAACCTCGCAGGGCTTTGCAGCTGCTGTGCATTTTGGTTTTGAGCCTGTTTTTCTCCAAAGAATGGGGTCAGAGCAACAACAGGCAAAGCTTTTCCTAACGTGTGGAAGAAGAACCCAATAGAAAACAATGAAACTGTAACACTCAATTCACGGTAAGACTATGACTAAGGAACTCAGGGAATCAAGAAACTTCTTCACGTAAAGAGTTTAGTCACATTTTAAAAAGAAAAAAACTATCTGAATAGACAATCATTTCTATCTAGGTGTTACTAAGGAAACACAAATTTTTAGGTTCTGTTCATGAATGAACTTACTTCCTGTGTTTGACAGATATTCCTTGGGTATTCCCACATCCCATGTTTTCAACCTAAATGCAAAGTTACTTTTTCTTTCCTGAATATAGAGACTTGAGATTTGTACCATTTTATATACAGATCTCAGCATATATAAATGATATGTTTTCATTTATAAATGTGTGTAACTGATATTGCCATTATATCATTAAAATGACTATATATGATTAAAATATTAGAGAAAATTACATAGGAAAATGTTTGATGTCTGCCCCTAATCAATACAGCATGAAGGCCCCCAGCAGGGAAAAAGAGCTGTAGAAAGAACAAAGGAAATGGAAAAGGTGCAGCACAAACAGTTGGGAGGTTATATTTCCACAGCGAGAAGGAAATGTCCATTCTTCCCGAAGACCAAAAGTATGGAAGAAATCTGAATAAAGGAGCAATTCCTCTGACCTGTGAATTTAAGCCAAGAAAGGCCTCTGGGCTTTTCCTTCTCCTTTTGAGCTAATCCTTTAGACTGCTAAGGTGCTCCCTGTGGTCAATTCCAAAGTTGGCTCAGCCTGTAAGGGAAGCGGCAGTGGGTTCAACACTCTCCTGAGGGGGACTTCATTCTTACTCATCCTGGGCCAGACTTTCTAAAACAGTTGATCTCAAACAAGTTGAGAGTATAAGGGTGATTGCCAGAGGCTGGGGAGATAGCGAGGAGAGAGAACTGGGGGAAAGTTGGAGTACTGAGTTACAGTTCAATAGAAGAAAGAAATCTGGGGCTTCTACTGCTCAGTCACAGAATGCATCACCTATTTATCTAAAAGCAAAAGAAGACTAGAAGAAAGGACTTTGAATATTTTTATATTTGAATATTTGTATATTTACCCTTATTGGATATATATATCACAAGGTACTCCATAAATATGTACAATTTTTTTGTATCAGTTAAAATAGTAAGACAAAATTAGCAAGACTTGTTAGCCTTCTATGGAAAGCCACATTCCCCAATCAACTATGTTAGTGATAATATCTATCAGCTTATCTGCTGTGATTTTATTTTTCAATTAGTTTCTTATCTGGATGGGTAAGTGAAGTGTTTGTTTATTGGGTCCCTTCAAGATTTACCAGGAATCTAACGTCCTCCTGTTGACCTCCAGGACCACTCTATGTCCCAGTGCGTACAGAATGGATGGTAAGGAGACCTCTGTGCAAGTCCTCTTGGAAAAATATCCCCCAGGGGCTGGCATTGTGGCATAGCAGGTAAAGCCACTGTCTGCAATTCTGGCACCCTGTATGGGTGCTGATTCATGTCCTGGCTGCTCCACTTCTGATCCAGCTCCCTGCTGGTGGCCTGTGAGAGGCAGTGGAGGATGGCCTAGGTACTTAGACCCCTGTTACTCATGCGGGCTAAAGCTCCTGATTCCTGGTTTCAGCCTGGCCCAGTCCTGGCCATTGCAGCCATCTGGAGAGTGAACCAGTGAATGCAGGTTCTCGTGTTCTCTCTCTCTCTCTCTCTCTCCCCCCCCACCCCACCCCCCCCGTGGCTCTGCCCTTCAAGTAAATAAGCAAATCTTTTTTTTACCCAAAAGGATACAATTCCAAAAAGATGCTTAGATCCCAAAGTATTGTTCCTAACAATAATATTGCTATTTTTATGAATAGAATCACAAAGAACATAGGTAAAAAAATGATTGGATATAAAATACTGTTGATCAGGACTTCAGTTCTCACAATTTTTATTTTCCTCGAGTATGCGTGACCCCTCAGCCGTTTCCATCTCATGTTGCCTGTTCTTTGCCTATCCATGAACAAAATGCCCTGGAGATTAAGTAATACAGAAATATAAAACGGAACAGACGGTGCACAGAAAACCCTCCCACCCCTCGCCCTGAACACCCACGCCTGAAGGTACTATTCATACACTGTACTTACAAGGTCGAACTTGTGTTACATGTTTTTATAATAAGATTATTATCCAGGGACCTTATCTGCATTGTGGCTAAGACCATGAAATATTTTAGGATTTCGAAGCAAGAGCCATGAAAATTACAGAGCTTCTGTGTAAATTTGCTTGTAATTCAACACATATCCTACCAGATATCACATTTGCTGTCACTAAGACTCCCTTGCCTGTTTTATTTGCAACTCCCCACTGACAAAAGTAATGAATTTTGAGCATGTTCACATGGGTCTGTGAACCAAGACTCAGCTCAAGTCACAGAAATGTTCCCTACTGATATGGAAAGGTTACAAAACAGTGATGCCATTGAGGGTAAAAAGTTCTATACATTTCCATTATTAATTAATTTATAAATTGCTCAAAAATTTGTATCTGGAAAATCCTTAACTGCTCTCTCTCAATTCCTTTTTTAGAAAGGTACCCACACATCCATATGTATTCACTAGACAACAATAATATAATTGCAAAGGTGGCATCGCCCTGCACCCGCATGGGAGACCTGGAGGAAGCACCTGGCTCCTGGCTTTGGATTGGGGCAGCTCCGGCTATTGCGGCCATTTGGGGAGTGAACCAGTGGATGGAAGACCTCTCTCTCTCTGCTTCTCCTTCTCTCTCTGTGTAACTCTTTCAAGTAAATAAATAAATCTTAAAAAAAAAAAGTGGCATTGATTAGCATTAAGACATTATAAAAATTTTATTATTTAGAAAGACTATTTACTATCCTAATTATTTTTTTAGAGAATTAATTTATTTATTTGAAAGGTGGAGTTACAGACAGTGAGAGAAAGGTCTTCCTTCCGCTGGTTCACTCCCTAAATGGCCACAACGGCCGGAGCTGCACCAATCCAAAGCCAGGAGCCAGGAGCTTCTTCTGGGGCTCCCCGATGGGTACAGAGGCCCAAGCACTTGGGCCATCTTCCACTGCTTTTCCAGGCCATAGCAGAGAGCTGGATTGGAAGAGGAACAGCCGGGTCTCAAACCGGTGGCCATATGGGATGGCGGTGCTTCATGCAAGGGCTTTAACCTGCTGCACCACAGCGCCGGCCCCTATCCTAATTACTGATATTAGATCATGTTAGGTTAAATGTGTCCTTCCATGTGTCTAAGATAACCATACAAAATTAGCAATAGTGCATATAACATTTAAACCAACATGGTCAAGCAAGCATTTGGCAAAGCAGTTAAGACTCCAGTTGGAATGCCTACATCCCATACTGAAGAGCCAGGATTCTCAAGTCCCAGCTCAGCTTGCAATTCCAGCTTCCTGTTAATACACACCCTGGAAGGCAGCAGGTGATGCCTCAAGTAGTTGGGTCCCTGCTACCCATGTGGGAGAGCTAATTGAGTTCCAGACTCTTGGATCTCAGCTTCATCCTCTGGCTACAGGAGACAATTGGGGAGTGAAAGGAAGATCTCTTTCTCCTCTCTCTCTCTCTCTGCCTTTCCAAATAAATGAAATAAATAAAGTACATTCAAACTAATAAAGGAGAACATATAAGAAAAACAGAAAAAAATTGCAACTTAAAACTTCAAATTGTTCCTCTGTATTTGAGAATGGACATGTTCTAGAAATGATTTGCAGTTACATATGTTCAGAGGATGCAAAACGCCTCCCCCCATGTGACTTTCAGACCCTATGATTTCACCAAACCAAGAAACTAAGGTGTTTCTTTCCTCTCTTTCTCTCTCTCCCTCTCCCTATCCTCTTCTTCTCTATATGCACAAATGAGTATTTCTATATTTAAATTATTTTTATTTTCTTTACTTATTTTTAGAACAACCTCATATCTACATTATAAGCAAAGGAGAGAAACAATTTAGCCATTTCTGTGACTGAATCTATGTACTATTAAAAATAAAAAGCTGGGGGCCAGTGCCTGTGGTGTAGTAGGCTAATTCTCCGCCTGTGGCGCTGGCATCCCATATGGGCGCCAGTTCTAGTCCCAGCTGCTGCTCTTCCAATCAGGCTCTCTGCTATGGCCTGGGAAAGCAGTAGAAGATGGCCCAGGTGCTTGGGCCCCTGCACCCATGTGGGAGCCCCAGAAGAAGCTCTTGGTTCCTGGCTCTGGATTGGTTCAGCTCTAGCCATTGTGGCCATTTGGGAAGTGAACCAGTGAGGGAAGACCTTTCTGTCTCTTCCTGTCACTGTCTGTACCTCTCTCTCTCAAATAAATAAATAAAATATTTAAAAATAAATAAAAATGAAAAGCTGGGTCACCTTTGTGGTACAGTGGGTTAAGCTGCTACTTGTAATGTTGGCATCCATTTCAGAGCACTGGTTTGAGCCCTGGCTACCCCACTTCTAATTCAGCTTCCTGCTAAATGCCTGAGAAAGTGGCAGATTATGGCTCAAGTACTTGGTCCCCGGCCACCTGTGTGGAGACCATATTGAGTTCCTGGCTTGTGGCTTCAGCCTGGCCCACACCAAGCTGTCACAGCCATTTAGGGAATGAACCAACAGATGGAAAAATATGTCTCCCTCTCTTCCTGATGCTTTGCCTTTCAAGTAAGTGAATATATCTTTAAAAAAAAAAAAGTGCAAAGAACCAAGTAGAATAAAACTGAACTTTATTTACCTGGTTGTTTGTTGGTGATGTTATGGATTTTTAAAACTATATGCAATGATAAATCAATAACTTTCAATGACATTTCTGTGACTTAAATCGCTATTCAGCTAGAAGTTCTAATTGCCTCACTAGTCATAATTTAGGACAGACAAAGGAGGGAGAAAAACAGCCAGTCATGGGAGGAGCTTGCAGTAGTAGCACAGAAAAGGAGAGAGACTTCCCAGGGGTTTTATCAGCTATTTATCAACACCACCCATTTCCTTGTCCTGAACTCGATTAGATGGCCCTGATTTGACAAACAGTCACTGTAAGATTAGAATTTCACTCTAGAATGGCCTCTGGGAAAGACAAGAAAATCCACACTTGTGAATAATACAATCAGCTCTAGCCAAGACATGGCCCTAGCCTTTGTGCAGCACAGCTGGATAAGAAGACAGGAGGCCTTTAAATTGAATTTGGATTAAAATATGAGCAAAAAACCCAACTCTTTAGAAAGGCGTTCTAACCTAAAGAATAAGATCCAGCCACACATGTTAAATCCATTTGATTGGTTAAAGAGTTAGATTTGCTTATTGCAGTTTAATAATTTAACAATCTAAAATTAAAGACTCTAAAATAATTTACTCATCTTAAACATTGCCGAGAAACCTGTAAAATGCTACACGGATTGAAAACTCTCCTAGACTATCGTTCTGTTTCAATATGGCAAATTGAACTGCAAACTGGTATATCTGGTGCTCTTTGGTAGATGCATATTAGACAGTTTCTTTCAAGTACACTTGAAATAGCAAATGACTAAACTTAAAAAGCCTATTGCCATCAATTAAAATTCCTTAGTATGATAGTTTTTAAGTGTTACAGAAATCCTACCCTCTTTCAATGGCTTGCCTATTAGTACTGCTGTATTTATCGGGTGGGAGAAGCCTGACGGGCCAGGGCGAGATGGTGAGAGAGTAAGAGAGGAATCAGGAGTGATTCTGTTTCTAAAGACTCAGAAAGTAGATAAAAATCTCGATGAGGTACAGCTGAATTCAGGTAGCTTCATGAAGGAAACAGTAAAATTTATAAAAATAGTCATAGGAGGCCGGCACCGCGGCTCACTAGGCTATTCCTCCGCCTGCGGTGCTGGTACCGTGGGTTCTAGTCCCGGTTGGGGCACTGGGTTCTGTCCTGGTTGCTCCTCTTCCAGGCCAGCTCTCTGCTGTGGCCTGGGAAGGCAGTGGAGGATGGCCCAAGTGCTTGGGCCCCTGCACCCGCGTGGAGACCAGGAAGAAGCACCTGGCTCCTGGCTTTGAATTGGCACAGCGCCGGCCACAGCAGCCATTTGGGGGGTGGACCAACAGAAGGAAGACCTTTCTCTCTGTCTCTCTCTCTCTCTCACTGTCTAACTCTGCCTGTCAAAAAAAAAAAATCATAGGAATTATCATTTGGTTTTTTGTTTTTGGAACAATTATGGCACTTAAAAACGTTCTGAAGTTGAATTTACTCTTTTCAAAGAAGGCATTTGGAAGATCTCATCAAAATTCCTTGATCAGCAAATTCTTACAACTACCTATCTCAACAAACGCCTAAGCCTCCTTCCTGCTCAAAAACACCACTTGTTTTTGGAATAAAATTATACAACTAAACAACTTTAGCACTAGGTTTTTCTGTAGGCCAGTATTCTTCAGGGAAAGCACATGGAGTATTTCAGCCCTGTGACTGAAAGCAACAAAAATAAAAGTTGTATTTCTTTTTTAATTTTTTTGTTTGTTTGAAATAGAGATCTTCCATTTGCTGGTTCATTCCTAAATTGGCTGGACCAGCCAAGGGTTGGGCCAGGGTAAAGCAAGAAGCCACAAACCTCATCTGGATGTCCCACATGGGTGGCAGGGGCCCAAGTTTTTAAGCTGTCAACTGCTGCCTTTCTGAGTACACATTAGCAGGAAGCTGGATCAGAAACAAAAGTGCATTCGTACCCAGGCACTCCATGTGCAATGTGGGTGTCCAAAGCAGTGACAACCGCTTCACCAAAGGCCCACCCTAAGAATATTTTGACTTTAAAAACAAAAAAGATTTATTTATTTATTTATTGGACAGAGCTACAGACAGCAATGGGGAGAGACAATGAGAGACAGGTCTTCCATCCACTGGTTCACTCCCCAAATGGCCACAACAGCCTGAGCTGAGCCGATCTGAAGCCAGGAGCCAGGAGCTTCTTCTGAGTCTCCCACACAGGTGCAGGGCCCAAGCACTCGGGCCATTTTCTACTGTTTTCCCAGGCCATAAGCAGAGAGCTGGATCAGAAGTAGAGCAGCTGGGGCTTGAACCAGCACCCATATGGGAGGCCAGCACTGCAAGTGATGGTTTTATCTGCTACACCACAGCACGGGCCCAAAAGCTTTTGATTTTTAATAAAGTATTTAATTATTGCTTTCTTTTTTGAGTCACACAGGTGCAGACAATAACAGAATAAAACGGAATGCTTTAAGTTTATGAAGGGTAAGTGTTGGGGGGTGCAGGGCGGGGCACACACTCAAATGCTTTTTTTTTCCTACCAGAAAGTGTTCCAACCACAGCATAACATGATGTGAGCACAAGAGGACAGGCACTGAGCTCCACCCTTCTCGTGTCTTCAAGTAGTACCTTCCACAGAGTAGATGTTGAAGAAATGTAGGATGTGAGAGTGAGTAAGTGAGAATTAGCAAGCAAATGAAAAATAAACAGAACACAGCAGTTTTGTCTGGCACAGAAAAAACAATGTGTTGTTTTTTTTTTTTTTTTAATCTCACAACACATCTTCCCAGTGAGGTTAAACCCAGCACTAGTGGGGTGAAGCAAAGAAAACAAGCAGCCCTTGGAAGCCACTCCCTATTCCACTCAAGTCCAGAGCTTCCGGGATGAGCCGGAAAGTCAGTGGAGCTGCTCCGTCTCAGTCTCCAGCCTGAGGAAGTGCCCAGGAAGTGCCTTGGGGTCCTGCACTATCCTGGGATCCAGGATTCCCCAAACTTCGCTCCTTGAAAGAGGCAGAAGAAGTGAGTTTGGGCTGAGACTCATCCTTTGGCGTTTTAGTCCAGAGCCTTTTAGAGACTTGTCCAGAATTTCCAAACCTCTTTCTTATATTCTGCCGCCCTCTGGGGCCATGCTCCCTCCCCGACCCCTGCCATACTGAGTCTTCCCTTGGTCTTGGATCATTCGGTCCCCTTCTGCAGAAGCCACCTCATTCTTCTCTCCAAGCCAACACAAATCTGTTTCTCAGGACCTACTCGGCCTCAGCCAGACTGATGTACAAGCATGAAGTTCATGAACACTTCCCCTTCCCTGGCAGCCTGGGGTGACCACTTATTCATCACTTACCCACTGTATATGAATGTATCAGTTCCTGATGTCTCAAGACTGAGAACCATGTTGTAACCCTTTGCCCTGCAGACAGCATGCGGTCTTCATAGTAGATGATTAGTATTTGTCATCTAAATAAGAAAAGATTGTTTTTCTGTGGCCCCACCATCTACAGTATCGTTATTCGATGCATGTTAATTCCGGGCAAAACCCTCTATGGATTCACGTGTGATAGCTGTAGAACAAGAGACAGCCCTTATTATGTGGCAGAGTTAGCTAAGGAATTTTTCCACCCAGAAAAATTCACCACTTCACAGATATGAAGGAGGTCAAGTACAAACTTGCAATGCAAAGCACTCCTATGGCAGATCCAGCTCACCTAAACCACAGTCACGTGGTCATGGGAGTCATGACGATGACAGTGGTGTTGGTGGCTGCGCCAGAGAATTCAGATACCCCAGAAAGTTCTGGTACCTTTTCTACCTAAACAATGGCTGTGGGGAGCAACTCAGACTAGACTAAGTTACTGGAATTAAGATTTATTCTATGCATCTGCTCTCCCACAATATGGCGCTGGGAGAGGAGGAAACAGCTTCTACACAGCTGCCTCCAGTTCAATCAATAAACTGTAGGACCTGCTCCTGATTGGAGGAGAGCAGCGTACTCGGCGTGTGGGTAGCAGAGTTGGGATTGGTGGAAGAGGACTATAAAGGAGGAGAGAGACAACATGCACCAGGAACATCTATCTGAAGGAACACCTGTGCAGCCCCTGAGAGAACCAGCCGGCGGTGTGCCGCTCCCCCGCAGAAGTGGGGAAAGCGGCAGGGGGAACCGCCCTTCCACAGAGGTGGAAGGGTCGGTAGCCAACCCGGGAAGAACCAGCAGCAAACCTGGGAAGGGCCGAGCAGACAAAAGAACAGCGCAGGGTCCTGTGTCGTTCCTCCACGAAGAGGGGGAGCGACATAATGGTGCCGTGACTCGGATATGAAGCCTAGGCAGGGCTTAGTGTCGCTCCTCCACGAAGAGGGGGAGCGACAATGGCCTTTGACATCTTCATCTCCCTATTTTGGTTAATGTTGGAGGGGCTCAGATCTGAGTCCTTAATTTTCGTCTCTATCTCTATTCACTTCCAATTTAACCTCATAGCTGGGTATTCTATCTGGAAACTAATAGCTCCCAGATTTATATTTATAGCTCAGATCATGGCCCTAAATTCTTCTCTACTTCCTAATCAACACTCACACTTACATAGTTCATAAGCACCTTAAATTTAACATACCCCAGGGCCAGTGCTATGGCATAGTGGGTAAAGCCACCATTTGCAGTGCCGGCATCCTATGTGGGCACTGGTTTGAGTCTCGGCTGCTCCATTTCCAACCCAGGTCTCTGCTATGGCATGGGAAAGCAGTGTAAGATGACCCGAGTCCTTGGGCCCCTGCACTAATATTGGAGACCTGGAAGAAGCTCCAGGCTACTGGCTTTGGACTTGCCCAGCTCCAGCTGTGTGGCCATTTGGGGAGTGAAGCAGCAGATGGAAGATATCTTTTTCCCTCTCTCTCTCTCTCTCTCTCTCGCTGCTTCTTCCTGTAACTCTGCCTTTCAAATAAATAATTAAATCTTTAAAAAAATTTAACATACTCCAAATTGTGCTCCTGGCTTTTCACCCTGCCATCTCCCAAAATAAAATTAAATAAAAAACCTGTCACATTTATAATCCTGCCAGTTTCAGTAAAAGCTTATTTTTTAAAGATTTATTTTATTTACTTGAAAGGCAGAGTTACAGAAAGAGAATGAGAGAGTGAGAGAGGTCTTCCATCCACTTGCTCACTCCCCAGATATCTGCAATGGATGGGGCTGGGCTGGTCCAAATCCAGGAACCAGGAGCTTCCTCCAGGTCCCCCACATGGGTGGTAAGGACCCAAGCACTTGAGCCATCTTCCACTGCTTTCCCAGGCACATTAGCAGGAAGCTGGACAACAAGTGGAGCAGCCAGTTCTTGAACGGGCCCCCACATGGGATGTCAGCATTGCAGGCAATGGCTTTACCCACTACACCACAGCGCCTGACTGAATAACGATAGCTCTTTCCAGCTGTTCAGGACAAATCCTGGGAGTCATCTTCATTCTCTGCTTTCAAATATATAAAGTATCTGATCACCTCCATGTTATAACAGTGTAAATTCAGCCTAGATTATTGGAATAGGTTCCTACTAGTCTTCTGGCTTTCATTATCAGCTCCTTAACTCTAATCTCAACAGAGCAATTACAGTAATACTTCAGAAATTTAAGGGGCAGGAATTCAGTGTAGTGGTTAAGATGCTACTTGGGATGGCTACAACCCATCCTGGCACTGGAGTCACAACTCTGTTCCCAATTCCAGCTTGCTGCTAACATGCACCCTGGGAAGAAGCAGCCATGGCTTGAGCAGTGATGGATCAAGTGTTTGGGTCCCTGTCACCCTCTTTGGGAGCCAGATGCGTTCCTGGCTCCTGGCTTCTGCTTGGCTCAACTTCAGTTGTGGCAGGCATTTGAGGTTTGATCCAGTGTCTGTCTCTTTCTATCTGCCTTTCAGTAAATAACACTTTAAAATATATGTCAGTGCTCAAGCTGACTTGCCCCAAACGGCAGAGTTAGAAACATATCAGGGGATTCCAATTCAATCCCATCAAGGTGGCATGTACCAATGCCATCTCACTAGTCCCAGT
Organism: Oryctolagus cuniculus; assembly: GCF_964237555.1. Lineage (NCBI taxonomy): Eukaryota > Metazoa > Chordata > Mammalia > Lagomorpha > Leporidae > Oryctolagus > Oryctolagus cuniculus. Next base: position 57,762,553 of record NC_091434.1, on the reverse strand, counting down.
GATCAATTTCAGTTCACAATTGATCATAATGATATGACAAAGAATCAAAGGGATCACATAAACAAGACTAGCATCAGAAAATACTAACTGATAGAACAAAAAAGGGAGAGAACGATCCAACATGGGAAGCCGGATACACAGCAGACTCGTAGAATGACGGATGTCCTGAACAGCACTCTGGCTTCAGAATCATCCTTTAGGGCATTCGGATCTGGCTGAAAAGCCCATGAGAGTATTGCAGGCATGGAAGGCCAAGACACTCTGGCAAAAAAAAAAAAATGACCTAAATGAAAGATCTCCACGAGTGAGATCCCAGTGGAAAGAACGGGTCATCAAAGAAGGAGGTACCTTTCTCTGAAGGGAGGAGAGAACTTCCACTTCGACTATGACCTTGTCTAAATATGATAAGAGTCAGTGAATTCTAAAGGCTTCCATAGCCTTGGCAACTCATGACAAGAGCCTAGGGGGATTACTGATGCCATAAACAAGAGTGTCAAATTGTTAAGTCAACAACAGGAGTCACTGTGCACTTACTCCTCATGTAGGATCTTTGTCCTTAATGTGCTGTACATTGTGATTTAATGCTATAACTAGTACCGAAACAGTATTTTTCACTTTGTGTTTCTATGTGGGTGCAAACTGTTGAAATCTTTACTTAATGTATGCTAAACTGATCTTCTGTATATAAGAGAAATGAAAATGAATCTTGATGTTAATGGAAGGGGAGAGGGAGCGGGAAAGGGGAGGGTTGCAGGTGGGAGGGAAGTTATGGGGGGGAAGCCATTGTAATCCATAAGCTGTACTTTGGAAATTTATATTCATTAAATAAAATTTAAAAAAAATAAAATTTATGTCAGGTCATCTTACTCCTTCAATAGCTTTTATCTACACGAAAATAAACACCTATGTTTATAGTAACCTACAAAACTCACAAGATCTACTTCTCTCCTTTCTTCTCTGAACTCATCCCCTACTACTCTTCTCCTCATTCACTCTGCTATACCGCATATGTTCCTTGTTGATTTTTGAACACCATGGGAATGAGAATGTTCCTGGTTGCTTGATATTGCCCTTGCAGATCCTTCAGCCTGGAGTGCTGTGTTTTCAGATGACCAAATGGCTCCCTGCTATAGCTTTTTAAAGTTTTGAGCTAATGTTAACTTCTCAATGAAGCCTTCTTTAACTACCATATGTTAAATAGGTACATGTCCAATCCTATGGCCCTCTTTATTTTTCCTCTTCCACTGATTTATTTTTTCTATAATACGTATCAGCTTCTAATGGACTATATAATTTAAATATTCATTGTCAATCTTTTCCCCCTGGAGTGCAAGCTCATGGAGGATAGTGAGTGTTCCATTTGCTCCCAGTCTCTACACCAAAATTGGGTACTTAGCACTCAAAAAGTATTTATCGCATGAATTAATGAATGAGTGACTTTGAAGCAGAATCTTTATTGACTATAACAGAAAGTTACTGTAACTTCAGTAAGTTACTCATTATGATAACCCCACTCATTATAAACACTATCAAGGCACAACAGGGGGGCTAGCACTGTGGCGTAGTGGGAAAAGCCGCTGCCTGCAGTGTTGGCATCTCATATGGGTGCCGGTTCGAGTCCCAGCAGTTCCACTTCTGATCTAGCTCTCTGCTATGGCCTGGGAAAGCAGTAGAGGATGACCCAACTCCTTGGGCCCCTGCACACACATGGGAGACCCAGAAGAAGCTCCTGGCTCCTGGCTTTGGATCAGCTCAGCTCTGGCTGTTGCGGTCATTTGGGGAGTAAACCAGTGGAATGGAAGACCTCTCTCTCTCTCTCTCTCTCTCTCTCTGGTTCTATGTCTCTCTGTAACTCTGTCTTTCAAATAAATAAAATAAATCTTAAAAAAAGGCACAATAGATTTCAGTTCTGGTTTCATCTCATAGCAATTTCTAAACCTTGTGTTAGTCATTGAATTTCTCTAACCTTCAGTGTCCTCATTTGTAAAATGGGCCCAATAGTCCTTTCTCATTCTACAACAAAACACTAAATAAAATAATGTCTAGGAAAATAGTATCAAAAAAATTTTAATAATGAGTTTTTAGTAGAAAAGACAGGTTTTTTGGTCTTCATAATTCTTTGTCAGTTTTCAGGAATAATATCTTTGTGCAGTATACTAAAGGTCATGTGTAAAAATAACAAAAAATATAAATTATCTTCAATTAAACTGTTTCTATAAGGATATTTGAGGGATGGTTATGACAAAAAGTTGGAAATATAATAAATGCTATTGATAAGGCATGGTTCAATAAGTCAGGGTACCTACATGAAAGTGACACTGAGAAGCATTGAAAAGAACAAGTAGATTTGCCTAGTAAATAAATCTATAATAAAGGAAGTGGGAAAATGCAAATATACATAGTACTATTCCATATTGTAAGAAATAGTTGCATTTATCTACCTCTATTACCAGGTCTCTATGGAAACAAGCTGAAAGGGATATGCAAAAAATGGAACAGGGGTAGCGTATCTCCTGGAGGGTGGGATTCAATAGGTGTTGGCAGAGAAGAGGCATTAGACACATACAGAATACCATGGCAAGACAAAGACAGGAGAAGTAGTTTTTCTTATTGTATTTCCAGTGTTGCTCAAATAAGAATTTTACTTTAAGAAAATTGCTTGTTTCCACAATTTTTTTGCAGTTTCTTTTTTTTAAAAGATTTATTTATTTATTTGAAAGTCAGAGTTACACAGAGAGAGAAGGAGAGGTAGAGAGAGAGAGGTCTTTCTTCCGCTGGTTCACTCCCCAATTGGCAGCAATGGCCGGAGCTTCACCAGTCCGAAGCCAGGAGCCAGAAGCTTCTTCCGGGTCTCCCATGTGTGTGCAGGGGCCCAAGGACTTGGGCCATCTTCTACTGCTTTCCCAGGCCATAGCAGAGAGCTGGATTGGAAGTGGAGCAGCTGGGTTGCAAACCGGCACCCATATGGGATGCCGGCGCTTTAGGCCAAGGCGTTAACCTGCTGCACCATAGCACCAGCCTGTTTGCACACTTTTCAAGCACTCTTAGCAATGGTGCAGAAGTAAATGCAGCAGAAGCAGCTGACTCCAACAGCCCAAATGCCCTGGTCAGAAGTGGTTGTCAGATGAGTGTAGAGAATCCTTTGGGTGCTGTGACCACAAGTCAGGAAACTGCACCTTCTTTGTATGATAACAAAGACACAAGATATAGGGGTCAGCACCGTGGCATAGCAGGTTAAGCTGCGCCTGCAGTGACAACATCGCATATGGGTACTGGTTGAGTCCCAGCTCTTCACTTCTGATCCAGTTCCCTCTAATGTTCCTAGGAAAGCAGTGCAAGATAGCTCAAGTTCTTGGGCCCTTGCAGCCACGTGGGAGACCTGGAGCTCCTAGCTCCTGTCTTTGGCCTGGCCCGGCCCCAGATGTTAGGACCATTTGAGGAGTGAACCACCGATGGAAGACATTCTCTCTCTCTCTCTCTCTCTCTGGAACTCTGCCTTTCAAATAAATAATTTTTTTAAAAAAGACACAATATGTAGGAGTGATAGCTAGAAGCATCCAAAATCTGAACACCTTCAGAAAGGAAAATTCCATTACCTCCCTCAGAAATGGTTTGTGTCTGTTCCCACAATCAGCGTAGTCTGCATTTCCTGGCATTCTCTCTTCACCTCCAAGGTCTCTCGGCACACCCAGCCCCGTGCTTTGTCTTTTCCTTTCTGTGACAGACTCCAGAGACCCAGCCGCCATCCCTATGTCTTGGTCACAAGCTCAGTTCTCTTAATTGACTCAAAGGTAAGTGCCCAACTTCTTTTCACTTCAAGTTTTGTCAAGAGAATTTGTACAAGGAAATTGAGAGGAATGATGAGAGGATCCAAACGGGGATCACACCGTTTGCACAAACCACTCACACCCATCTCTGCAACAGAAGCACTAGTCCCTAGGAGCTTAGTTTTGCATGTTTGATTTTTTGGGTTGAGACTCATCACACTGGTACTTTTTCTCCCCATTATTAGAAAATGCCACCAACTGTCTGCATAACCTCAAGTGAACGTCATAATGTTCTCAGGCCAAGTTTCCTCCCATGAAAGCAACAATAATAACATTATTTGAACTCACACAATTGTGACAGTTAAATAAGTTAATAAGCCCATTTAGGACAGTGTCTGTCATAGTTTTTATTAGTCATTTTTGAAAGCATCTCTTTTAATCCAAAAGAAAAATCTGGCATCCTCATGTCATCATGTGTTCACTTTGCCAGTCCAGGCATACCAGGGTCTAAGGTCACTGACGTGTAAGCTCTTTGCTCTAACCAGACACACCCTAGGTATTTCCCATCTGTCCCATTCTGAACTTCTTATTTCTATTTTTCATCAAGTAAATAATTAATAATTGTCCATCCTGCTCTGTGTAAGTGCTTCTTAACTCCACTAGAAATCCAGAGAACCAACAATAGATGTTACCCACATCACAATACTTCTGGTGGCTGTCAATAAGGCAACTTCTGACTTTGGATGGGACAACCTGTCCAATGGTACCCTTCATGATGAATGAGATTGTCATCATGGGTTCTACAAAAGGTAGGTAGATAGATTTGCATAGCTACCCTGGAAATCTCACTCCAAGATTTTTTTATTGTTTACTTCTCCTGGACTAGAACAGGTTCACAGATCTGTGATCCATGATCCATTGAAGTAGAGGTCAATCTGGTTCTGGCTACCCTGCCTGGTATGAGATTTCCAAGAAACCAGGTAAGTTCAGCCTTTGTTGCAATCGTTTGGGTCATGTGTTACAATGCTGGACAAAGGAAATTCTGCATCTATTTTAAAATATGGAAAACAAACATCAGTCTTCATGAAAATACTGAATTTGTTCATTCAACAAATAGCTATGAATTATCCATTCTGTTCTAGGCACAGTTCTAAGTCCTGAGTTTACAGCAATTAATAAGATAGACATAAAATCTACATTTGTGAATCTTACAAACCAATGAACCAAATGAATAATAAGAAAGTAACAGAATACTTGATTCACCCTCTATTTCTAGTCCTACTCCTTCCACAGTGAATCCTGAATAAATCCTTGATAAGCCCTAGAATCCCCCACACAACACACTCTTTTCCCTTCTTTCTTCCCTATCTTCTTTCTTTTATCCTTCTTTCTCGTTGTGGCCATTTGGGGAGTGAACCAGTGGATGGATGATCTCTCTCTCTGTCTCTCCCTCTCTCTCTTCATATCTTTGCCTTTCAAAAAAGAAGGAGGAAATCAATGAGTGACATGAATGAAAATATTACTAAGGAGCTAGAACACACTAAGAAGAGCCAAATAGAATTTTTGGAGATGAAATCTTCAATCAGTGAAATAAAAAATATGACTGAGAGTTTTTACAACAGAATAGACCTAGTGGAAGAAAGAATTTCTGAACCTGAAGATAAGAATTTTGAAAAAAACTCAGAAAAAAATAAAGACTAAAGAATTAAAAAGAATGAAGAAAATCTATATGAACTATGAGCTACCATTAAATGACCAAATATTCAACTAATAGGTATTCATGAAGAAGGAGAAAAGGAAAAAGAATTTGAGAACCTGATAAGTGAAATGATAGTTGAAAATTTTCTAGGTCTTGAAAGACACCTGGAACAAATGGACATCCATATACAAGAAGCTCAAAGAATCCCAAGCAGACTCAACTAAAAAAGGTCTTTTCCAAGGCATATTGTTGTCAAATTGTCAAAAGTTAAAGACAAGAATCCTAAAGACACTAAGAGAAAAGCATTAAGTTGCATATAAAGGAAAACCAAACAGATTACCATCAGACTTCTTAATGGAAACCCTACAGGCCAGAATACAGTGGGATGATATATTCAAGGTCTTAAAAGAAAACACTTCCAGTCAAGAATATTATATTCAGTGAAGCTATCCTTTAAAATGAAAGAGAGAAGAGAAGTCACATGTATGGCCTCAGCATGTGGTGTGGTGGGAGTAGAGGTGGCCGGGTTGTGTGACTGCTTGCGTTTCTGAAATGGCTTCTGACATTTCTGAATCCAGTGGTGCTGACTGCAGAGGAGACACTAGGCACAGTGCGAAGGTAGATGCTGATTACCACTTCAAGTGCTTTATTGTGGAGCCTGTTCATTTCCAACAGAGTACTGTGAATATATGCCTGCTATTGCTAAGCATAGACAGGGGTTAGAGAAGAATTTTCCAAATGAATTTGCAAAACTTACCATAGAAAATTCATCCAAAAAAAAAAGCTGGAATCATGGGAGGTCAAGGAACAATAGGGGAAGAAAAGGAGAAGAAAAATCAAAGGAGAGGTGGAAGGCATCAAAAAAAAAAAAAAAAAAAGCCAAAAATGGGCCGTGCCACAGCTCAATAGGCTAATCCTCCACCTGCGGCACTGGCACCCCGGGTTCTAGTCCCGGTCGGGGCGCCGGATTCTGTCCCGGTTGCCCCTCTTCCAGGCCAGCTCTCTGCTGTGGCCAGGGAGTGCAGTGGAGGATGGCCCAAGTCCTTGGGCCCTGCACCCCATGGGAGACCAGGAGAAGCACCTGGCTCCTGCCTTCGGATCAGCGCGGTACGCTGGCTGCAGCGCGCCGGCCACGGCGGCCACTGGAGGGTGAACCAATGGCAAAAGGAAGACCTTTCTCTCTGTCTCTCTCTCTCACTGTCTAACTCTGCCTGTCAAATAAATAAATAAATAAATAGCCAAAAATGAAGACAGTAAAAGGTTATGATAGCTAAAATTCCCAGAGCAAAGAAGAAACATGTGACAAGAGCACGTGATCTTGTAACTTTTGAAATTTGATCTTAAGGAAGCACAAAGATTTTTTGTGCAAAAATTCTCCTGTGCTGCCTCAGTAACAGAGAAGGATGAGATCATCATTCAGGGAGACTTTATAAATGACAACATTTATGTCATTCAGGAAAAATGGCTGGAGGTGGATGATGACAGTATCAAAGAGTTTAAAGAAGGAGTGATTTTTGAAAACTTGTTTATACTTAATGATCTGAACGGAGAATTGATATGGTCAAAGGGAGACAGATCTATCATCTATCGATATATATATATATATGTCTTACAGTAAGACTAGACTACCTTCATTCTTGGAAGTTTCACTGTTCTGTACAAGGCTGCCTTTTAAAAAATATTTATTTAATTTATTTGAAAGGCAGTTACAGAGAGAGAGGGGACAACATAGAAAGAGAAAGAGATCTTCCATCTTCTGGTTCACTTCCTAAGTGGCCACAATGGCCAGGGTTGGGCCAAGCTGAAGCCAGGATCCTGAAGCTTCTCCCAAGTCTCCCATATGGGTGCAGGGGCCCAGGTACTTGGGCCACCTTCTGCTGCTTTCCCAGACGCATAAGCAGGGAGCTGCATTGAAAATGGAGCAGCTGGGTCTCAAACCAGCACTCATATGTGATGCCAGCGTCACAGGCAGCACTTTCACCCACTATGCCACAACACCTGCCCATGCTCCTTGTTTTTTTTTTATTGCCAAAGTCTAATGAACAAAGGAGATTGTCATTTTCATGCATGAAGTAGAGTTAGTCAAATAAAACATTTTGGTTAAAAAAAGTGAAAGAGAAACAAAGTATTTTCCAGGTAAGCAAAAACAGAATTCACTAGTACCAGACCAGCATTACAAGAAGTTAAGAAGAGTGTCCTGCATTAGAAGTAAATATGAAACACATGCCACCACCAAATTCACTAACACAGCAGGCAGAATCATTATCCAACCAACAAAATGACAGGTCTTCTCCATCGACACTAACCCTGAACATAAATGGATTAAATTCACCAAACAAAAGACTGAATGGATTAAAAAAAAAAAAACCACGACCACCACTATATGCTGCCTACACAAAACTCACTTCACAAAGAAACACACAGACTGAAAGTAAAGGGTTGGAAAAAGGTATACCAGCCTAATGAAAACCAAAAGCAAGTAGGTGTAGCTATCCTGATAGCAGGTAAAACAGACTTTAAAAACTGTAAAGCGAGATAAAGAAGGACATTATATTTTGATAAAAGTTTTGATTCAGCAAGAAGATATAACAATCATAAATACATATGCATCCAACACAAGACCACCCAGACATATACAGCAATTACTATTATACCTAAAGGGAGAGATAGACTATAAACAATAATAGTGAGTGACTTCAACACCCCACTCTCATCAATGGACAGATCATCCAGACAAAAAAATCAAAAATGATACATGGGAGTTGAAACATACTATTGAACAAATGGACTGAACAGACATTTACAGGACATTTCACCCAACAGCTACAGAATATACATTCCTCTCATTAGCACATGGAACATTTTCTAGGATAAACCCCACATTAGGCCATAAATCAAGTCTCCACAAATTTAAAGAGATGGAAATCAGACCATGTATCTTCTCAGATCATAAAGGAATAAAACTAGAAATCAACAAGAACAAAAAAAATTCATAAATACTTGGAAACTAAGCAATATATTACTGAATGATCAATGGGTCATTGAAAAAATTAAGAAGAAAATAAAAAGCTTTCTTGAAATAAATGAAAATGAAAACACAACATATCAAAACTTGTGGGATACAGCAAAAACAGGACTAAGAAGGAAGTTTATAGCATTAAGTGCTACATTAAAAATGAGAAATGTTTCAAATTAAAGATCTAATGATGCATCTTGAAGATTTAGAAAAACAAGAACATGCCAAAGACAAGATCAACAGGAGGCAAGAAATAACAAAGATCAGAGCATAAATAAATGAAATTGAAAGTAAAAAAGCAATACAAAGGATCAACAAAATAAAAAGTTAATCTTTGAGAAGATACACAAAATAGATAAACCTCTAGCCAGATTAATAAAGAAAAAAGAGAAAAAAAATCCAATAAAATTAGAGGTGAAAAAGGACACATTACAACCATACCATTGAAATACAAAAGATCATAAGAAATTAGTATGAAGAACAATATACTAATAACCTGAAAAACCTCAAAAATGGATAAATTCCTGGATTCATATAACCTACCAAGATTAAATCAAGTAGCTATATACAACCTAAACAGATCCATAACAAGCAGTGAGATTGAAGAAGTAATCAAAAGTCTTCTATCAAGGAAAAGTCCAGGACCTGATGGCTTTAGTACTGAATTCTACAAAACATTCAAAGAGGAAATAATTCCAGTATTAGTCAAACTATTCCATAATACTGAATAGGACAGAACTCTGCCAAACTCTTCATGAGGCCAGCATTACCTTGATACCAAAACCAAAGACATGACATGAAAAGAAAACTACAGATCTATGTCCTTAACAAATATGGACTCAAAGATCCTCAACAAAATACTGGCAAATTGAATCCAAAGCCACATCAGAAAGATCATACATCATGATCAAGTGGGATTTATCCTAGAAATGCAAGGGTGGTTCAACATTCACAAATCAAGAAATGTCATAAATTATATCAACAAAATAAAGAACAAAAACCATCTCAATAGACATAGATAATATATTTAGAAGATTCAATAGCTCGGGCCAGCACCGCGGCTCACTAGGCTATTCCTCCGCCTTGCAGCACCGGCACACCGGGTTCTAGTCCCGGACGGGGCGCCGGATTCTGTCCCGGTTGCCCATCTTCCAGCCAGCTCTCTGCTGTGGCCAGGGAGTACAGTGGAGGATGGCCCAAGTGCTTGGGCCCTGCACCCCATGGGAGACCAGGAGAAGTACCTGGCTCCTGCCATCGGATCAGCGTGGTGCACCAGCCACAGGGTGCCAGCCGCAGGGCGCCGGCCACGGCGGCCATTGGAGGGTGAACCAATGGCAAAGGAAAACCTTTCTCTCTGTCTCTCTCTCTCACTGTCCACTCTGCCTGTCAAAAAAAAAAAAATTCAATAGCTCTTCATGATAAAAAAAATCCATAAATTAGGTATAGGAGGAACATCCCTCAAAATTATAAAGGCTATACATGACAAACCAATAGCCAATATCATCCTGAATGGGGAAAAGCTGAATGCACTTGCCCCTCAGATCTGGAACAAGACAAGGATGTCCACTCTTATTCAATGTAGTACTGAAATTTATAGTAAATAAATTAGGGAGAAGAAATAGATAAAGGGCATCAAAATTGGAAAAGAGGAAGTCAAATTATCCATGTTTGCAAATGACATGATGCTGTACATGGAAAATCCTAAACACTCCACTAAAAGCTCTTAGAATTGATAAACCAGGGACTGGCATTGTGATGTAATGTGTTAAGCCTTTGCCTACAACACCTCCAGCATCCTGTATAGTCTCTGATCCCAGCCCTAGCTGCTCCACTTCAAATTGAGTTCCCTGATAATGTGCCTGGGGAAGCACCAGGAGATGCCCCAAGTATTTGGGCCCCTGCATCCATGTGGGAGATCCAGAAGAAGCTCCTGGCTCCTGGCTTTGACCTGGCCCAGCTCCAGATATTTTAGCCATTTGGGGAGTGAATCAGCAGATAGAAGATCTCTCTCTCTCTCTCTCTCTCTCTCTCTCTCTAATCTCTCCTCCTCTCTATATAGCTCTGTCTTTCAAATAAAAACAATAAATGTTAAAAAAAAAAAAAAAGAAGGGGTCAGCACTGTGGTGTAGGGGGTAAAGCCACCATCTGCAGTGCTGGCATCCCACATGGGCTCTAGTTCGAGTCCCGGCTGCCCCCCTTCTGACCCATCTCTCTTCTATGGCCTGGGAAAGCAGTAGAAGATGGCCCAAGTCCTTGGGCCCCTGAACCCACATGAGAGACCTGAAAGAAGCTCCTGGCTCCTGGCTGTGGATCAGTGTAGCTCTGGCCACTGTGGCCATCTGGGGAGTGAACTAGTGGGTGGAAACTATCACTCTCTCTGTCTTTCTCTCTCTCTCTCTCTCTGCCTCTCTGTAACTCTGCCTTTCAAATAAATAAATAAATATTTTTTAAAAAAGAATTAATAATCCAATTCAGTAAAGTTTCAGGTTACAAAACAAACATACAAAAAAGTAGCTTTTTTGTATGCTAATCATAAAAGAAAGCCCATTCACAACAGCCACCAAAAAATTTAAATATTTAGTAATAAATTCAACCAAAGAAATGAAAGACCTCTACAATAAAATGTATAAAACATCAATGGAAGAAATTCTCATGGACACAAAAAAGGGAAAGATATTCCTTGCTCATGGATCAGAAGAATCAATATCATCGAAATGCCTATACTACCTAAAGCAATCTACAGATACAATCCCCATAAAAATACCAGTGACATTCTTTACAGAACCAAAAAGGGACCTAAAATTCATATAGAATAACAAAACACTCAGAATAGCCAAGCAATCCTGTACAAGAAAATCAAGCTGGAGGCATCGTAATACTGCAAATCTATAGTAATTAAAACAGCATGGTAGGGGGACTGGTGCTATGGCTTAGCAGGTAAAGCCACTGCCTGCAGTGCCGGCTTCCCCTATGGGCGCTGGTTCTAGACTGGGCTGTTCCACTTCCAATCCAGCTCTCTGCTGTGGCCTAGGAGGACAGTAGAAGATGGCCCAAGTGCTTGGGCCCCTGCACCCAAGTGGGAGACCCAGAAGAAGCTCCTGGCTCCTGGCTTTGGATCAGCACAGCTCCAGCCAATGGGACCAGTTGAAGAGTGAACTAGGGGATGGAAGACCTCTCTCTCTGCCTCTCCTTCTCTCTCTGTGTAACTCTGACTTTCAAGTAAATAAATAAATCTTTTTTTAAAAAAAAAGCATGGTACTGGCATAAAAACTGATACAAAGACCAATGGAACAGAATAAAGAACTCAGAAATTACTCCAGATACTTACAATCACCTGATTTTTGACAAAAGTGATCAGAATATACACTGAAGTAAAGACAGTCTCTCTTCAACAAATAGTGCTGGCGAAATTGGATTTATACATGTAGAAGAATGAAATTAAATCCACATACAAAAATCAACTCAAGATTGATCAAAGACCTAAATTTAAGACTTGAAACTATGAAGTTGCTGGAAGAAAACATAGGGGAGGGCCTGTGCCAAGGCTCACTGGGCTAATCCTCTGCCTTGCGGCGCCAGCACACTGGGTTCTAGTTCTGGTCGGTGCACCGGATTTTGTCCTGGTTGCCCCTCTTCCAGGCCAGCTCTCTGCTGTGGCCAGGGAGTGCAGCGGAGGGTGGCCCAAGTGCTTGGGCCCTGCACCCCATGGGAGATCAGGAGAAGTACCTGGCTCCTGCCATCAGATAAGTGTGGTGTGCTGGCTGCAGCGCGCCGGCAGTGGCGGCCATTGGAGGGTGAACCAACGGCAAAGGAAGACCTTTCTCTCTGTCTCTCTCTCACTGGCCACTCTACCTGTCAAAAAATAAAAAAAAAGAAAACATAGGGGAAACACTCCAAGATGGTGTGGAGGACAACAAAAGCAAAACTAAACAAATGGGACTGTATCAGATTCAGAAGCTTTGTACAACAAAGGAAACAATCAATAGAGTGAAAAGACATCCAATAGAATGGGAAAAAATATTTGCAAACCACCTATCTGACAAAGAATTAATATCCAGACTATATCAGCAACTTAAAAAACTCAACAACAAAACTTACCCAGTGAGTAAAGAAACGGGCAAAGAACTTCAATATACAGTTCTCAAAAGAAAAAATTACAAATGGCCAAAAATATATGAAAGAAATGGTCAACATCAGTAGCCATCTGGTAAATACAAATCAAAACCACAGTCAACTCACCCTTGTCAGAATGGCTAAAAACCAATACAGAGAGTAACAAATGTTGGTGAGGATGTGGACAAAGCGGAACACTGTTGGTGGGAATGTGTATTAGTGGAAAACAGTGTGGAGATTTTTTTGAAAAACTAGAAATAGGGAATTAGTGCTGTGGTGAAGAGGGTTAAGGGGCTGGCGCTGTGGTGTAGCAGGTAAAGCTGCCGCTTGCAGTGCCAGCATCCCATATGGGCACTGGTTCAAGTCCTGGCTGCTCCACTTCCAATCCAGTTTTCTGCTAATGCACCTGGGAAAGCAGAAGATAGCTCAAGTACACAGGCCTTTGCATCCATATGGGAGACTCAGAAGAAGTTACTGGCTCCTGTTTTCAGCCTGGTCCAGCCCTGGCCACTGCAGCCATTTGGGGAATGAACCAGTAATGGGTAATCTCTTTCTCTCTCTCTCTCTGTATCTCTTTCAAATAAATAAATATATCAAACAAACCACATAGAAACAGACTTATCATATGATACATCAATCCCAGTACTCAGTATACACCCAAAAGACTTGAACACAATGAATCAAAGAGATACCTTTTCCACCATGTTTATAACAGCACTGTTTTTTTGTTTTGTTTTGTTTTGTTTTGTTTTTTTGACAGAGTGGACAGTGAGAGAGAGAGACAGAGAGAAAGGACTTCCTTTGCCATTGGTTCACCCTCCAATGGCCGCCACGGCCGGCGCGCTGCAATTGGTGCACCGCGCTGATCCGATGGCAGGAGCCAGGTACTTCTCCTGGTCTCCCATGGGGTGCAGGGCCCAAGCACTTGGGCCATCCTCCACTGTACTCCCTGGCCACAGCAGAGAGCTGGCTGGAAGATGGGCAACCGGGACAGAATCCGGCGCCCCGTCCGGGACTAGAACCCGGTGTGCCGGTGCTGCAAGGCGGAGGATTAGCCTAGTGAGCCGCGGCGCTGGCCTATAACAGCACTGTTTACAACAGCCAAAATTTGGAATCAGCTGAGGTGATGAATGGATAAAGAAAATATGCTATATACACAATGGAATATTACTCAGCTATTAAAACAGAATGAAATTCTACCACTTGCAGCATAATGAATGCAACCAGACCAGCCTATGGAAACTTCAATGAGACTAAACCAAAAGGAGAAGATAACTAACCAAGAAAGGATTAAGATTTATATAAAGGAGAAAACCAAAGAAGGTTTGGAATGAGTAAATTTTGGCTTATTGTAGACTTGGCAAAGGAACTTTAAGTTGTTTTTTCAAATTTGTGTTTAGCAGAGTGCATTTTGCAAACAGTATAATTCACTTCAGTCTATTAGTGAAAAAATCTAATCTATTTATTAACTTACACTTCCCTCACCAGTTATATATTAAAGGATATTTTGATAAAGGAATTAATTTTAGTTTATTTTTATAAGTCTCTATTAAAATCTATTCTTTTCTTGGTGACAGGAAGTTATTCTATACTGAATTCTCATGTATTAAAATTTGTTTTGGCACTCTAAACTGATGACATTTCTGAATGTGAAAAAATCAATCACAACACTTCCTCTGATTATACAGTTAAATGAAATTTTGGCAATATAACTAAAAGAAAGATATAATTGGAAGTCCGCCGACAGGAGTCTATTCTTGGTTTTGGCTTGACCTAATCTGAGTTTTTTACTTCAGCCAAATATAGAATATTCTACAATAAACTGAGCATAACAACTTTATTCACTTCCCTGCCTGATGTAGAACACACTGTTAAGTAGATATCCATGGCATTTTGAGGTTTTCAGATAAAAAGAGCCTATAAAAACTGAGAGTAATGTCTGGTATGAGGCAGAGAAGCAGGCCCTGTCAAATCCTGCTGGTGAAAGTAGAAAGAGAAACAGATTCTCTGATACAGTGCCATCAAATGGCAGGAGGGTTATCATTTTAACTCATAATTCCACTTCTGCAAATTTGCCTTAATACACAAAATGGTAAAAGAAAACCATATAGAATACAATGCATTAAACCACTAAAAATGCTTTAATAGGGGCCAGCACTGTGGTAGAGCGGGTAGGGCCACTGCTTGCAGTGCTGACATCCCATATGGGCGCTGGTTTAAGTCCTGGCTGCTTCACTTCCAATCCAGCTCTCTGCTATGGCCTGGGAAAGCAGTAGAAGATGGCCCAAGTGCTTGGGTCCCTGCACCCACATGGGAAACCTGGAAGATGCTCTTGGCTGCTTATTGCTGTGGATTCATTCTGAGAGGAGAAGCACAGTGGTAGCAAGAGGTACAGTCACGACACAGACACTGGGAGTTGGTGAAAGCAGGCTAGAGATAAGCAGCTCACAAACTCATTCATTTCAGTTGGTGCAGCAGCTTATATGGCCGAGGCAGCCAATCTGGTCAAGGGGCAGTTTATGCCATAACCAATCACTGCCTGTTGCCAGGCAGGCTCCTTTGCCAAGTGGGTTTTCAAAGCCATTCTTGAGTAATTGATGCTCACTTGCCATCGCCATCTTGGCCCAGTCTTCTCATTCCACCACATTTCCCCTTTTTCATTTATATTTGAGCAATGGGAGGCATGATCCTTGGCCATACCATTGTTGACCCCATTTCCATGTGGTCTCCTCATGTGGCGGTGCCTGTCTTAGGTTGTCCCCCAGGGGATCTTACCTGTTGTTGACTAACCAGCTCTCAAAACAGGAGACCACAGGAGTGCTTGCTCAGATAGGGGGAGGAATGAGGAACAATGGTAATCAGGAACGGCATGACCGCACACAGGCTGTGGGCCATTTGAGTGGCTGACCAGAGCTAGTGGGGGTATGAAGCAGTAGCAGATGTGGCTGTGGGCAGTTCCTCAGAGCAGGATGATAGGGCAGGTGCTTCTGCTAACAAGGTGGACTCCCAGTCTTGTTCAACTGGTTCTGGTTGACTGTCAGTTTCAGGCTTGATATTTCTGGCTGGTGCCTAAATGGGCTGTCCCACATTCTCTGGAAAGACACAAGCATATCCTCCTCCCTTGGTTAGCAGAAGCCTTTTTACAGGTGTTGGAATTAAGGGCCTGAGTTCTGCATCCACTTCGACATTTAATGGCAAAAATGTGGTCAGATGGGGTCTAGCGGCTGCCCTGAGAGCCTGGGATGCCCGGGGACTGCCACAAATGTGGGGATCCTCACTGGGTGCAGATGGGATGACCTTGCATGGGTTATCACTCCGAGGTCATCTAAATTAATCCCCCCAGGCTATTTGGGGGGCAGCTGACTAGGCATTGCTGTGTTGTCTGCTGTCATGTCATTTTCACTGTCAGAGCTCTCTCCCCAATTCATCAACTGTTGCCTGTGAGGCAGTGGCCTGGAGTGACAGGCTCTTATCACTCAGATTCATTATGTTTGGTAATCTGTGTGGGTTTCTAAGAGGGGGATATCTTTCCCATGTTTGAGTGCTTAAGAGCGCATGCCACGCCAACTCTAGCCAAAGGAAAGACACCCACAGCACTGCTGCTATAACAAAGCAAATTCCTAGCACCTCAGTGGCTGATGACATTATGCAGGGGGTTCCCTATGTTAGACAATGAGATAGTGGTGTATCAGATCATAAGTATGTCCTGTGCTTAGTGGGAGTCTTCCTTGATTCATTAGGTCAAGGCTGTATGTCCATACAGTGTCTCCGGAGCGTCATCTCTCTTGAGTGAGGGAAGATGACTTGGTTCCAAATTCTGGGGTGATCAGTCCCTTATGTGAATTCGCCGGGTGAACCAAAAGTAAAAGGAGGAGCCAAGAAGCAGCATTACACTTCTGGGTGGTGTGTGCCTAACCCGGGGTCACTTTGACCGAGGACAAGGACAAGGGTAGGGGTGTAGGAGGGGGTTCCATGCTCACCCTCACAGAACCGAACAGCACACAAAACACCAAGGGGCCTACTTGTCGAAATCAAGGGGGGACCTCACTGAGTCCAACACACTGTCTCTCAGCCATGTTTAGCGCCAGATGTTGAGGTTGATTTGTTCTGAGAGGAGGAGCGCAATGGAGGCAAGAGGCACGGAGTCACCACACAGACCCCAGGAATCAGGTGAAAGTAAGCCGGAGGTGAACAGCCCACAGACTCGTTCATTTCAGTTGGTGCAGCAGCTTATATAGCCGAGGCAGCCAATCTGGTCAAGGGGCAGTTTATGCCATAACCAATCACTGCCTGTTGCCAGCCAGGCTCCTTTGCCAGGTGGGTTCTGAAACCATTTCCTGAGTAACTGATGCTCACCAGCACCATCTTGGCACAGCCTTCTCATTCTACCACAGCTGCTGGCTTCAGATCTGCCCATCTCCCACTGTTTCAGTCATTTGGGGAGTGAACCATCGGATGGAAGACCTCGCTCTTGCTCTCTCTGCTTTTCCTTCTCTCTCTGTGTAACTCTGAGTTTCAAATAAATAAAATAAATCTTTAAAAAAAAAAATAAAGACTTTCTGAGTGATGGGGTTTGGGGTAATTTTGACATTTCTATTTTTTGCTTATCTGTATTTTTACTGAATAAACATAGGTTTTCTTCAATAAATAAGTATTGCTTTATAATATGGAAAATAATTTAAATGGATGTCACAAGACAATCACATAGGTAAACTAATTAGTAGACTATAACATACTTACACTAAAAGAAAAAAATAAATTGCCCTGCATATTTTATGTGCTTATACTTTTTGAGCACAAATTTAGTTTCTTGCCCCAAAAGCTTTGCTGTAGACAAAGCTTTCTCCTGTGCCATGAAGGTTGGTAAGAACTGAGTCACCACTGTCTTTGTAGGACTGAGTCTCAAAATTACCTAGGGACAACTGTACCAGCAGCTTTGGATGTTCTCAGACCTTGGGAGAGGCCTTCAGGAGATATGTCTGACTCTCCACACAGGGTACTACATCATCTGCAACACCATAAAAGTCACTTTGTGGTTGCTTTAATGTACTAGCTCAGGAAATATCTTCAGATTCTCAGTGTAAGAATAATCTAATTTTCTAAGTATTTCATATGGCAAGCAAATCAGGATCCAATCTATCAGCCCAAGTACTTGTGGCTGAGTAGCACAGAGAACAGGAAAATTTGCTTTGACATCCAATTCCTTCTGGCTTTATACATCTGGGACAGCTTCCCCAGTTTAATAACAAGGAAGGAAATGTGGTTACCTCCACCAGAGACTATCCCCACAGAGTAGATTATTTCTGGGATAATAACCTCTCTAAGAGAGTTAAACAAAAATATTTTAAAGAAACAAATATGGAAACTCTTTTTTAGCTCTAGAAGATTGGGATGCAACCTGACACATGATGGAACACCTAGATATTGTGCACAAAAAGCTCAGGAAGGAACAAATATTGAGTCCATTTCTGCTTTCTTGTTTAAGCTTCATTGAAGTCTCCAGAAAACAGCACAGGGTGGAGTGAACATGGTGAAGCTTCAGCACAGAGGTCTCATGGGAAGAGATTTGTTGTTGTTGCTGTTCCTTAATTTGGTCTGTGGTCCAGAAAATAAAAGATTGCTTCTTTTCTTTCCTCCTTTTTTTAGAACTTGGCTTTGTAGTGACAGTAATTAAAGAATATATTGACTTTTCTCTCGAATAGGCTTAAAGAATAAGATGAGGGCTTCCATCACAGCAGTGGACAAACCTCTCCCTGACACCCATCCTCATAAATTAGAGACTTCTTGGAAAAACATTGAGCTAATAAGCCATATTCCTAAAAGATTTCCTTATTTTTTAAGCCACTTGAATTTTCTGTTCAGACTATTAATACATAGGTAATTGTTCGATTTGTGCAATGGGAAACCCATTATATACAATTTCTCACATGCTTAGTGTCAAATGTGTCTTCACTTCAACATCACCGCTGATTAGTTGCTACCTACTCATTACTATTTTAAAGAGGTGCTCAATACACAAAACAGTTTATTGTCCAGAAGAGGCTATGTAGAAATATGAACTTCTATTTTAATGTACTTGTTTTTCCTGCAAAGTTATGTGACTACCACAAACACTATAAAACATATTCACTTACAGTCATAAAAGGGGGATTTATTGTACATTTCCTGTATCCGCTGAGGTCTTGTTATGGTTCCCACAGGTAGACAAAGCACAAGAGAGTTTTAACTTCCTCTAATAATTGCTTGAACTGAACTGAATTTTGCTAGTATAGAAGGAAATAAATGGGAACAGGTTTTTAAAAATATGCTTGTGCCTAAAACTGGTGTTTTGTTTTGTTGCTTTACCTATATTATTTCTTCTGGATGCTTGGGATTCCCTGGTTTATACATATAACTTGATATTTAATCATTTTGCCTTTTAAAAATGATTGTCAACTTTCTTTTCCTAATAAAAAAATCAACCAACATGTTACATTTGTACATATTGTATGGACTATGACAGGGCAGCTAGCTTTGCTGTGTTACATTTCCTTAGCAATGTTCCCTTGCTTCTTAAAAAATAATAAATAATAAAAATAGAAATCATTTTCCCAAGCACCTCAGTGTAAAGTTGCAGCTGTATTTGGTTACTCTCTGGATGGGAAATAGGCCGGTTGCCTTTCTTCTCAGCTTCCAAGCCTTGCTCCTGAATCCTTTCCACACACACAACTCCTATTTCAAAGAGAAACCCCACCGGGAGGCTGGAGGACAAGACTGTGAGAGAAGGAAGTTATGTTAATTTCCCACCCCCAAAGACATCAGTGAGTCCTGAAAATACTTGCAGCTTAGTGGGGGAGGGGAGAGGCTTCACTCTAGATTGACTCAAAGTTTGGTGATCATACTTGCAAGTTCTCACAGCTCTGCCAACGCCCGTCCCTCCTTCCCCTGTCACCAGTAATGTGCTTAGTCAGAGACACCGTGCAGCTGCCTGGGGACAGAGCAAGCTCAGTGTGACAGTGTCCCTGTTGTTTCTGGCTGCAGTGCAGTCAGGACTTTGTGTTTTATGGGAGCCAGGGCCCCGCAACTCACCTGCAACTCACCCGTATAGCTTCTCCAGTCTTCACAAGGACTTGGCCTCTTAAAGAGAAAAGGAACAGGGAGCTCTAGGAAAAGCAGTCATTTTTTAAATGTTTGCACATGTGGTGGTGGTAAAATAACCAACTTTCACCTTTTTAAATTGGGAGTCGCTAATGGAGAAATCTTTCCAGAAGAAAGGGAATTTAGTGGAAGATATCTTTCAGGAATCTACTGCAAGCATTCCTTCCTTCAATCAACAACTTTACATCTCACAACCTTTCTCACAACCTTTCCCCTTGGGCAATCTAATAAACAATAAAACTATTTCCCTGGAGAAGAAAGCACACAGGTACATAAAAACAGAGCCTATGTCACAGAGCTGCTGAAACAGCGCTTCTGGGGCCCACCCCCACCCCATCCCAGGCAGAGTTTTGGGGTCCGAGCTCCCTGCCATCACACCTACAGCCTCTCGCAGAGCAAGGTGCCCAGTCCCACCAGTATAATTATCAAGCTGAGTTATCAAGAAATGCCTTCTTGTACATCCTTTGGTGCTGACCCAAGAAATGATAAGAATGAAGTTCTGGGGGAAGAAAAACCTTACACTAGGCTGCAATTTCTGACAGGAGTTCTGACAAGTTTTTAAGAGGTTTCTCCTGGGGCCAGTGTGGTGGTGTAGTGTTTTCAACTGCCCCCTGCAACACCAGCAGCCCATATGAGCACCAGGTTGACTTCCAATCCAGGTCCCTGCTAATGCACCTGTGAAAGCAGCAGAAGATGCCCAAACAGGTGGGCCCCTGACACTCCTGTGGGAGACCAGATGGAGTTCCAGGCTCCTGGCTTTGGCCTGGCCCAGCCCCAGCTGTTGAAGCCATTTGGGGGATAACCCAGCAGGTGGAAGCGCTTTCTCTCTCTCTTGCTCTCTCTCGCTTACACTCTCTCTGTAAGTCTGCCTTTCAAATAAATAATAAAAAAATTTTTTAAAAATGTTGTGGGGCCAGCGCCGTGATGCACTAGGTTAATCCTCTGCCTGCGGTGCCGGCATCCCATATGGCTGCCGATTCTAGTCCCGGCTGCCCCCCTTCCAGTCCAGCTCTCTGCTGTGGCCTGGAAAGCAGCAGCAGATGGCCCGAGTCCTTGGGCCCCTACACCCAAGTGGGAGACCGTTGCAGCCATTTGGAGAGTGAACCAACAGAAGGAAGACCTTTCTCTGTCTCTCACTGTCTGTAAACTCTGTCAAATTAAAAAAAAAAAATGCTGCATCTTGTGTTCACAGAACCTCTGGAGAGCTCATTGCTTCTTATGCAAAATGAAGGAACTCTCAGAAGCTGAAGGCCCAGGTCTCATCCAGTGGTGGATTCTGTGAGCAGATTAGCTAATGAGACCATGGTGGCCCAGGAGTGGAGAGCACACGTGTCTCTGCTTGGATTCAGGCTTTACCAGGTGTTAGCTCTGGGTTCAGGGTAAGCACCTGGACTTTCATGCACCTGCTTCTTCACTTGTTTCCAGTACAGAGGAAATGATGTATGGAAGGCAATTAGGGCCGGCGCCGCGGCTCACTAGGCTAATCCTCCGCCTAGCGGCGCCGGCACACCGGGTTCTAGTCCCGGTTGGGGCGCAGGATTCTGTCCCGGTTGCCCCTCTTCCAGGCCAGCTCTCTGCTGTGGCCAGGGAGTGCAGTGGAGGATGGCCCAAGTGCTTGGGCCCTGCACCCCATGGGAGACCAGGAAAAAGCACCTGGCTCCTGGCTCCTGCCATTGGATCAGTGCAGTACGCCGGCCGCAGCGCGCCAGCCGCGGCGGCCATTGGAGGGTGAACCAACGGCAAAGGAAGACCTTTCTCTCTGTCTCTCTCACTGTCCACTCTGCCTGTCAAAAAAAAAAAAAAAAAAGAAAAAAAAAAAAAGAAAAAAAAAAAAGGAAGGCAATTAGTACAGCGTTTCACAAAGTGTTTAATGAGGAATGATTATTTTTACAAAACAGCTAGGTGTCTTCCCCTCAATGAACATGCAAAAGACGCTCAGCCTCACTTATACAATATGCTTCATCCATCTAATTGATGGAGGTTTGAAAATTGGATAATATCCATTGCTGGAGAGTGGGAAATAGGCTTTATTATCTATTATTTACCTCATTACACATTGAAGGTAGGAATGTCAATTGGTGCAACCATTTTGGAGATTTTTTTTTTCTGCTGGAAAAGCCATATATTTTTGACAAGCATTAACACCAATGACAAGTTAGACAAGTCTAAAAATATTAAGCAATGTTGATATAAAAACGCACTTTATGGACATCATTGAAAAACTGAAGATTGAGAAAAATGCTAGTTTTATAGATTTACTTTTAAAGGCAAAACACTTAATTTACATACATTTTGAACAGAATCACTCTGTCAAAGCCAGCAATGATGCCAAAATGCCTTCTTCCTACTTGCAGAGTCTTGCCAGACTCTTCCAGGTCCTCTCTCGAGAAGGAAGGTGGTGGGATATTTTACTCGTAAACATCCTTCTTGTCTACAATTTCCTGAGGACACACTAACTTTTCTGCAGCTATAGCAGGAATTTTGAACCCAAATTTGTCTTCCATGGCCATGATAACCTCCACTTGGTGCCAAGTGGCTAAGCCCAGGACTTTCATTAAATGGGAATTCACTGAGAGCCTTTCTGGGTCAACGTGACTGTAGTTTCAAGGCAGAAGGAACATGGTCCTTGCTTCCCTCTAATGTCATAATGTTATTCATTCTCCCTGAAACCCGCATGAACACTGAGCTGCATTTGGGTCCCTGTGAGGCACAACATGGTGCTGAGACCCAGACCCAGCCATGGCCAGTGTGGGGACTTCAGGGGGCAGCGTGAAGACCACAAGCAGGATGAAGGGGAAAAGACAGGAGCCATAACGGCTACTCCTGGAGAGAAATATGACAATATATATCATATTGTGAAAATGTATTCTCTCACCTAAAGACTATATTTCTAGGAATTTGTCAAGCATATATACTCAAATCCCCAAAGGTGTAGAGGCTTACTACTACAAGAAAAATCACAGTACTTATTCATAGCATATATTTTACTGCCTTCTTCATCATGGTAAAATTCATAGAAAACTCACTATTTTAACTAATTTTATATGTACATTTCTATGGCATTAAGTACTGGTACCCCCACATTGTACAAGCATCACTGTCATCCATTTTCGGTACTTTGTCATCATCTCCAGTTGAAACTTTGTCCCCCACTGAACCCTGCCCATTCTCTTCTCCCTGCTAGCCTTCTGTGCCTATGAATTTGACCACTCCAGGTGCCTCAGATAAGAGGAATCACAATATTCATTCTTCTGTTACACGTGTCAAAATTTCTCCATCATTTTGGAGCCCAAGAAGCCTGCTGTGGGACAACCTTTCCACTCCACCCTCATCCTCAGCTGCGTATCACCAGGGCAAAGGGAGAGGTTCTCCTTGCTACATGGAAGACTGAGAGCTGCCCCAGGGCTACTCAGAGTGGTTGTCACAGGCCTGTAGCTCTGGCAGGAGACAGAGAGCTCAGGGCAGCCCACTCAAGCTGAAGTTTCTGGCTGAGTAGGAGAGCCTGAGTGATTGTGTGCTTCTTTATCGGGATCAAAGTACCAGAATTCTTTGGGAGTTGGGAGGGAACACCAGTATTTTTCAGAGGGCTTGGAGGTCTGAGTGAGCAGGTGTGGGGAATGCTGATTCTTATTTGAGCATGGATGTCAGTGTATCCTTGTATGGGTTCACAAGGCTTGCAGCCTTGGGGACATCTGGCAACACTCCACGTGATCTGCAAAAGAGAATCTCAACTCTGGAGGAGCTTCCGCCACTCAGTGCTCACCAGCTAGGTCAGTGGTCCTGGGAAGGCTGTGCTGTGTTCTGAGTAACCTGGGAATGCCAGTTTTTTCCATGATACGAAAACACCACAGAAGTTGAGAACTTTTAAACAGTGAGCAGGAACTCTTTTGAGAATATTTTTTTGTGGAAATGTATCGCTAAATCAACAGCTAAAGACTTCAGGTTCTCTGAAGTGAAGAATCCAGTGAGAAGAATCCTTTACCAGGTTCTCTGTTGTACTTGAGCATGGGGCTGTGTCATAAGGATGCGTTTGGGTGCACATATTAGTCACATGTCTAACATGCAGTGACTGTCAGATTGCATGGGAAAGCCAGAATAATTCCTGTTCTATTATCTTAAGTGCACTTCTATGTATATCCAATGAGACAATGGATATAGAACAGCAACCCTTTAGTTAGGCCACATTTTTTATGGAAAGGGTTCCTCAGGATCCTTAAAGGCTGTGGATCCTCAAAAACCTCTTATTCTAGAACATTCTTGCAATCCAACCCATTTCTTTACTCTTCATTTGGGGAGGCTGCTGAGCAGACACAGAACATTTGGCTTGTCAGCAAACTTCAGAGAAGGTTACTAATAGGAAGATACTTGTTAAATATTTATAAATTCAAGACTCAACATGTATACATACCATAATGGTCCAAAGTTACAAGCAACATAGTAGGCCAAAGAAAATGTATCTGCAGTTTGGCTAAATGAAGAACTTCATTTCAAGGACTGGGTTGACGTGTTATATCCCCATCAAACCTTCTATGTGGAAAACCACTTAAATTTCTAAAGTTGAATTGTATTCATTTACTTAAAAATATTTCTATAAAATTTTTAGTATCTATGAATAAGAATTTCACTGAAAGTAAAGTGAGCAATATATGATAGCTATTTTCACACTTGTGGTATACCAACATCAATTATATTTGTGTTACTTCACCATGTTTAGTGCATTTTTAAAATGAAGTATCTATTGTGAAAAATGCATGAGTAATGCAAAAGCTATTTTTAAGTGACCTATCAGGGTACTGATGTAGTTATTGCTCTCTATAAAATCAAGAAAAACTTTTTAAAAGTTTATTAAGTCATACACAATATTTTCTATACTATTTCCGTATTAAGCATTTTTCAAGTTAAACTGCATTAAAGTCTTCTTTTAAAAAAGATTTATTGGGCTGGCGCTGCGGCTCACTAGGCTAATCCTCCGCCTTGTGGTGCCGGCACACCAGGTTCTAGTCCCGGTCGGGGCGCCGGATTCTGTCCCAGTTGCCCCTCTTCCAGGCCAGCTCTCTGCCATGGCCCGGGAGGGCAGTGGAGGACAGTCCAAGTACTTGGGCCCTGCACCCCATGGGAGACCAGGAGAAGTACCTGGCTCCTGCCATCGGATCAGTGCGGTATGCCGGCCGCAGCGCGCCAGCCGCGGCGGCCATTGGAGGGTGAACCAACGGCAAAGGAAGCCCTTTCTCTCTGTCTCTCTCTCTCACTGTCCACTCTGCCTGTCAAAAAAAAAAAAAAAAAAAAAAGATTTATTTATTTAAAAGAGCAACAGAGAAAGCTTCCATTCACTGATTCACTCCCCCAAACGACCGTTAAGGGTCAGGCCAAAGCCAGGAGCCTGGAACTCTGTCCTGGTGCCCCACATGGTTAGCAGGAGCCATTTTTGCTGCTCTCCTGGGCACATTAGCAGAGAGCTGGACCAGAAGTAGAGCAGCCATGGGTCAAACCTGTGTTCTGATATGAAACATTGGCATTTCTTTTTTTTTTTTTAAGATTTATTTATTTATTTGAAAGTCAGAGTTACACAGAAAGAGAGGAGAAGCAGAGAGAGAGAGGTCCTCCATCCGCTGGTTCACTCCCCAATTGGCTGTAATGGCCGGAGCTGCGCAGATCCGAATCCAGGAGCCAGGAGCTTCTTCGGGTCTCTCACACAGGTGCAGGGGCCCAAGGACTTGGGCCATCTTCTACTGCTTTCCCAGGCCATAGCAGAGAGTGGATTGGAAGTGGAGCAGCCGGGACCTGAACCAGTGCTTGTATGGGATGTCAGCACTGCAGGCGGCGGCTTAACTGCTATGCCACAGCTCTGGCTCTGGAATGCTGGCATTTCAGGCCACAGGCTAACCCACTATGCCACAGTGCCATATATTTTGTGTATTGGAAGCCAGGATTTTGAGTTCCAACAGTTCCCCTTCCACGTACAATCCATTTAACTGCTTCACATCATTATAAACATACTAAATGAAAAAAAAATTACAATATAAACTCTTAAGCATGAAAACATGTCACCACCTTATCAAGTCAAACTTTGAATTTACTAGTCATCTATGAATAACTGTTGTCATGATTTGGAGCTAAAATATCTTCAACTAGTTTTGTAACATCCTATTTGTTTCTTCCAGCTATTTGAGCCTCTATATTTAATAACATATTTTTATGCTGGCAAAACAGACTGTTATTGATCGTATTATTTAAAAAGGGGAGGGCAGGTACTGTAGCACAGCAGGTCAAGTCACTACCTGGGATAGCCACATCCCATACTGGAGTTCCTGTCAAGACCTGGCAGCTCTACTTCCCATCCGGCTTCCTGCTAATGTGTACCCTGGGGATGAGGACTCAGATGCTAAGTCTCTGCCACCTATGTGGGAGACCTGGATGGACTTCCTGGTTCCGGACTTCAGCCTGGCCCAGCTCTGGCTGTTGTGAACCAATAAATGGTAGAGCTTGTTCTCTCTCTCCCTCTCTCAGTCTTTTTCTCTTTCTAGAGTCACTCTGCCTTTTAAATAAATAACTCAGCCTTTTAAAAAACCAAAATAACAAAAACCAAATGGATTACAGGAGTAACTTGCATTTATGTACTCTTATAACTGCTTGAACATATTTGAGATGATTATACTTTTATCAGTTTAAGTTTTTCTTGATTTTACTAGACAGCAATAACTACATCAGTACCCTGATAGGTCACTTGAAAACAACTTTTGCATTACTCATACATTTTTCACAATAGATACTTCATGTATTTGAACTCTTTTAGTTGAAGAATGAAATGCAAACCAATCAGCAAATGGATTCAGCTCTGAAATCCTGTGTCCTGCTGAACTGAAATGATATCAATTACATCATGAAAAGTTCCTTTTACCAAAAAACTGCTGAAGTTCAGAAGGCCACAGTTCTATTTTTCATCACAGGATGGACCGGCTGACAAAGGAAATGTAGACCTCTTTTAAATATCTGTAGATATTGCAAAAATTTGGGAAGCTTTTTGACCTGAGAAAAAGTGCTTCTGCCTTTAAGGCAACATGTTGCTCATTATGTATTAATAAGCTGGCTTCAACAAAGACCTTTTATCCATTGCTAAAAACCAACCAACTATAAACAGCCCCTAGGTTTTGTTTTTGCCAGTGCCAGAAAGATTCCCAAATCCTTTCAGCTGAAAAGCCAGCAAAGATCAAAGAGATTTCACATGAGTCCTCTCCATGTCAATGATATTACAAGTGCCATCTTTTAGCACATCATAATAATCCTGTTGTGCAGAACTCACTTCCAATGACCTGTAAAAATTATATATTCAAGAAAGGCACTTTTTCTCAGCAGAACGAAGAAAGTATGAATTAAGAAAGGTACATTTAACAAGTTCAATGATCTATTGTGACAAGTTAATACACTTTTCCCCCCATTCTGTGGAGTTCAGAATTGCAAATGCTTGGCTAATTAGCCATAATAAGGATGGAACTCAAATCTTAGAATGCAACGTGACAAAATGATTTATTACTTCTTAGTCACTAGAATAAGTACATGTTCTAACATTGATTGCTTTTCATTTATTCTATTATGTATATCTTGCACCAAATTATATGCATTAGCAAAAATACTGAAGCCAGGTTACAAAAACAAAGGAAGAAATGAAGGCAGGAAGGTAGAGGAATTAAAAAAGTTAGCCGAAGTTGAAACTTAGTTGAGCACAATTTATTTTGTTTGCTAATGGTATTATACTAATTTTCAAATGCATTCACTTACCTATTGACTGTGATTAATGACATTAAAATTTTTACCTGGACTTCTGTTCAGTGTTGATACTACCACATTAAGTAGTTTTTTTTTTTTTTTTAAGATTTATTTATTTTACTAAAAGTCAGAGTTACACAGAGAGAGAAGGAGAGAGAGAGGGAGATAGAGAGGGAGAGAGAGGTCTTCCATCTGATGATTCACTCCCCAGATGGCCAAAACAGCTGGAACTGCAATGATCAGAAACCAGGAGCCAGGAGCTTCTTCTGGGTCTCCCACATGGGTGCAGGGGCCCAAGGACTTGGGCCATCTTCTACTGCTTTCCCAGGCCATAGCAGAGAGCTGGATTGGAAGTGGAGCAGCAGGGACTCAAACTGGTGCCCATATGGGATGCAGGCACTGCAGGCAGCAGTCTTTACCCACTATGCCACAGCACTGACCCCAGTAGTTTGTTTTAATGTCTGCTTCCTACAGCAAAAGATGAGTGTTGATATTAAGGTTATAGTCAAGATCAGATATGTAACATTTGTCTTCTAGACCACATGTATATGACAAGCCCTGCATCATCAGGGATTATAACTGGTTCATGAATACACCAACCAGTTAGGACACAATGTCCTGTGTATTCGTTCATTCAGCAAATATTTAATGAGGATTCCTCTGCACAGGGTTCTTTTGCTTACAAGAAATACAAATACAGGGCCGGGGTTGTGGTGTAGTGTGTAAAGCTGCTGCCCGAGGTCCCAGAATCCCATATGAGCACCAGTTTGTCCTGGCTGCTCCACTTCCAATCCAGCTCCCTGCTAATGGTCTGGGAAAAGCAGCAGCAGATGACTCAAGTGTTCGGCCCCCTAGCACGCATGTGGGAGACCCAGGATGAAGCACCTAGTTCAGCCTAGCCCAGTGCTGGCTGCTACTGCCATCTGGGGAGTGAACCAGCAGATAAAAGACCTCCCTCTCTGTCTCTGCCTCTCTCTGTAACTCTTTCAAAATAAATAAATAAATTTTCTTTAAAAAAAAAAAAAGTACATGATCTCAACAATTCTAAGATGATGACCATTTCTTGAACAGCCACTCTTTGTCAGGCCTTGTACTAGATCTCTTTCATGTTTTAATCAATTTGTACAAATACAAATTAATTAAGTGGAAAAAAGGGGGAATCTGTTTTCTCATTCTGATCTTTTGTAATTCTCATACTTTTTGGCTTCTTTTTGTGCATTTGCTCCATTCTCTTTTCTTGCTCAGCTTTCTTTACTGCTCTCTGCCCTAGTAACCTGAGAGTGCAGGAAACCTCACCATGGCTGCCTGTACTGCGCATTACTCCCCGAGACCTTTAGCTCAAGTAGTTGCCCACCACAACCCTTGGCCTCTTGGTTCTAATTTATGTGAGAAACATCTGAGAAAAACATTTGCAAGCCATTGGACCAACTTCCCTTGGATCAGGTTTCCTCCCTCATTTAATCAGCTGTAGCCAGAGAGAGGTCCCATATTGGGGTAAGAGTGCGCAGAAGGAGCCCTGTTGAGCAGCAGCTCCTCTCCAAGGGTGGGGAACCTTTTTTCTGCAAAGAGCCATTTGTTTACTTATAACATCATTCATGGGCCATACAAAATTATCAACTTAAAACCTGCTATAGGTGTACTGAATTTTTTTTTTTTTTTTTTTTTTTTTTTTTTTTTTTTTTTTTTTTTTTTGACAGGCAGAGTGGACAGTGAGAGAGAGACAGAGAGAAAGGTCTTCCTTTGCCGTTGGTTCACCCTCCAATGGCCGCCGCTGCAGCCGGCGCACCGCACTGATCCGATGGCAGGAGCCAGGAGTCAGGTGCTTTTCCTGGTCTCCCATGGGGTGCAGGGCCCAAGCACCTGGGCCATCCTCCACTGCACTCCCTGGCCATAGCAGAGAGCTGGCCTGGAAGAGGGGCAACCGGGACAGAATCCGGCACCCCGACCGGGACTAGAACCCGGTGTGCCGGCGCCGCAAGGTGGAGGATTAGCCTATTGAGCCACGGCACCGGCTCGGTGTACTGAATTTTGAGTCCTGCCTGCAGCTGCCTTGGCAGGGCCAGACTAAATGATTTTGCATTCCCCACCCTGGCAAGGGCCCGTAATCACAGACAAGTCTGGTTAAACAGCGTTTTTAGCTAGTTTGCTTTGTTTTGTTTCTTATCATTATGTCCCCAGAATCTAGCACATAGCAGTTATTTAAAGATTCTATTCACTGAACTAAGATAGGACATAACCCTTTAAGTTTATAATTTATATAACTGCTATTTAGTAACAGTTGCTGAGGTTTGGACTCTGAAAAGTCTCCTGCTGCCGGGATGAGTAGATTTAAAGCTGAGAATTAATAGTCTTTTAACTTTCCTACTCAATCATTGCTTTTAAACGAAAACTTTTAGCAAATCAATCTTTAACACATCAATTAAAACAGCTGAAACAAAACTGAGCACCTCAATATGTACTTCCTTAGAAAGTCATTGCTCATTGCTTGCATAACTGTCACTGAGGACACTCCACATTTTAAAAAAATATTTGTTTGAAAGGGAGAAAGAGAATCAATCTTCCATCTTCTGACTCACTCCCAAACTTCCCACAATACACCAGGGCTGGGACAAGTTGAAGCTAGGAGCCCAGGGCTCAATCTGAATCTCCCACATGGGTGGCAGGGACCCAAGTACTTGAGCTATCACCCGATGCCTACCATGGGCACATTAGCAGGAAGCTGGATTGAAAGCAGAGCCAGGACTCAAAGGCAAGCACTTCAATGAGACACAGACATCCAAGTGGCATCTCAACCTCTGTGAAAAACACCCAGCCCAAGTTTGTATTTTAAAACTGCCGTGATAGTATGCTAGTATTTTCATTGGTGATTGCCTTTAGAATTTAAGCCATTTAGAACGATATCAGGAATTCTATCAATTTCAAGAGGACAGAAAGGATGACAGCGGGACAGAGGCAGTGTAATTCCACTGTTATGTACCTTTGGAAGCAAGAAATGATTTTTCTGTTGTTCTTGTGGAGGGACCTTTTTGATGTCCAGAGGAGCATTTCTAGCCTTTTCTTTCCCTTCCCTTCAATGAATAAAATTTGGTAAAGGATGTCTAAACAAACAAGAGCAGAGGTGGTGGCCAGCGCTGTGACGTAGTGGGTAAAGCTGCCGCCTGCCCTGCCAGCATCCAATATGGGCACTGGTTCGTGTCTCAGCTGCTCTACTTCCGATCCATCTCTCTGCTGTGGCTTGGGAAGGCAGTAAAAGATGGCCCAAGTCCTTGGGCCCCTGCACCCACATGGGAGACCCAGAGGAAACTCCTGGTTCCTGGCTTCCAATCAGCACAGCTCCAGCCATTGCAGCCATTTAGGGAGTGAACCAGCGGATGGAAGACCTGTCTCTAACTTTTCAAAATAAATACATCTTAAAAAAAAAAAAAAAGAGCAGATGTAATCATTTAAGTGAGAATCCAACCAAACCAGATGTCAGAGCATGTTCTGAGCTCTGTGAGAGTTTCTCTCAGGGTTCTGGATGCTCTCAAGGTGTCTTTCTTAACACAGACAGGGAGATAAAGTATTCTGAGGGCTTACCTTCTGCATCTACTTTAGGACTCTACCACAAAAGGTACAATTAGGTTGATACAGGAAGCAAAGTAGACTTTCTAGCACAGGCTTCATCTAGGATGGGCTGAAGGGTTTGGAAGCTTTTCTGAAAATATCTTAACTATTTTCCAATTGTAACATCCTGTATATGTGTACTTTTGGGGGCTGGTGCTGTGGCATAGCAGGTAAAGCCTCCATCTGTGGTGTGGGCATCCCATATGGGTGCCAGTTTGAGTCCCAGCTGCTACACTTCTGATTAGGCTCCCTGGAAAAGCAGCAGGAAACGACCAAAGTGCTTGGGCCGCTGCACCCACCTGGGAGACTCGGATGAAACGCCTGGCTCCTGATCGGCCCAGCTCTGGCCACTGCAGTCATTTGGGGAGTGACCAGTGTATGGAAGATCTCTCTCTGACTTTGCCTCTCTTTGTAACTCTGCCTTTCAAATACATTTTTTTTTTAAATAAGGATGCTTTTAAAAGGTCATGGGAAAAAGGAATTACAAGGTAATGCAAATCTTCCATGAATTTGTTGAAGACCGCTCGCAGAAAGTAAATACTCAGACTTGCTTTTCTACAAGGTTGTACGGTTCACAGCTGAAGACAGAGTAGTTCAGACTGGAGACAGGATATCTGCTCACTGGCCAGCAGCCCCTGGACCTCGATTCAGATGCAGAAGGAACTGCAGAACTCAGCAGAGAGGTCATCAGCTGCCTTCTCCAGTAACTTTCTGGTGCTGCGACCTGCAGCAGCTCAGCGGCAGCAGCACTCATTCTCGAGTGTTCTGCTGTCTTGGAAGGGTATGAGCCTTGTCGGTCCTCTCTGTGTGATCAGTTGCCAAAGGAATTGCCAGTGCAATCTTGAGAAGAGATGAGGAATTATGCTAACAGGATAAAATTTCAAGGCTTACTAATCCTTGTGCTTGGTGACATGAGATCATCAGACCAGCTTGAGGCATTTCTGCCAAGGGGTAAGATTACGGTTAAGTGTCTCAAAGCTCCTGCCTTTTTATGAAGTACTGACTCTAGCTGGAGGTGAGCCACCAGAATGATATGACCATTCCTTATTGCAGAACAATAATCTAACCTGAGTAATCAATCTGTAATTCCTCTGAGAGCATCTCATTCCTGCACTTGGCGTTTCATTTACATTTCCAGATCACAACAACTTTAGATCTGGCTAATGCTCCCACCCTTATACCTGTTGACACAAGAGGTTCAGATTCTGCATCTTCTCTGCCACACACCCAGAGAGGTCAATTACCTCCTTGGGAAAAACCCCAGAAACCACTTCTTTGTAGTACCAGTGGAGTACCTTTATCCCATGCGCTGAAAATCTTCACCTGCATGCAACTCATGACACCCTGCTTCTCCTCAAAAGTAAACAGAAATATAACCACTTGTTCCCAACTTGAAACAAAAGGCATCTCTACCAGTGGAGGTGTGCATGTCTGTAACATCTGTCTGGTCATCAGCTTTTTTTGCACTGTAAAATCATAGTTTCTGAGAACTATTCAGGGTTGGGGATTTGACTTGACAGAAAGATAAAAATAAATATAGACCCTAATCCCAAGGTATGCCCAGAATCAAAGGAGATGGAGATATGTTAAGTTCTATATTAGGGGTATTTAAAAGATTTAGAACAGGATGGTATGTTAAGGAAAGGTTAAGTGGCATTTGAGTTCACTATTCACAGGATGATCAGGAGTTTGCCAAGCAGAATATAAGAGAACATTCCATTCCAGAGGTAGGAAACAGAATGTGGAAAAGCACAGAGGCTTCCAAGCAGTAACTGTTGTAATTGTTTGGGGGTACTGCAATCACATTTGAAAATCGTATATAAGCTTTATATCTATACACATACAATATAACATATATACACCATATATTAAAATTAATTTTAGCATTGTTTATGTTAAATGAGGGGAAATACTTTTAAGATAATGTAAAATCCTTTGGACTAGAGTAGAATAGACTGACAAAAAATGTTATATTCTCATAGATGGAAGTTGTGATTTTATACTACTCAAGGATAATCTATTACCTTAAAAATAAGTTCATCTTTCACAAAGACAGAGATAATCACATGTAGACCACTCCCCCATTAATCTAATACTACGCCAGGTCTTGTATCCAAAGTGAGACTTCCCTTCACAGCTGTACTAGCTTCACTAACTAGCCCAAACAGCATTTTTGTTGACACAGAAATAAGTACTATGTGAATTTAAGACTTCAGTATTTTCAAATCTGGTATGTGATGAACTACTATATATGTGGGGTGGAGAAATGACTAATAAATGTGATTCTGTAGAGATTAAATGGAGGAACACGGGTAAGAAAAAGTAAAGCAAAGAAGTAAATTAAGATCATAAAGAACAGAACCCCCAAGGCCACTGTCATTTACCCAGAAAATCTTTTTCAGTGCTTAGGCAAAGAGCATGATATAGCTTTTAAAAATATAGGCTAGAAATTCAGCAGCCACAGCTTTTTTAAAAAAATATTTATTTATTTGAAAGGCAGTCAGAGAGAGAGAAAGAGAGAGAGAGAGATCTTCCATCAATTGGTTCACTCCCCAAATGGCCACAATGCCTGGAGCTGGGCCAGTCCAAAATCAGGAGCCAGTAGCTTCTTCTGAGTCTCCCATGTGGCTGCAGGGGCCTAAGGACTTGCACGGTCCTCTGCTGCTTTCTCAGGCACATTAGAGGAGAGCTGGATCAGAAGTGAAGCAGCCAGGTCTTAAACTAGTGCCCATATAGGATGCTGGTGCAGCAGGCCATGGCTTAACCCACAGTGCCACAATTGCCTGCCCCCAGCCATAGCTTTTAATCTCAGCACTGTAACCCAGTAACTTTGTGACACTGGGGCTTGCAAGGGATTTTAAAGTTCAGCAAGGGGCTGGCATTGTGGTGCCATGGGTTAACCCTCTGTATGTGTCACTCTTTCAAGTACATAAATAAATCTTTTGTTTTTTCAGATTTACTTATGTACTTGAAGAGCAGAGTTACAGGAGGCAGAGACAGAGGTCTTCCCTCCACTGGTTCACTCCCCAAATGGCCGCAACAGCCAGAGCAGGATCCATCTGAAGCCAGGAGCTAGGAGCTTCCTCTGAGTTTCCCACATGGGTGTAGGGGCCCAAGGACTTGAGTCATCTTCTACTGCTTTCCCAGGCCACAGCAGAGAGCTGGATGGGAAGTGGAGCAGCCAGTTCTTGAAAGTCCCGAAATGAGGGCATTTGGGGAGTGAACCAGTGGATAGGAGCGCTCCATCTGTTATATGTGCCTTTCAAAAAAAAAAAAACACATGATACTTTTTTAACAGCTCTGCGAGTCAGTTTTCCTCATTCATTTGTGAAAATTGAGAAATAACTGGGTTGTGGAGATTAAGGAAATGGGCTTGAAAATGTCTAGTATCAAGTGGAATAACTTAAGTGCTGCATTATTTGTTCACTGAGTTGTGGTTCAGTGTAAAGAACCTTTAATAAAAGTTATTGGATAGGAAAGTCCACATTCATATGTGAGAGATCTGAGAGGCAATGTGGTGATAAAAATATAGTTCCTGTGGGTCACATTTAAATCCAGGCCTCTGCTACTTCCTTGCAGTATGTTTGTGCAAATTACTTTATCTTCCCTGAACTTTAGTTTCCACCTCAGTAAACGGGAATAATCAGCATATGGGGCTATTGTGAAAACTAAATGAGTAATACTTAGAGTTAAATTAGATAAAACTCAGCACAGTGTCTGTACATAATGAGTTCTTAATAAACATTATCTCATTAATACTTTAGCCAACATTTTTGGCTTGGACAAAACCCCTCTTATCAGCCAAGGTCAAATTTTCCTTTCCTTCCTATCTCAAGTTCTGCCAGCTAGGCCTTGCTTCAAGCTGCACACAAAGACCTTTGTATATTTTGGCTGACGGTTGACTTGGGAATGAATTGAAGCTCAGCGTCAGCCTGGGACACTGTGCATTATCTGCCCCTCAGCTTCAGCCTTTGTCAGGTCTGTTAAACAGCTCCTGAGTGTGCTCTCTGGCACCCAAACTTCTGTATTATCAACAGCCATGAATTACATAGGTATGGCTATACCTAATTAGTATGGTATTCTAACTTATTATTTAATGTTCCCTTTCAAATAGATAAGCATTGTATAAATAACTTCGAGTGAAAATCTCCCATGTACTACATATTTAATTTTACACATCAGCTTAAGTTGTAACTTCAAAATCAAGTTCTTACAATAATTGCTGTAGAGATTCTACCTAAGCAAGAAGATGCTGAAGTTGGTGTGCATGCCATTAGAGATATGCAAATGGAAACTTAAAAACGCTGCTTTCATCTTGAGAGCTACACTGTTCTACCGCCACGTTTCTAGAACTAAGGTGTCAGTCAAAGACTGTAGCAAAATGCCTTCCAGTGTGTGACATACAAGTAACGGAATATTCTTTTTCACAATTCTGAAGTCTGGGAAGCCCAAGATTAAGGTGTTGGTGGATTTGGTATATGCTGAAGGTCTGTTTTCTGTTTCTTCTCGGTGTGTCCTCACATGGTAGAAGCAACCAGGCAAACCTTGAGAGCCTCTTTTATAAGGACACTAAACCCAATCATGAAAGTTAGTGTCCTGGCAGTGTCTCAACCATTAGGCTAAATGCCTGCCCCAAGGAAATGCTTTCACCCTAGTCAGTTACTAATGAAAAAGCAGATCTTAAGAATTTGGTGGCACTTATCATGAGCTCTTCTGTGCCCTGTATTTTAAATGCTTCTTTAAAATAGAATATTTATTTGAAAGAGTTACAGAGAGGGGAAGAGTCAGAGAGATTTCTCATCTCTGATTCACTACCAGATGGCTACAACAGCCAGCACTATG
Organism: Oryctolagus cuniculus; assembly: GCF_964237555.1. Classification (NCBI taxonomy): domain Eukaryota; kingdom Metazoa; phylum Chordata; class Mammalia; order Lagomorpha; family Leporidae; genus Oryctolagus; species Oryctolagus cuniculus. The sequence goes on along the minus strand of NC_091434.1, from coordinate 57,726,612 downwards.
CCAAACCAAAGCCAGGAGCCAAGAGCTTCATCCAGTTCTCCCACGTGGGTGGAAGGAGTCCAAACACTTGGCCATCTTCCACTGCTTTTCCCAGGTCATCAGCAGGGAGCTGGATCAAAAGTGGAGCAGCCAGGAAAAAAGATGGCTCCCATATGGGATGCCAGCATCACAGGTGGCAGTTTTATCTACTATGCCAGCCCCTCAAATATATCTTAAATGAGTGGTTTAATGAGTTTTGGGAGCAATTTAGCAGTGGAAAACACTAAGAAATTAATGATTCTACACATTAAAGTATTAAAACATCACTAATGTTCCATTAAATTATAGTATTTTTAATAAAATTTCATTAATATTATTGTATTATAGACGTTTATCCTACAATAGTTTTCAGCTTAGGCTTTGGCCAAATAATTTGAGATTCATCCACTGAACACTTGGCCAGTATGTGTTTGTACTATAAATGTGACTGAAGCACACACTAGTGAGACATGGAACCCAAGGTCACATATCCCATAAAGCCCCAACTTCAGGTCACCACGGTTTGTGGACCTCATGTAGGAGCTTGATCAGAATGTTCCTATGCCAAGAACTTGACTATTCACCTCACTCCTCAAGAGAAAGAATTAGGTAAAGGAGGTGGGAGGAGAGTGCATGTAAACCAGAAATGAGACATAGCCCTCTATGACTAGATTCCTAACTTCAGATTGCTAATTTATTCTATTTTTGCTGTTTTTAGACCAGCAATACAGGCTGAAAATTACTAGAAATGAAAATACTCCAGGGGCCGGCGCCATGGCACAGGTTAATCCTCTGCTTGAGGTGCCAGTGTACCGTATTGGCGCCGGTTCTAGTCCTGGCTGCTCTTCTTCCAAACCACCCCTCTAATGTGGCCTGGGAAAGCAGTAGATGATGACCCAAGTCCTTAGGCCCCTGCACCCACATGGGAGACCAGAAGAAGCTCCTGGCTCTTGGAGTCAGATGGGCACAGTTCCAGCCGTTGAGGCCATTTGGGGAGTGAATCAACAGAAGGAAGACCTTTCTCTCTGTCTTTCCCTCTAACTGTCTGTAACTCTACCTCTCAAACAAATAAATAAAATGAAAGACAGAAAGAAAGACAGACAGACAGACAGAAAGACAGAAAGAAAGGAAGACAGACAGAAAGACAGACAGACAGAAACAAAGAAAGAACACTCCAGAGTTAGACATACTAGATCTAGAATGTAAATGGCAGCAATATGTTCAGTTGATACAAGAATTAAATTTTAGAGAGTCTAGCCTTATGGTTAAGATATCTGGCATCCCATTTCTGAGTTCTGGCTCCTGTCCCCAGAATTTCCTGTCAATGCACACCATGGAATGCAGCTGCAGTGGCTCAAGTAATTAGGTTCCTGCCACTCACATGGAAGACCTGGATTACATTCTTGGCTCCTGGCTCTCCACAGTCCTGGCTGTTTCAGGGGTGTGAACCAGTGGATGGGAGCTCTGTTTGTTTCTCTCTCTCTCTCTCTCTCTGAAAAAGATTTTTAAAAATACACCTAAAGCAAGTTTCAACATTCATAGATATTTTTGAATTTTCCTTTCAAGATTCAACAGAATCAAGTTAAAAAAAGATTAAACTTACAAAATTTTGAACAAATCTGTTGCCACAAAGAAAGTGATCACAGTAAATCTTAGGAATGGGGAAGGTTTTTTTTCATCTAATTAGAAATACAGGCTAAACCCATTAAATTAAATGATGATCCATGCTGTCATTTCAAGTGCCTATAAAGGAGGAAAATAAGATGTAAGAAGTTACTACTTGATCACAATGCTTCATCCTTACTACTTTAAGGATTACTCACAAAAGTCTCAGGAATAATATAGTTAAAATCCTACAAAGGCAAGTAAAATGGGTATGACTGCATGCTAAATTAATCAGGTCACAGTTGATTGCCTGGTGGAGTTTGGGATTGGGTTAGAAGATCCGATAGTATATAACAGACCTTACCATTTTCAGGCATTATCAGGATTCATGTTCATTTCCTTATTCAGCAATCTATGTTAGTTTGGATTTGTGAGCTCTGATTATAAAAGCAAAGAATAAAGAAAGGAAGTAGGCAGATCAGAAAAGACTGAGAGCTAGATCTCAAATAAGAGGATGTTAGAGGGGGCCTTGAGTTTTCCTTATGACACAGACACTAAGTAGCCTATGTGTGACTTCTCATGTATGCCTAGTTAGTGCTTGCCTAATCGGCCCTTACTGCCACTGTTCAGCCCTATGCTCACTTCTGGTTCTTTCTCATCCTTTAGGTATGAGCTTAAATGGTTTTTATTATAGGTGTCTTCCCTTATGATTCTCTAAAAGCAGTGCCCTATCAACTCCTTCACTGCTTTCTATACATTTCCTTAACACTATCACAAGTTTGCTCCTTTAACATTAACCACAATTGAAAAACAAACCCGACTGTGAAAGGGAGACCTTCTATATTTCTCTAACCATTATACTGCAGCATCTAAAAAGATTGGCTGAATTGAATGGATAAGTAATAGGAAATAATTCTGAGAAATATCCTAGGGAAATGACAGATCAAGTTCATCAAGACACAGATATAAGATATTTATAATAATGAAAAACAAGAAATTTCCTAAACATACAAATGAAATTGTCAAATTAGTTAGAATATTTGGAAGCATTAAAAAGACTATTAGAGACCTTCTGCTGTTATTGAGTGAAATAATTAGATTACAGGCCACTGTGTAGGGATGATAACATTACTGTAGAGAAAATAACAAAAATATTATGTTGTAGTATGAATTCAGTCAGAATGATTAGATGTATGTGAAAAAATTTTAAATGAGCAAAACTTCAGGTGATTATGAAAGGGTGATTTTTTTTTGGCCTACTAGAGGTTAAATACAGTTTAATTACATCCTTTTGCATATTACTCCTAAGTACACAGACTCAAATACCTACTCTATCTCTCAGGATATCATTGCCAACAAAGTAGTAACTACTCTAGGATCCTAATACTACTATGAAGCATACAAAATTAAATCTTAGTTTCAACTATTCATATGGATTTGGCTATTTCAGGTTGGAATGATTCCATTAAAAAGTTTCCCTAAAAAAAAAAAAAAATCCTAGTGGACCCACTGCAATTTGTGACAAACAGTGACAATGATTCCCTGCTTTAAATATACACTTGATAAATCATACCATAAGAGTAGTATGATGATCTGTGGCATCTCAATCATTGCATTATCCACAGCTGAACAAAGAAAAACACTGTAACTGAGTTTACAGCAGCTTTTTGATCTCAACACAAGTTACCAGTATATAAGAAGCTGTGAACAACAGCTCTTTATAATTCCCAGATACAAAGCTGTTGAGAAAACGACTTTACAATGCCAATCAAAGAGCTGAACATCTGTTTGGTTTTCAAACTAAATGAGCTGCTTTCCCCTCTATGCCAACCACTAAGCAACAGGCCTTCTATGTATTTTCCATTCACTGTTGACTGATTTACCAGTTCTCAACAACATTCTCTTCAGGATAATTTAATTTTTTCTCATTCTTTTAAATAATTCTCTCCATTCTGGCAGATACAGTTAGCGAGCTGATGGTACATAATTTTTCTTTTAGTCCTTAATTAAAAAAAAGTCACATAATTTTATTTCCTAATTTTTATGTTTTTTTCCTGTGAAATATTTGAAAATAAACAAATAATATAATAGTTGACCTGTTACCAAATGTTGTACTTAAACATTCCCAAATCAGTTTATTTTAAACTAAAAATTTCATATTATTGAATAAATTTCCAAAGGCTTTAATTAAAGAAATAATTCAAAATGTGATACAGTCTAGTGTTTATTTTATGTTATGGCAGGTACACTTGAATTTCAAAAATTTAAAACATATAAAAAGTGGTTAGGGACTAACATCTGTATCAACAGTTGATAAATGTCTACGATTGTTTATTATACAGCAGGGTATAATGGTAGTGCTAATGCCAACAGGGCACCATGGAAGTTAGTCTAAAAATTATCACTAGGCTTTATACAAACAACAGCATATGCTGCTGTTTTAGAATTTTGGGACATGATCTGCTTCTAATGCTAAGCAGTCCTTTTAACATTTTGAATGTTATACAGTGTTACAGTATTTAGTTTGGCAAATGTTTCAAAATAAAATAGAAATGTATTCATAACATCACAGAAATGCACATCCAATTTTGTTTTCAATAAGAACCATAGGTACAGATCAGAACTCTTTCCTATATGAAATAATTTACACACAGATGAATGCTCTAATATCACTATCTAAAATAATCACTAAATACAATTCTTTTTCAGAAATAAACAAGCAAAGGGTATGTTTTTCATTATCAAATATCAAAAAACATGTAGATAATGTAGGCTTTTCAAACAAATGATACTCTAAAATTATAGGAATGATTTCAGTGAATTCAGAGAATGTGCAACCTAAATCAACCAAGTATATTGTAGTACAACCATATTAAGAAATCAAAAATCAGAAAATACACCATGAAAGAAATTTATAATCCACAAAACTGTTTTTCAGGCCTTAAGGTAAAATAGCTCCACAGTTTACAGATAAACCGAGGCAACAGAAATGCGTGCTTGTCTTCAATAAGCAGGTATTTTATGCAGAAGATGTAACACTTTGTTTGTAGACAGCATGGTATGCATTTCTCAGCAAGACATAAGGAAAACAAGATTCCAAAAGATCCATTGTCAGGAATGGGGATTCCTGCACAATCTGAAAAATTCCAAAAATGCATGGAAATTTAAGTTACTTATCATGGGAACATTTACTGACAACCAAATTAGGTAAAAATATCTATACTGTTTCATTAAAAATTGACAAATTATTTTCCTTCTACTTTAAAATCAAAAATATTAATGTGCCACAGTGAATTATATCAAAATCCTTGAAAAATGTTACTCTTTGATAAAATCAATCACTCAACAGAACGTGTTGAGTACTTTTATTGTCCTTAACAATGTAACAGATAAAAGAGAACATAAGGATACTGAAAATGTGGTCCATATCAAAAAGTTTAAGTGGGGTCCCTAGACTAAGCTAGAAAGCAAAACCAGACATAAGACCAACCATAATTAAATAGCAAGTTGTAAATTCTAGATGAGTTCAAAAAGGAAGAAAGATTAATGTACGACAGAGTAATCAGAAAAGATTATCATGAAAGAGATTTGCACTATGGGGACACGCTGGTCATTATGATGGACACTGTTCTCTGCAGGAAATGGACATGACTCTAAGTGAAGCAGAGCCTTATGGTAGAAAAGAGTGTAGGTGCTTCATAGACAGTGGGCGTAGAAAATTACAGGAACTTACATTTGATGAACAGTCGGAATATTAGGAAAATCAGAAAACTAAAGAGAATCAAAACGTATATACCAGGAAAATACAAGGCCCAAATGTTCTCCAACAGGTTGAAAAACTACTCATAAAAGAATACTTCATAGTTAATGCTCAACTTTGATTTTGTTTGCTAATATTAACATAAATATAAAATGTGGGGGATGTCAGTTTTTTTAGCCATTTTAAGAAAGTGTATAGGCTGGGTGGAGTGAATACAAGAAATCAAAAACTAACTCAGCCTGCCAAGAAAAGGCAGTCAGGAATGGCTCAAACCTTTTGTCAGTAAAAATTAAAATGAGACTTACCATGTCTAGCAGTAAATAAACAGACTCTCTATTTCTTGTTGTAGTTTTATCTGTTTCTTGGCCAATTTTCAGTAGACTCGAGGAGGCAAGCTTAAAAGTACACATACATATTAAGTGAGTTTTTAATGAAATGTTCATCAGTTACTTTTTTATTTTCAGGATGATTCAACTTCCAACACATTAATTATTAGTGCTATAAATAAAATTATGAGCAATTAAATAAGATGTCTAAACAGTCAAGCAATAGTTTAGAAAGCATTAAAGGATAGATTCCAAGGAAATAAATGTAGTAAAAAAAATTGATCTTTAAAATTTTTTTTTCAGAACAAGTCTCTCGTTAAAAGTATTCAAACTTTTCCTCTTTCCAATATCTGCTGTTAAATAAACAGTAGTCTTCTTTTATCTGACCTTTTGCTTTCCGTGGTTTATTAACAGAAGTCAACCTCAGTCCAAAAAATATTAAATGGAAAATTCCAGAAACAATAAGTTCTAAATTGTGTACCAAGTAGTGTGATAAAATCCTGTACCATTCTGCTCTTTCCAGCCAAATTATCCATCTGTTGTGTATCCATATTATATACACTACCCACCCACCCATACTATATATGCTTTCCACCATTGGTCACATACTTTTGGTTATCAGAAAACTGTCCCCGTTTTGCAGTGCTTGTGTTCAAGTAACCCTTATTTTACTTATTAATGGCTCCAAAGAGCAAGTGTGGTGATGCTGGCAATTTGGATACACCAAAGAGAAGCTGTGATAAGAGAAAAGTTGAAAGCTCTCCAGTTCAACAATGAACAAAAAACATATGCTAAGGTTGCTAGGTCTATATTAAGAACAAATCTACCCATAAAGTTATCAAGAAGGAAAAAGAAATTTGTGCTAAAACTGCAAAAGTTACGGCCACACTGCATGTGAAGCGCTTGGTTGACATGAAAAGACATTTAATTTGGGGGAAGACATGAACAGAAAACATGTTCCAATTGATGGCAACATATTTCACCAGAAAGCACTGAGCCTATACAAAGATTTGAGCAAGAAATTCCCTGATACCAACCATTTACTGCATGTAAAGATGGTTACACAGATTTAGAAATAGACTTGAACTGGAAAAAAAAAAATTACTGGACAGAGCTGCTGCTACATTTTGGGTAGAGCTGAAGAGGTTGATTATGGAGAAAGAATACCATTCCTCATTAAAGTGCAAAGGTAGCACCAGAGCTTAAAACATGGAAGAACAAAAGAACTCCGGTACCATGTGGCAATCCTGAAAGGCATAGCAATAAAATCAGACATAATATGCAAAGACATGCTCTCAAAAACAAAAATTATCTGCCTGTGTTCTGATAACATAATCATAAAGTGAGGGTGACAGCCATCTTGTTTATGGAGTGGTTCCATTAATGTTTCAAACCAGAAGTGAAAAAATAAGAGAAGCCTTCGAATTTAAAGTCCTACTGAAAACAGACAAAGGACCTGAATCTGTTTGCTTTGAAAATGCAAATATTATAGTTGTATTTTTTACTTCCAAATACAAACTCATTGCTTCAGCCCCTTGACTAGGGCATTATTCAATCTGTCAAAGGCGCATACACTTGCCTTGTATTTGACTGCATTCTTTACCAACTGAGGCAGCCTAATCTGGACATACACAGAGTGCTGGAAATCATTTGCTACTGTTTAGGCAATAACATTCACCTAAGCTACAATGGATACATGAAAACGAGAAACTATAAATGCCTGCTGGAAGAACTTATGAAGTTATGAATGATTTGACAGGCTTTCCAGAGACTGATGAAGACGAAGACAAACTGGTGGCACGTCAACATGTCTGATAAAACAGAGAAAGAACATACTGATAGCCACTGAGAAGTGTCAACAAATGAGGAACTGGAATACAATGTTGAGTTACCTAAATAGGAAGATGATGAAGATGAAGAAACTAAAGCAGAATTAGCAGTGTAGATCCAACCGAAAGATGCTAAAGTGTTTCAAACTGTACACTTTAAAGGACAGAATTAAAAGGACTATGATCTTTGGATGGAACACAGCAAGAAAGTCATCACTTACATGAGCACCAAAGGATTATAATCTCTGTAGCAATATTTGGATGGGTTAAAAAGAGATAACTACTTCCAATAACAATATTATTTCAAAATATTTTGCAAAAAGGGGGGGGAGTACAATCACTGACAGACTCCTGATCTCAATTATCATCATTATCATGGTTCAATGATCCTCCTGATATAGCATCATCACGTCAACAAAAGCCCAATGCAACAACTACAATCCAATACCTAAATCACTCACTTCACTTCATCTTTCATCACTGTATCATGTCACATCATGAGGAAGGGTTAGTACACTACAATAAGATATTTTGAGAAAAAGATAGTTTATTATTTTAACTGTTCTATTTTATCATTAGTTACTGTTGTTAATCTCCTATTGTTCCTAACTTATAAATTAAACTTTATCACAGGTATGTATGAATAGGGAAATCAGTATATATTACGGTCATTATTATCTGGCTTCCGGCATCGACCGGGAATCTTGAGCATATTCCATAAGGATAAAGGAGGACTACTATATTTCTTAATTGCCAAAATGGAAGACAATTTTACAATGAGTTTGAAATTATAGGATTAGGATTATGGATTAGGACATTAAATCCTGAAAAAAGGAAATAAAACAAATGGAAAGAAAAGAAAAATTTTAATACTGTTTTCCTTGAAATAGAAGTTATTTTCTTCTCATTTACCTTTAAAGTCATTTTCTCCTACATTTACTTTTAAAACAAAAAAATAATTTTTTAAAAAAGCTAACAATATTTGTAGCTGAAAAAGAAGCAAATATTGTAGAGTTCAGTATGCTAAGGTACATTTTTCCTTAAATAAAATATGGAAATAAAGGATACAAAGAGGGGCCACAGGAGTTGCGGTGTAGTGGGTAAAGCTACTGCCTGAAACACTGGGATCCCATTTGGTGCCAGTTCATGTTCTGGATGCCCCATCTCCATTCCAGTTCCCAGCTAATGGCCTAGGGAAAGCAGTGGAAGATGGCCCAAGTGTTTGGACCCCTGCCACCCACATGGGAGAACCAGATGGAGTTTCAGGCTACCAGCTTTGGCCTGGTCCAGTCCTAGTCACTGTGGCCATTTGGGCAGTGAACCAGTAGATGTAGGATATCTCGCTCTCTCTGCTTTTCAAAATAAAGAAACAAATTAAAAAAAAAAAAAAAGAACTACATTAACATAGAAACCAAGAGTCATATTTTTATGAGGCTAGACTTAGCAGTACTCTCTTGGTAGCAAGCAATAATTTTTATTGCTGAGTTTGTCATCATTAGTGGTCTTTTTCCAAGTAAATGGAAATTAGTCAAATACATCTTTTTCAAAGGAAATATTCTCTATTTGGTTCAATTTTCCCTTTTCAAACTCTAGGGGAAAAAAAAGGTCACGTTGCAGAGCTCCAGAGAGGCGGGGAGAGGCTTCTGAGTCTGCAGGGAAAAAATTAAGCCTTGTTGCTTAATTTTAATGCTTTTGCTTGTCCCTCTCTCCAAAAGTACTCAAAAAAAGTTAAAAGGAGACTGAAACTCATTTACTAGAGAAAAGAATTTAAAAGCAAAAATATCATTAGAGGACACTAAATAAAATGTAAAATAAATGACATTTACTCTATTGTAACACATGGTTGTGATTTTTAGTTTTCTTTATAAAATGTCGTAAGTTTTGTTACTTGATTATACATACGGCCAAAAATTCTTTAAGGCGGTCTTCAATGCTTCCTTTGTGAATTGTAAACAAAGCTGCTGCGATCTGGTTGATGGCTTTGGCCAAGCAATGTATATTGTTGCAGTGTCCTGAGAAAGTGCAAATAAGGTGGTATAGATTCTGTATGACCCCAAAATATCAAATAATACATAGCAGGCAAATATTTAATGACTTCACAATCTACATAAATAGAGACATGATTAGAAGCAGAGCTGGGGCATCAACTGACTTGCCTTCCTTTTTCACAAGGAATGGTGTTTTCAGTAACTGTATAGTATGACAGCAACAAAAGATCATATCTATATTAAACAGGCAAATATTTTCAAAAACCCCTAAAAGAAATCATACATGTTTTACAATAACTTAGAAACCAAAAAAGCAATGCTTGGCTGCTTTACAAACATTTTATCATCCACTCCTTAATATACCTGAATTAGCTACTTCCTCACCATTCTCTAGCACATATACACATTTAGGCAGATGTGATCTCACTTACATACATGTCACAGATCAAGAAACTGGGGCCTAGAGAAACAGACTACCCCAGGTTACACAGCTAGTAAGTGGCAGGATTTAATCCATATTTTATTATGAAACAGCATCGACTACTCAGAAAGTATCTACTATTCCAAAATCAATGGTTTGTCCATTGCCCAAAAAATTTTAAACCATATTACCTTCTATAGCAGGGCTGTACTGAGACATCACATTACTGGCTAACGTTGGCAATGAAACTGCTACAAAGACCATGAGGAGGCAGGCAATTTTATATTCTTCTTCTGGACTAATGTTTTCTAAAGGAGAAAATTTAAGAATTTAAGTCTAGGTATGTCTTGAAGATGAGCCAAAGACAAAGCAAATTTTTAAATAAAAATTATTTTAAATCACTTAAAATTTAGTATTTTATTTAAAAATAATAACATGAAGGATTTTATTAACACTCTATAGAACTGATCACACTTTTGCTATAAAAATATATAATTAAGTAGAAATACTATATAAAAATTTTTGAAGTCCATACATTGTTTTTCAAAATATTCATTTTCTATAAATTTTTGAAGACCTCTCATATGTTACTACAGGCTTTCTCACGCATATTTCAAGGACACATTAATAAATAGTTAATATTGTAGGTTACAAAATATAGTTAGGATTAACTGGAATCACAAAATTTCCTAACAAAATGGGTAAGAAATTATTTTACAATAAAAATTGACTTACTATGGCTCAGAAAATTTATAAATTATTCTGCAAAATAATAATAAATAAAAATAAATCCTTAGTTTATTTTTGAAAGTTATAAATATTATGTGAATAAAAAATAACCAGCATCACTTCGAAGCTTTTAGTACAAAACCCTTTCTAAAATATTTATTGTAACATGTATTCAAATTGTGTTGTCTAGGCACTTGACTTCTTGTCTGCTACCTGGGAACTTTTGGTTACCCTACTCTTCATCATCATATAATTAAGAACTGAATGTAAGAAAAAAAGATAGAATATACTTTAAAAATTTGATTATAAAAAATGCAGCTGTAACAAATCTACTAATCGTAATAATTATCTGTGTGACTATAAGCAATATACTGCATGAATGAAGAAACAAAAGACATTAAATAAGAAAAATGAATCAAACAATGCTCAAGGGACCAGTGGAAGAAGAAATTTTAGTGCCATAAATAGATGAACTGCTATTTATATCACAGTCGAATCAAAAAAGAGCATTCCGGTAATATATTTCAAAGGACTATCCCTAACAATAACCAAATGCTTAGTATTACATAACAATAAACAGACTCTATGGTGAATAAATTCAGTCCCATTAAAACAGAACATCCTGTTCTAGATACATTTTTTTTGCTATCATCTGGACTGTATCTAATCAGCTTACAAATGCTGTTATCTTCTCCACCTTAAAAACATCCTCTTCTGTTTACCTCTGCCTTCAGTTATAGTATTTCTTTGCTCCACTTTTCAATAAAACTCTTTGAGAATTGTCTTATACCTAGTATCCCAATTTCTTTTCTCCTATTCTCCTGAAAAACTCCACTGACACTGATTTTTGTCAGCATCGTTCATTAACTACATAACTGGTCATTGTCTTTCTACTTTCTTGGATATTACTTACCCCTAATTTTTCTTCTACTTCCATAGGTCCTTCCTTACCAATTTCTTTTTGGTTATTCTTCCTCTTCTCCTTAAGCTCTAAAGTTAGAGTGACCCAAGGCTCAGACCTTAATCCTCTTCAGGGATCCAGCTACATACACTTAATGGCCTCAGAGGACTGAGCTATCATCTGAAAGAGGACTGTGCTATAACACAGCCCACCAAGGGCAGTGATCTTTGTCATTCCACACTGATGCTCCAACCACTCCCACCACCATCCCACCTCCCCAAAAGAGAAAAGACCAATACAAAGCAGGTATTTGAATAAATGGATAAATATCAGACTTATACCTATGTAGTCCTGATAATTTTAAGGAAAAGTACTACATATTTACTAACACATTTTACCTGATTTTTGTGAGGAAAGTGCTACCACCAGGGCAGGATCAATTTCACAAGGTAACCCAGCAGCTGATGATAACTCATACACATTCATTGCAACCTGTTAAGAATTAAAGAATAAGAGGTAGTCCAACAACAAATTTCTGAGAATGTTCACTTTGGTAGATTAAAATTTGCTGTTCATATCAGAATTGATCTGTAAGACTACTATAAAACTCCAGGAACTTGGCTGAAGCAGGGAACTACAGAGCAAATAACTTATACTGAACAACTGATTCAGTACTCCAATGTACTGCTAGCTATAACTTCCTGCTGTGAGGCCAATGAAAACATACATACCTTCTGTGACAAATTCCAACAGAATTACTCCAGAGTTATTTTTCATGGAAGTATGGATTTAAAAAAGTCACAGAGATGACTAAGTGAACAAAAATAAATCAGTATTACTGTACTTACTTTTATGTCCACAGTTGTTTAATGAAAAACTATGATAAAATACCTAATTATATAGTATGTACAAATACGAGAAACTACTCATTACAGCAGGTTTTTAAAGAAGTGTTGATTTGAAAATCTGATAAAGGATTTTCTAATGACTAAAATAAGTTTTCTATATCACATGTGGATTGCAAGTATTCTATTAATTCTGGTTGTTTAATATCATAGTTAAAAACTAGCTACAGGGCTGGAGTTGTGTGGAACAGGTAAATCCACCGCCTGTGACACCAGCGTCCCATATAGGTGGCTGGTTTGTGTCCCAGCTGCTTCACTTCCAATCCAGCTCCCTGCTAATGGCCTGAGAAAAGCAGCAGAGGATGGTCCAACTGTTTGGGCCCCTGCCACCCACGTGGAAGACCCTGAAGAAACTCCTGGCTCCTGGCTTCGGCTTAGCCCAGCCCTGGCTGTTGCGGCCATCTAGGGAGTGAACCACCAGATCAAAGATCGCTGTCTCCCTGTCTCTCCCTCTCTGTGTAACTCTTTCAAATAAATAAATAAATCTTAAAAAAAAAAAAAAAAGCTACATAGTATCAGTGGTACATACCTACATATCTATCTACCTCTGATACTGCAACAACAACAATCAAAACCTCAGTGTTAATAATACCTCAGAAGATAAACTGTACAGGTTAGAATAAATGAAAACACATCATTAATTAAGTTCTAGATAAGGCATGTTTATGATCATTTCAAATACAAAAAATTAAAATGGATCATAGACTGAAATCTAAGAGCCAAGTATATAAAATTCTCCTAGGAATTATAAATCTTCATGACTTTCAGTTAGAGTAATGGCTTCTTAGATATGACACCAAAAACTCTAAGAAGAAAAAAAATTAAAATCCAATTTAAATAACAGCAAAAAAGAGCTCTGAATAGACATTCCTTCAAAGAAGATGTATAAACAGCCAACAAATACATGAAAAGATGGTTAATATCATTTGCCATCAGAAAAATGTAAATCAAAATACTGAGATACCACTTCATACCCACCAGAATGGCTATAATAAAGAAGACTGACTTTAAATATTATCTGTAAAGATGTAAAAACATAAACAATCTTATAGAGTGATGGTGGGAATGCAAAATAATACAGCCACTTTGATAACAGCTTGGCAGTTCCTCAAAATGCTAATAAGCATATACTTTCCATATGACCCAAAAATCCCACTTTTCTGATATACCGAAGAAAAATGAAAACAAATGGCGTCACATAAATCAAACACTGAATGTTCAAAGCATGAATTTGCTGTTTTTAAGAGCTAAAAAGTGAAAACACATTCATAACAAAGAGTGAATAAACTGTAGTATATCCATATGATGGAATATTCAAAGCTATTTTTAAAAAATGAAGTACTGACACGTTTTAACGTGAATGAACCTCAACAATGGTATGCTAAGTTAAAGAAGCTAGTGCAGAAGTCTACACATGGTATCATTTATCTGAGGGTCTCAAACCAGGTAAATCTACAGAATGATTAGTGAGTGACTGCTTAGAACTGGAGACTGGGAGAAAAATGAGAATGACTGATAACGGGCATAGCTGTTCTTGAAACATGAAAATGTTCAAAAATTGATTGTGGTGGTGGTTTCATAGCTCTTGACTACACTAAAAATCACTGAATAGTAAATTTCAAGTAAACATATTTTATGACAGGTAAATTTTCAGTAAAACTCAAAACAACCTGTTAAAAACATAGCTTGTTTTAAAAACAAAACAACGAGTACTACCGAAAGTTCTCTGCACAGATTTTTTTTTTAAATAATATATTTTCACATTAATTTGAAAGGCAAAGAGACAGAGGGAGAGATGGAGAGAATGGGGGTGGGGGTAGGTGTGGAACAGAGATGTTCCATTTGCTGGCTCATTTCCCAAATGTCTGGAAATAACCAGGGATGGGCCTGGGCAAAGATGGGTGTCCGAAACTCCCATGTGGGCACACAGACCCAAGTACTTGATCTGTTGCCTCTCAGGATGTATATTAGCAGAAAGCTGGATTGGAAGTGGAGGAGCAGAGCCAAGACTTAACTCCAAGTACTCTTTAGCTAAAGGGATGCAGGCATCTTGAGTAGCCTCTTAACTGGTTAGTTCACAGATACATTTGGAAGTGGGAAAAGGAAGGAACAAGTGGTAAACAAGCCTCTGTAAGTCTGAGCAGCACCAATTTGAGAAGTGACTTGAGTGCTCCACAAATGAGTGACTCACATTATATTTTTCAGTTTATGGGAAACAGAAAATAACCTCTCTAAGAAACATGAAAGCTGAGACTATATAGATATGTGTCCTGATATGTTATAAACTACTTCTGGTAAATCATTGTTGGGATTAGATCAGTGGCTAGATTTCATGGCTCAATAAATTATAAAACAAAAACTGACTCACACTAAGCTGCCAACCTTCTATCTTTTTTTTTTTTTTTTTTTTTTTTTTACAGGCAGAGTGGACAGTAAGAGAGACAGAGAGAAAGGTCTTCCTTTGCCGTTGGTTCACCCTCTGGTGGCCGCTGTGGCTGGCGCACTGCGCTGATCCGAAGGCAGGAGTCAGGTGCTTCTCCTGGTCTCTCATAGGGTGCAGGACCCAAGCACTTAGGCCATCCTCCACTGCACTCCTGGGCCATAGCAGAGAGCTGGCCTGGAAGAGGAGCAACCGGGACAGAATCCGGCGCCCCGACCGGGACTAGAACCCGGTATGCCAGCGCCGCTAGGTGGAGGATTAGCCTATTGAGCGGCGGTGCTGGCCCTCTTCTATCTTATATTAACTAAAAAAACAAACAAATTTTTATTATAGCTTACAAACAACAACCTTTTCTAAGAATAAATATTTCTTTTAATATCACTAAAAGAATTATTTAAAATGCTTTAAATTAAAAGCTCATCTTTTTCATTCTGCTTTATGACCATGAATAAACAGTTATCAGTTTAAAGAAAAAAAAGATTTTTCACTAATTTTATATTGTTAAAGGTGAACAAGGGAATGCACAGTTAGTATTTTGGTGCTCTCAAAGAAATAATTTCAAAGGCAAGCATGCTAACTGATCACTGTAAAAAAGAGACTTTATAAAAGTATAGGATTTATTATATCTCATTTCTTGTGTAATCTAAATTTCATTTTAGACATGATAAAATCCAATCAGAAGTTATATTACTACCTTCATATCAGTTTCCCTTGGAATGTGATCCTTAAAATCTTCAATTGAACTTACAAGAAAAGGAATGTGGTAGGACAAGACCTAGGCAGGACAACAAAGAAAAATGTAGAATTATTTTTAAATGCAACCCCTAAGTTTATGTAATATTACCATTTGACTGATTCCAGTTTCCATAAAAGTTATTTTACTTTATCTATGTTCATGTGATTTTTCTCAAGTACCAAGATATATGAAATGGAATGTATTCAACGTGCAATCAAGTATATTCAAAATCAAAAATGCTTCAACAGCAAAAGTGAAACAGTAATGCAATAACTAGGCCAAGTTACACTATTCACATGTCTATATCAAAACAAAATCTGAGTTTAATTTCTATATAGTTTATCTTCTCCCATGATAAAAACTCAAATTTTAGTTATATTAATACCCGCTATAAATTTAAGGAATGACTTCTGGTTTCTGGGAAATCAGAAGTGATTTTCTGAATATAAGCATGTACTTGTAATAGTTTCTTACATCTCTGAGTGCTTCTTGTGCCAATGATCGGAAGGATAAAATCACACCAATTATTGTCATCCTCTTCAAGACACTGTCAACAGCTAAATTCAATAGAAGTAGGGGAAAAGAAGAAAAAAGAATGAATGAACATTATTATATAGAAGAATTATATGGAATGAATTCTATATTAATCTTGGAAAAAACTCTCAGTCACAAAATTTCCATGATAGAAGATGTAATTAATAGAAACTTGATTATAACAAATGATTAGTGGTAAAGGTATTGAATACTTGAAGTAATACTAGTTTACTTCAAATGGAGTATACTATGTTCTTTTAAATAGGCTACCCAGTTCATCAGAATCTTGAAGTAATCTTTCACATAGTCACCTGTATAAAAAGAGGGGAAGAAGGTGGGAGGAAGAGATCAGGGGAGAAAGAAGCAGCTCAGTGGAAACAGCTCAGAAACTTACAGATGCTAAATTGTTTAGTTGCTAAGGTCTTGAGCAAATAAGGGAATAATGACTATTTAAACTACAAGCAGTTTTGGTAGCACTAGGTTGCTAAAGCCCATGAATAGATTTGATCACTTACATATTGCTTAGAGAGCATTATTCTAAAAATTATGGCTATGTATTTAATATTAAAAATCATTTATTAGAATTAGAAGGATAAATACTTTCATATTTATAAAGCCAAACAAACATTAAACATTTCCTACATAAAAGGCACTATACTGGGTAATAGGAATACAAATGTAAATAGAATCATGATCTACACCTCAAATAGCAAACAATCTAAACAAACTGTCAAGAAAATTAAGAAAATATTAGCATTTTTATATGATGGGAAAATATATATATCAGTATATATGTAACAAACTGCAAAGAGGTATATAGAAAACTGCGAACTATAGTCAGTGAGGAAAAGGAATGCAGAGAAGTGTTCTGCTTTTACTTTTTGAATCTTGTGCAGCTTGGTTAAATTCTGACCACAAGCATCTTTCATTAAACCTCACAATCCAGGCATAATATAAACTAAAATGCGATGGAAATTAAAACAGCAGTGTTAACAAAATGACACAAAGCACATTTTTATAAATTCTACATGAGCGGAAACCAGTTATATTGATTTTATCTACCCATAGCACTCAAGAGACCCTGATATTCAGCAGGCCAGCAGGTGTTCAATGAAATGGTAATTCAAAATCAGACTATCCAGAGAACAGAGAAAAAAAATGAGGCTGAGAAAAAAATACTTCTTATGAAAATGTCATCCGATTTGGCCATAAAGAAGAGTAAGAAGAGAAATGAATTCCATGGCAGGAAGAAAAAAAAAGTAAATAACAATTTCATAACAAAGCATCTCAGAAGAGACTACTAAAGTATGAAAAAATAAAAAGTAGTATGATATCATCATTTGTTTTCCAAAGGATGTTCCCCAGAATTTATTCAAAGATTAACAAAAACTGTAACAGGCAAAACCTTTTGACCACTGGCACCTCCCCTCATCTCCCAAAATTTCCATTATCTTTCCAAGGAAAAAAATTTAAAAAAAGTAATTTAAAAGTAAGTTCATTTTGATGTAAAAAAATTTGGGATCTATGCATAGTTTTGAATAAGCATTTCCCTTTTTTATTTATTTTTATTTATACTGATTTTTTTAATTTATTTGACAGATAGAGTTAGACAGTGAGAAAGACAGAGAAACGTCTTCCTTCCGTTGGTTCACTCCAATAGCCGCCAAGGTGCTGTGCCGATCTGAAGCCAGGAGCCAGGTGCTTGCTTCCTCCTGATCTCCCACGCAAGTGCAGGGGCCCAAGCACTCAGACAATCCTCCACTGCACTCCTGGGCCACAGCAGAGAGCTGGACTGGAAGAGGGGCAGCTGGGACTAGAATTCAGCGCCCATATGGGATGCTGGCGCTGCAGGCGGAAGATTAGCCAAATGAGCCACGGTACCGGCCCTCGCGTAATAAGCATTTTCAATGAACAATTTGAAGGTAGTTTGTTGAGCTGAAAATGTCTATCACAATGTTTCTCAAATCAGAATCTCCTGGAAGATTTGTTAGAACACAGCTTGCTCCAGCCCCACAGCTTCGAACTTGTTAGAATATTCATTCTAACAAGTTCGAATATTCTAACAAGTTCCCAGGTGGTGGTGTTGGTTGCTGCAGCTGGTTCATGGGCCACACTTTGGGAAACCCTGATCATGCTAGCACTTGGCATGAAACATCTGGAGCTGAGCAGATAAAGTTAAGGATGAGTATTTAACACTAACTGGGAAATAAGTCTGAATAAAATTTCCACGATAAGGTTGCAGAGTAAGAATCAAAGAGGAGAATATCACAACCTGACATTACATAAAAAATGAGCCTCCCAACATGAGTAATAAAGCATAAAGATAAAAGTATTGGCAATTAAAGAGAATAAAATTTCAACATGGAAGAGAATAAAAATTAACATTACAGAGAAATCAAGTAGAATGAGAACTGATGAAAGAGAATCGGATTTTGCAAATGGATAGTCACAAACTGTTTAAGAAAGGTTTTAGGAAGTGGCAGTCAAACCTGCTACACTACAATGTTGGCCCCACTCACAATAGATACTATTAATAAATTGTGACTGTTTATCTTTTTAAAAGAATGTATATGTTGATTATGAAAATAAAAACTCTAGCTTCTGAATATGGAGTGAAGGAAGCACAAAGAAGGGGATCAAAGGCAAATAATAGCATTTTGTAAAACAATTTAAGTGAAAGAGTAGTTCCTTCCTCTAAATAAGTGACTCTCAAATTAATCGTTTGTTTTTCCAAATCACAAAACAGATTTAATAAATTCTATTTTAAGACAAATTTGATAAAATGGGTCATTAAGAGTCAACAATTTAGATTTTGGTTTTGGTCAATCCTAACATGAATCACCATTAATTATTATATACAAAATTCAAGTTAGCAGAATCCAGACAAAGGACTATGGATTTTATTTTGAAAACTCGAAAATTTTGTTTAAAATTTCCATTTTGATTTAATTCTGCAAACAAGGTATTGAGCATTTCAGTGCAGTACTTGATCTAACCAGATGGTACAGTTAAAAAAGTTATTTGCTGATAGGAAAAGTTAAACAGGGTTAAGGCTAGCTCAAATAGCTGAATGAATACTCAAATGAGTATTAAAAATAGAAGACAAGGGGGGCACTAATTGCTGGTTCCAGCTCCTCTGCTTCCAAAACAGCTTCTGGTTAATGCATTTGGGAGGGAGCAGAAGGTGTTACCAGTGAGTAGCTTACTGCCATACATGTGGGAGACCTTGGTGCAGTTCTTGCCTCCTACTTTCTGCCTGGTCCAGCCCTGGCTGTTGAGCATTTGGGAAGTGAATCAGAGGATGGAAGATATCTATTTCTCTCTCTCCCACATTCCCTGTCATTCTGCCTTTCAACTAAATAAAACTTTTTTAAAACATACGAGAAACATAAAAAAACTTTTTAACAAAAGACTGAAAAATTGAAGTAGATAATAAGACAAGAAACAAAAGGTCAAAAAATTCCTATTTATGAACAGTCCTCTTCCTTGAAATACTATCCAATCAATCTTTTCATTTTCATTTTTCTATTTTATTTTTAAATGTATCATATAATAAGCACATCTCTTTTCCATTTTGGTACATAGCTCTACAAACTTTTTTCTTTTTTTTTTTTTTTTAATTTATTTATCTATTTAAAAGGCAGGGTTACAGAGAGAGAGAGAGAGAGGGAGAGACAGAAAGAAAGGTCTTCCACCCACTGGTTCACTCCAGAGCCAGGAACCAGGAACTTCTTTCAGGTCTCCCCCATGGGTGCACTTGGGCCATCTTCTGCTGCTTTTCCAGCACATTAGCAGAGCTGGATCAGAAGAAGGGCAGCCAGGACACGAACCAGCACCCATAATGGGATGCCAGTGCCAGAGGAGGCTTAACCTACTATGCCACAGCACCAGCTCCAGTTCTACAAACTTTAACTTACGTAGATTACCACCATCACTACTATGGTAAAAAGCTTCATCACCCCAAAAAGCTTCCTCCTTGTTTTTCTTTTAACTGTTCTAGAAGGTAATTTTAGCAAATTGTAAATTTTTAATTCTAAAAATGATTTACTTATTTGAGAGGTAGACAAACAGGCAGGAAAGAGAGAGCTCACATCCATTTGTTCATTCCAGAAATGCCTGTGAAGACTGGGACTAGCACATGCCAAAACAGAAAACTCAAGCCAGGTCTCCAACATGGGTAGCAGGAACCCCATTTCACATGAGCTACCAATACTGCCTCCCATGGTGTGCATTAGCAGGAAGCTGGAGTCAGGAAGCAGAGCTGGGTTGAACCTAGGTACTCTGATATGAATGTGGATATCTTAACTGCTATATGACATGACTCTTAAAAATACTTTAATACTAAAGATCCACTGTTATTTCACAAAATATCTCCTATAATCAGTATCAAGAAGACAGTAAAAATAAAAATAAAAAATCAAGTTGTAGGCTCACATTTCCATGCAACAGAATACCAGTTAATAAAAAAGAACAAAGTATTGATTCATTAGACAACACAAACAGATGAATTTCAAAATAATTAAGCTAAGCTAAAGGAGTCAGAAACAAATCAATCTATAGTGACAGATACCAGATCAGTGGTTGTCTGGATTTGGAGGCTGGAAGTAGAAGACTAACTACAAACAGAATGGAGGCAACTTTCTCAGGGAATTATTCTATTTCTTAATTATGGTGATTGTTACATGGATGTATACATTTGCCAAAATCCATAATGTTGTTCACTTAATGTATGTATTTTATCATATGTAAAGATATAGGCTCAGAAGATAATTCTCCTTTAGTATGTAGATTTAATATACTAAATTTGATAGATTTATGAACTAATTGATAATGATACTTGACACATACTATAAGTATTAAAGACTTGACACATTCCATGATGATTAAATTCACTAAATCAAATATTTAATGAATATTAAATTGATCAAAAAGTTATAAACCAGATAAGCCATATACTGAAACTACACACTGAAAAGATTCTTTGAGTACATTTTCTAGTTATTTTCATAAACTAAAGAACATTTTTCATAACTTACTACTTGTATGTTATAAACACTTGAGTACCAAGATCTTCTTAATGTTTACCAGTTTATGAGTTACCCACATGATAATCTTTTAAAGAGTGCAGCCATCTGGTCTGGTTTGTCAAAGCTGGTCCTCATCTGTGTTAGCACATCAACATTCTCTACCACAAGTTTCTAAAAAAAAAAAAAAAAAGAAAGAAAAGAAAGGAAAAATTCTAGGTCAGGCACAGGCCTCCTATTAATGACATATAAGCATATGTGGAAATTAAAATATGGAAAGTAGGAAACACAAGTCATGAAATCCAGATGCTCTATATTCTTTTGCTGCTTCAAGAAAATAACTTTAAAATTATTTACATAGAATTAGTGTTTTTCTTCTGTAGGCAAATTCAAGAAGGCGGCATGCAGGAAAAAGCAACAAAGGTGAGAACTTCCACTTTGACCATGGCCTTGTCTAAAAATTATCAGAGTCAGTGAACTCAGGGGGCTTCCATAGCCTTGGCAGCTCATGACAAGAGCCTAGGTTGATTACTGATGCCATAAACAAGAGTGTCAATTTGTTAAGTCAACAACAGGAGTCACTGTGCACTTACTCCTCATGTAGGATCTCTGTCCTTAATGCGCTGTACATTGTGATTTAATGCTATAACTAGTACTCAAACAGTATTTTTCACTTTATGTTTTTGTGTGGGAGCAAACTGTTGAAATCTTTACTTAATGTATGCTAAACTGATCTTCTGTATATAAAGAGAAACGAAAATGAATCTTGAAGTGAATGGAAGGGGAGAGGGAGTGGGAAAGTGGAGGGCTGCGGGTGGGAGGGACGTTATGGGGGGGAAGCCATTGTAATCCATAAGCTGTACTTTGGAAATGTATATTCATTAAATAAAAGTAAAAAAAAAAAAGCAACAAAGGTAAGTAATAGGATAAAGTATCACTCCTCTATTTAAACAGCATAGAATCAATTAAAAGTAGATACTAAGGTATAGAAGGCAACAAATTTCAACCCAAACAAAAATAGCTTTCTAAAGTTAATGTTAGCCAAAGATATTTTAGACAACAAATTCATCACTAGATACATAAAATCACAAAGAGAATAACTTTCCAAGGTATGGCAACACTTTATGGGAATTACATTATAACAATATATACCAAAACACATTCTAAGAATGTAAGCTAGAGGCTGGGGCTGTGGCTGTGGTGTAGCAGGTAAAGCCACCACCTGCAGTGCCAGCATCCCATATGGGCACCAGTTTGAGACCCGGCTGTTCCACTTTTGATCCAGCTCCCTGCTAATGCACCTGGGAAAGCAGCGGAGGATGGCCCAAGTGTTAACTTCTTGGCATATTTAAACTCCCTAATTTTTTTTTTTTAAGATTATTTATTTGAAAGGTAGAGTTACAGAGAGAGAGAGCTATCAAGATCAAGATCTTCCATTTGCTGGTTCACTCCTCAAATAACTCCAATGATGGGAGCTCAGCTGATCTAAAGGCAGGAGTCAGAAGCTTCATCCAAGTCTCCCACATGGGTGTAGGGACCCAAGGACTTGGGCCATATTCCACTGCTTTCCCAGGCATATTAGCAGGGAGCTGGATTGGTAGTGGAGCAGCCAGGACTCAAACTGATGCCCACATGGGTTGTGGGAGTCACAGGCAGCAGCTTAGCCCACTAGGCAACAATGCTGGTCAGGAGACATGGGCATGTGGGGGAATGAATCAGCAATAAGAGCTCTCCATCTCTCTGCCTCTCAATTTTTCTTTTTAATTGTTGTTCCAATTTCTTTCTTTTTAAATTTACTTCAAAGGCAAATTTACAAACAAGGAGAAAGAGAAAGCAGAGAGAGACACAGAGGTCTTCCATCCATTAGTTCACTTCCCAAACTGCCATAACAGCCAGTGATGGGCCAGGCTGAAGCTAGGAACAAGGAGCTTCATTCATGTCTCGCCCATGTGGGTATAGGAACCCGACCACCTGGGCCATCCCCAAATGCCTTCCCAGGCACATTAGTAAGGAGATGCATCAGAAGTGGAGCAGCCAGGACTCAAAACTGGCGCCCATGTGGGATGCCGGCACTATAAGGCAGTAGCTTAACCCGCTACACCATAATGTTAGCCCCTTGATTTCTTTACATATTTGTTGAAACACTAGACATTCTAAAGACACTTCCACCCAGATTAAAGGGTATAAAAGACTCCTTAATAATAAAACTCATTAAGACAGTAATAATAGATACAAATTAAAAATATGAATAACTCGGGGTAGAAGTTTGAACTTGGTCAAAGAAAAACACTATGATGCAAGAGAATGATGGCTTGACCAAAGACAAGAAATAGGAGGAGCCGGCGCTGTGGCACAGCGGGTTAACACCCCGGCCTGAAGTGCTGGCATCCTATGTAGCCGCTGGTTCGAGACCCAGCTGCTCCACTTCCCATCCAGCTCTCTGCTTTGGCCTGGGAAAACAGTGGAAGATGGCCCAAGTCCTTGGGCCCCTCCACCCACGTGGGAGACCTGGAGGAAGCTCCTGGCTCCTGGCTTCAGACTGGTGCAGCTCCAGCCAATTGGGGAGTGAGCCATCAGATGGAAGACCTCTCTCTCTCTCTGTGCCTCTCCTCTCTGTGTAACTCTGAGTTTCAAGTAAAATAATTTTTTTAAAAAGAATATTTAGAAAAAAAGAAATAGGAGTTGCAATCTCCTTTAGCAAGCCAAGTCATCTCTGTAAGCCACACATTTTCTCATCTATAAAATAGTACTAAACTAAAATGGCACTGAAGGGCCTCACTAGCTTTTTATTTTTTTTTAAAGATTTATTTATTTGAAAGGCAAAGTTACAGAGAAGCAGAGGCAAAGAGAGGGAGAGAGAGGGGGGTCTTCTATCTGCTGGTTCACTCCCCAGTTGGTCTCAATGGCTAGAGCTACGCCGATCCAAAGCCTGGGTCTCCCATGCAGATGCAGGGGCCCAAGGACTTGGGCCATCTTCCACTGTTTTCCCAGGCCATAGCAGAGAGCTGGATTGGAAGTGGAGCAGCTGGTACTCGAATCAGTGCCCATACGGGATGCCAGCACTGTAGGCGGCAGCTTTACCTACTACACCATAGCACCAGCCCTCTCACTAGCTTTATTTGTAATTTAATTTTTGAAAATTCTATCCTTTGTCTACTTGCTGGTTTTAAGAAATTAATTATAAGCTTATATATTTATTTGAAAAGCACAGTGACAGAGAGATAAGAAGGAGAAAAAGTCATCTTCTATCCATTGGGTCACTTTCCAAATGCCTACAACAGCAAAAGCTGAGCCAGTCTGGAAGCCAGGATCCAAGAACTCCACTTGGGTCTCCTACGTGGTAGTAGGAACCCAAGTACTTGCACCATCAATTGCTGCCTCCTACTACCTCCAGCAGGACACTGGATGGGAAGCAGAGGTGGGACTCCATTATGGGATGCAGGCATTCCAAGGGGTAACTCTACCTGCTGCATCACACCACCTGCCCCCACGACTAGCTCTTGAATTTCATTGACATAGTGACATTTGCACATCAGGTTAAAAGTAATTAACATCGTAGGTTTGTTCAAAGTCCTGAGAAGTTCTTCAGGAACTTATGAAAAAGTTAAAATAGAAAGAGTCTGTTTTACCTTAAGTTCAGCAACTTGTGATGAAATATGCCACATAAGGCTTTCGCTCAGGAACTTCATCCCATAAGGGCCTAGTAGTTCTGATAAAGACCTCATTTCTGAAAGGGAATGTAATTAATTTTATACTTTTGACAATAAAAATTTTTAAGGAATAACAAAATACTGAAACATTCAATCATAGAAATTATTAATGCAAAGTCCTGGGACAAGTCTCTAACAAAAATTATAACACAAAATGCAGAAGTAATTCAAATAATGTGCAATTATGCGGGAAAGTGAAAACAGTCACAACAGAACCAAAAATCAAAATAATCAAAATAATAGCAAATGGATCGAGTTTTCTGCAATTCTCTAAAGTATTATTCACCTGATATGTCAGAATATTCCTCTGCATTGAACGTTAATTCATTTTCTGTAGGTAAGTTCACAAATGCTTTCATTGCAGGGAAATAAGCTATATGACCATTGCTGACTTGTCTTAACAAAGTTTCCAAATACCTAGAGAGAAAAGAAAATTCATAACCTGGAGAGATTATTTAATTCAAAATCAGTTATATCCTTGAATATAGTCTTAAGTTGCCCAATAACACAAATGAGAACTTTTCTATAAAAAATAATTTTCCTAAATAGTTCATTATAAAGAAATTTTCTATCACTTTGTATTTCTAAATGTGTTCCTTACCAATTTGTGTATAGACTTGTAATTGTTGGCTCTCCATGACTGTCTAAATGTTGTGTTTGTTGAAGAAGAACATTATTAAATACTCTTGTAATATCAATCTGCACATAGTTTTCTATTGACTGCAGTACGGTCATATATGCTCTTACACTTGTTAGAAGCTCTGATGGTTTTGCAATTTCCTGTGTAGCTTGATTATACATAGTCATACCAACAATTGACCTAGGGTAAGAAGGAGAGTAAGAAAAGAGCTCTGACTTTTCCATTTATGTAAAACAGCCATTCAACTCACATATAACTAATACTAAGTAAGTAATAATAAAATCAAACAAAAAAATAATTTGCTGCAGAGCCATGAAATTACTACTGCTCTTACTATGCGATCCCAAGAAACAAAAGAATATTTAAAAATTACAATGAAATGGGAGTAAAAATGATTAATCACAGTTTAAAAACACTGGTAACAAAAATGACTAAAGCATAAGGATAATTTTAGACATTCCTATAATGTGGTAAGTTGTTTATAGCAAAGACAAGGGACGCTCTGGTTCATATCTTGAACTCATCTAAACTGTTATTTAGGCTTTATGTAAATTAATCACAATCAGTACATTTAATAACCCTACCATGCAGTAATTATCACCATACTTCCACAAGTGAAAAAAAAACTAAGGCTCAGAACTTGAGCAAAATTTTATTTGGAAGTGGTATCATCTAAGATTTGACCTCAAGTCTTGACTTCCAAGTCCTGACTTAGTTCTGCCTCTCAACAAACTGTATGATAGTCAAAACAAAGCAATACACAAATCTGCTTTTTATATCACTCACAGTATATAAAATATAGTTCTATTTATATATATATCCCAAGAAACTGTATAAGCCAAAGAGAATGAAAAATTTTGTAAATACCATCCTAATTGATCTTGTTCTACACTGCCCACCCTTATTTCACCTTAAAATTCTCAAGTACTAGAAAGATCTGACTTGTATTTGTAAATAAGGATCATTAAAGATAATAGACAAATCTCATCACCAGAAACAGAAAAGTCAACTCATGATGAAAATTGCTACCCCTTGTATTTAGTCCCTGAGTCCTAAAGCTGCACTGAAGTGATCAGAAAAGAATCAACCCATTAGTACTCACAAGCTATTTGTCCTGCCATAAAAAAATCTTTCCCAGGACTGGCACTGTAGTGTGGAGGGCAGGCAGCCACCTGTGATGCCAGCAACTCCATTTTCAATCTGGCTCCATGCCTTAGGCCTGGGAAGGCGGTGGAAGATGTCCCAGAGGAGGCCAGGATGAAGTTCCCAGCTCCTAGCTTCAGCCTGGCTTAGTCCTGGCCATTGTAGTCATTTGGGGAGTGAACCAGCAGATAAAGATATCTCTCTCTCTGTAACTTTACTTTCAAATAGATACATCTTAAAAAAACCTTTCCCAGGTAAACTATTATAAATGTGCACTAAATTGAGTGTTAGATCCTCAGTTGAGGATCCTCAGTTGAGAGGCAAGTGTTGTAACGTATTCTGCCTGCGATGTTGGCGTCTCATATGGGTACCAGTTCAAGTCCTGACTGCTCCACTTCTGATCCAGCTCCTTGCTAATTGCCTTGATCTTGATCATTAAGTAATGCGTGGTAAAAAGAACATTTGCTGGCCGGCGCAGCGGCTCACTAGGCTAATCCTCCACCTTGCGGCGCTGGCACACCGGGTTCTAGTCCTGGTCGGGGCGCCCGATTCTGTCCCGGTTGCCTCTCTTCCAGGCCAGCTCTCTGCTATGGCCAGGGAGTGCAGTGGAGGATGGCCCAAGTCCTTGGGCCCTGCACCCCATGGGAGACCAGGATAAGTACCTGGCTCCTGTCATTGGATCAGCCCGGTGCGCCGGCCGCGGTGGCCATTGGAGGGTGAACCAACGGCAAAGGAAGACCTTTCTCCCTGTCTCTCTCTCTCACTGTCCACTCTGCCTGTCAAAAAAAAAATTTGCTTCTCCATGAATTAACAGACCAGACTGTTCACAGATGAAAAATAAGGTAGCTGTAAACCAACTGGGCCCTGGGCCTGACCTTACACCCATCCTACCAAGATGACAATAACAGACCAGAGCACAGGCAAAATGTCCCTTTGATATAAATACTGGGGCATCCTGGGTTTTACTATCAAGTTGGACTGCCTTACTAAGGAGAACAAAAGAAAATCTTTGTTAGACATCAGCCTCTTCTCTAATCAACTAGGGTTTTTATAATAAAAGGACTTATTTATTTGAAAGAGTTACACAGATATTAGAAAAGACAGAGAGACAGAGAGACAGAGAGAGAGAGAGAGAGGTCTTCTATCCATTGGTTCACTCCCCAAGAGGTCGCAAAGACAAGAATCAGTAGCTTCATCCAGGTCTCCCACATGGGTGGCAGTGTCCCAGGTCCTTGGGCAGTTTGCTGCTGCTTTACCCAGGCCATTAGCAAGGAGCTGGATCAGAAGTGGAGCAGTCAGGACTTGAACTGGTACCCATATGAGACGCCAACATCGCAGGCAGAATACGTTACAACACTTGCCTCTCAACTGAGGATCTAACACTCAATTTAGTGCACATTTATAAAATGACCTATTTTGTTTTCTGATTGTTCAAGTCTTATTTCACCAACTAGAGTCCCAAATTTTATACTATTTTATTTCTACTTATACTTAACACACTGTTAAGCACATGGTGCAAATGCAAATATTAGTTGTTAGTGACTACAGAAACTTCTGATAAACTTCTGCAAAATTTTCTTTTATTAATTGCATAAGGGCTTTCAAGAAAACTGTCAAATTCACATTTCCCTTAAAGTACCATTTATATTTACTACATGCAATGCGTTCATTTTTTTTTCTATTTCTTCCCTTATACTTCTTTCTCTTTAAACACTGACTATAATCAACTAATTTCCTCAGCTTATTGGTTTTCACTGGCAAGCTGAAATATACTGATTTGCTTCAATCAATCTTACTTTACATACAAGAAAGGTAAGACATAAAGTAACCAGCTTGCTGCTGGTTAATAACAAGTATGGGATAAGGATATGAACAATTTAATTCTTAGCTCACTATTCTTTTATACTTCCCAGTTCACTACTCTTTTTTACTACTAATGATTTTCCTTGTAAAAGGAAAACACTGTATAGGCATTAATAATTAATATAATAAACTCATTAACTGAATCAGCAAACAAAAACACTTCATATTCTTTCTTACTTAGTAAAGCGGATTTCCAGATGAGAAGTCAAATATTCTCGTGGGGTAAAGGTATGTTCCCATACCACCATGTTTGGTACATAATTTATGGAAAAACATAACTCAGAAAGTGCAGTGTGCAATTTATCAAGGCTGAAAAAAAATTAATAAACAGTAAATAAAATGTTCAACATACCATAATAGGCAATACAATATTAATTTTATAAATATATCAGTTCTTGTTTGGAGATAGTAATTTCAGAACTAAATTCTTTTCCTTCTCCTAAACTAAGAAAGTTTAAAATCTTTAAGGGTACTACTCACATATGAGAACAATTTTTTAAAGGTAGTGTCATTCATTTATTTTTACATTCAATTTATAATAACTATACTGACTTAATATAGGAAGAGCTTATTCTGTACTCAGAAAATCTTTTCCAATTCCTGCTGTACTTTCTGATATGGGAAAAGAAAAATTCTCTACAAAATAGCAATAGCTCGCTCAACTTAAGCAACAAAGTAGGAAATTTACTTTAAACAAAAAATAACCCACTCAATTACTGGCCATCTCTGCAACTTCTCCAAGTGCTTAAACAAGTAAATAAAGAGTTCTGAATGCTACCTGGTCTAATATTTTTGTTTTAAAGAAATGATTTCAGGTATGTTCTAATATATTACAGGCCAAAATAAAACATCTATTATCTGAACTTCAAATAAACTGAAAATAGATGGCTTATAGTATACCTCATGAAATTTTTAAAACAAATTTTTGAACTTTAGTATTTAATATATAAAGATAAATATCATCTACTACATATCTATATTTTGGAATGAAATAAGCACTAACAGGCTAACCAAGTTTTAAAAGATAACAAAGAAAATAAGTGCCTAGAAAATGAAGAATAAACAATTACTAGCATTTTTTCAGCACTAATACCATAGAAAAGAATGAAAAAAGAAAACAACTTCTACCCAGAACACAAAGATACAGTTAAAGTGGATGGCTTACTTGGTCACTACCAGCCTGTTTTTCCTCATGCTCTCAACGCCTGGCTTTTCCCTTTCAGGTTCCCCTTTCTTACCAGTCTGTTTTTTTGACTTCTTATTCACTGCTTGACTGATGGTTTTGGCACAATGCTTAGGCAGCAACTAAATTCAGAAAATAATGAAATCTTAAAATTATACCAATTTATTTTGATAACACAAAAACTGTTCAGGCAAATTCTGGCTAAATGCAGATTATATATAGTACATACAATACTAGTACTTAGAAGAAATATGAGATGCAGACCTTACCTAGCTAGTTTGGATGGAAAACAGAAATACATAAAACATGTTAGGAATCACTTCATTGAAAAAATTGTAACAAGGTTTATTTAAGCTATTATTGAAATAAAAACTTAAATAGGGAAACAAAAAATGGCTTATGAAAACAAAACTACATAAAGACATGATGTGCTCAGAGTCCAGTGGCAAATAAAGTACAGGGTAGGAAGGCTTAAACTACCAGGAAAGGCCTTGAATGTCCACTGAAAGACTAGATTTTAAAATGCAAGTAAGTCAGGGGTGGCTCTGGCGTACTAACTTAAGCCTCTAGCTCTGGTGCCGGCATTCCATATGGGCACCAACTTGTGTCTCATCTGCTCCTCTTCCAGCTCTCTGCTTATGGCCTGGGAAAGCACTAGAAGATGGCCCAAGTGCTTGGGCCCCTATACCCATATAGGAGCCCCAGAAGAAGCCCCTGACTCCCGACTTGGGATCAGCCCAGCTTTG
Source organism: Oryctolagus cuniculus (assembly GCF_964237555.1). Classification (NCBI taxonomy): domain Eukaryota; kingdom Metazoa; phylum Chordata; class Mammalia; order Lagomorpha; family Leporidae; genus Oryctolagus; species Oryctolagus cuniculus. Next base: position 57,696,111 of record NC_091434.1, on the reverse strand, counting down.
GCCATTGCAGCCATTTGAGGAGTGAACCACCGAATGGAATACCTTTCTCTCTGTCTCTCCTGTCTGTATCTCTAACTCTCAAATATATAAATAAAATATTTAAAAGCAAAAGATAATAGCAAGTTTTAAAAACTGAGTAACAGTATAAGGAGATATTTTCTAACATTAATGTTGATCAGCACTGGCAAAAGAAAATACTAAAACAAGGAAAATGATTAGGACAACTGGACAAGATAGGAAAAAGGTTCAGGCAAGTGTAGTAAAGCTAATACATAAAATAAAATTTTAAAAAATGGTCATATTTGAAACACTCCTGAGATGACACAAAGGTTTCTATCTAACACACTGGCAAATTATTTATTGAAAAAAAAGTACAAGTTGGAAATAATTAATTTAGTTCGGCAGGTAACATATCAGGCAAACAGAATTAGAGTATTGTAAAAAGAAAGAGAGCTGCTGCACTGTACAATATAGTAGCCATATCCCACACATAATTACTAATCACTTGAAATATGCTTAGTCTAAGTTTAGTTGGGTTTTAAGTATGACATACAAAGTGTTATTTCAAAGAATCAATATAAACAGTGCAAAATATTTCATAAGCAACATGATTATATGGCAAAAAGATAAGGTTTTGGGTATGCTGAAGTCAATCAAATATACTGATAAAATTAGTTTCACCTCTTTATTATTACTATTTTATTGGATACACATAAAGAAACAAAGGGCTCCTATATACCAGTTCACTCTCCAAATGGCTAGCTCTGGACTGGGGTCAAAACCAGGAGTTGGGGATTCATTCTATGTCTCCAACCTGGGTGTCATTTAGAATCAGTGTGAGAAAAAAGACCAAGGGACACAATGACATTACTACAAAGAAGCACAGAAAAAAGAATGAATTCAGAAAAAAAAAAAAAATTAATTAATTAAAGATAGGGGCCTGCGTTGTGGTGTAGAGGGTTAAACCTCCACCTGTAGCACTGGCATCCCATATGGGCACTGGTTCTTCCTGGCTGCTCCACTTCATATCCAGCTCCCTGCTTATGAGACTGGGAAAACAGTGAAAGATGGCCCAAGTACTTGGGCACCTGCACCCACATTGGAGACCAAGAAGAAGCTCCTGGCTCATGGCTTCAGACCAGCCCAGCTCCAGCCACTGCAGCCATTTGGGAAGTGAACCAGCAGACAGATCTCTGTCTCTGTCTCTCTCTAGTATCTCTGCCTTTCTAATAAACAAAATCTTTAAAAAAAAAAAAAATTAAAACGTTTCAAAGATCAATACTGGACTAGAAGAAACACAAGTTTAAGAAACATATTAAGGAATTCCTTAAAGTAAACAAGAGGTGAAATACATAAAACAACTTAAAAACAACTGAAGAGACCGAAGAAAGAGAGAAAGAAAGAATGCAAAGACACTGACAAACACTGAAGTTACACAAAGGAGATGCAATATACAGACAAGGCAGTTTCTGAAAAAGAAAATCAAACCAAGGGAATAGAGCAATGTATACCTGAAAAAAAAAACACAAAAAGCTACAATCCAAGAAATATTTCCTGTCATTAAGAGAAAACAGGTTCAAACTAGTAAGAGAGCACAAATTTTTCAGATTCTCAACTCACATAGAATAACATAGAATAATACCAAGACTTTAAAAGAAAAAGAAAGGCATCTAGTTAAAACACGTATATGATATACAAAAAATAAATAAATAACCAGACTAGCACGAGGCTATCACAGCAAAGTTTTATTCCAAAACAAAATGGAAAAACGTATACAAGGTCTTAAAGTTTCACAGAAAATTCACATTATGAGAAAACTAACAGGGGCAGGCATTTGGTACAGCAGTTAAGATATTACTTGGCATAGCCACACCCTATATGGGAGTGCCTGACTCAAATCCCACCTCTACTCCCTGATTCTGGCTTCCTGCTAATGCACAACCCGGAGGAAGCAAATAATGGCTCAAGTACTTGGTTCTATGCCACCACACACAGGAGAAACCTGGATTGATTTTCTGGGCTCTTGACTTCAGTCTGGCCAAGTTCCAACTTTTGAGGGCATTTGAGTACAGAACCAGCAGATAGACGATTACTCTGTCTTTGTCTCTATTTCTCTGCCTTTCAAATAAACAAAGTAAATAAAATTTTAAGTAGGCATGGATTTCAAGGTTTCTTTGTACCAAAACAAGCATCTTGTATTCCATCTCTCCATAAAATTTTTGATATTCCTTTGTATTTAAAATAGAGAAAGTAGGCTGGCGTCGTGGCTCACTTGGCTAATCCTCCACCTGTGGCGCCGGCACCCGGGTTCTAGTCCCGGTTGCTCCTCTTCCAGTCCAGCTCTCTGCTGTGGCCCAGGAGGGCAGCGGAGGATGGCCCAAGTGCTTGGGTCCCTGCACCCGCATGGGAGACCAGGAGGAAGTACCTGGCTCTTGGCTTCGGACTGGCGCAGCGCCAGCCATAGCGGCCATCAGGGGAATGAACCAACGGAAGGAAGACCTTTCTCTCTGTCTCTCTCTCACTGTCTAAGTGCCTGGCAAAAATAAATAAATAAATAAATAAATAAAATAAAATAAATAAATAAAAATAAAATAGAGAAAGAAAATGTGAAAAAAGTATTTTACATATGGCTAACAACTTTCTGGTACAAAGGGTACAAACTTTTAGCACCATACAAAGAACTCAAGGAATATTAATCCTATGAGTCCTTCCTAAGGAGTCTACCAAAAGACAGGTTGGCAAATTATTGCCCATGGATAACATTTGGCCCTTCCTCTTTTTATAGGTAAGTTTTAATGCAAGGGAGTCACTCATTTGTTCCTATACTATCTAAGGCTGCTTTTCTACTATAAGGGCATGGAAGAGCAGCTGCAACATAGACCTACAGGGTACAAAACATTAAATATTTACTTTCTAACCCTTTATTTGAAAAATCAGCTGACCCAGTAATAAAGAACAATATTCAGACAAAAAAAAAAAAAACAAAAAAAACTAAAGAGATCACTTATGGAGGAGTTGGGAGCCTTAAACATATACTTATTATACAAATAAAAATAAATGAATATTAAAAGGAAATGAGGGTCTTCCAAAATGGCAGAATGGGAAGGTAGCTTACTGCTCTACTCTACAGAATACAGTTCAAAAAAAGTGGAGCACCCCGGCAATGGGCAAAGAGACACCTCTTTCATGGTGTTGCTCTTATATCAGTCAGGGGCAGAGCAGATGCACAGTCCTTTGTTCATCCTAACCTGATGCCTGTGTTGGTGGCCAGAGCTATTTCATGCCTAGAGCACAAAAATTCCTAATGCTAGACTGTTACCTCCTGGAAAGAATCAGAAATCGGTCTTCTATGCAAAGTGTTAAATGAGGCTTATGGGAAAAATAGGTTACTGAACATTCTGTGATAGTTGAAGTGATTATTCTGATGGGAACTGGGCACAGGTACTGTAACCAAGAAGTAATAGTAGTCCTCTTCTAAGGCCCTTATAACACGTAAGACCGAACAGGTTGTGTGGTTTGTGTTTGGGGGCAAGGTGCAGGTGGCCATGTATGTGTGTCATATGGTTCTTAAAGCTGGCTATGATGGAAGTAAAATAAAAGGATCACAGTTTTCAGAAGCTGAGGGCTCAACTGCATATATCACAGTTGTTGTGGAAAGGGTGAATCCAAGGAAATGTGAAAAATGGGACCTGCCATGGCTGTAGCTAACATCTATGTGTGCACCCACCTTTCTCTGGTTCAAATACAAAAGGTGGTCATGGCATTAGGATTTTACATGGGTGCATCCTGTCACACCTGCACTGGGAGCACCAATGTGTGTGCTGAGGTGCAGAAACTGCAAATGGAAGCTCCCCATATTATTGTGGGCACCCCTGGCCACGTATTCGACATGCTTAGCTAAAGATACCTGTCTCCCAAATACATCAAGATGTTTGTACTGGACGAAGCTGATGAAATGTTAAGCCATGGATTCAAGGACCAGATCTATGACATCTTCCAAAAGCTCAACCGCAACACCAGGTGGTTTTGTTGTCAGCTACAATGCTTTTCAATGTGCTTGAAGGGATCAAGAAGTTGATGAGGGATCCTATCCGGATTCTTGTCAAGAAGGAAAAGCTGACCCTGGAGGGTATCCGCCAGTTCTACATCAACAGAGAAGGCAAGGAGTAGAAGGTGGACACACTGAGTGACTTGTACGAAATGCTGAGCATAACCCAGGCTGTCATCTTCATCAATACCCGAAGGAAGGTCAATTGGCTCACTCAGAAGATGCATGCCCGGGACTTCACTGTTACGCATGGAGATATGGACCAAAAGGAGCAAGATATGATCATGAGGGAGTTCCATTATGGCTCTAGCCAAGCACTGATTACCACTGACCTGCTGGCTAGAGGTGTTGATGTATAGCAAGTTTCTTTGGTCATCAACTATGACCTACCCACCAACAGAGAAATCTATATTCACAGAATTGGCCATGGTGGATGTTTTGGTCATAAGGGTTTGGCTATTAACAGGGTGACAGGAGAAGACAAGCAGACTCTTCAAGACATCAGACCTTCTACAACACCTCCATTGAGGAGATGCCCCTCAATGTTGCCGACCTCATCTGAGGAGGGCTGTCCTGTCTTGCCACCTAACCCCAGCTAGAGTTCAGTCCTGGGAGGCTGAGGAGCAGCAGGAGGGGGAAGAGGAGGAAGCCAAGGGATGGACATCTTGTCATTTTTTTTTTATTTGAATAAATGTCACTTTTTGAGGCACACAAAAAAAAATTGGAAAGAGAGCAAATTCCAGAGGAACCTTCATGCAAATTAGAGGGACACTGTGGACCTATGTGGAGGGTGTGGTCATGCACAACTCAGAACTCCAGCAGTCGAGAGACTTAGCACCAGGTTTGGAGAAAGGTAAGACCAGACTGCAGTAGCCAAAGCCAATAGTGATAAAGCTGCGGGAAGAGCTTGGCATGAATCCAGCCTAGAGCCTGTGGGGGACAGTGTACATGCCAATCTGGAGGCAAAAACAAGAGGACATGTTTCTCCCTCTCCGATCACACAACACTGGAGTCCCATAAGTAGCAGAGAGCGTGGGCACCATTCTGGACATACAGAACAGCTGTGTCAGCTAGTGTCTGCATGCTCAGCAACCAGCCAAGAGGAGCTGCTTGAATCTGGCTGGGATGACTGAAGGGGATGGGTATTCATGACTGTGGGAGTCTTGTGTGCTGAGACTCTGAAAACACTGTGGCTGCGTGCAAGGGCACAGGATGTGACTGGGTCTTTGTGCAGTCACTGTGGATGGTGCCAGACTCAGGACTCCCTGATTCCCTGGTGAGGGTCATTGCTGTGGGATCCTTTGTATGGTTTCCATGGCAGCGTGGACAAATATAGTACCCACTGGGGCTAGGGTCAAGGCATTGATGTCCTTTGAGGAGAGGAGGTGAGTGTGAGAATATACCAACAGAGCAGAACATACCTTCCGTCTGATAAAAAAGGGAAAAAAAAAATGCCAAATTTGTGTGTCATCTTGGATACTACCCTCACCTTGGAGCACTGAACAGAGCTCCCTGACGATAACCAGCACATACCTCTGGGTATACAATGAAAGAGCAGACACTCCACTAAAGCCACAGAGGCATAGTCCAAAGATAAAAGCCAAAACAGGGTGGGGGAAAAAAAAACAAAATCAACAAGTTATCTCTACAGATGCCTAATAATAAATGTAGCAATTCAAGAAACAACAATAAGGAAGACTTGGACATGCCCAAGAGAATTCAGCACTTCAATACTAGAATGTGAAGATGAAGAGATTGACAAAATCCCAGAAACAAATCAAAAAAAGTTATCATAGGATTAATTACAAGTAATCAGAAGAAAATTCATAAACTAAAGAGATCTGTAGATGAATGAATGAAAAATTGAGATTTTAAAGAGAAATCAAAATGAAATATTGGAAATCAAGAACTCAATAGATCAGGGGAGAGTGCTGTGGCACAGCGGGTAAAGATGCTGCCTGCAGTGCTGGCATTCCATATGGGCGCCATTTCAGGATCTAGCTGCTCCACTTTCGATCCAGCTCTCTGCTGTGGCCTGGGAAAGCAGCACAAGATGGCCCAAGTCCTTGAGCCCCTGCACCCACGTGGGAGACCCGAAGGAAGCTCCTGACTCCTGGCTTTGGATCAGCACAGCTCCAGCCATTCCGGCCAATTGGAGAGTGAACCAGCGGATAGAAGATCTCTCTCTCTCTAGCTCTCTCTCTGCCTCTCCTTCTTCTGTGTAACTCTGACTTTCAAATAAATCTTTAAAGAAAAAAAAAAGAACTCAATAGATCAAATAAAAAATGCAGTTGAAAGCCTTAACAACAGACTCAGTGAGGCAGAACAAAGAATATTCAACTTAGAAGAAAAATCTCAGGAAATATTACAGTCAGACCAAAAAAAGAAAGTAGAAAACTAAAAAACAGTGTTGGAGGTTTATGGGATACTATCAAACAACCCAACATACAGGCCTTAGGAGTTCCTAAAGGCATGGAAAGAGGGAATGAAGGCTTTTTAGTGAAATAATTACAGAAAAATTCCCCAGTTTGGAGAAAGAAAGGGATGTCCAAGTATAAGCAGCACACAGAACTCCTAATAGACATCACCAGAAAAGATCTTCACCACAACACATTATAGTCAAACTTTCCACAGTAAAACATAAAGAAAAAGTTCTAAAGTTTGCATGAGAGAAACACCAGATTTCTCTCAGAGAATCTCCAATTAGACTCACAGCTGACTTCTCATCAGAAACCCTACAGGCTAGGAGAGAATGGTGAGATATATTCCAAGTCTTAAGAGAGGCCAGCGCCATGAATCAATAGGCTAATCCTCCGCCTGCAGCGCCAGCACACCGGGTTCTAGTCCCGGCTGGAGTGCTGGATTCTGTCCCACTTGCTCCTCTTCCAGTCCAGCTCTCTGCTGTGGCCCGGGTGTGCAGAGGAGGATGGCCCAAGTCCTTGGGCCCTACACCCGCATGGGAGACCAGGAGAAGCACCTGGCTCCTGGCTTCAGATCAGGGCAGTGCGCCAGCCACAGCAGCCACCAGAGGGTGAACCAACGGCAAAAGGAAGACCTTTCTCTCTGTCTCTCTCTCTCTCTCACTGTCCACTCTGCCTGTCCCCTCACCCCCAAAAAAAAGTCTTAAGAGAAAAAAACTGTTGACTCAGAATATTGTACCCTACAAAACTCTCATTTATGAATGAAGGTGAAATAAAGATCTTCCATAATGAACAAAAATTGAAGGAATTTGCCATCACTCATCCAACCTTATAAAAGATGCTTAAGGATGTGCTACACACAGAAACACAGAAACATGGTCATCACTATGAAAGAATGTGAAGGCAAAAATCTCCCAGTAAAAGTACAAAGGAAATACAAAGTAAACAACAAGAATTTATGGAGGCCGGCGCCGCGGCTCAACAGGCTAATCCTCCGTCTTGCGGCGCCGGCACACCGGGTTCTAGTCCCGGTCAGGGCACCGGATTCTGTCCCAGTTGCCCCTCTTCCAGGCCAGTTCTCTGCTGTGGCCCAGGAGTGCAGTGGAGGATGGCCCAAGTCCTTGGGCCCTGCACCCGCATGGGAGACCAGGAGAAGCACCTGGCTCCTGGCTTTGGATCAGTGCGGTGCGCCGGCCGCAGCGCGCCAGCCGCGGCGGCCATTGGAGGGTGAACCAATGGCAAAAGGAAGACCTTTCTCTCTGTCTCTGTCTCTCTCTCTCTCACTGTCCACTCTGCCTGTCAAAAAAAAAAAAAAATTATGGAAAAATGGCAGGGCCAAATCATTACTTATCAATAGTCAACTTGAATGTAAATGGCCTCAACTTTCAAGTTAAAAGATACAGAATGGCTGAATGGATTAAAAAACAAAACTCATCTACTTGCTGCCTACAAGAAACACATCTCACCAACAAAGATACACACAGATTGAAAGTGAAAGGATGGAAAAAGATAGTCCATGCCAACACAAACCAAAAGAGCTGGTGTAGCCATTCTAATATCAGACAAAATAGACTATAATACAAAAACTATTAAAAGAGACAAAGAAGGGCACTATGTAATGATTAAAAGATCAATTTAATGGGAAGATGTGATATGATAAACATATATATATACCTAAATACGGGGCACCTGGCTGTTTATAAGAAATGTTAATCAATCTAAAGGGAGACATAGAGAGCAATACAATAGTAATGGGGGGACTTCAATACCCCACTTTCAGTAACGGACAGATCAACCAGACAGAAAATCAGCAAGGAAACAACACAGTTAATCAACACAACAGATCAAATGGATCTAATGTACATCTACAGAACTTTTCATCTTACAATTACAAAATACACATTCTTGTCACCAGTGCATGGAACTTTCTCTAGGATAGACCACATGCCAGGCTATAAAACAAGTCTCAGCAAATTAAAAGAAAAATCAAAATCATACCATGCATCTTCTCTGACCACAACAGAATGAAGCTGGAAATTAACAACTCAAGAATCTCTAGAACATATGTTAACACATGGAGACTAAACAATATGTTCCTGAATGAACAGTGAGTCACTAAAGAAATCAAAAGAAAAATCAAAAAATTTCTGAAAACGAATGCAGACTGCAACATATCAAACATTTGAAAACACAGTAAAAGCAGTGTTAAGAAGAAAGCTTGTTGCAATTGGTGCCTACATCAAGAAATTGGAAAGGCTCCAAATAAATGAGTTACCAATATATCTGAAGGACCTAGAAAAACAACAGCACACCAAATCCAAACTAGTAGAAAAGAAGTAATTAAAATTAGAGAAGAAATCAACAAAATTGAAACAGAAAAAATACTAGAGATCAGCAAAACGAAGAGCTGAGTTCCAGACTCAGTTGTTGCACTTCTAATCCAGCTCCCTGGTAATGTGCCTGGAAAACCAGGGAAGATATCCCCTGAACCCACATGGGAGACCTAGAAGAGGCTCCTGGCTCCTGGCTTTGGCCATTGTGGCCATTTGGGGAGTGAACCAGCAGTTCTCTCTCTCTTTTTGTCTTTCTCTCTCTCTCTATCTCTGCCTTTCAAATAAATAAAATAAATCTTTTTAAAAAAAGTATAATAGAGTTAAAACTATCAAATAACATTAGGAGGTTATAATAATATAAAATCATTTATTAATGTCTAGAAAATGAAGGCAAAGAATTACTATTTATTTTGCCTTGCCTTTCTTTATGAACTGTACCAACAGTTAAACAAGAAGCAGATGAGGAAATATCATCAAAAATGTATTGCAACTTATATATTTAAAACAGATATAATCAGAGTATTTTGCAACTACCAATGAAATAACTGAACCAGGTGTTAGTCTCTCTCTCTCTCTCTCTCTCTCACACACACACACACACACACACAAACACACATACAAACTAAATATTATGTCTCCTGATGAAAGAACACAAATATTATTATTTACAGTTTATCAAAAAGTTTACATCTTTAAGAAATCTCACAGCAAGAGGTAATGGGATTGGGGCCGGTGTTGCGACATAGCGGATAAAGCAAGGCAGGCATCCCATATCGGCCCTGGTTCGTGTCCCAGCTGCCCCACTTCCAATCCAGCTCACTGCTAATGGCCTGCGAAAGCAGCAGAAGAAGACTTAAGTGGTTGGGCCCCAGCCACCCACAGGGAGACCTCGATGAAGCCCCTGGCATCTGGCTTTGGCCTGGCCATTGAGGCCATTTGGAGAGTGAACTAGTGGAAAGAAGTTCTCTCTTAACTCTTTCAAATAAATAAATAAATCTTTAAAAAAAAAAAAAAAAAAAGAGGTAATGGGCTTTACTGAGCATTTTAGAATAATAAAATGGAAAGTAAAATAGTAACTGGCCAATGGCTCATTTTTTTCTTTAATTTTAAAAAAAATTTTCACTGAATAGAGAATCCTGATTTGCCTATTCCTTTTTTTCTTCCAACCCTTTTAAAAAAAGTTTTTATTTATTCATTTTTATTTATTTGAAAGGCAGACTGAAACAGGATGAGGGAGAGAGAGATCTATCTGCTGGTTCATACCCCAAATGCCTACAACAGCCAGGATCCAGAAACTCCACCTAGGTCTCCCACAAGTACTTGAGCCATCATGGGCTGCCTCACAGAGTACACATTAGCAGGAAGCTGGATCAGAAGCAGAGATGGGACATGAACCAGGCACTCAAATGTGGATTATTCATGTTCTAAGTAGTAGCTTCACTGACTGTATCATAATGCCAACCCCAACAGTTCAGTTTCTTGCCTTTATAAACAAATTCCCTATCTGTAGGAAACATTTAAATTATTACCTGGTCACTAAGAGTACATTGTTCTGTACAAATATCAGTGATGAGATTTCGAGCTTGTTTGGCCATTTCATCCAGGAACATATTACATAAGGAAAGACTGCGATCTCCAATATGATGTCGCTGTTCAAGCAGAAATAATAATAAAAGTTATAAGAAACTAGTCTGAATTAAAATACTTTAAATAAATATGGAAAATTTGGCTAAAGTCCTAATACGCAAAACATGGGAGTAGAAGATGTTACAGATATTTTTTATCTACTAGAGTATCTAAACTACCAGACTGTATTTGTCCACAGTTGACATGAAATAAGTACTTCACAATTATCCCACTAATGTACTACTGGGAGAACTTGAAAGATGAGTACTTTCCTTAATAAAAAAAATTTATTTAATATTCAAATTCCACAATTTTATTTTCAGCTCTTAAACATTAAAATATTAAGCTTACAAAGTGAAAGAACAGACCTAAAGTAAGGTTTTCTAGCCATACTGCAAAAAAATTTACACCTAATACATAAATCTTGACAAAACAACAACTTAACGTATGAACAGAAGAGCTCAAATATTTAAATAAAACTTTTTTGTTGGAATTAAGTTGGTAAAATAAATTCAAAAAGCATTCAGAATTTCAAAACCTAATCTTTCGTTTATAGCGTGAGCAGGGGGAGGCAGTCTGTATATTCTTTAAAATCAAAAAGGAGAAAAACCTTAATTTTTAGAACATTACATATGTACATACAGACACACACACTCAAGTCTATATGCTTCTCTACAGGATTCTGTACTTTTGGTGGATTTTTCTTATCAACAATAATTGGAATGTTGTATAATACTGTAAGTTTTTATACTATATAGCTATAATACTTAACAAAAAGATAAATTTCTGAGAGCATTCCTTCCCTGATCTATAATTATAGAAAAATTACAAAGATTATATACAGTATTTCTATGCTGCTAAAAAATATAAAAATATTTAAACATACAAAATAATTATTCCTAAATCTAGCATAATACTTTATAATGTATTATATTTAAAATACCCTTTAAAATGGTAAAAGATTCCCCTCTCCCCCATTACTTTTTCAAATAAATCTTAAAAAAGGGAATTGGGGGAGTAAACAGGCATTGTAGTGCAGCAGGTTATCATCTGAAATGCCTACATTCCCTTACCAGAATGACTGGGATGGAATCCCAATCTCTGCTTCTGACCAGCTTCCTGCAAATGCACCTGAGAGGCATAGATAAGGCCCAACTGCTTGGATTCCTGTCATCTATGTGGCAGAGGCAGATAGAGTTCCTTTCTCCTGGCTTTGGCCTGGCTCTTATCAGGCATTTGGGAAGTAACCATCAGATGGAGGATCTCTGTTAACATCTCCCTTTCTCTGTCATTCTGCCTTTCAAATAAATAAATGAATCCTTTTTAAAAAGCCAAACCAAAAAGGATTTGCAGCCAGATATGATTAAATATTGGTCCACTTTAGGACCACCAGTTAGCAAGCATTCAGACATCTTATTTCTCACTCTTGAAAGACAAACATCTGCCTTGCTATTAAGATTTATGAAAAAAATATACTGAGTTAGAATTACTTCAAATTTATTCTTAACAGACATTAATTTACTTAAATATAGACTCTTCAATAGCTCAAAAATGCTAAAACTGGGGGAAAAGACAACTAATATTTGTTAACGTGTCATACAAATCTCTCCATTATTTGCCCTCTGCCTCTGGCTGCAGTGCTGAGAACAGCTTTTAGAAGAGAAAACAACAGAAGCAGAGAGTGCTTAGGAGACTATAATAACAGGTGAAAAACAAGATCCACAAATGAGTACAGTCTGCGATAAGTACCTATGGACCCCACATCTGTGGATTCAATCAATTGCAATTTCAAAATACTCAGAATTAAAAAAACTTTGTACTAAACATGTACAGATCATTTTTCTTGTCATTAGTCAATTAACAGTACAGTATAACAAGAATTTACATATCATTTACATATAAATACTCTAGAAAGAAATCGAAATATTCCAGAGAATGTGCACAGGTTATATGCAAAAATTACATCATTTTATAAAAGATTTAAGTATCCATGCATTTTAGTGTCCATGGGAGGGCTGAACCAATCTTCCATGGATACTAAAGGATGACAGTACACACAAAGAGTAATGAAAATAAATCTGATTTACACAAAAGACAATAGCAATAGAAAGCAGAGGATGGACTCAAGAAGTCATACCACATAACATAAAATTGAAATTTGTTGGGCAATTTAATTGGAAGGATGATGGTAAGGAAAGAGTTAAAAGGATATTTAGTATCAAGAAAAATCTATTAAATCTTAAAAATCTCTAATCTTATTAAAATTGGTGTACTTCCTAATGAACTACCCCCACCCCAAAATAATCTATCTTAAAGTCCCCATGGAATGTTGGCATTCAACACTGTAACAAGATATGTCACCCAATGCTTAAAGATACTGATAATGGTACTGCTCTCTGTAAATTTCTTTCTACAAGGTGTGCAGTTCTATGTGAAGGACTAAACATTTAAGTTAAATTATTAAAAAATGCTTTAACTAACTTTAATATATGCTTATATACTTTCAAAATGTTATTACTTCTTTAAATATTAGAAGAAACACTAATAATTTTTTTTACTATTTTTGATTGCCAAATGATAACTGTATACATTTGTGGGGTATAATGTTATGTTTTTATCTACATAAACATAGTAGAGAGATTCAGTCAGGCTAATTAATATATTCATTAACTTATTATTTCTTATGGTATGTACATCAAAAACCAATTAATTTTAGGTACTTAAAAATATGCAACAGATTATTAATTATAATCACCATGCAGAGTAATAGATCACTAACACTTACGCCTCCAATCAAACTAAAACTCTGTCATGCTTGATATTGAGCACATTTTTATAAATACTTGATATCAATAAAATGAGTAATTAGTTCAATTAGTAACTGTGTATGTATGTCCCTTAAAAATATAAGAAAATTTAGATTTAGCTTAATATATATAAACAAGTCAGTGAAATTTATCTTTGACTTGTTTATATTTACTCAGCTATTCATAAATTCAATTTTGAAATTTTCAGCAGTTTAAGAGGAAAAGTAGCAGGCGCCGCGGCTCACTAAGCTAATCCTCCGCCTTCCGGAGCTGGCACCCTGGGTTCTAGTCCCAGTCGGGGCGCCGGATTCTGTCCCGGTTGCCCCTCTTCCAGGCCAGCCCTCTGCTGTGGCCAGGGAGGGCAGTGGAGGATGGCCCAAGTGCTTGGGCCCGGCACCCCATGGGAGACCAGGATAAGTATCTGGCTCCTGGCTTCAGATCAGCGTGATGCGCCGGCCGCAGCACACCGGCCTCAGTGGCCATTGGAGGGTGAACCAACGGCAAAGGAAGACCTTTCTCTCTGTCTCTCTCTCTCTCACTGTCCACTCTGCCTGTCAAAAAAAAAAAAAAAAAAAAAAAAAGCAGACAATATTCTTAACACAAATATTTAATATCTGACCCATCACTGACACTTATACATATATATATCTACATCATATATTATACCTACATCATATATTTATTTAAGCATTATTCTGATTCTGCAAAAAGATGTACTACATGGGAAGAGATACTAGGTAATTATCATTGTGTGACTATTTGGTTGACTACACATTTGATATAATTTACTTTGCATACCATATACATCATAGTATTATACTCAAAATTACCTCTTCTGGACATAGTTCATGTGTGCAACTCATAAAATGAGTGCAAAGTAGTGGAAATGCAATTGAGTATCTTGACTGAGAAGGTAACTCCAAACACTGTTGAAACATCTTCTCAAAAGCACGACTATAAAAACTATATAAGGAAACAAAAAATTAGAATCACAAGTTTTAAAGCTAATAAACATAGATTTTATACTCAAAAGAATAATTTTCTGATGTATAACTCATCTAATTTGACTCAATTAAATTATCACTGGTAGCATTTATTTCTTTGAGACATATTATCCCTAAAAAGTATCTTTTTAACATGCCAATAATATCAGGGTTATAAGAATATTATTTGGGCTTCCACTGTGGCACAGCAGGTAAAGCCACCACCTGTGATGCCAGCATCCCATATGGGTGCAGTTCATGTTACTGTTGCTCCACTTCTAATCCAGCTCCCTGGTAACGGCCTGGGAAAAGCCAGCAGAGGATGGCTGAAGTGTTTGGGCTCCTACTACCCACGTGAGAGAACTGGATGAAGCTCATGGTTCCTGGCTCTGGCCTGGCCCAGCTTGGGCTATTGCAGCCATCTGGGAAGTGAACCAGTGAATGGAAGATCTCTCTCTCTGTCAAGATCTCTCTGTCTCTTATTCAAATTAAAAAAAAAAAAAAAAACTTTTTAAAACAGAGAATATATTTGTATAATAAACATATAACAAAAAACCTAACAGAAAATAAACCATTTCTATGGTGTATGATTGTATGACATTCAACTTCCACATAATAGAACTTAATTAAATCATTTTGGATTGCAAGAAATCCCATTATTTTAAGTACCACTAAGAAAGAAAAAACATTGTCAATTAAACAACCATATGCCATAAATTTTAATTTTCATGCAAATTTTAAAATATGTTAAATCTAAATTTAAAAGAATGTGAGTAGTTATACTTAATACATCTAAAAGTCGTAAGACAAACAGTGGTAGTAAACATGTCCTGTTTTTTGGATGTGACAAATAAATTAGAATGTGACTCAGAAAATTTGGGTAAAAATTAATTACTGAAAATGACAGTTTAAACTTTATTGCTTTTAGTTTTATGAAAGGGGAGAGGACTTTTTAATTGCTGTATTCTTCTTATACTATAGGAGTAATTCCATAACTAAATATATTTAAACATAAAATGTTCCATTTCCTTTAAAAGGCAGCCTTTAGGTTAGACATTACTACACAGCTCCAAATAATCTTTAAAATTCTTGCAAATGTGACATGTGATGTATCTAAACCTAAAAAGTGTTAAGTATTGAAGTACCTCATGAATTCCTTTAACAGGCATGCCTTTTCTGCCTGGTGATTTAAATTTCTTCTACAATACTGCTAATTAAAGCCATCCTAACAAACTACCAAAATCATTGTTGACTGGATTTTTTCCATAATAAAAGCAATGCATTTTTCATAATAATGTCAATACACTGAAATTGTTACTTTCACTAGCTACTCAGCTTGTCTCAGCATTTAAGAAATAGAGGCCAGCGCCACTGCTCAATAGGCTAATCCTCTGCTTGCGGCGCTGGGACCCCGGGTTCTAGTCCCGGTCGGGGCGCCGGATTTTGTCCCGGTTGCTCCTCTTCCTGTGCAGCTCTCTGCTGTGGCCCGGGAGTGCAGTGGAGGATGGCCCAGGTCCTTGGGCCCTACACCCACATGGGAGACCAGGAGGAAGCACCTGGCTCCTGGCCGGATCGGCGCAGCGTGCAGGCTGCAACACATCAGCCGTAGCAGCTACTTGGGGAGTGAACCAACGGAAAAAGGAAGACCTTTCTCTCTGTCTCTTTCTCACTGTCTTAACGCTGCCTGTCAAAAAAAAAAGAAAGAAAGAAAGAGAGACTTGCCTGAAGGAAAAAGAAAGGTAAAGAAGCAAGAAATAGAGGCAGTATAATGGCTTTGGGGTCAGTATTCCTGAATTTAAATCCTGGCCAATTCACTTATTAATTAAAACATTAAGTATCTACTACGTTAGACACTAAGGAAACAATAAAAACTTCCTTCAAGGACTATATCCTCTGGTTAAGAAGGAAAAAAAGAGAAAAGTAAACTACAACACTAAGTACAACAAAAGAGGCTATGATAGAAACAGGAAAGTGAAACACCATTCAAGGAATATTCACATCATCATATTAATAACTAATCTAATACTTTACAAGTGAAGTTAGTAAGTATTTAATTTCTAATTCTTCTCTATTTGACCCTGATCCAGAATTTTTTCTCACAGTCCAATGATGCAAAGGAAGGCCTTAAGGTAATTTGAAGTGATTTTTTTCACCTCATCAAACAAAATATAAGAAATAAAGTTCATATCAATAAGAGTTCCCTCTTGGCCAGCGCTGTGGCACAGTGGGTTAACGCCCTGGCCTGAAGTGCCAGCATCCCATAGTGGCGCCAGTTTGAGACCTGGCTGCTCCACTTCCAATCCAGCTCTCTGTTATGGCCTAGGAAAGCAGAAGATGGCCAAGTCCTTGGGCCCCTGTCCCCATGTGGGAGACCCGGAAGATCTTGGCTACTGGCTTCGCATAGGCACAGCTCCAGGGATAGGCGAAGTTCCAGACGTTGTGGCCAACTGGGGAGTGAACCATTGGATGGAAGCCCTCCCTCTCTCTCTCTCCTCTGAGTAACTCTTTCAAAATAAATAAATAAATAAATAAATCTTAAAAAGAAAAAAAAAAGAGTTCCCTCTTATACAGAAATTAAAATAGGCATAAAATCCTAATACACTCACTTTTTTGCTGACAAGTTTTTATAAAAAGTCAATTACTCCTTTTTACCTTATTCTAATTCTGTTAAAGGTTTTATTTATTGATCTGAAAGGCAGAGTGATGGAAGACAAGGGAGATTTTGCTGGTACATTCCCCAAATGCCTGCAACTGCCAGGGCTGAGTCAGGTTGAAACCAGGAGCCGGGAACTCCACTTTGGTCTCCCATGTGTGTGGCAGGGGCCCAAGTATTTGGGCCCCCTTCCACTGTCTTTCCAGACACATAAGCAGGAAACTACATCAGAAGCAGATCAACCAGATTTCAAACCAGCACTCTGATATGAGATGCTGGCATCACAAGCGATGGCCTAACATGTACCACAAAGACAGCCAATATTGCTTTTGTTTTTCCATTTTCCTTTTTATTTGAAGGACATGGATAGAAAGCTATCTTTCATCCTCTGATTACTCCCAAAAGCCCACCAACAGCTGGGGTTGGGTCAGGCCCAAGCCAGGATCTCAATCTAGGCCTTTCACATGGGTGGCAGAGATCCAACTACTTGAGTCATCACACTTGCCTCCTACAGTGCACATCAGCAGGAAGCTAGAATTGGCAACCGTGCCGACCTGAACCCAGGCTCCAAGATGGGATATAGGCATCCTAAACAGAAGTCTTAACCACTGCAATGAAAATCTGCTCTCCTTCATTCCTAAAAGTCTATTAATTGAATTGTCAAGACACTTATCTCCAAACACTAAAATTTCAAATCCAGATTTAAAGAAAACAACAACCTACCAAAATATGGAGAGATCTGATGTTTCAACCAACATTTCCACCAAAGAATCTACCATTTTTGTATGGAAAATTATTGTGTTCATCATCTTCCCAAGTTCTCTGTGATCTGCAAGGCTAAGTGAAGCCTTGGAGACACTAGTATATGCCTGTAAAAGCACAGCAAAAAACAAAAGTAGTTTATGTAGGGAGTTTGTCAATAAGAAACAAAAAAAAAAATTGCAAATGCTTTTGTGACGCTTTATCAGGAATATCTTTTTCTGTAAACTGTTTCTAATCACTGTAACTTGAAATTCCTATAAGCAATTTCTTTTAAAAAATGGAAACACTGATGATCATAAAACAGAATCTAATTATTTGTCACTCAAACTCCAAAGGAATTGAAGTAATCATTATCAAAAGTAAAAAAACAATTAATTGTCATGATAACCCTATCAAAACAAGCTTTCAATCTAGTTTAAGAAAGAAAACATAGGAAACAATCCAATAAAAGTAAGGACTGCACATGTTGATTCAGTGACATTTTAATGAATCATTAAAAACTGAGTAATTTGAACGGTCTTCAACAAATGCATACTGTGAATAAAAAGTATAGATTTTACAATTTTTAGCACCAAAATTAACTTTTTAATTCCATTTATCATGAACTATTTCCCTTATATAATAAATTATACTAGCATAACGGATTGTGGTGAAGTACTGATACAGTAAAGATTACTGTAGATTTGCCAAAAAAGGTGACAGAATTTAAGTAAGACTCCAGAGAGGTTGCAGAGAAAGAAGTTCCATGATTTGAATAACAAATCACAGAGAACAGAATCATGTCCATGGGTGGTGGATATTTTCTAAGCACAGAAAATAAGAAAAGGAGTGGTGCCTACAGAATAAACACTTTTCAATGGCTATAGTTTGAGCTCAAAGAAAAATAGTAAAGATGAGATTCAACCAAATCAGACACAGTTTTGTAAACCATGTTAAAAAATTGAACTTTCTGGAGAACTACTGAATGTTCTGTATGGTGGTTTTTGTTTTAGAAAGATTGCTCTATATGGAGGGGAGAAACAGGGAGAGGTAATAATAGGAAAATACTAGGAAATAATATTTTCCTAATACTAGGAAGGGAACAAGAGGAACAAATCTATTATCAGGCAGTAGTGGCAATAAGACAGCATTACAATGATCTGGTAGAGAGTGGTGGTAATTTAAAACAGTTTAATCTGAGAAATAGTTAGATATGGTTGGCAAGAATTATAGCTCGTAGTCAGAGTTCTGGCTACTGAGGGACTTCCTTCAAAGGTCTCATAAACTCCCACATGCCTTGCTGGTATGCCAAGAAGGCAGGATCTGGACTTTGCAGTTAATCTCCAGACCATTTCTTAGCATTATATTTGCAACTATCAAACTTGAAGGAAGAGGCGATGTCTCTTCTGTAACAAAGAGCAAGTATGCTTACTATTGATGATAAAATGGGTTCCTCAAACTCAGTATTCCTTATCTACAACATAAATCCACTATATACATAGCATTCACATGGACCCCATTGCAGGACTAAGAGGAAAAAGATGCAAATGAATATATACCGATACTTATGCTGCTTCTTGTACAGTAAATAATTATTTTGTCACTGATCCATGAGTCTCATATCTTCTGCCAGTAAGAGACTAAATTATTGCTTTGAGAGTAGGATACAAGTCAAACCTCAAACCCTACAAAGGCAAAGGGTCATTATGTGAATGACACTACCTTTCACTAAGGTAGCAACACTACAGAGGAAGCAGCTTTGTATTTTGTTGCGTTGTCTGCCAGGAGGGAAGGAATGAGGAACACTTATGACAATATTCTGGTGACAAAAAGTACACCACACATTTATGGCAAATCAAGTCTAATAAGCTTTATAGAGGAAACACTTGTGGTCAAGAGTTCAACAGACTTCCCATAACCAATGCTCATTTTAAAAAATCAGAAATAAGTAACATTGTAAAAACAGATTGAGAAGAAATGAGTAGTGACAAAATGAGTTAATTTGATTTAAATACCCATCTAAAATGACAATAATGAAGGATAAACATGTTACAAAAAAGGGACACTGGCTTAAACAGAAGTATAAGATAGGAATCATCCAAATAAATCAGAAGATAGAGAAGATATCTGAAACAGCAACTGAAGATACTTAAGAAAATACACAGAGGAACAAGATCCCTTAGGAAATAGGGAAAAAAATGACAAAGAACACATAGAAATAACTCTTATAAAAGAGGTGGAACAAAGAGTAGAAAAAAGAGAAAGATGAAAGTAACCTATGAAAGAGTAATAATCTTAGGTTGAAACTGAATAGGATTCCAATGAAGGCACAAAGCACACTACTAAGATTCTCCCAAAGGCTTATTCTTCTGGCCCTGCTCTGTTTAAGAACTACTGGTATCTATAATACCTTTCTCTGGCCATATGCTTCTATCTAGCAATTCAAGTACTTCCACTTGAAATCAATGGTCAGTGATCAAAATCAGATCACTCATATCTCTTGTGAATACCTGCTTCTTATAGAAGTCTTGATACTTTAACTCACAACTGCACAAGCTTATCTTCCTATTCATATTCCACCATTTTTTTTAAGATTTGGGTAATATCCTGTTTTCTCTAAAGCATTACTACCAATTCCAACTTGAAAAATGCAATCTTGTCTCTAAGGAGATTGTAATTAACTGAAAATCATTACCTGTAGCTTCTCTTAAGTTAACCTTTTAGACTTTAAACAATCATTTAATTTTGTTTTTCATAGCTAGATTACAAAAATGTTGTTCATAGCTAGATTACAAAATCTTCAAAAGAGAAATGCACTGTTCTTCAATATTTAATCTTCTGTATCCTATTATCTGGTCTGCAGGGTTGGAACCTTCACCACTGACCTGCTCTTCAACACCTAAGTGAACCTCCTAGATTCTGGACACTGATTCCTACCTTGAACTTTTACCTCCTACTCCTAGCCAGGAATTCTCTGGCTTAGTACTATAAATTTTCTTTGGAATGTTTTGTCCTATTGTCGTTAAAAAGTAAGGTTCTTATAGGCAGCATCAGGAGTCTAAGTGATTGTATGTTCCAGTCATAGTTAATAGCAGTTATGGGTTAAACTGTGACTCTCTCAAAAAACTACATTTAATTTCTAACCTCTAATACCTAGGATGTGATCTTACTTGGAAACAGAGTCTTTACTGAAGCAAAGAAATGAAAATGAGGTCATCAGGACAGACTTAATCAAATATAACTAGTACCTTTATAGAAAGGAAAAATTTGGACACAGAATATGCAAAGGGAAAACTATGCAAAGAAACACAGGAAGAATGCCAATAGAGTGAGGCATCTGGAAGCCAAATAACAACAAATATCATTAACAAATTATCAAAAGCATGAAGACATGGAACAGATCTTGCTCACAGTCCTGAGAAGGAATCAACCCTTCCCCCACCTTGATTTTGGATTTCTAGGCTCCAAAACTGATATATAAAACTTCCATTGCAAATGGCCAACATACACATGAAAAAATGCTTAGGATCACTAGCTATCAGGGGAAATGCAAATCAAAACCACAATGAGGTTTCACTTCAGCCCAGGCAGAATGGCTTTCATACAGAAATCCACAAGCAACAAATGCTGGTGAGGATGTGGGGGAAAAAGGAACCCTAATCTACTGTTGGTGGGAATGTAAACTAGTCCACCCACTGTGGAAGACAGGATGGAGATACTTCAGAAATCTGAATACAGACCTACCATATATATGACACAGCCATCCCACTCTTGGAAACTTGCCCAAAGGAAATGAAATCAGCATATGAAAGAGTTATCTGCACCCCCCCATGTTTATTACAGCTCAATTCACAATATCTAAGATATGGAATTAACCCAGATTTCTGTCAGCTGAAGATCAGATAAAGAAATTATGGGATATCTACACCATGGAACAATACACAGTAGTAAAAAATAAAATATATGAAATTGTCATTTACAACAAAATGGATGCAACTAGAAAGCATTATACTTCGTGAAATAAGCCAGTCTCAAAAAGACCATATGTTCTCCCTCATCTGTGGTAACAGAGCACCTAAAAGGTAATCAATAGAAGTAAAATTGACACTTTGAGATCTGATGACTTTGAACAGCCCTTGTCTTGACTGCTGAGGAACAGTTGCTTTTTTTTTTTTTCATGCTATTTGTTGAACTCTTTACTTAGTGTAGGATTAATCTTTAGTGTATAAAGTTAACTGAAAATAGATCTTAGTAAAAAATAAGAATGGGAATAAGATAGGGAGGAGGAAGAAGGTGGGAGTACAGGTGGAGGGAGGGTAGGATGGGAAGAATCACTGTGTTCTTAAATTTGTATTTATGCAATGCATGAAGTTTGTAAACCTTAAATATAAAAAAAATAAAAAAATAAAAAAATAAAAAAAAAAAAACTTCCACTGTTAAAGCCACCTGGTTGATACTCTGTTATAGCAGCTCCAGGCAATTTTTACAAGCAGGTATATATTATATTAATTAATCAAACAGATAGCTGATGATGCCCTTACAAAAAATTTTTAAAAATCCACACACAGGACCATATTATCTACATTCTTAATGTTCACTCACTTTATATTATGCCATATAATTGACAAAGCTAAAATTCTCAAATGAAAGCTTCAAGTGAGTAAGTTTAATGACTCTGAAAGTATTTAATAAGAGTACATAGAGAAATCACCTGAATCCCTAAATATCTCTCAACTCAAATGTTGGAATAGGCACTATTATAAACAGAGAGCAGGAGATGAAACTGTTTCAGTTTTTCAGCTGCTTGCTTGTATAGTGTTTTGGAACACAGCCATGACCTTTTGTTCATGTATTGTTCACAGCTACTTTCACACTACAATGGCAGAGCTGAGTAGCTATGCCAGAGACTGCATGGCCCACAATCCTAAATCTTTATCAACTGGCCCTGTACTTGTAAATGTTTAATGCTATATTAGAAACATTTTGTCAAAAAAAATTTTGTGCTTTTAATTTAGAATTAAATATTTGAAATAAGACAATTAAGAGATATTGGGGTTTAAATTTTAGGATATTTTTAAATTCTAGTAATCTATTTTATACAAACTATATTGGCCTAAGTTATAAATATATTTATGGACATTTAATAAGTAGTAAAAATATTTCTTTTATGGTTAGTTATACAAAAATTCCTTCAATATGCATATAAGCAATTGTATTTTATTGTCACAATAAAAATTAAATTCTTACCTGTAACCTAAACCAATCTAATCTCATTCCTCTGAAATCAAATACTTCCCCATCTTCTACTGTAATAATGGAAGAAAAGAAAGGATTACAAAGCAAATTAATGTTTTAATTAATCAAAAACACATTTGAAAATATAAGAGCTAAGACAATTCCTCTTCTGGGTATGTATCCAAAAAAATGAAAACCAAGATCTGAAAAACGTATTTGTAAAGCCATGTTCACAACAGTATTCTTCACAAAAGGCAAAGGTGGAAGCAAATTAAGTGTTCATTTACAGATGAATGGATAAACAAAATGTACTATATGAACATATGTGTATTATTAATTAGTCTTAAAAGGGAAAGAAATTCTAGCACATGCTACCACAAAGCTGAAGCTTGAGGACATTTTGCTCAGTGAAATAAACCAGTCACAAAAAGACAAACACTACATGATTCTACTTATATGAGGTATCTAGAAAAGTCAACAGAAAGTGGAATGGTGGTTATCAGGGCATGGCAGGCAGGACATGGAAACAGTGTTGTTATTTAATGGCCACAGTTACAGTCTTTCAGACCTAACACCACTGAAATACACATTAGAAATGATTAAGATGGTATATTTGAAAATGGTTATTTGGCCTAAAGTTTAAGACAACAGTTAGGAAAACATAAACAAAAGATGGTAAGTTTATGTTATGTTAACAATTATAAAATGAAAATCAAAAATATTTTTAGGGCAGGCCTTTTGTGCAAAGTTACTGCTTGGGATGCCCAAATCCCCTCTCTGAGTGCCTGGTCTGAGTCCTGGTTCCTCCAATTCTGATCTAGTTTCTTGAGACTGTATACCCTGAAAGGCAGCAGATGGGTACCCGATTCCTATATGGGAGATCAGGATGGAGTCGTCATTGCTAGCTTCAGCCAGGCCCAGTCCTGGCTGTTGCAGGCATTTGGGGAATGAACTACCAGATGGAATCTCTCGAATCTCTCTCACTTTCTCTCAAAAAAAAAAAAAATTATTTTTTTAACATTTATTTAAGGATATAAGACAGCAAACCATTTTTCAAATCTGGTAAAGATAAAGGAGGCACTTATGCAAGTGCAAATGTCTCTCCTAAGCCTATTCCCAGTGTGCTTACCCTATTTTGAAGAACAGAATAGGGGCCAGTACTGTGACATTAACAGGTTAAGCTGCCTCCTGCAATACCGGCACCCCATCTGGGTACCAGTTGGAGTCTTGGTTGCTCCACTTCCAATCCAGCTGCCTGCTAATGTAACTGGGAAAGCAGTTGAGAATGGCCCAAGTGCTTGAGCTCCTGCCACCCATATGGGAGACCCAGAAGAAGTTCCTGGCTCCTGGCTTCAGCCTGGCCCAGCCATGACTGTTGAAGCCATTTAGGAAGTGACCCACCAGATGGAAGCTCTACCTCCCTCCCTCTCTCTCTAGCTCTGCCTTTCAAATAAATAAAACAAATCTTTAAAAAACAAACAAACAAACAAACAAAAAAACAGAACTCAAAGGACCCTATGAACAGAAACTCTGGACAACATACTGAAGCGCCACAAAATAATTCTGTATTTCTTTAGGCAGGTTTTTGGTAGTTTCATGACTTATATGTGGTAACTATAAAGACTGACTGAACTAAAATAAATACCTACATTTTTAATACTCAGAAGTTTTTAAGTTTTCAAATATCTTTTAATTAAATACTACAAAATTAAAATATATGAATCTGTTGGAACAGGGCCTTCAAATAATGGAGGAGATCAATTTTTGAGATCCACAGACCCAATCTCAAATTCTTATTCTTTCTTAATAGCTGTTTGAGCTTTGGCAAATAATGTTAACAGAGGGGTTTAGCCTCAAATCCTGAGTTTCCAAATCTATCAATGAAAATAATAATAGTGTTGAAAAACATGACATGAATTTAATGGGATAAAGTGCCTGACACAGACTGAACATTTTATAAATGGTATTCTCTACTCTCATAGATATGTTGGACCAAATATATGCTTTGTTACAGTATTCAGTACTCTTTTGCCTTTTCATGTTACAAAATACCTTTTTTGGGGCTGGTACCTTGGAGGAGTGGATAAAGCCAATGCCTGAAGTGCCAGTATCCCATATGGGTACCATCTGAGACACAGTTGCTCCACTTCTGATCCAACTCCCTACTACCATGCCTGGGAAGGCAGCAGAGGATGGTCCAAGTGCTTGGACCCTTCACCCACATGGGAGACTTGGTAGAAGCTCCAGGCTTCTGCTTGGCTCAGCCCTGGCCATTCTGGCCATTTTGGGAGTGAATCAGCAGATGGAAGATACTTCTCTCCTTGCCGCTGCCTACCTGTAACTCTGCTTTTCAAATAAATAAATTTTTAAAATGCCTTTTTTCCTGGTCTAAACAATAAGAAACCTTAAGTTATAATTCTTTTGATTTTAGTACACATCATGACAAACTCATTTTAGAAATCTGCTTTACAGAGAACAGAGTCAAGATAAAACAATACAAATTATATCTAAAAAATGAGATAGGTGATTCTGTAAAACTTAACTGTTAAATTCTCTCCTTAATAATCAAGTCTGAAAACCTAATAAAAAGAAAATATGCTGTTATTTAAAGGACTTAATACCTTGTTTTACACTTAGGGAAGTCATAGTGTTAACAAAAGAGGACATGATGATTGATTCATCTTCAGGGCAAACAGAAAGATTCTGAAAAAGAAGCAAAAAGTAATGTCAACATATCTAGTTGGGAAACAACTCATAGGTCCATTAACTGGATAAACAAACCAGTACATCCATAATGTAGAATATTTATCAACAATAAAAAGGAACAAAATATTGTATATACCATTGCAAATATGAATCTCAAAAACAATATAGCAAGCGAAAGAAATAAAAAATTGTATGACTACATTTATAAAAAATGTTTTAAAAAGCTAAAACTATAGAGACAAGTAGCAGATCACTTGTTGTCAAAGGTCTGTAAGGGAATCCACCATAAATGTGTATAAGAAAATACAGCCTTAGCCGGCGCCGTGGCTCAATAGGCTAATCCTCCACCTTGCGGCGCCGGCACACCGGGTTCTAGTCCCGGTCGGGGCGCCGGATTCTGTCCCGGTTGCCCCTCTTCCAGGCCAGCTCTCTGCTATGGCCAGGGAGTGCAGTGGAGGATGGCCCAGGTGCTTGGGCCCTGCATCCCATGGGAGACCAGGAAAAGCACCTGGATCCTGGCTCCTGCCATCGGATCAGCGCGGTGCGCCGGCTGCAGTGGCGGCCATTGGAGGGTGAACCAACGGCAAAGGAAGACCTTTCTCTCTCTGTCTCTCTCTCTCACTGTCCACTCTGCCTGTCAAAAAAAAAAAAAAAAAAAAAAAATACAGCCAAATTAAAGCCACATACTAAAATGTGTGATTTTTACTGTATGTAAATAACACCTCAAGAGAAATAGGAACAACAATTTAAAAAAAAACTCTTTTAAAAATTAGTTAAGAAAATGAATATTTGGGGGCAGGCTATTGGCCTAGTGGTAAACCCATTGGTTAGGATGCTGATGTCCCACACCAGAGTTCTTGGGATTACAATTCAGTGCTGATTTCTGGTTCTAGGTGCTGTGCTAATGCAGACCATGGGAGGCAGCAAGTAGTTGGGTTCCTGCCACCCACCTAGGGGACCTGGATGTGTTCACGGATCCCAGCTTTGACCCTGGCTCAGTTCAGGACCTATCTTGGCATCTGGGAAATGAACTAGCAGACTGGAACACTCTCCTCCTCCATATGTATCCCTCTTTCTCTCAAATAAATAAAAAATAAATCAACTGTTAAAAAAAAAACGAATATTGCTATCTAAACTTGATAGTAAGAAGCAGGTGTCTGACCTACCAGTTAAGACACCAACAAACCTTATCAGAGTATCTGGGGTTTGAATCATGGTTCTCCTCCCTACTCCAGGTTCCTACTGATGTGGCAGCCTGAGACACAGCAATTGACAGCTCAAGCTGGGTCCCTGTCATCCAAATGGGAGATCTAAATTGAGCTGTAGGCTATCAGTATCAGCCTGGCCCAGCTCCAGTTCTTGTGGACATCTGAGGAGTGAACCAGCAGATAGGAGCTGTCTGATGCTCTGCTTCTTAAACTTTTTTAAAAAAGGGAGGAGGGGGAAGGATGGTAAAAAATAATTTTTTTGAAACAAAGTTGAATCTGGGGGGCCAGCACTGTGATGTAGCTGGTAAAGCAGCCACCTTCCAGTACCAGTATCCCATATAGGGGGTTAGTTTGATTCCCAGCTGCTCCACTTCTGATCCAGCTCCCTGCTACTGTGTCTGTGAAAACAGCAGAAAAAGACCCAAGTGCTTGGATCTCTGCACCCAAGTAGGAGACGTGGAGGAAGCTCCTGGCTCCTGGCTTCTGTCCCACAAAGCTCTGGCTACTGCAGCCATTTAGGGAGTGAATTGGTAGTTGGAAGAATTCTCTCTGTCTCTCCCTCTCTCTTTCTTTCAAATAAAAAAAAAATCTTTAAAAAATATTTTTAAAAGTTGATGCTCACAAACATAAATATCTTTTAAAAATATTAAGATCTGGGGCTGGTACTGTGGCATAGCGGGCTAAAGCCCTGGCTTAAAGTGCCAGCATCCCATATGGGCACCAGTTCTAGTCCCAGCTGCCCCTCTTCTGATCCAGCTCTCTGCTATGGCCTGGGAAAGCAGTGGAGGATGGCCCAAGTCCTTGGGCCCCTGCACCCACGTGGGAGACCTAGAAGAAGCTCCTGGCTCCTGGTTTCAGATCGGCGCAATTCCGGCCATTGTGGCCATCTGGGGAGTGAACCAGCCGATGACAGACCTCTCTGTCTCTACCTCTCTCTATAACTGTTTCAAATAAATGAAATAAATCTTAAAATATTAAGACCTACACAACAATGTAATGATTTGTGTCACTGAAAATACAAAGTTAAAATGTAAATTGTTATGTATATTTTACCTACAATAAAAAATCAACACCTATTACAACAAACTATATTAACAAACTATAAGGTTTACAATCTTAATTCTAAATTTACATCCTTGCAAAAGGTTAAAAGTACTTCAATTGTACTTTGCTAGAGAAGAGGGTAGCAAAAAGCTCAGTATGAATTATATAATACTGAGCTAGTTATGCAATTTCTTCAACAAATAATGATCACCATACCTCCCCTCACAGAACTGCATTTAATATGATATGCTGGGGCCGGCGCTGTGGCATAGCGGGTAAAGCCACCGCCTGCAGCGCTGGCATCCCATATGGGCGTCAGTTCAAGACCCGGCTGCTCCACTTCCAATCCAGCTCTCTGCTGTGGCCTGGGAAAGCAGTAGAGGATGGCCCCCTACATGGGAGACCTGGAAGAAGCTCCTGGCTCGTGGCTTCGGATCGGTGCAGATCCAGCCGTTGTGGACAACTGGGGAGTAAACCAGCGGATGGAAGATTCTATTTCTCCTTCTCTCTGCCTCTCCTTCTCTCTGTGTAACTCTTTCAAATAAGAGAATGAGAGGCAGAGAAAGGTCTTTCATCCACTGTTTCATTCCCCAGTTGATGGCAACAGCTGGAGCTGTGCAAATCAGAAGCCAGGAGCCAGGAGCTTCCCCCAGGTCTCTCATGCGGGCGCGGGGGCCTAAGGACTTGGGCCATCCTCTACTGCTTTCCCAGGCCATAGCAGAAAGCTGGATCAGAAGTGGAGCAGCCGGGTCCCGTAACCGACACCCACATAAGATGCCAGCAGTGCAGGCAGCGGCCTAACTCGCTACACCACAGTGCCGACCCTCAGCTTCATTTCTGATTCCAGCTTACTGCTAATGTGCACTTTGGGAGGCAGCAATGGATGATTCAAGTGGTTGGGTACCTGCCATACATATAGGAGACCTGGACTGAGGTCCTAGCTCCTGGCTTCATGGGAGATTTCTCTCTCTCAAGTAAATTAAAAAAAAAAAAAAAAAAAAAAAAAAAAAAAAAAAAAAAGGAAGGAAGGAAGGAAGGAAGGAAAAGAAAATTACTTTTAAAAAGAAGTGGAAAATGGAATTTAAAGTTAAGTTTATTTTGGTGCAAAAAAAGTTGAAATCCATACAGTTTTTTTATCATCTGTACCTTTCCACTAAGTTTTTGAAGACCCCTCCTAACCATATAATCATAGAATAGTTTCAAAATTACATGATACCAGGAGTTCTAGTTTACTTTCTAGAGTGTAAGCTAGAATAAATAATTAACAGTAATGACAGCCTCTGGCTTATCTGGTAAATAATAACTATTCAAATAAAATTATAACAAGAAAATGATATTCTAGGGATTTAAGGCACTTTTTTTTTAATGGCCAGAAGAGAAGTATCTGGGCTCCATCTAGTGGATAAAAGAAGAAATCAGCTCAGGATAACAACCAATAATTGTACATGCAATTCAAGGTAAAACAATTACATGAACAAATTTTCTTCCTTATCCACATTTTTGTTTTATAAAAAGGATTTTAAAATATGGTTTTTTTTTTTTTTTAGAAAAATGAATAGTTTATAGTAGTCTTTTTTTTTTTTTTAAGATTTTTTATGTATTCATTTGAGAGGTAGAGTTACAGACAGGGAGAGGGAGAGACAGAGAGAAAGATCTTCCTTCCATTGGTTCACTCCCCAAATGGCTGCAACAGCCAGAGCTGTGCCAATCCAAAGCCAGGAGCCAGGAGCTTCTTCCGGGTCTTCCACGTGGGTGCAGGGGCTCAAGGACTTGGGCCATGTTCTACTGCTTTCTAAGAAAATAGCAGAGAGCTGGATGGGAAGAGGAGCAGCCAGGACTAGAACAGGCGCCCATGAGATGCTGGCACCCCAGGCAGAGGATTAACCTATTGCACCACGGTGCTGGTCCCTAGAGTGCTCTTAATGTAGAGTATTTACTGCTCTTTCTCTTTTCTCTAATGTATGTTAGCTTACAGTAGTTTTAGAGATCTGTAACTATAAAATGAGGCAAAATAAAATACTACACTCAGTTTATTTGGAATAAAAACAAAGAAAATTTATATTAATATAGAAAGACTGAATAAAGAACAAAAAGAAAAATTATGACTAAAAACCAAGAGAGGGAAATTCAAAATTAAAATAAAACTAGGACATTTAAATTAGAATGCCTAGATGAAATCTTTTTACTGGGCATTCTCTAACACAGTATTTAAAAAGATCTTTTTCTACCTGTCCTCTAATACTTACTTATCAGTTATACTTTCTCCATCTCCTCTTCTCTAACACCATAGCCACCGTCCAAGATCATGCTTTCATTAGCTCTCACTTAGCCTACTGCAGCGATTTTTCTTGTTCTCTGCCTCTTCTCTTGGCTCCCAGAAATCTATCATCTACACACTGAGCCAAAGTGATGTGAATAGTAAATCTGATTTGTGACTAACTTCTCTCTTTTCTTAGGCCCTCTAAAATTTGGTTAATGTATACCTCCATTCCCAGGGTGAATGTTCACTTCACTGTCCTCATTCTGAGCTCTGTACATATTTATAAAGGACACATTTCATACTAGACTACAACTGTTTCCTAAACTTGAGACAATGATCTCCTTAACACGTTATAACCATGAATCATTTATTTTTATCTTCACTGCTTAGCAAATGATATTGTATAAATGATTATTAAGCAAACAAATAAATTACTAAAAATACAAAAGGAAAAAACAAAATGTGGAGAAATGTGAGATAGTTTTTACCTGCACAAGCTCATTGAGGACAACAGCATCAAAGCCAGAAAGGTACTGGACATAATACCTCTGCATTACAGGTCCATATTTTCTTACATGTGCTCTAAGTTCTTCCATATAAAATATTAATTCAGCAATGTGCCTTTTTAAGAAATTCAAGAAGAATATTTCAAGTAATAAGTTCATTGTTATCAAAGAGAATATTAAATTATTTTGATATTACTTCCAGATGCTTCTTAGAAATGGAATTGTTTACTGTTTATTTTATTATTTTATTAGTTAAGAAATTTATTTTTATTAGAAAACATTTATTTAATAACGTAAATTTCAAAAGTACAATTTTTGGATTATAGCGGTTCTTCCCCCCATACCTACCCTCCCGCCCACAAACCATCACATCTCCTACTCCCTCTCCCACCCCATTCTTCATCAAGATTCATTTTTAATTATCTTTATATACAAAAGATCAACTCTATACTGAGTGAAGATTTCAACAGTTTGCACCCACACAGACACACAAAGTATAAAGTACTGTTTGAATACTAGTTTTACTGTTAATTCTCATAGTACAACACATTAAGGACAGAGGTCCTAATGGCAAGCAAGCACAGTGACTCCTGTTGTTGATTTAACAACTGGCACTCTTAATTTATGACATCAGTAATCACCCAAGGCTCTTGTCATGAGCTGCCAAGGCTATGGAAACCTCTTGAATTCACAGACTCTGACCTTATTTAGCAAGGCCATAATCAAAGTGGAAGTTCTCTCCTCCCTTTAGAAAAAGGCACCTCCTCTAAAGGCCCGTTCTTTCCACTGAGATTTCACTCACAGAGATCTTTCATTTAGGTCATTTTTTGCCCCAGTGTCTTGGCTTTCCATGCCTGAGATATTCTCATGGGCTCTTTAACCAGATCCGAATGCTTTAAGGGCTGATTCTGAGACCAGAGTGCTGTTTAGGGCATTTGTCATTCTATGAGTCTGCTGTGTATCTGCTTCCCGTGTTGGATAGTTCCCTCCTTTTTAATTCTATCAATTATTGTTAGCAGACACATGTCTTATATGATTTATTTAAGTGATCCCTTTGACACTTAATCCTATCTTTATGAACTTAAACTGATCACTTTAACTAATAAGGTGGCATTGGTACCTGCCAACTTAATGGGATTTGGACTCCAATGGCAAGTTTTTAGCTTTACCCTTAGCGGTAAGTCTGAGGGAGTATGTACCAAACCGAACATCTCCTCCCTCTCTTATTGACACTCATTTTTAACAGGGATCAAGAATTGTTAATATTTAATATTAACTACTTCCATTCAAAAAAATTCATGTCAGAAAAAAAAATCAGAAAGCAAAACAAGAAAAATTATTAAGAATAAACACTCATAGCAGAAAATCCAAATTAAAATAAATTTAAACACTTCACATATATTTTTAAAAATCACAAATGAAGAGGCTTATAAGAAATAAAGATTTTTCTGTATGCTCTACTTCTCTGCTTCACTTATCTAAATACTGCTGAAAGACTGTGGACTAAAATGAAGGAAAGAAATTTCAAATGACACACTGGGTTGAAATTCTACTCTGTAAACATTTCTTAATTAAATATTTAGTAAATAATTTTGAAAAATAAATTCCATAGGAAATATTACTAGGCATATCAAGAAAACAAACAAGAACTATATCACCATCTGATGTACCAGAGAAAAAATACATTAAAAGCCCTAATTTCAAGTTAAAAACAACGTTGTATTACAATTCATATCATCTAATGTTAAGAATATTTGTTATGAAAAATATAAAAGTCCTAAAAAAACAAGTTTTTTAAAAATTACTTTGCTTCAGATCTAAGTCTCCATATTCCATAAATCAGAATATACAGAAAATAAATTTTTTAATGTCATTAACTTACTTATCAATAAAGTCATCTGCACTCTTCTTTGGCATGTTATCTGCATGACGAAGGAGCCAGATAATTTCATCACGGGCAAAAGACAATGCCATAAAAACAAAAAGTGCCTATTATAGAAAAAGAAAAATTATTCTCAAAGATTAAAAACAAAACATATAATAATCTTTAAGTCAAAAGTTATTGGCAGAAAATTATAATACCAAATTCAAAAGAGAAGAGAGACAACAGAATAAAAAAGCACTTGGAGGGAGAGCCTATCCACAAGGGAGGAGTGAGTAAAATGCAGGAGGCTTTAAAGTATCAGAGTCAAATCAGCAAATTCATTCTTGGCTAAACATAAAACCCACTTTTTTATGTGGTCCTTGATGTACATTTTAGTAAAATTCCATAAAAAAGAAATGCTTGCAAAAATTTTAATATAGCACACTTATTGCAGTAAGAATTAAATCAATTACCTTGGGCCCTAGCAAGCCAGGCTGATCCGAGAGAACAGTAGCCAGTTCTTTCAGTGCAGACCTTAAAAACTTGCGTCTTTCTCTGTGCATTGAACCACTAAAGGAAAAGAAACAATCAGTTTATTTGTTTCTACTAAATTACTACTGACAATTAAAGCAGCTGGTTTTAATTAGAAATTTCAGAGCAAATTTCTAATTTTAAGAAGTAGATGCTCCTATAAAAAAAAAATCATCTTTTGTATGTTTTTTGTTAAATTACTTTCTAATTTTATGTTTATCCTTGCCTTTCTTGTGTTGCTCTCCACCTATCAAAATCCTACCCCAGCACAGTGGTACAGTAGGTTAAGCCTCCATTCTGCTGAGTTGGCATCCCATATGGGCACCGGTTAAATCCTAGCTGTTCCTCTTCCAATCCAGCTCTCTGCTATAGCCAAGGAAAAGCAGTGGAAGATGGCCCAAGTGCTTGGGCCCCTGCACCCACATGTGAGACCCAGAAGAAGCTTCTGGCTCCCAGCTTTGGATTGGCCCAGCTCCAACCACTGCAGCTATTTAGAGAGTGAACCAGCGGATGTAAGACCTTTCTCTGTATCTCCCTCTCTCAATCTATAACCCTGACAAATAAAATCTTCAAAAAAAAGAAAAAAAAAATGCTGTGGCGTAGTGGTTAAGGCCACCACCTGCAGTGCCAGCATCCCATATGGGTGTGATTTGAGACCCAACTGCTCCATTTCCGATTCACCTCTCTGTTATGGCCTGGGAAAGCAGCAGAAGATGGCCCAAGTCCTTGGGCCCCTGTACCCCCACGGGAGACCCAGAGGAAGCTCCTGGCTCCTGGCTTAGGATCTGCACAGCTCTGGCCGTTGCAGCCATCTGGAGAGTGAACCAGCAGATGGAAGACCTTTCTCTCTGCCTCTCCTTTTCTCTCTGTGTAACTCTTTCAGATAAATAAATTTATCTTTATAAAAAAAAATCCTAACCCAACTTTGAAGACCAATCCTTCATGAAGCATTTCCCAATACCCAGCTACAAACTTCTAAATAATTTCTGCAATTTTAATATCATATAGAGTTTAGCATTTTACAAACTGAACTACAAAATCCTTTTGAAGATAAGCACTGTTTCAGTATAAACACAATTTGTCACTTCCAGGTAGAAATTAAGAAGTATAACTTAAGAAGTATCTGGTAATCTATAGCCTTGCTTATTAGACATATTCCTGTTAAACATACACAACTAACTAGACTAGACTAGACTATAACTAGGGTTATAGTCAATGAAGATAATGGGATGAGATTTATTTGGCATTCCTGTTCAAAAATAGAAAAAAAAGGGATAATCGAAATTATCATATACCAGATCTTTTAAAATTAAGTACAAATTAAGATCTTATACTGGCCAGCGCCGTGGCTCAATAAGCTAATCCTCCGCCTTGTGGCGCCAGCATACGGGGTTCTAGTCTCGGTCGGGGCACCGGATTCTATCCCGGTTGCCCCTCTTCCAGGCCAGCTCTCTGCTGTGGCCCGGGAGGGCAGTGGAGGATGGCCCAAGTGCTTGGGCCCTGCACCCCATGGGAGACCAGAAAAGCACCTGGCTCCTGGCTTCGGATCAGCGCGATGCGCCGGCCACAGCGTGCCGGCCGTGGTAGCCATTGGAGGGTGAACCAACGGCAAAGGAAGACCTTTCTCTCTGTCTCTGTCTCTCTCTCACTGTCCACTCTGCCTGTCAAAAAAAAAAAAAGAAAAAAAAAAAAAAAGAAAAGAAAAGATAAAGAAAAAAAAAAAAGACCTTATACTAACACGGAAAAAAAAGGTGTTCTAAGTATTCCAACTCATCATATCATGCAAAATATACACTGCTCCAAGAAAAGTTTTAAAATTTAGGTGCATAAAAGTCTAAATATAAAGAGTATATGACAAGAGTAATTTTGTTGTCAAAGATTAGTTTTAGAAGATTTAGATTAAAATGAGTCCTCTCTATATATATTACCTTAAGTTTTCTAAGTTTCAATTTCTCATCTAAAAAACAAGTATGATGGAATGTACTTCAAAAAAATATATACAAATCTTTCATGATATATAGTATTTCAAGAATACATTACTTAAGGGGATGGTGTTTTGGTACAGTGGATTAAGTTGCTGCATGCAATGCTAGCATCCCATATCAGAGCACTGGTATGAGTCTGGGGAAGCAGTAGAAGATGGCCAAAGAACTTGGCCTCCTAGCACTCATGAGGGAGACCCAGATGGAGCTTTAAGCTCCTGGCTTCAGCCCGGACCACCCCAGGCCAACGTGACCATTTGAGGAGTGAAGCAGCAGAGATCACTCTCACTCTCTGCCTTTCAAATAAATAAATAAAAATCATTTTAAAAAATATTACTTTAGGGGCTGGCATTGCAGCGTAGCAGGTAATGCTGCTGTCTGCAACACTGGCATTCCATACGGGCACCTGTTTGTGTCCCAGCTGTCTCATTTCTAATCCAGCTCCCTGCTAAAAGCCTGGGATAAGCAACAAAAGATGGCCAGAGTATCTGGGCCCCTGCAACCCACATGGGAGATATGGAAGAAGTTCCTGGCTCCTGGCTTTTGCAGCCATCTGGCAAGTGAACCAGTGGATGGAAGATCTGTCTTTTTCTATATCTCTCCCTCTCTCTCTGTATCTCTGACTTTTAAATTTAACTGCGATGATAAAACACTATTACTGAGAATAATCGTTGTCATTCCTAAGAAGGAAATAAGAAAACGTTATCTTGGCCAGCGCCGCGGCTCAATAGGCTAATCCTCCGCCTTGCGGCACCGGCACACCGGATTCTAGTCCCAGTCGGGGCGCCGGATTCTGTCCCAGTTGCCCCTCTTCCAGGCCAGCTCTCTGCTGTGGCCCGGGAGGGCAGTGGAGGATGGCCCAAATCCTTGGGCCCTGCACCCCATGGGAGACCAGGAGAAGCACCTGGTTCTTGCCTTAGGATCAGCACGGTGCACCGGCTACAGCGCGCCGGCCGTGGTGGCCATTGGAGAGTGAATCAATGGCAAAGGAAGACCTTTCTCTCTGTCTCTCTCTCTCTCTCACTGTCCACTCTGCCTGTCAAAAAAAAAAAACCATGTTATTTTGTCTACTTTGCTTCCTAGGGTAGCTATGAAGAATCTGTGATGTTTGTTAACAGTGGGAGGAAATGTCTACGAAGTATTATTGCCTAGCAAATGATAACAAGTTGCAGGAATTAGTACTGCTTACTATTTATAATTATTTTACATAAAAACTAAAGGTAGGGACCAGTGTTGTGGTGGAATAGGTAAAGCCACCACCTGCACCACCAGTATCCCATATGGGCACCAGTTTGAATTCCTGCTGCTCTACTTCCAATCCCACTCCTACTAATGTGCCTGGGAAAGCAGCAAAAGATGGCCCAAGTCCTTGGGTCCCTGTATCCATGTGGAAGACCTGAAAGAAATTCCCAGCTCCTAGTTTCGGTCTGCCCCTACCCTGGCCATTATGGCCACTGGAAGATCTCTGTACTTCTGCCTTTCAAGTAAATAAACCTAAAAAAAAAAAAAAAAATCAAGGTAATAGAAATACCACATTTGTAAAAAATCTTTATAAAAGATAGCTGTGACACTATGTATCTATCTACAATAGGATCTATTCCCACAAAGAAATGATAATTACGTGAATTTCAGCAGGTCTAGAAAGGAATCCTAACAAACTCTAAAGTATGTTATTTGTATTACAGAATTGTTTTTGAATAATGTAAGCATATGCACTTCATTCCAGTGGAAAAAATATGCATGAGGAATAATGTAGCACATTAATAATATATACTTTTTTTTTTTTTTTGACAGGAAGAGTTAGACATTGAGAGAGAGAGAGACAGAGAGAAAGGTCTTCCTTTTTCCCATTGGTTTACTCCTCAATGGCCACTGCGGCCTGCGCACCGTGCTGATCCGAAGCCAGGAGCCAGGTGCTTCTCCTGGTCTCCCATGTGGGTGCAGGGCCCAAGTACTTGGGCCATCCTCCACTGCCCTCCCGGGCCAAAGCAGAGAGCTGGACTGGAAGAGGAGCAACCGGGACAGATTCTGATGCCCCGACCGGGACTAGAACCCAGGGTACTGGCGCCAGAAGCGGAGGATTAGCCTATTAAGCCACAGCACCGGCCACATTAACAATATATAAAGATGGCTTAAATTCCCATTACCCATCTATAGCCTAAACTTGAATTCTAAAATTTCTTGTAGCTTTTTATTTACTTCTATGGAAGTGTTTGTCTTCTCTCTACCTTAAAGAAATACTGATGGAACAGATCTAAGCACACTGGAGAAAATAATCTATAAAGCTCTATCATATATGTAATAAGTAACGTGAAACATAAAATTATGTAGAATCCTTTCATGAAGAAAATTGAGAAGTTGTTCAAAGGTCTTAAATACATTAATTTCTAATCTAGGAGATCTATATAATTGCTAATATTAAAAAGCTAAAATCAGGGAAATGTGTGAAATTAGCATACTTTCCAAAGTATACCCTATTTGGAAGAGTGTTAAGAATTTATCAATTTCCCTAAAGAAGTACAAAAAATCAGCACAATCTGCAAAATTGGCACAATTTTAAGATGATCTATATGAAACTTATTTAATGCGTTTTACTAAGATTTCAAAAATACTTAAAATCTGTCTGCAAAGGCTAGTGGATACAGCCCATTGTTTCTCACTGAATGAAAGTTCTCCCTTTTCAAACACTGCATTTTGCATACCATTCATCTATTCTCATTTCAATAAAAGCATATTCAAGAAAGGAATTCTTAATGAAAAGCATAGATAAAGCAGTTTACTTACGCATGTGACACAGCTGCCTCCTTGCATTCTCTTATGTCATTTATACGTTTATTATAGCTATGAAAAAAACCAGAATCATGTTAATCTTAACTTGATCAATAACAGTCAAACTGAATATATCGAATACCAAAATTCAATTCAAAAAAATCTATTATCAACAACAATGGCCAAAAAACTGGCCATCAAACTGGAAATGCCATAAATCCAACCATATCCTACCCTAGCAACTCAGGAGACCAGGACAAGCCTTTCCAGGGAAGAAAAAACAATTGCCCAGGATATTAAATCAACAAAATGAAATTTCCTCACAAGAAGCTTTTTATTTAATTAAATTTCATTACTTTCTTAAGCCCAGAAGTCAATAAAATTATACCTCTGATATAATTAACAGTAATTCCCAAAAATCCAAAGTACTGACAAAAGTATTACTCCTTTTTATTAATGCTATTTCATAAGCACAGAAAAACTCTGAAAGGACATATATATGTTATGAAAAAAACTACCCAGGGATTTCAAATTTTTTGTATAAAAATGAAATTATCTTTTAATTCCATTTTTCCATGAACTTCTTCAAGTACCCTTGTACTAAGACTCAACAGTAGTTAATTCTTTGAATACAAGCAGTCTGGGTGGAAAAAACTCAGGCAGGAAAGCATTTGCCTACTTCAAATTATTTTAAGAGACTTATAAAGGATGATTTTTACTCATCATTTAAAAAAAAAACTATTTTCCAATTTAAAAAATTCAGTTAAAAAAAAGCAATGGACATCAGCAAGTTTGAAGGTACCATTGGAAAAACAAATAATAATAAGTAACTTCATTAATACCAGATTAAAAACTCAAAATTCCTGGAGCAGACATGGTGGCACAACAGCTTAAACCACTCTCTTGAGATGCTGATATTCCACATCACAGTGCCAGTTCAAGTCCCAGATACTCCATGTTTCTAATCCAGCACTCTTTCTAATACACCTGGGAGGCAGCAGAAAATGGCCCAAGTATTTGGGTTCCTTCTACCTGTGTAGGAGACCTGGATGGAGTTCCTACATTCTGGCTAGGGGAGTGAACCAATGGATAAAAGATCTCCTCCCCTAACGCTAGTCACTCTGTCTTTCAAATAAGTAAGTAAACAAATCTTGAAGGAACATATTCAAAATTCCTAAAATGTTAAAGTTATCTTCCTGACAAAATGACTAAAACCATGCATTATCAAAATAAACTTCAACTTCCATATTTAAGTAGTCTAATATTTGTTTTTAAACAAATGTCCACAGTATGCTATTTTTCAAATGATTGGCCTCTATAATAAGCTTTTATATTTATGACTTAATTATCACAATACTCATTCTAAACTGATCACTCACAATTTAATCAAAATTAAGACTACTCAAATTTAAATACTGAGATTCTAAAATGTCAACTTTACCATTAATATAGCAAATCAGGATGGGTGTTGTGAAACAGCAGGTTAAGACTCCACTTGGGATGCCCATGTCCCATTTTGGAGTACCTATTTCAATTCCCAACTACTCCTCACTTTTGATCCAGCTTCCTACTAATATGCCTGGGAGGCAGTGAATGATGGCCTAAGTACTTGGGTTCCTGCTACCCACATGAGACCAGGATGGAGCCCCTAGCTCCTTGGCTTATGACATATGTCAGCTGGTCAGTTGGGAAAGCAACAGAGGGAGCAAAGATGAAAGCTGGTAGTACTAAGCCTGCGCCGCGGCTCACGAGGCTAATCCTCCTAGTGGCGCCGGCACACCAGGTTCTAGTTCTGGTCGGGGCGCTGGATTCTGTCCCGGTTGCCCCTCTTCCAGGCCAGCTCTCTGCTGTAGCCAGGGAGTGCAGTGGAGGATGGCCCAAGTTCTTGGGCCCTGCACCCCATGGGAGACCAGGAGAAGCACCTGGCTCCTGCCATTGGATCAGCACGGTGCGCCAGGCGCCGGGCGCGACGGCCATTGGAGGGTGAACCAACGGCAAAAGGAAGACCTTTCTCTCTGTCTCTCTCTCTCACTGTCCACTCTGCCTGTCAAAAAAAAAATAATAATAAATAAAATAAAATAAAAAATAAAAAAAAAAAAAAAACAGAAAAAAAAGAAAGCTGGCAGTACTGACCAGAAACAGACACAAAAAAATTTTCTAGGGATGAGGAAAATGTTCTACATCTTGATCTATGAGGTGGTCACACAGGAATAGTCATATGCTATACATGTAAGATTTATTTTATTTTTATTTGTAAATTTTACTTCAATAAAGTAGTAGTAAGGAAAGGGCAGATTCCTTTAACCTTTCCAAGCTACAGATAAAGAGGTTTGGGAGGATGCCCAGTAATTTGGATTTTAATCTGCATCCCCAGGGTAATTTTTAGGCACACTAAAATCTGAGATGTATGTTAGACACACATTTTTAAAAGATTTATTTAGTTATTTATTTGAAAGGCAGAATGACAGAAAGAATAAAATAGTCCATTTGACTCCCCAAATTGGTATGACACCCAGGACTAGGCCAACTTGAAGCCAAGAGACTGGGACTCCATGTGGGTCTCTCATTTGGGTGGCAGGGACTCAAGTACTTGAGCCATCATCTGCTGTTTCCTAAGTGCATTATCAGAGTGATGGATTAGAAGCAGAATAGCCAGTAACTTGAACCAACATTCCAATATGGGATGCAGAATCCTAAGCAGCAGCTTAACCGACTGCACCAAAACACCTGTCTACACATACTTATTTTTTTAAAACTGATGTTTTATTTTACCTCAACTTATATAAGGACTATATTGAATTGGATATGAAACGGTATCTGAAATTGGATGTGAAATAAATGTAAACAAATTTCATTTTTGCCTGAAGTTACCAAGCCCAGAATAACTACTCAACATCAAGTACAAAAAGATTCTAATATATTTCAGATGCGTCTCATTTAAAAAAATTAATAATTGCTGCAAACTCTGAGTTCAGCTTGGCTTTTATATACTGGGTAGAGAGGCATTAAAAATTCCAAGGAAATAAATTACCAGGAAAGAATGAAAACAAACTGCATGGGAGTATCTTCTATGAAAAGGAAACAAAATCAGCAGTGGTCTCACTTTTATAATTATTATATCAATCTAATACAGTGTTTCAGATTGCTTCATATACTTGCATGATTTGCAAGAAGACACATTTTCCACCTAAAATACAGGTTTGAAAAGGCAGGAACCCTACATTTTAAATCTGTAAAGTTATTTTAGAAATATGAGTATTTAAAAAAATATGACTACTATTATAACAGGACAATTGTTTAAAACACATTGCTAGGACCAAGCAGGATGGTTTAGGCTAAATCATCCTAAATAATGTGACAACTACTGTATCCCAAAAACATTAGCAAATAATGCATCACCAACCTTCTCCAAAATAGACAGAATAATAAAAAAATGCCATACCCTCGTATGTTCACAAATAAATCTTCTGCAGCTTTGTGAATATGGAAAACTTCATCTCGAAAGAGAGACAGGCAAGAGCTGCTTTGAAGAGCTAGCTTCCAAAGGTTCAGTGCTGTAGCATCAGTATTTAGGATTCCATGGCACAAAATAAAGCCAACTTTAAATAAAAAGGAAAGCAAATACAAATGTAAAAACACATTCCAAAGTTAATGTCTTTTGGTTACAATGTAGTCTTTAAAAAAGAAAAAAATTAACACAATTTCTAAGCTGAGACTTTTAAGTGATAAGTGTCTATAAATCATATACATACAAACTGGTAATAATATTTTCTTTTCCAATTGAAACTTTTTGTATTCTGCAAAATCAGTTCTTTGAACCCATATTAATGGAAGAAAAAAGATCACTTCTGAGTTATAAACAAATCATTTAAATAAGATATTTTCAGGAACATTCAAAAATATTTTAAGTTAAAGATCAGAAATTACTAATTAACATATTATTACAGTTGTTATAATAATTGAAATTTAAAGCAAGCCTGACTTTTTCAAAGTCATCAGAAGAAGTGATAGAGTAATAATTTCATAGTAAGTTATAGTTTGCGATAAGTCTTTTCACATGTACTTGAATTGTCTCTCAGGTTTATCCTTTTGGTAGACCAGAAAAGTGGTATCCTTTCACAACTGAAGTGAAGGTTCAATAACTTACCTAAACCTATACTATCAAAGTAAGAGAGCTAGTCCAATATTCTTTCAACATATTAAGCTGCTCTCTATTATACGAATTCTAAATATCTTACTTTTGGTATCTTGCCTGGAAATTCCTCACAAATTTATAATCCTAAATATGCTTGTTGGTGACCTCCCTAACCCTCTATACTAAGCCACAGGACGACATTTCTCAATGACTCAACACTCAATGCCTACTATACATGTAACGAGGTTCTATGCTGGGCCAGTTATGAAGCAATTCCATTTTTGAGATTTCCCTATGATTTTTTCAAGTTACTTCCATCTTTAAACTCCTGACTCATATTATAGTTGTACTACTACCGACACTTTAACATATAACTTGCCATTTATCTTTTTATTCATAGTTCTCTTCCTTTAAAAGGGGCACTATGGGGCCAATGTTGGGGCATAGTGGGTTAAGCCGCTGCCTGCCATGTCCACATTCCATGTGGGCACCGGTTCCTGTCCTGGTTGCTCTACTTCTGATCCAGCTCCTTGCTAATGGCCTGAGAAATGCAAAGGAAAATGGCCCAAGTGTTTGGGTCCCTGCCACCCATGTGGGAGATGCGGAAGAAGCTCCTGGCTCCTGGCTTCAGATAGGCACAGCTCCAGCCACTGTGGCCATTTGAAGAGTAACT
Source organism: Oryctolagus cuniculus (assembly GCF_964237555.1). Lineage (NCBI taxonomy): Eukaryota > Metazoa > Chordata > Mammalia > Lagomorpha > Leporidae > Oryctolagus > Oryctolagus cuniculus. The sequence goes on along the minus strand of NC_091434.1, from coordinate 57,653,587 downwards.
AGCAAATGGAAGACTTCTTTCTCTCTCTCTGCCTCTGCCTCTCTGTAACTCTGTCTTTCAAATAAATAAATCAATCTTTAAAAAAAGGGGGAGGGGGTATACTATATTAGCAATTTTGCTCTTTAGTTATATACTGGGAAACCACATATACAGAGCATATTAAACTTCTTTGACTTTGTTGAAATATGAAAAAAAAAATGGCATTTATCAGGGACCCTAAATGCAAATCAATTATTTGATTTGGCATACATCCAAAAAAAAAAAAAAAAAAAAAAGAACAACCAGAAAACATGGTTAGAAATTTAAAGAACCCTCAAGGGAGCCAGCACTGTGCCACAGCGGATAGTTGCAATAGTTGCCACTTGCAGCTCCAGCATCCCATATTGGCAATGGTTCTCTCAAACTCTTTCAAATAAATAAATAAATCTTAAATTAAAAAAGTCCTCAAGAAAAATTTTGTTTATAAAATATTTTTAGAGGTGAAAATTTGACTTAACAGTGAATATGTCCCCTATGCCACATCAGAGCACCTGGGTTCACGTTCTAGCTTGGCTCCTAATTCCAGCTTCCTGCAATGCACACCTTGGGAGGCAGCAGTAATGCCTCCAGTAGTTGGGTTTCTGCCACCAATGTAGAAGACCTGGATTGAATTCCTGACTTCAACTTGGCCAGCCTTAGCCAAGGCAGGCATCTGGGCATCTGGGAAGTGCACCAGAGGATAAGAGCTGGCTTCCCCACCACTACTACCAGCATCAAATAAGTAAATTTCAAGACAAATAAATGACTTTTAGCTTATATACTTTTTACCCTAATCCCTTGAGTAAAGTGAGATTTCACTTAGTGTCTCAGACCTCTTTGTATGTAGTTGTCCCTTGGTTATCATTAGAGGATTAGCTCCAGAATACACCCTCATACCAAAATCCATAGATGCTCAAGTTCCTTATATAAAAGGATGTATTTATATAAAAAAAACCTGTACATATCCTCATATTTACTTTAAACCATCTCTAGATTACTTGTGATACCTAATCCAATGCAAATAGATGTTATATTGTATTGCTTATGAACTGAGAAGGAAAAATATCTGTACAATACACAGCTTTGAATTTTTCTGAATTTTCTGAACTTTTCTGAATATTTTCCATCCCCAGCTAGTTGAATCCATGGATGTGAAACCTGTGGATATTGAGGACTTAGCACTTAGATTTACAAAATACTTGCAACTAACAATTAAAGATTTCCTTGAAAATTTTATATTATAGTACAGGCTAGGGTGGTTTTTTATTTTAAGATATGAGTGGGATATGAGTTAGTGTATATTAACTTATTTATGATAAACCAAAAAAGGCAAATGAATTTAAAACAGACTGTCCAAGATTAAGGAAATGTTATTAAACGTACATTAACCTCCTTTCCTTAGCAACAAAGGCAAAAATTTTTTTAATTTTAAGAAGAACCATAAAAATGTTGGAAAACAAAATAGAAGATCAAGACTAGACCAGAAAATTGGAGACAGAAAGCGGATAAAACTATTAGTTTAAAAAATTCAGGAATTAATAACCCAAAACTCCAAAAATAGAGATCTTTCCCAAGGGGTCCTCCAAATCCAATCAACAAAGCTAAAGCAGACTCTGAAAATAATATCAGAATAATTAATTTAAATTTACATTACAAATAACTTGGTCCCCAACATTCTAGGTCCTCTCCAATTCTTGGCTTTGGGATATAATCTTTTTTCAATTTTTGACAGGCAGAGTGGACAGTGAGAGAGAGAGAGAGAGACAGAGAGAAAGGTCTTCCTTTTGCCGTTGCTTCACCCTCCAATGGCCGCCACGGCCGGCGCATCGCGCTGATCCAGAGCCAGGAGCCAGGTGCTTCTCCTGGTCTCCCATGCGGGTGCAGGTCCCAAGAATTTGAGCCATCCTCCACTGCACTCCCTGGCCACAGCAGAGAGCTGGCCTGGAAGAGGGGCAACCGGGACAGAATCCGGCGCCCCGACTGGGACTAGAACCCGGTGTGCTGGCGCCGCAAGGCGGAGGATTAGCCTATTGAGCAGTGGCGTCAGCCGGGATATAATCTTGAGCAGTGATTCTCAAACTTTATGTTGCATCAGATTCACCAAGAGGGTTTATTAAATCACAGATTACTCAGACCCACCCACAGAGTTTCTGATTCAGTAGTTTTGGGTACTGATCAAAACTCTGCAATCTCAGAGTATTTAAGCACCAAATAGTATCTAGGAGTCCTAGAACTGCCCAGCGGCATAGCAAGGTGCCTGTAATGCCAGAATCCCATGTGGGTGCTAGTTCAAGTCCCAGCAGCTCCATTTCCACATCCATCTCCCTGTTAATGAGCCTGGGAAAGCAGCAGAAGATGGCTTAAGTCTCTGAGCCCCTGCCACCCACATGAGAGACCCGGAGGAAGCTCCTGGCTTCGGTCTGGCCCAGCCATGGCTGTTGCAGCCATTTGGGGAGTCAATCAGAGGATGGAAGATCTCTCTTGATCTCAGTCTCTCTCCAGTTCCCATCTATGTAAATCTGCCTTTCAAATAAATAAAATCTTAAAGAAAAAGAAATCCCTAGGTTATAGGTTATAGGTTATAGGTTATAGGGACTATATTTTGAACTAATCTAGAACAAAGCTCTAAAGAAAAAAAGACTATCTTCTGAATCCTAGAATGAGAGATGGTGTCAAAAAGAGAAGGGAAGAATATAAGGTAACTTCTAGCTCTACATTAAATTTACTCAAGATTCAAACTTACAGAAGCAATAAAACTCAGAGTAAATAATCTCTCCTTTGTCAGCTGTAGTTACCCTCCATCTGTCTGCCTTCCCCATGCCCATGCTTCTGGGTGGCTAGCTCCCTGATCCAATTCCCTGCTCATTGCACAAAGTCCTACAATCAGCATTCCCATTTAAAGTAAAAACTGTAAGGAAACAGTACTAAATATCTCTAATGGTTACTTAACACCAGTTAACTCTACTAATCAAACTGAGTCTTCAGCCATATACCCATAAACATAAATCAACAACAGAATCACCATACATTTAAGCAAAAGCAATGCTATGAAAGCTATTTTTTAAAATCACTAAGAGATAAAGCGTGGAAACCCAACTATCTTTATACAAGAAAATACAAATATCACAAACCTGATCACTATAAAAAATAATATAATAAAAATGGCTAAAGGCAGATAGTGATTCTAAATTCTTCCTCTTTTACATTCAAAGTAAGAGCTTATAATGAGATTAAGTATAGAAATCAAAAATATTTAGAAATTTATAAACATCTGACAATAATTTCAGAGTAGAAACCTAGTAATAAGATAATTCCTAGATTATACTAAATCCAATTATCAAAACTGTGGGATTTTAGGTCTCTGTTATATTTTTTTCTGAAAATTCCAGTAAATCACTTATATTACTTTATTAAAGTATCAATCCAAAAAACACAAAAGAAAAACTGGTCCTTTACCATAATTTGAGAAACAGGGTAATACAAATCCAACAAGTGTATGTCAATAAATCAAGAAAACACACATTTTAAAACTATTCCCTTCTGGCAGTGAACATGGGAGAAAGTAGAAAAATTTATCTGTCTATCAGTTCTAATTCTGCTTTACACCTGTGTGTTTACTTTCCCCATAGTTCGTGAGCTGCTTAGAAGCATAAATTACTAATTTAATCTCTGTGCGTCTAACAGACTTCTGAATACATGGGACACTTATATGTACTCAATAAATTTAAATAAATTAAAACAAGAAACCTTAACTGAATAAATGTGATTATCAAAAAACATTTAAAACAAAAGTAAATTTAGTTTTGAAATTTATGTTGAAGGTAATATAATGTAGTCAACAAGTCTTAAGAGTTAGCCGGGGTTCTAACTTTTTCTTTGTGACTAATCGTGGCCTTAGGACTTAGACTCCTCATCCACAAAAAAAGACTATCTACATTCTCACAGGTCAAAACAAGGACAAAATGAGGTAATGCACATAAATGACTTAGCACTGTGATAAAGCACCACTGTTGCAAACTATTTTTCTGTAAAACTGAAAACCAAAGGATAATCACAAAACTAGCCCATTTTACTTACAGATAATCCATTTCTCCATTGCATCCAAAGAAAGATATTCACAAGGCATCTTTAAAAAGAGAACACATAATTTATGATTAAAAATTCACATTGAATCACTATCTTCTTTTCCTCTCAAAAATATAACTATTCAAGTCTTGGTTCAAATACCAATCACCACAACAAATCTGAAAAGCTGGATAAAGGGGCCGGTGCTGTGGTGCAGGGTCAAAGCCCGGAACTATAGCACCAACATCCCACATGGGCGCCAGTTCGAGTCCCAGCTGCTCTATTTTCTATCCAGCTCCCTGCTAATGCACTTGGGAAAGCAGCAGAGGATGGCCCTAAGTCCTTGTTCCCCTATACCCACATGGGAGACCCGGCAGAAGCTTCCGGCTCCTGGCTTTGGATCAGCTCAGCTCCAGCCATTGTGGCCATTTGGGAAGTGAACCAGTGGGTGGAAGACCTCTCTCTCTTTCAAATAAATAAAATAAATCTTTACAAAAAGCAGCTAGAGGCCAGCACCATGGCTCACTAGGCTAATCCTCCGCCTGCGGTGCCGGCACCCCAGGATCTAGTCCCGGTCAGGGCGCCAGATTCTGTCCCGGTTGCTCCTCTTCCAGTCCAGCTCTCTGCTGTGACCCAGGAAGGCAGTGAAGGATGGCCCAAATGCTTGGGCCCCGGCACCCACATGGGAGACCAGGAGGAAGCACCTGGCTCCTGGCTTCGGATCAGTGCAGTGCGCCGGCCAAAACGCGCCAGCCATAGTGGCCACTTTGGGGGTGAACCAACGGAAAAAGGAAGACCTTTCTCTCTGTCTCTAACTCTGCCTGTCAAAAAAAAAAAAAAAAAAAAAAAAAGCAGCTAGATAAGTTTTATTATTTAAACCTGCAGTCAATAAAAGACAATGAGATATGCCTGTTTCCCATTTGTACCCCTCCAAACCTCTATTTAAAACACACTACAGCTAAATTGTCTTCAATCTAGTAAATGACAACTTCCCATTTTTTTCAAGACTACATCAGAGTTGACAGGATTTCACAGAATCAAATTTAGTCAAGTTAAAAGAGATTTATGTGCCTCGATGCTCACTCTCTCTCAAATCCATAACTGTGTATATTTTTCATATGTACAAGATCTAAGTTTATACACATTATAAAATTAAAAACAATATAACAATTTTTCCTAGTAGGTAAGATTTAGGGTAACTTTTTCTCTTTATACTTTATACCTCTTCAAATTTTTGTACCAAGATAGAACACAACAAACTTTCAACATTAAAGAATACTCATGCTATTAATTGCATTACAGTAATATCAGTTTTTCTTGAAAATCTACAAAGAAACTAAACAATACACCTAAAAAGCATTTTACAACAAACTTCTTTGATAGACTAATGTTTACTAAAAAAACTGCAACAGCACTGTTTAGCCAATTTATTTTAGAAACCACTTATTTTCACTCTGAAGGGAAAAACAGAATCATACAGTGTCAGATTGTGCAGGATTAAGCATTGTACTGGGTGCACTGATGAGACTCAATAATTGTGCATTTCTCCACTGGTCAGCTGAAAGATTCCTTCGAGGATATACCATCTGAAGAGAGATTAGCGCATCTGAAAGAGACTAAAGTAGAAAAAAGAAAGCCGAGGAATAAATTATTTTTTAAATTCCAGCTAGAATTGTTGCCTGTTTATGCTTTATCACTTTAAAAAATTGAGCCACTTATTTAAAACTATACTTCTTATAACATCTGAGCTGTTTTAACAGACCCGTGTCTAGATTTTGCTTTTAATTCTCTATATATACACACGTGTGTGTGTAAAAGCTATGTATATTCTGCAATCCGAGGCAAGAGCTTAATTGAACACTGTGCTAGTGACTATGAAGTACTTAAAAAGAGGTGGTCGAAGAGCCAGCACTGTAGTATAGCAGGCTAGGCCTCCTCCTGCAGCACCAGCACTCCATATGAGCTTGGGGCCCTGTACCCACATGGCAGACCCAGAAGAAGCTCCTGGCTCCTGGCTTTGGATCAGCTCAGCTCTGGCTATTGCACCTATTTGGGGAGTGAACCAGAAGATGGAAGACCTCTCTCTCTGTCTCTCCCTCTGTCTGTTAACTTTGCCTCTCAAATGAATAATAAATAAATATTCAAAAACATGGCCGGTGCACTGGCTCAATAGGCTAATCCTCCACTTAGCGGCGCCGGCATACCGGGTTCTAGTCCCAGTCGGGGCACCGGATTCTGTCCCAGTTGCCCCTCTTCCAGGCCAGCTCTCTGCTGTGGCCCGAGAAGGCAGTGGAGGATGGCCCAAGTGCTTGGGCCCTGCACCCCATGGGAGACCAGGAGAAGCACCTGGCTCCTGTCATCGGATCAGCGCAGTGCGCCGGCCACAGCGCGCCAGCCGTGGCAGCCATTGGAGGGTGAACCAACGGCAAAAGGAAGACAAGAAAGACAGAAAGACAGAAAGACAGAAAGACAGAAAGACAGAAAGACAGAAAGACAGAAAGACAAGACAAGAAAGAAAGAAAGAAAGAAAGAAAGAAAGAAAGAAAGAAAGAAAGAAAGAAAGAAAGAAAGAAAGAAAGAAAGAAAAGGGAGGGAGGGAGGGAGGGAGGGAGGGAGGGGAGGAAGGAAGGAAGGAAGGAAGGAAGGAAGGAAGGAAGGAAGGAAGGAAGGAAGGAAGGAAGGTAGGTAGGTGGTTGATAGCCTTTAAGGAAATTTTCATCACCTAACTGAAGAAATCATCAAATCTGAAGTGGCTAATTAAGAACAGGTGGGGCCAGCATGGTGGCACGGTGGGTTAAAGTGCCAGCCTGCAGTACCAGCATTCCCATATGGGCGCCAGTTTGAGTCCTGGCTGCTCCACTTCCTATCCAGGTCTCTGCTATAGCCTGGGAAAGCAGCAGAAGATGGCCCAAGTCCTTGGGCCCCTGCACCCACGTGGGAGACCCGGAGGAAGCTCCTGGCTCCTGGCTTCGGACTGGCGCAGCTCTGGCCATTGTGGTCATTTGGGAAGTGAATGAAAGTCCTCTCTCCCTGGCTCTACCTCTCTCTGTAACTCTATCTTTCAAATAAATAAAATAAATCTTAAAAAAATTAAAAAATAAAAACAAGGCAACACACAAGTAGTGAAAAATCTAAATGGATCCAGAGAGCAAAGAAGAGAGGCACAGGGAAGACACTTCTAGGTAAAAAAAAAATATCACCAAAATCAGCGCCAGGAGATGGCCATGAACATTCTGAGGAATCCTCATACCTCCATCTACAATGCTGATTTTTAAAGATTTATTTATTTGAAAGACAGAGTGTGTATTTTAATGCACTCTCCAAATGGCTACAACAGCCAGGGTTGGGCCAGGCTGAAGCCAGGAGCCAGGATCTTAATGTGGGTTTCCCACGTGAGTGAAGAGGCCCAACGACTTGGGCCATCTTCTACTGCTTTTCCTGGGCACACTAGCAAGGAACTAGATTGGAAGTGGAGAAGCTGGGCCTCAAACCAATGTCCACTGGGATGCCAGTGTTGCAGCCAATGGCTTAACCTATGATACTACCTACTAACCTCTTTCAGTATTCAGAAAGTTTCAGAATTTGGAGCATTCTGGATTTCAGGTTTTCAGATTAAGAATGCACAACCTGTAAACTGGCTATGCAAAGAAATCAAATTGGAAAAGTCTTTTAACAATTTTTATGGAGTAAAAGCAGTGAAATAAAATCCTTTGTTGACTGGATGTCAAGAAAAAGCACAGGTTTATACAAAATGTTGTGTTATTAAAATTCTAACTCTTAATATTCAAAGAGGAAAAATGAACCAAGATTTCAATTTCCTGAACTTCAGTATTGTCACTATCACTGCCAAATGGCTTACTCTGTCATAATATTTTTCCAGCCCTCAAATGTTTATAAGTAACAATATTATTATCTATAATTTCTTTGAGCCACATAGGAATAACAATTCTGTGAATGAGCCCTACTACACAGAAGCTATAATGACAAGTCTTTTTTTTATTAATTTCACCTATTGCTTTTTACTTTTTTTAAGATATATTTATTTATTTATTTGAAAGGCAGAGTTAGAGAAAGGGAGGGAAGAAGAGACAAAGAGAGGGATCTTCCATCCACTGGTTCACTCTCCAAATTGCAGCAACAGACAGAACTGGGCTGATACAAAGCCAGGAGCTTCTTGTGGGTCTCCCACTTGAGTGCAGGAGTCCAGGTACTTGGGCCATTTTCCACTGCTTTCCAAGGTGCATTAGCAAGGAGCTGGATTGGAAACGGAGCAGCCAGGGCTCAAATCAGTGCCTATATGGGATGCTGGCCTCTCAGTCAGAGGCTTAAAATGCTACGCCACTATGCTGGCCCTAGCGGCAAGTCTTTTTACAACGAAAATTATTTCATACAGAGTGATTTTTTTTTAAGATTTTTATTTACTGCTGGCGCTGTGGCGCAGCAGGTTAATGTGCTGGCCTGAAACACCGGCATCCCATATGGGCGCCGGTTCTAGTCCTGACTGCTCCACTTCCCATCCAGCTCTCTGTTATGGCCTGGGAAAGCAGTAGAAGATGTCCTTGGGCCCCTGCACCCACATGGGAGACCCGGAAGAAGCTCCTGGCTTCGGATAGGCGCAGGTTCGGCTGTTCCAGCAGATGGAAGACCTCTCTCTCTGTAACTCTTTCAAATAAATAAAAATAAATCTTAAAAAAAAAAAAAAAGATTTTTTTTGCATGGTAGACTTAGAGAGGAAGAGATAAAGAGAAAGGTCTTCTATCCACTGGCTTACTCCCCAAATGGCCACGATGACCGGAGCTTAGCCGATCCAAAGCCAGGAGCTAGGAACCCCCTCTGGGTCTCCCACGCAGGAGCAGGTGCCCAAGCACTTGGACATCTTTCACTGCTTTCCCAGGCCATAGCAGAGAGCTGGATTGGATGAGGAGCAGCTGGGATACAAACTGGCACCCATATGTGATACTGGTGCCATAGGCGGAGATTCAGCCTACTATGCCACAGTATGAGCCCTCAGAATGTCTTCTTAAAATAATTTTAAGATTAGACATTTCATATTTCTACAAAACTCTTCATGTTTTTCTCATTAACAGAACATAATATAATATAGCTAAAATTCACCAAATACTATACATTTAAGTACTTTTAAAAACTAATTCATTCAATTCTCATAATCTCTTACCATATGGGTAAGTGCTATTATTACTCTATTTTTACAGACAAGAAAACTGAAGAACATGAGATTGTTTAAGTAACTTGCCCAGTATTACACAGGAATTGGCAGAACTGGGGTTAAAACCCAGGCATATTAGTATGATAACAGACATTCTTAAATACTATACTGTATGCTCTACTACCTCTATACACAGTAATGAATGAATAATTATCAATGAATAATTGAATCTCTATAGGCTATTCTGAATCTAACCAATTAGTTCTTTGGTTCACAAAAAAAATTATATCCCACTATAATTTTTTTTCCTAAAAGAAGTTCATCACCTTGTCTAACTATTCATCCTTAAGGTATCTCATACAGACATAGTCATGCTCATTATACCTTATCCAAAAGTCAGCTCTTACCTTGCTATGGGGCACAAATTCTTCCATCATCTTTTTTAAAGGGTTTTCATAATCCACAATCATCTGACCAAGTCGTGGATATTCTCGGTCACTTAAAAGAGACATATCAGATTTCAGTAAGTTGTAATAAACCAAATTGAGAATCTTAGAAAGACTTTTAGAATGTAGGTCTACCTTGCTCCATGGGTCATTTCATGAGCATAGTTGTATAATCCAATGATTGCCTTCCTTTCTTCAATTCGAGACAGTAGTATCATTAGTGTTGTATAGGTTATAATCAAATCTAAGTAGTTCTTTGTTAAATCGAAGTTTACAGTCTAGAAAAGCAAATCATCAAGTTCACCTCCTTCCTATTTGTCCATCTTTTAAATACACACAAGAAAAATTTCATAGCAACTACTGAAAGCTACTAATTTTCTAATCTCCCATTTCTGCAATTCTTTCAGTAAAAACTTGTAAAAATTTTTAATTTATTTGAAAGGTAGAGAGACAGAGATAGATTTTCCAATGGCTGGTTCACTCCCCAAACTCCCACAGCAGCTGATGCTCACACCCTTATGAGAGGCAGGGATCCAAATACTTGAGCCACCACCTGCTGCCTCCCTAAGTACATATTAGCAAGCAGCTAGAATAGGAAGCTGGGACTTGAACAAGGCACTCCCATATGGAATGCAGGTGTCCTAAATAGTGTCTTAACTGTTGTGCTAAATGCCCTCTTCAAACTTCTAAAATTTGAGTTACAGGAAACAGTTTTGCATTTTTTACACAATTCTATGAATGAAAGAAAAAGAGCTTTTGATCACTGTATTCAAACTATAAGAGTTTAAAAAGATAAAAACCAGCATAAGGCAACACATTGGTGCCAATATCAACAACAAAAAAAAGTATTATTAAAAAGATTCATTATGTCAAGAGACATTTCTCATTTAGACTTCTTTTTTTTTTTTTTTTTTTTTTTTTGACAAGTAGAGTTACAGGCAGTGAGAGAGAGACAGAGAGAAAGGCATTCCTTCCGTTGGATCATTCTCCTAATGCGCGTCATGGCCGGCGCTGTGCTGATCCAAAGGCAGGAGATACCTCCCTGTCTCTCCTTCTGACTCTGTAACTCTACCTTTTAAATAAATAAATAAAATATTTTTAAAAATTAAATAAAACAAATAGCCTTGAAAAAATAAAGATACTAACGGGAAAATATTAAATTTATTATTTTTATTACAGTATATTAATACTCAAACAATAAAGGGTACATTATAAATATACATACAAAATAAGGAAGTCAAAAGTTTATGTGAAATAGAAAAGTATAACTATAAATTGTTTCTAAAAGTATACCAATTGAAGCAAACCAAAAATCTATGACTGTAAATGCTATTGACTATAAATGCTATATTGCAAGAATATAAAACTTCAAAAAAATCTGGTCTAAATTCCTGAATAATTTCAGAGTGACTAAGTGTGTTCAGGTTTAGGAATCTTGATTCAGGAAAATCGACTATTCAGTCACCTTGAAAAACCAAGTAAGTCATTATGCCATATTTCTGTTATTTTTAATGTATTGTGGTTTTGCTTATAAAGGAAGTACTTCATAACTCTTTCAGTTAACTCACTGGTTAAGGTTATAACATGATTTCTCTGATTTATTCTTGCAATATACAGGAATATTTGCAGAAATTACATTGAGGGATGTTCTATATCTATATCAATTTATCAATATATATCAATATATCGATATAGATACATATGTATCTATCTATATCTGTATCTATATATATATTTGAACAACTTGAGTTACTAATCATCACACTGACATGCTCAGGTTTTCTTGGAATGGACATTTGGTTTAGTGGTTAAGCCACCTGTGTCCCAAGTCCCAGTGTTGGGTTTCCATACCTAGTTCTGGCTCCTGACTCCAATTTCATACTAATGCAGACACTAGGAGGCACCAAGCATAGCTCAAGTAAATGGGTTCCAACTGGCTTAAGTAATTTAAGAAGGGAAGACAAGTATAATTGCAATTAAAACATTATACACTATACTCCATTTCCTCTGAAATCTTTCTCTTTTGAGTTTGTAGATGGGTCTAAGTTTTGTCCCCAAAAATCTAGGAAAAATATTTTTTGAGCTTTCCAAAAATCTAAATACTTTCTGGGTTTTCAATTCAAATTACATATAATCACAAACCTATATTAAAGAATATATTTAGCAAAAATATTTTTTGACAGGTAGAATTACAGACAGTGAGACAGAGAAAGGTCTTCTTTCCGTTGGTTCACCCCCCAAATGGCTGCGATGGATGGAGGTGTGCCAATTTGAAGCCAGGAGCCAGGTGCTTCCTCCTGGTCTCCCACATGGGTGCAGGAGCCCAAGCACCTGGGCCATCCTCCACTGCTCTCCCAGGCCACAGGAGAGCTGGACTGGAAGAGGAGCAACTGGGACTAGAACCCAGCACCCATATGGGATGCTGGCAGCACAGGCAGAGGATTAACCAAGTAAGCTACGGCGCCAGCCCCTCATTTACACTTCTTACATTCAGAAACTGTCATACTAAGAAGAATTCTATCAAGTATGCCTCTTAAAGAAAAAAAATTATCAATTAAATATTTTTATATTGAGCCTAAATACAGAAATTAATAACTGTATAAGACTTATAATCAGTGGCAATCAATAAGTAAATATACAGAATACATTTGATAAGTCCTTACTTTAAAAAAGAAGCTACAATAAAGCTAAAATAGGGGCCAGCATTGTAGTGCTGTGGTTTAAGCCACTACTTCCACTGCCACATCCCACTCAAGCACAGGAGAACTAGTTCTGGCTGCCTGCTTCCAATCTACCACTCTCTAATATACCTAAGAAAGCAGTGGATGATGGGCCAAGTACTTGGGCCCCAACCCCCAACATGGCAGACTAGGATGGAGTTCCTGGCTTCTAGCTTTGGCCTGGCCCAGCCCCAGTCTTTGGGGCAATTTAGGAGTAAAGCAGCAGATGAAGATCTGTTTCTCCCTCTCTGTCACACTGCATTTCAAAAAACAAATTGTTTAAAAAAGAAAAAAAAACTATAATAATACTAAAAATTTATATACTGCTTTTATAAACTTTCTCTAAAGAAAAGCAATTGGGGTCAGCTCTGTGGTGCAGCGGGTAAAGCCTTCACCTGCACTGCCAGCATCCCATGTGAGTGCCAGTTCGAGTCCCACCTGCCCTACTTTGAATCCAGCTTTCTGCTACGGCCTGGGAAAGCACCAGAAGATGGCCCAAGTCCTTGGGTCCCTGTACCCCGTGGGAGACTCAGCAGAAGCTCCTGGCTCCTGATGCTGCAGCCATCTAGGGAATGAACCAACAGATGGAAGACCTCTTTCTCTCTCTCTCTGCCTCTGCCTCTCTGTAACTTTGCCTTTCAAATAAATAAATAATCTTTAAAAAAAAAAAAAAGGAGAAGAAGAAGAGAGCAACTAATAGCAAGCTCTGGAAACAGAAGGAAAATAGTAAATTTTTTAAAGATGATGCTTACAATATCAAAGAAAACTTGGCAAACATCAATAGTATTCAGCAATTCACAAACATGGTCCTGAAAAGAAAGGCTTGTTTTAATGTTTTATGCACAGAAATAATTTTAAATTCAGAAAATACAAACAAAATATTTTAAATTTCAGTTACAGGATATTTCCAATTTTACTATCTACAAATAACAACTTTGTACAACAAATATTAACTTTATATTTGAAACACTAAATTTTATATATTAAAATACATACCTTAAATTCCATAACATCTACAAATGTGAAGTAATATAACGCCAGATTTTTCAGAATCTCTGACTTTTCTTTCTGTAGTTGTGCAAGCTGTTGCTGTAAAATAAACAAAATTAGAATGTATTATTTATAGAGAATAAAAGTATTGATTTTAACTACAAACTATCTTCTGTTATGATGGCTAAATGGAAGCACAAGCTTTCAGAATATTTCTAGATGACTAGGTTTTGTTTTTTTTTTTTTAACACCCAAGTACCGGAAACTGCAACTGCTAATAGTAATCAGCAACTGATAGTGTGAAGCTATAAAACAAATCCAAGCAGATTAGTACCAATAAATTGAGCTACTACTAAGGAAAACTGGGAAATGTTAGACCAATTACCAAAAGAACTCTTAAAAAAAAATTAAAAGCAAGTCATGAGCATGATCACATTACTATTTGTGGAAGAAAAGAAAGTGAAAAAACATTACATTTACACTACAAAAAACAATATGCTATATAAATTTGGAACTTACCAAAAAGAACATCCAGGCAAAGCCACGTTACGCATGCAAAATAAAATGTAGATACAAACATAAAATACAGTAACGGTTCCCTGACCAGATCACAAAACAATAATATATCAAACAAAAGCAAAAATCACAACAACAAAAAAAGAAATGAGAAAGAAGCAAAACTAGTGTTAAGACATGAGAGAGAAAATGTGAAAGACAGATATTGTTTCAACCAACTGTATTACTAAAAATTTACAAAAATCCTATCTTTTCTTTTTAAATCAATTGTTAATGCAACTTCAAGAATCTAGCCATATTTAATAGCCTATACAATTGGGACCGCCAGAATTCTAATAATCACTTAGAATCTTGATACTCTGAGTGTAGTCTACTGAATAGCAGCTTCCACATCATGTAAGAGCTTGGCAGAAAGGCAGGATTTCAGGCCTCAGACCCAATAAAACCAGAATTCGCTTTTTAACAAGATACCCAAGTGATCAAAACACACACTGAATGTCTGAGAAATATTCTTCTAAAACACATAAAAACTAAAAAATATGAGAAAGCAGTTCAAAGTACCAAACTTGCTTTCAAAGTCTAAATGATATTTGAGGTCCTTATATAGTTTTTATTTATATTTACACAGGGGCATTAGAGGAAAGATGCTCCCATATATAATTATACTCAACCATTATAAGTCAGAAAATTTACAGCAATATGCCTAACTCTGGAGACAGGGGGCTAATTTTTAAAAGCTACCAAAAGTCAATTTAAAACAGCAAGCATAGCAGTCTGGTACATTCAACTATTAATGAGTCAATCACTCTAAATACTGCAGTTCCTGAAGACATTTATATGAAAGTAATTATGGCTAGAAAACATATGTAAATGGAATATCTCACTCCCTGTAAATGCCAAAGAAATTAAGATACATACTTGTAGTGATACCTAATGGTTTTTAGCTTTATCTATGAAAGTAATTGACTCTATTTTGTACAACATGTTTCAAAGCAATTCTGTTTCTATGAAAACATTTTTAATCATTAATGCTCCAACATCAAACTAATACTTACTTTTAAAATGACCCTATTCCTTCAAATTACCTGATTTTTCCCTTGTTTAACATTAAACATTTATGATTGATGTCTTAGAACTGTTTGAGGTTTTTTATAAGTATTTTTTTAAATTTATTTGAAATGCAGAGTTATGGGAGGGAGAGAGGGGGAGGGAGAAATCTGGTTCACTCTCCAAATGGCTGCAACAGCCAAGGCTGGGCCAGGTTGAAGCCAGGAGATTCTTCTGGGTCTGTCTCGTGGGTAGCAAGGGCCCAAGGACTCAGGCCATCCTCCGCTGCTTTCCCATGTGCATTAACAAGGAGTTGGCTCAGAGTGGAGGAGGGACTTGAATCAGCACTCATACTGGATGCCGGCATCACAGGAAGGGGCTTTACCTCACTACACCACAATGCCAGTTCCACAGACCTTCTTACTGTCTTTCTGTACTGTAAGTTTGAGTTTGAAAATACAACAAGTGAAAACACACTCATAATACTAAGATATGAAGAATATAATGTTAGCTACTAGGTTTAATAATCCTATTTATTTTAGTTGCCTTAGCTTAATCATTAATAATGTCCCATTTAAAACTTCAGAATACTATTTTGGATAATAAATGATACACAGTCACTATCTTACTATAGGTCTTAATGATCTTTTTTTATATAAACCCTCATTTTATATAAAATCTAATACAGAACTTGAAAAGATCTTCTGAAAGTTATATCACTATTTATTGTCAGACAACCATGATTGGAAATCTCACCTCCTTACTTCTAAAAAAGTGTCCTTTCTACTATTCTATATGCCTATCATTTCCCTTTTTATCAAGCAAATATAATTATAATTGAAATTCCTCAATCTTATTTTCTCCAAACCATATAGGCCCAGACTTTATATCAGCTACAAAAACAATCACTAGATGCATGAATTCAAAATAATTAGTCATACTTTCAACAACCTGTACAGTCTGGTTCTAACTTACTTTTCCTATTTAAATTTCCGGTACACCCATTCACACATTACACACAGTAGCCAAAACAAGTTATTCACTAGTTTCTATATATATCTCATGCTGTCTAACTCTGTTTCCCTCTTGGGATGTCCAAATTCCATTGTTCCTAAAACACTCAGCTAAAATGCTAACCTCACTTTTAAGAGATCATTCCTAAATGAACTTCTTCCATGAAAAAAAAAAAAAAATCTCCTTTTCTAAATGTGTATGAATTCTAATAGCAGATATCACTTTTACTTTTTATCATAGCTACTTTCAAAACTTGAAGACAGCACACTAGATCTGAGATTTTAATATCTCTTGTCTGTATCATACAATTCTGCACAAAAAAGTATTCAATATAAACATTTTTCAGATAGGGGACTGATTGATAAACTAAATACCTTTAAATGTTCCGTGTCAAATGACATGGTTAGGAAGCCCATTATCAAAATGGGAGATGATGTGGACAATCAATCAAGGCAATGTACATGAGAACTTTTAACAGCACCTGTTACCTAGAAGCTATGCATTAAATGTTATGTGACTAAGAAAGGAAGCTCACAGATCATTTCTTCAAAACAAGTAAAAATAAAACTATTTTAAATAATCTCACTACTATTCATTCTATTTCTAATAAGAGTTGATATTTATTGGGCATGCACTGTATGTCAAGCATCATAGCAAAGATTACAGGTATCTCAAACAATCTTCTCAACATCCCTATGTTATAGCTATAGTTATGCTCCATATTTTAGTGAAAATTCCATAATGTCATACATGAAAATACTGGGCTTCAACTACAAAAATATGTTACATTAAACTGGAGGACAACAGATACTACCAAGAAGTATTAGCCAGATTCAACATCTATAACAAGGTTTTCTTAATTTAACATCTCACTGTTTTATAGTAAATAAAAAGTAGAATATGGTTTAAGATCATAAATCAATAAAATGTTTGATGTTTTACAACATCACATCAGAAAAGTACTATTTGAAAATTTGATTCTAATCTCTAATACTTTAAAACACTTCCAGTGATGATACATTCACTTAAAATTTCGATGAATCATTATCCTTAATAGTCAAGTAAAATGCATAAAAATCCAAAATAAACAGGATATATACCAGATATGTGAACTACAAATAGCATATCTTCTACATTGAAAAACCTTCGTGAGGCTGGTGCTGTGACGTAGCAGATAAAGCTGCCACCTGCAGTGGCAGCATCCCATACAGGCGCTGGTTCAAGTCCTGGTTGCTTCACTTCCGATCCAGTTCTCTGTTATGGCCTGGGAAAGCAGAAGATAGCCCAAGTACTTGGGCCCCTGCACCCATGTGGGAGACCCACAAGAAGCTCCTGGATCCTGTCTTTGGATCAATGCAGCTCCAGACGTTGTGGCCAACTGAAGAGTGAACCAGTGGATGGAAGACCTCTCTCTCTCCCCCTCTCTCTCTACCTTTCCTCTCTGTGTATAACTCTTTCAAATACATAAGTAAATCTTTAAAAAAAAAAACCTTTGGAATTAATCTTTGTTCAACTAGTCAAATTATCAATGAGCCTAACAGAACTGACTGACTTTTAATACATAAAGGGATGTGGTTACAGTTTTTTAATTTACTCCCTTCAATTATCTTCTTCCACTCTTGAAACTAACTCCGTATAATAAATTATTTTTCAGGGATGGTGCTGTGGCATAGTAGGCTAAACCTCCTCCTGTGGCACCGGCATCCCATATGGGTACCAGTTCAAGTACCAGCTGTTCCTCTTCCACTCCACCTCTTTGCTTACAGCCTGAAACATCAGTGGAAAATGGCCCAAGTGTTGGCCCCTGTACCCATATAGGGTACCTAGAAGGAGCTCCTGGCTCCTGGCTTCAGATGGGCTCAGCTCTGGCCACTGCAAGCGACCATTTGGGTAGTGAATCAGAGGACTGAAGACCTTTCTCTCTCTTTCTCTCAATGTAACTCTACCTTTCAAATAAATAAAATCTTTAAATAAAAAATAAATTACTTTTCTTGATCTAAATGATGCTAGTATTTTGTTCCTCTTAAGAAATGTGGGTTCAGGTAAAGCTCCATCTAATTTAATTTCTTTTTTTAAAAGATTTATTTATTTGAAAGTTACATAGAGCAAGGAAGAAAGAGAAAGAGATCTTCCATCTGCTGGTTCAGTCTCCAAATGGCCACAACAGCTAGGACAGAAGTCAGGAGTCAGGAGCTTCTTCCGGGTCTCCCAGGTAGGTTCAGGAGCCCAAGCACTTGGGCCACCTTCTGTTTTCTCAGGCACAGTAGCAGGAAGCTGCATTGGAAGTAGAACAGCTGGGTCTCAAACTGGCACCCATATGGGATGCTGGCATCACAGATGACGGCTTTACCTACTACATCACAATGCTAGCTCCTAATTTCTTAGTATGATATTCTAAGCCAAGCTTTCTTAAATAACAGAGTACTGAGAACTCTCTGAAGAAACTATCCCAGTTATAATCCTAGTTACCAACTTTCACGTGGACCACAACAGTAGTCTCCTAACTGGGCTTGTACTTCTGCTCTTGGCTCTTCAGTCTTCACATAGCAGCAGCGGAATGGGCATTTTATAGCAATACTACTTCAATTCCAGTGATGGCTATGAAAGATGTTAATACTACGATTGTGGAATACTCTGTACTATTTTGCAAAAATTCTGTTTAGTCTCACCTTATAGCAAAATAGGTTTTTTTTTTTTTTAATAAATCCAATGGTTTCCCTTCATGCTTAGAATAAAACATGAGTATAAAGTCCTTACAAATGCCTTTCAAAATCTAACTAGGAGCCCCTGTGTATCTCTAATAGCTCTTCTTTTGTGTTTCTCCAAAGTCACTCAGTAGTTGCCACACTGGTTTTCCTGCTTTGTTCGTCAAATTCACCAGGCTTGTTCCCCACCTCAAAACCTTTACCCATGCTTTTTCTCACATCTGGGATATTCTTCGCCACTTGGCATAGCTCATTCCCTTGCATCCCTTCTGCTCAGTGAAGGCCACTGTTGAGTATCTAAAATAACACTCTATCTAAAATAATCTCCTTGCCCTTACTAACTCCTTATCCTGTTTCTTATTTCTTCCTACCATTAGTTTCCAAAAAATATAAATTATTTGCTCACTTTAATTGCTTGTTGTCAACTCAAATTTAAATTCCACAAGGGCAAGAATATTGGCACATACTAAGTACACTATAAACAAATGATCTTCAAGCTTCCTAACATAAAGATCATGTAGTCTTAATTTTAAAGTCTCATTGCTGATTACAAATGAATTTGACTCCAGTAAAAATTCCTATCTCAGATGAGTTTCTATTCTAACACATAAGAGTAGTAATTTAATCCTTTGAATAAATCCTCGAAGTTTGGCAAAATATTTCATATGCCCTTCTAAAATAGGAAAATAACAGAAAGAAGTAGGTGTCTGTTAGTGGCATAGCTAAGTGGTTAAGCTGCCACTGACACCTGTGATGCCATAGACACTGGTTTGGTTCTGGCTGTTCCACTTCTGATCCAGCAGAAAAAGTACCAAAAGATGGTCCAAGTACCTGGGCCCTGGAAGAAGCTCCTGGCTCCTGGCTATCGGATTTCAAAGCTCAAACCCCTCTTCAATGCAGTTCAACATTCAAATTGTCATTCCATAGGACAAAAGTAGTGCAGGAGCAAGCAAAGTTCAAGTTCCATTTTCTTTTCAGAAAGTATACTTGTATTTAACTGCATTCTAATAGATCTCACAGATTCAGATTTTTAAGAACTTTCTTATTCAACTCCTTTGTTTTACATATTAAAGTGTTTTTTTCAAGTTTACATTGATAATCACCTATTCAATTAATTCTGAAATGCAAAAAGAAACATCTTACACTGTTAAGAACTTAAGGGCAAAGAAAATGAATTAAAGGCTATGTACACGCCCTTTGAAACAGAATTTTGTTGCACCTCTCATTAAGAGTTCAGGGGCTAGCTGTAGTGGGTAATGCTGCCAACCTGTGACACAGGCATTTCACATGGACGCCAATCCGAGTCCTGGCTGTTCCACTTCCAATCTAGCTCTCTGCTAGTGGCCTGGGGAAAGTAGCAGAAGATAGCCTAAGTGTTTGGGTCCTTGCCACTCACATAGGGGACAGGAAGAAGCTCCTGGTTCTGTCTGTCTCAGCCCCAGACATTGCGGCCCTCTAGGAGTAAAACAGCGGATGGAAGATCGATCTCTCTGTCTTTCAGTGACTCTTGACTTTCAAGTAAATGAATAAATTTAAAAAAAAAAAAAAAGAGCTGTAATGCATTTCTTTCCTCTTTCAATCTTAGCTAGCCCTGTGACTTGCTCTGACCAACAGAAAGTAGTGTAAATGAAATAGTATTGCTTATAAGGCTAGGGTTTAATAAGCTTACACCTTCCAATTTTGCTCTTTTCAAACACTGCCCTCAAGAATCAGGTGTGAATAAGCCTGAGGAATCATACCACATACAGAGAGTTTAGCAACCCCCGTCCAAGGTGGGCCCATCTCCCTCCCAGCTGAACAAAGCAATAACCTGGAGCTAATGAAAGGCAGAGGAACTGTCCAGTCAACCCACAAAATCTTAAGTAACAACCTGCTGTTTTAAGCCACTAGGTTTTATGGCAGTCTATTATATAGCAACAGGTAAGTGAAACAATATAAGGTTCAGTAATACAAATTAAGATAGTCTCTATTTCATTACCTGAACACATTAACTTGTCTCAGCTAAAAATCTTCAAAATGTAACTGTAAGATTCTGATTGCAAAATGTTCAAATTAAAGGAAACATGAAATTAATGTTATCAGTACTAGCAAATCACTAATTGTATGCTCCCCTAAAGTGGAGTTCATCAAATGTAACATTTTTGTATAAAAAATTATATTAATGAGTACAACTTAGCTCATTAAATGGCACCATTTTCCATTACAAATAAAAATATAAATGAGATAGCTCCTTTACATTTAATTTTCACAATATTAAAACATCTTTCTAATATATGATTACCCTGCTTTCACCAGAGTATACTTAGATATGAATCAGGTTTTTCTTACTGATTTGATGTAATCATTGTAACCAATAATTATATTGAATTATTTATGTCAAGATAGCCACAGGAGCTATTGACATATGCAAGGTACTCCAACATTAAATAGTCTTTGCTACTCTATTTCTTTAAAACTTTTTATCAGACAGGCAGAGAATGACAGAGAGCTCCCATATGCTGTTTCACTTCCCAGATGCCCTCAACAGCTGGAGCTGGGTCAACCCAAAGCCAGGAGCCAAGAGCTAGGAACTCAGTCTGGGCTCCCTCATTAGGGGGAAGGTCCCAATTTCTTGAGCCATCACCTGCTGCCGCCCAGGGTGCTCAATAGCAGGAAGCTGCAATCAGGAGCAGAGCTAGGAACTCCGACACTCTGATATAGGATATGGCATCTTAACTGGTGTCATAACTCAAGGCCAAATATCCATTTCCACAACACTTGCTAAAAGTTTTACTTTTCTGTCTGCCAATTATCATTTGCTCCATATGAGAATATGTTTTAATGTACATACAGTGTTAAAAAACATACTTGTTAAAATTTTGGCTCAGTAAACTCAACAACCTTAGTAGTAAGAGAACCAAAATGCTTTTCTCTGAATAAATCATTTATTACAGAATACCATTTGTTGTTGCTCAAACTCACTTTCTTTTTATAGTTTAACTGAGGTACAGTTTACATATTATAAAATCTACCCATTATAAGTGAACAATAATTTTAGTAAATTTATAGAGCTCTGAAACCATTAAAACCCTAGTTGACTTCAGAACATTTTCATCATCCCTTCAACACTATCCAATTTCAGAACATTTCCATCATCCCCATGCCCATTTAGTTAGCCCCACTCTCACCCTCGGCTGTAACATGACTACTGGTTTGCTTTCTGTCTCACTAAACTTGCCCTGTCTATACATTTCCTATAAAACAGAATCACACAATACGTAGCTTTTTACAAATGCCTTCTTGCACACAGCCTGTTTTTGACTTTCATCCACATTGTATCACATAGCAGCAGTCTTTCGCTTTTAATTGCTTAACAGTATTAACACTAAATGTATATACTACATTTTGTTTATTTGTTTATCACAGGAATTTGAACTGTTTCAGTTTGGTGCTATTAGGAGTAATAAATACCACTGTAAACATATCTTGGGGTAGAAATTATTTGCATTTCTCTTGGGAAGATTCCCAGGAGTAAATCTAATTTCTCTTAAATTCTCAGATGTGACTCAAAGAGATAAGTAACAGGAAAAGTGACCTCTGGATAAGTGAAGAATCACTATAATCATGTATTATTCATATAGTCAACAAATATACAAGTATATTATATTGTCAGCCTCTGTGGGAGGAGTTAAAGTAAACTGGACTAAAACACTGATTCTGCCCTAAATGAACACCCATCTAGTGAGGGGCAGATGTAAACATGTACAGGAGACTTCCACATTTTTTTTAAATAAATATCCAGTTTTAAAAGCAGGTTATAGGGGCTAGCACTGTGGAATAGTGAGTAAAGCCACCTGCAGTGCCAGCATCTCACAATGGCGCCAGTTCAAGTTCTGGCTGTTTCACTTCCAATCCAGCTCCCTGCTACTGTACCTGGGAAAGCAGAGGAAGATGGCCCAAGTGGTTGGGCCCCTACACCCACATGGGAGACCTGAAGAGGCTCCTGGCTCCCAGCTGCAGCCATTGCGGCCATTTAGGAAGTGAACCAGCAGATGGAAAACATCTCTCTCTGCCTCTGCCTCTCTCTAACTCTGCAAAAAAAAAAGCAGATTATACTATAACTTCAAGGTGCCCTAAGTGAAAAATTCAAAGATAGTGAAAAATTGTAATAATAAATTCCCACATGTCAAGACAAAGGCCCTCATCAACTGGCAATAACATGAAATAGGTAAAAATAATACAACTACATAATAGTATGATGATGACCACAGTAAGAAAAGTCAGAACTTCTAAGAATGTTAAGAATGGTGAGCAAGTTAGGAAAGTTAAGAGTCTATAATTGAGATGGCACTCATGGATTATTTTTGATATATGAATACATGACAAAGGGAATGAAATCTGATGTTAACTTTCCTCAAGGCAAGCCTTGAGGAACAGGAACAAAGTTTATATTTAAGCCATTCTGGTTTCTCACTGGCTTTTTCAGCCATCTGTTGTTCTTGGAATATTTGGAAACAAGGTAGTATCAATGGGAGAATAATTTCCACTTAAAATCTCTAATACCCTAATTCCACTAATTCTTTGAATGCAGAGGGGCTTCATATATATTCATTCCACTATCCTTCTACTGTCACTCAGACTCTGGGAGGCAGGGGGGATGGCTCAAGTGACTGGGTCCCAACCATACACCTGGGACCTACAGATTCCAAGTCATCTCCGGTCTTTACCCCTAGCCCAGTCCTGGCCACTGCAGGTATTTGGGGAGTGAACCAGTGTATGGCAGCTCTATCTCTGTCTCTCAAACAAAAAAAAATTATTTACATATTTTTAATTTTTTTCCTAGTTATTCTTCCTGGTTTTAACTTCTATTCTCCTACACACTATTTCCAGCAATCAAAGTAATCAGTCATATCAGTTCATTCCTCTGTTACTGACTTCCAATGGCATCTCAACTCACTCACGGTAGTTAGAGGGGACTAGTGCTATGGCATAGAAGGTTAAGGTAATTAGCTAAAGTCCTTACTATGACTTAGAAAGCACTATATGATCTCTCTTGCAACCACTCTGATCTTATCTCTTACCACAGTCCCTCTCAATCACCTATTCCACTCATAATGGCCTTCTTTGTGTTCCTTGAACATGTCAGAGTTATACCCATTTTAGCATTTGGAGCTGCTATTTCTTCAGGATAGAACACTCCTCCCCCTCGCTCATGTCACTCCCTCATACATTCACATCTCTGCCCTAATGTCTCCTCAGTAAGGCCTTCCCTGGTCATTCTAAGAAAATTAGTATCTCCTCACTGCTCCAATTCATTTACCTTGTTTTGTTCTTCTTCCTAAAACTTTTTACCTGGTATTATATTTGTATTCATTTGCTGTTCATCTCCATCTAGTTAAACATACGCTCTATAAGAACAGAGACCACATCGGTTTGTTCACTGCTAGATTCCTCTCTCCCAGGAAAGTACTTGGTTCACAGAAGATAATAAACAAATATTTTAAATAAATGAATGATCAGTCTGTAAAGACACAATGGGAACATACCCATGCAGCACTTAACCCCATTTGAAAGAGTCAGGAAAAGCTTCTCTGACTACTGACTTCTAAATGAAGACTGAAAGACAAGTAGAAGTTGGCCTTGGAAAAGAATATGGAAGACAGAGGCTATTCCACATAGTGAAAGCAGCAAAGGAAAGGTCAAGAGGCAACAGACAGCATGGCAATTTGTGCCATACAAGTATATAATACCATTATATAATAAAACATTCCTTAAAATAAAAGACAATTAAATATAGTTTCTGCATATTCTACATTACACCCATAGTTGACAATTAGCTCTAACACAACATATCATTCTGTATTCTTGTGGCTGGCCTAAGACATTGACAAACACATTTAAAACATGGTGAGTACAAGGAATAATAATAAAAGAAACGAATTTTCACAACATTATAGCTTCTTTTACTATCTTTTATTTATGATCTTGTCAAATAAACCTTTGGTCTGCCAAGAAAGGTACTATTAAATGTGCCATAAAGAAACAGTAAGATATCATGCTAACTACTCAAAAGGCTAAAAGTGACTAAAGGCCTTAAAGAAGGGACAAAGAAACAAAAGATAAAGGTCAGCAGATGATTAGGTACTGATAATGCCCTTTGCTGCTATCAAGAGCATCATTATCACCACTGTAGCCAAAGGAAATGGCCATTAATTATTTGAAAAGTAGCCGAAAAACTATCATTAGTGGCACGATACAAACTCAAGAAACTTAAACAAAATGGAAAAATGATTTAAGATGCCTGAAATGCATATCCTTAGGGGCTATGCTATGAAACCCCAGTTTAATACTCATTGGCATGATTATTTCCAGAAAAGTATAAAGTATCCTTGAATTGAAGAGATTATGTCTTTAGTTTGGTATGACTAGAACAGATGGTACAAAATATTTACACAGTAATGTTTTAAAAGCACAGGTAGGATAGGAAAAAAAGATTTTTAAAATAAATGTGCTTTGGAATCATATGAAATAATGTTGATAATATGGAGAAAATGAAAAGAAATTCATTCTTCCATAAATTACATGAAAAATTTTAGGGGATTTTAAAACTCATGATAATTCGGTATGAAAGATTGAATAAATTAAAACCATTACACTAAAGACAAGAAAGAAATATATCCAAGATGAAGGCTATGCAGCAGGCTCATATATACTCTTCAGATTGAAATTACAAGACGGACAGCTAAGAGGAGAAAGTATTTCAGAAAAAAGAGAAAATGTAAATGAAAGTGCTATGTTATTAGGCTGGATAGTTTTAATACCAGAAAGGCACATAACTGTAATTCCAGAGAGTTACAGTTTAACAATGAAACACATCAAACCGTGAAATAATTTTAAGCAACGGATAAAATTTAGGAAGAATTCATTTCATTTTGATGGTAACAATATTATGTCTTAAAGTCCAAGATGTGAAAATAGAGTGAAGCAACACAAACCAATACTCAGTTTATCACTAGTTTTTAAGAATCAGCCAGCATATAATGCAATCTCAGAACACTGTATAAAAGTTAAAACTCTCTCTTTTACTAAGTTACTTTTAGTAATAATATCATTAATGAAATATATTTGTATAGCTTTACAAAAAAGTACTACTTTTCCTCAGCTAAAATTAACACAATAACTTTAAAAGGATATCAATAAGCGTGGGTCCTGACATAAATATAAGCCAGCATTTGAATACAAGTGACCACTGACAAAGTTAAAAGTCAATTAAGAAGGTTCATTCATTCATTAAACACTTATTTAGTGTCTCTAATATGTCAGTTACAAGGAATAAAATGGTGTTTGGAAACAGATTCTAATGCTATCTCTCTGAACCAACCTTATTATGTTATGATGATACTTTGAATTTCTTTACATATATCTGCAAGCTATTTCAAAAAACAGTATTTGTTTCACAGGACCTTGAATACTGTATTCCTTGAGAGAGGAGATAACAATACCTATAACATATTCCTCTTAATTTGAAAATATATAATTTATACAAATACATAGATATAATTTTCAAATGACAATGGTTTGAGTTCTATTCTGGAATCCCTGTATCACTCTTGTGGCTCTCTCCTCACCAAAAATGTCCTTATTCTTACAGACTCCATGGCCTAATTCAACATATATAGGATCATAATTTATATTTTCCCATTGATTAAGGAAACAAACCCAAAATATTATACTAAAATGTACAATTCCACAGGCAAATTCTATAAAAAACACTTTCGTGCCAGACAATTACATTGTTTCAAAAAACACAAACTAGCTTTTATATGTAAATATAGCAAAGGATGAAAGAGAAAAACGTTAAATTAAAAAAGTCTGGGCCGGCGCCGCGGCTCACTAGGCTAATCCTCTGCCTTGCGGCACTGGCACACCGGGTTCTAGTCCCAGTTGGGGCGCTGGATTCTGTCCCGGTTGCCCCTCTTCCAGGCCAGCTCTCTGCTGTGGTTAGGGAGTGCAGTGGAGGATGGCCCAAGTGCTTGGGCCCTGCACCCCATGGGAGACCAGGATAAGTACCTGGCTCCTGCCATTGGATCAGCGCAGTGCGCTGGCCGCAGTGCGCCGGCCGCGGCGGCCATTGGAGGGTGAACCAACGGCAAAGGAAGACCTTTCTCTCTGTCTCTCTCTCTCACTGTCCACTCTGCCTGTCAAAAAAAAAATTTTTTTTTAAAAAGTCTGGAAAAAATCAGTAAGAAAAGTTTTAACATACACTTGAACATGTACTTAAAATGCCTTTTAGAAAATCCTAGCGCAATAACATTTATCTATTAATAAAGAAAGAAAGGGATTTCTATTTTCTTCATCTGGGAAAATCATAAGATTCCACTCTATGTATTCTTAAGTGACCTAAGAGAAATAGGAGAAATAAATTACATTTGACATTTAGACTTTCAAAATAAAAGAAGATATCATATTATATATAAATCGGATGATTTCTCAGCTTTGAAATTCTTAAATAAGATCTACTAAAACACATAGCCTGACACTTGGTAGACATGCAGTAAGTGGCTGCAATAATCAAAAAACTGGTATGGCTTTTCTTCATTTTAAATTTTATTTAATCAGCCTGCTTTGAAGTATATGAGGATTTAGTTAAACATCAATACCCAGAAAGAAAAAAAAGTAACTGATTCCTTGGTCCCAGATTTTCCCCAAATTCAGAATTTTAAGTATAGAACTTTAAAACTGGTCGCAAAGGGGTCTGAACAACTTAGTAAAAATATCTCCAACCCTACTATTTTTCAACAATGTCGGACTTTGTTGTATAGCAGACAGGTATGTATTTATGGCTTCTAATGGGATTAAAAAGGAAGGGGTGAGGACAATCACTGAAGAAACAAAAAATTTTTTTAGGCTGCAAAGTAAGATTATCATTTTCATACTAATTCCAAAAATACACCTTATTGAATTTTCACCAGAAACCATCTCTCTCTCTATGATTGCCTTTTCTGAAATTGGGAACAAGTTGTATGACATGAATCAAAGTAGAAATATTGCTAACCTTGATCCTTAAGATAAAGTAAGCCGGCTATGTGGCACATGTGAGGGCTTGATATCAATACCATTTCCACAGTACACTTAAGTAGCTAGAAATCTACAACCTCCTATCAATCTCAAATGCTACTCATTTCCAGTCTTTAAATCTCCATTAACTATTTATCTACATTTTAAAAACCGTAAAGCTGAATTATTCACTTCTCATTCCCTCACCCAACTGGCTAAGAATCTCTCACCAAGATCTCAGCCAGTCCACATCAAAACTGAGATCATGAGGCTTCACAGATACCCAGGACATCAAATTGCAGCAGGTAAAAAACAAAGCAAAACAAAAATACCACAATACACACAATGGCCAGAATGGCCATAAGACAAAACTTAGGCTTTGTAAACAATCAGAATAAACGTATCTACAAGCAGTTGAAACATTTCAACAGCACTGTACAACTCATTATATATTTAAACGAAACTACCACTTGATTCAGCAATCCAGCTTCTAGGTATGTGTGTGTGTGTGTATAAACAAATATCCATGCCCCCCGCCCAGTAAAAAACTTAAGCATGCATCAACTCATAAATGGATAAATAAAATGTGGCATATCCACACAATGAAATATTGCTTGGCAACTTAAAAATGAAATACAGTATATGCTACAAGTTGGATATACTTTGGAAAACTTTATTCAATGTGACAAAAGCCTATCACAAAAGACCAAATACTATATGATTCCACTGAAATGAAACCTGCAGAATACAAACACAGAAAGAAAGCAGGTTAGTGTATGCCTAAGGCTGGTGCTTGACAAGACATCAGGAGTAGCTGCTAATGAGTGTAGTTTATTTATGAGGTGATAAAAATGTCCTAAAAATCGACTGGGGTGTTGAATGTATAATTGTGAATATACTAAAAACCACTGAACTGTACATGTCAGAGTGAATTGTATAAGAAATGAGTACCAATATAGCTGTTAACAAAAGTACCAGTTTTATGCTTCAAAATTTGAGAAGGAAAGTAAAATACAATACAAAACAAAAAGCAGCATTAAATATAAACAGTTTGTGAAGCATACCAACAACTGGTTAATTGGTCTTGACAAAAAAATTTACTGTTACAAAATAGTGAATGTATATATAATCTTGCTAATTTTCTAAGAAAAGAATTCATATTACGGACTATCTGAATGAAAATTTGCATACAAATACATATACAATAGAATTCAGGAAAGCTCATTTATGGAAAATGGGCTTACTTCACATTTTCCATGAACACTTTGAAGTTCCCTAGTACAAACTGAGGAGTTCACATCACAAAGAGAAGTATATATAAAATTAAAGTAACATAGACTGGGCCAGCATTGTGGCATAATGGGTTAAGCCCCTGCCTGCAATGCCAGCATCCCATATGGGGCACCAGTTGAGTCCCTGCTGTTGCACTTCTGGTCCAGCTCCCTGCTTATGTATCTGGAAAAGCAGTGGAAGATCGTCCAAGTCCTTGGGTCCCTGCACCCAGACAGGAGACATGATGGGTCTCCTGACTACTGGCTACAGTCTGGCCCAGTCTGGCTTTTATGGCCATTTGGGGAGTGAACCAGAGGAAGAAAGATTCTCTCCCTCTCTTTCTCTCTCTCTACAACTCTTCCAAATAAATAAAATAAATCTTAAAAAAAAAAAAAGCAAGATAGACTATCATAAAATCTTACACTTACAGTGAGTCTGTAATCACTCAAACAAGTTAGCCAAGTAATGTTAATAACTAAAAATAAGTTTCACACACACAGAGAAACAGTGTTCTTAAGAAATGCATGATCTGAATCACCCATTTTATAATCAGAAACTAATTGTGATGCCTTAATATACCATTATAAAACACAATCTTCTATAAAATAAAGCCTCTACTAACCTATTCTCCTAAAAACTGGAAACTTCAAAATAAAATTATTTAAAACAGACTAATTTTCCTTCCACATTAAAATGTTTTTAAGTAAAAGTGGTATCAACAAGCTAAATACAAATTTCCAATGAACATATGATTTCAGAAAACAAACAGATGACAATTTCTTTTAAATAGAATGTCACAAAAGCAGGGAAATCTACACAAGAGGAAATTCCTAGGCTAAATATGTGCATAAAGCAAGGATTATAACATGAGATATCAAAGAAAAAGTAAAAGGAGAAGATATGTAGAAAATCTCCAAGTCAACAAAATATATGAAAATGCCATAAGCTGAAAAGTCAGTCCCATTTTCTAAATTAGTTATTTATACAAGTTATTATAAGGAACTATCAAAGAATATATAAACATACTAGGAGTGCTCTGAATATGACTTTACTTCAAAACACCAAGAAAGAACTTTCCAGCATGAAAATAGAAATCCTAACACCATCATCTTGTTATATTACCTAATTTTCAGAAGTGATTTTGTCAACTATGAAAATACTACAGAAACAAACATATTTTACACTAAACACATCTAAATGCTAAAAATAATACAAGCTCCATGAAGACATTTAATGACTACAAAAGAATGTTAAGTTTATAACTATATGAACAAAACACACCAGGTATTCATACAAATATTTCGAACCGTGTATACGTATCTATTACCTTACTCCTGCTGCAATTCGAAAGGGAATAGATGTGTAAGAAATTAAGATCTTATTGTTTCTATAATAAAATGGCAATAAAGCTGAATCCCTTTTCCCAGTAACTAAGATAAAATCATCTCTAAGAGCTCTTAATCAATGTATATAATCTTTATACAAAATAGAAAGAATTAGATAAAGAGTTAGTTACTACAAGCACTATACTGACCACTCTTTTGCTTGCAGTTGGCTAAAACCAAGCAATAGAAAACTTTAGATGACTTACATTGTTGTTGCGGGTTTCTACAGCAGGGAATTTTCTGACTATGAATTTCACAGCAGATTCCAGGTTTTTGTCAATAAGGTAAGATGGTTTGGCCTTGGGATCTCCACATGCCTATAAAACAACAGTAATAAAAAAAGTGAAATTCATCCTTCTAAAATCAAGGAATAGCAAATCTGTAATCAGAAATTAGAAAGATATTCATTGTTTTTGGTGAGCAGGTGATAAAATGAATAGGCAAAGTGCAGGGATTGTCACAGCTGAGATATGCAATGGGAGACAGTACAGAGATGTTCTTCTACTGAAAAAAATGCATGGAAAGTTTCAAAGCAGTTAGCGCAGAACAGCAGTGAAGGAAAAAGCTCAAACCTAAAAAAAGGAAAAGAAAAAAATTCTTGGTTTGAGGTAGGATTGTATTCATCTGAAGCTAATAAAATATTAAAAATTAAATATTCAGTAGACTGGACATGTTTTTTTTCTAAGTGTTATAAAATAAAAGCTTATATCTAAATGTCTTTTCCAAAATGTTTTCCTCATTCACTTTAAACATTTTAATACAAGAGCCCTAGTTCAAATGAACTGGAAGCTGCTAAGATTGTCTTGATAATGCTAACGTGTGTTGCCTCTGAACATCTGAGTTACAACACGGTTTTCCATCATACCAGCAGCACTTTAAACAATGAATCTGCATCTGTTTTATATCTCATAAGCTCAGAACAAATGGAAATGTTTACACTTTGACCACATCAGCAGTACAGCATTTTCTGCAGTGAATTGTAAACCACTATACAATTATAGGGTGTTACTAGGAAGAACGTTTTACCTCGACTATTAGCAAGACAGAATATAATCTTGAATACTGTTCACTAATGGTTTCATTATGTGACATTTAATTAACTGCTTCCTAGTGAGCTTTATTTCTTAGGGAATTACTAAAATCCTAACATTCCTATTTAACTTTTTATTACATTTTTAAAAGAATATGTCTTTTAAAAAGTTATATCTGCCTTCCATGTATGAGAAAATACAGTACTGCAATTTAGTATTGTTTCATTATTTACTATGACTATGTTGTGGATTGCAGAAAGAGAAGTTATGAAACATGAAACTGATCTGAAAGCGGGCAAGCGGGCAGAGGGAAGGTGAAAAGCTTTGCAAACCTTCCAAACTTGTCCTTGCTGGGGAAGCATTGTAACAAAAAGAGAGAAAATTACGTGTAAACAATGATTGTCAAACTAATGCCATACTTTTTTTAGTAGAAAACTTATGCACTGCAGACTATGAATAACAAAACAAGTTAAAACTATATGGTGCTACAATTTTAAAGGTATTCTATGTAGCAAGTTTTAGAATACAATAGATTTATAATAATTTATACTAGTCACATATATTTAAATACTACTGTGTAAGTGTACAACCATGTCAGTCAGTACCTTGGTGCTCTTTCTAAACCAACATAAAGTAATTCTAAAAAGAAGGAAAATAAAGACTACATGCAGTTATAAAAACAGGAGCAATACCATCAGCAAAATTTTACATACCTTAAAAAGAAACGGTAGCCAAGAATAAAAATAAATCGTTATTGGAAGACTTTTGTACTTCAGCTAATATTAAAACTATTTTTTAAGTATCACCTAACTTCCTTTCAAGCAACAGTATAAAAATCAATGCAAACATTCCTATATTTTCTAAATGGAAATAGGAATGCAGTAAAAAAAATTCTAATATTAAGCATAATTAGATAAAACAAAATTAATTTTAAGAAATTTAGAACTTTGTAATCTTTAAATCAAATCAACAGAAGGGTACTATGTAAATTCCACTTCAATATTATCATATTAATATATATCTGACTTTTCCTCAGAGTACGCTATCACTTCTTTAAAATAATATCTCTTATAAATTAACCTTCCAATCTATTTTTTCCCAAAATACAATAAAATAACTAAAAACCACACAGCTAAGAGTTTTCCCAAACAGAAATTGCTACAGATTAACATTTTCTTATATCAATGGCACAATGAAAATCAAGTTTCATAAACATGCCTGAGGTAGTGCGGAATCCTAACATGATTCTAAATTCAGTTTTTTCACGATATTTACTGCCCTTCATATTTTAATTATTTTAAAATTCAGCTATCCATTCTAACAGTACTATTGACTATCAAATAATGCAAATATGAGTAACTTTACTCACTTCCCATGATCACAAATTGTACTGCATGAGAATTTAATCCACTAAAGAAATGTGTGTATATAGACACACACAGTTTTTCCTTCTTACAGTGAAAACAAAAGAATGGAATTTCATTTCAATGAAAAAAATAAAAGGTTATATAATCTGCTTTCCTTGGACTTGCTTTGCCTTTTTCCACACAGTGGTTTACAGTATAAACATACTATAGAGGAAGGCAGGATGTCATGAAGTCTAAAAACAGACTCTGGAATAAAACCAGCTGGATTTTGATCTTCACTAGCCATGGGACCTTGAATGTATTACATAACATCTCCTAGTCTAAGTTTCTTCATCTGTCAAATGGGGAAAATTAATACTTACCTCATTATGAGGATTTGAAGAGGGATAATCCAAGTAAAGCATTTAGCAAAATGACTGGCACATAAGTGCTCCAAAGATGTTAGCTGTTGTTAATTACAGCTACAATAATGTTGATAATAATAATCATCCAAGTAAAAGTCTAATATAAATAGTAATCATAGCAATAATCACCTTTATCATAATATTCAGAACTAGCAATTTAGTGTTAAGTTCCTTTCATGACTACAATTCCCCCTCTCGATCAGATATTCCCCTTATTCATGCTAAGTCTAAATGCTTGTTGTACCTAGAGAAAGAGTTTACCCTAATAGTTAAGAGAATGAGTTTTAAGATGGGCAGTCCATGTTCAAATCCTAGCTCCAGCACTTCCAGCTGGGTAACCAAGAGCAATGATTTTTACCTCTTTGCCTCAGTTTCATGTATTAAACAGAAGATAATAGTTATAATATATCCTAAAAGGTTTGTGTGCTTACTACTTGAACATGTTTATCTAGAATTTTTGTAAGAATATTTCGCATATCATGAGTACTCAAAAAATACCAACTAAAAAATACAAGGTTTGCAGATGCTACACAAAGTATTGGACCTCATTTTATATTTTCTAAGATCAACGTACTTGATTTGTTTACTTAATATCAACAGAGATATCTGTATAAGGCAAAAAAGACAAAATACTAAGGCAAAAAAGAAAAAGTACAAGAAAAACTAAATTATGAGGTGACTAAAAGTTATCATCTGGGTAAAACACGACCCAGTTAAGAAAGTTCTACCATTACACTAAAGCAGTACAGGAAAATTTCAACTAACAAAAAGGGTCAGTTTATAAAGATAAATCTCTCTCACTGCAACAAAAATTTCATTTTTAGGACAAAGAAATCATACAAACTTGAATTTCAGGATATAGGCAGCTATTGGTACACACAGAGCTGCATTTTATCCAAAAACAGCTATAGTATTTCAAAAAATTAATCTTTTACTCTTAAAATTATCACCCATTCAGGAAACCAATTTTAAAAACAATATATACTACTATACTTAGCCATCATTACATTTTTTAGACTAATAACATTTCAAAAAGGCTTATCACAAAGACAGAATCAAAAATGTTTAACAAGTTACCAATTATGTTAAATTTTTAAACTTTTTAAGGAGAATTTTAAATATTTTAAATTTAAATTTTGAAATTTTAAATGCTTATCATTAAAATTCTAACCTCTTCTATCTGCTCTCTACCCCCTAACAAAAAGATGACTCGTGTAAAATTGTATGTAAAACCCAAAATTTCATAGTCCCACCAAAAAAAATTTTCCACAAGACATTTCACGAGAAAGAAACTATATATTTGTGAACCACAGAATTTCAAAGAGAAAAGCTCCCCCCAATACTTTGTTCTACTTTATCCTAATTCAGAATGTTTTCATGACATAAAAAAAAACTATAATTTCACATTCCAAAAAGATCTAAAATGAATTTTAAATATTTAGATACACAGATTTCTAGTTCTCAAAATTGGAAATATATATTCTCTTTGAATATTCTAATATAATCTTCAAATTAAAAAAAAAAAAGGTTACTGGCTAGGTGTTGTGACTCAGCAGGTAAAGCCCCTGCCTGGGATGCTGGAATCCCATAGTGGTGGCAGTTGAGTCCCTACCTGCTCCACTTCTGATTTGGCTCACTGGTGATGGACTGGGAAAACCGAAAGATGGCAAGGTGTTTAGGTCCCTGCCACCCATGTGGGAGACGCTGATGAAGGTCCTGGCTCCTAGCTTCAGCCTGGCCCAATCAGCCCTCGCTGTTGCAGACATCTGAGGAGCGAACCAGAGGATAGATCTTTCCGTCTCTCTCTTTCTCTCTCTAATCTGACTTTTGAATAAATAAATCTTAAAAAGCAAAAAAAAAGTTAGGAATATTTAATGTGGCAGGTAAAATTATAGTAATGTTAAAGGAAATATTTAAATATAAAAATTAAGAACCCTGTCTCTTAATCAAGTAGATCACAGTTTGTATGCTTTTAGTCAAGGTGCTTAACCTCTGAGCCTTGGTTACGTAATCCATAAACTGAGAACACATTATTACTACTTGCTTCATAGGCAGACTGTTAAAAATTTTTAAAAGACAAAATACAGTACATATAAACAGCTTATCTGGATACCCGGTATGTAGGTTCTGGGGCTGGGGCTGTGGCACAGTGGGTTAAGCCATTGCGTGCAGAACCAGCATACTATATGGGTGCTAGTGCAAGTCCTGCCTGCTGTACTTCAATCCAACTCTGATAATGCACTTTGGAAAGTAGAGGAAGATGGCCCAAGTACTTGGGCCCCTGCACCCATGTGGGAGATCCAGATGGAACTCCTGGCTCCTGGCTTCAGCCTGGCCCAGCCCTGGCAGTCACTGCCATTTGGGGAGTGAGCCAGTGGATGAAAACACACACATGTGCTCTTTCAAATTAAAAAAAATTATAAATAATTATCTTCTCTTTTTAAAGATCAAACTTTCCAATGCATATGTCTATCTACAAAGAGCTTCTAATTATCAAAATAACATTTTCCATAAAATCAATTCCAGATCCTGTTAAGTGCCAATTCAGTATCTTCAAATTATTTTCTCACAAAACACAAACCTAATGTTATTACCAAATATAAAAGACAAAGATGTCTCAGAAAACCACAAAATTTTTATTTAGGTCACAAAATAAACCTCTGACTAGAAACATAAAGACTATGTTTTATACAACTTTAAAACAAATCTCTTTTTAAAAAAAAAATTTATGTATTTATTTATTTGATAGGCAGAGTTACAGATTGGGGGAGAGCGACACACACAATAGAGTGAAAGTGAGAGAGAGAGAGCGAGAGAGTGTGAGAGCGAGAGAGTGAGAGAGAGCCAGAGCGAGAAGCTTTCACTTCATTCACTCCCCAAATGCCCCCAACAATAGGGCTGGGCCTGGCAAAAGCCTGGAGCCTGCAATTCCATCCTGGTCTCCCACATGATTGGCAGGGGCCCAAGCACCTGGGTCATCTGCTACTGCTTTCCCAGGCACACTAGCAGTGAGCTGGATAAGAAGTGACACGAAACGGTGCTCATAAGGGATGCTGCTGTCACAAGCAGTTGCTTAACCCACTAACAATGTTGGCCCCAATTTTCTTTTTATTATTATAAAATAATTTATCCCCAATACTATTTGTCATTCTGTTTTTGTAAAACAAATCTTTCTGCCATCCCACTACTAAACCCCCTTCCTGAGTTCTTTCCAAAAACTGTGTACATTATATAGTACAGCTTAACTTTACAGGGTTAATGATACAAAATTTTTCAAGAACTTTCTATTTGATGCTAAAAATACAACAAATATAGATTTTTTAAAAATCCAGGGCCAGAAATAAAGCCAGCGCCTTCAGTGACAGCATCCCATATAGGCACCGTATGTTACAGAGGCTGCTCCACTTTCAATCCAGCTCCCTACTATTGGCCTGAAAAAAGCAACGGAGGATGGCAAAAGTGTTTTGGTACCTGCCACCTACGTGAGAGACCTGGATGAAGCTCCTGTCTCCTGCCTGGCCCATGTTTGGCTACTGCAACCATGGGAAGTGAACCAGCGGATGGAAGATCTCGCTCTCACTTTCAAATAAACAAATGTTAAAAAAAAAAAACTCCTTTATTATTAAGCAACAATAAAGAAAAAACAAAACAATGAATACACAAAAAAGGT
The DNA here is from genome assembly GCF_964237555.1 of Oryctolagus cuniculus. NCBI lineage: Eukaryota > Metazoa > Chordata > Mammalia > Lagomorpha > Leporidae > Oryctolagus > Oryctolagus cuniculus. The sequence goes on along the minus strand of NC_091434.1, from coordinate 57,616,734 downwards.
AAGGAATAAGAATATTTACTATATTCAGTAGGCAATTTAGTAAATGAAACACCTGTGCTCTAGAAATTAAACCAACACTTAGAAAAGAAGGCTCGGTGCTGGCGCTATGGCCTAGTGGGTAAAGCCGCTGCCTGCAGTGCTGGCATCCCATATGGACACAGGTTCAAGCCCAGTTGCTCCACTTCCAATCTAGCTCCCTGCTATGGCCTGGGAAAGCAGTGCAAGATGACTCAAGTGCTTGGGCCCATGCATCCTCATGGGATACCCAGAGGAAGCTCCTGGCTCCTGGCTTCAGATCGGTGCAGTACCAGCCATTGCAGCCAACTGGGGAGTGAACCAACTGATGGAAGACCTCTTTCTCTCTCTGCCTCTCCTTCTCTCTGTGTAACTCTTTCAAATAAATAAATAAATCTTAAAAGAAAAAAACAAAGAAAGAAAGAAAAGAAGCCTCAAAGAAATTGAGTATCTTGCTCAAGATGTTAACAAATATAGCGGAGGGCAAGTGTAGATTAAACTGCCCCTCCAGACATCCACATCCTATATCATAGTATCCATGCTACTCTGAATCTAAGCTACTCTGCTTCTGATCCAGCTCTCTACTACTGCACCCAAGAAGGAGCAGATCATGGCTCAAGTATTTGAGTGAGTTGCTGCCACCCATCTGGGACACTCTGATGAAGTTCATGGCTCCTGGATTCAGCCTGACCCAGACTTGGCTGTTGTGGCCATTTGGGGAGTGAACCAGTGAACAGATATCTCTCTGTCTAAATCTTTCTGCCTTTCTTTTTCTTTCTCTTTTTTTTTTTTTTTTTTTTGACAGGCAGAGTGGACAGTGAGAGAGAGAGACAGAGAGAAAGGTCTTCCTTTTGCCGTTGGTTCACCCTCCAATGGCCGCCACGGCCGGCGCGCAGCGGCCGGCGCACCGCGCTGATCAGATGGCAGGAGCCAGGTACTTATCCTGGTCTCCCATGGGGTGCAGGGCCCAAGTACTTGGGCCATCCTCCACTGCACTCCCTGGCCACAGCAGAGAGCTGGCCTGGAAGAGGGGCAACCGGGACAGAATCCGGTGCCCCAACCGGGACTAGAACCCGGTGTGCTGGCGCCGCAAGGCAGAGGATTAGCCTAGTGAGCCACTGCGCCGGCTAAATCTTTCTGCCTTTCAAAAAAATAAATCATTAAAAAAAAAAAAAAAAACCTACTAACTGGCAGGACCAAAGATAAATTCATATCTAATTCCAAAATACTAGAAAAGGTTATTTAAAAACATATGCTCCACAAGAATAATGTATAAAAACAAGCTCCATTCTTTCTATATCTCACTGCTCAAAACCTTCATGGAGGCCAGCGCTGCGGCTCACTAGGCTAATCCTCTGCCTATGGCACCGGTACTCCGGGTTCTAGTCCCGGTAGGAGTATCGGTTCTGTCCCGGTTGCTCCTCTTCCAGGCCAGCTCTCTGCTGTGGCCCGGGAAGGCAGTGGAGGATGGCCCAAGTGCTTGGGCTCCTGCACCTGCATGGGAGACCAGGAGGAAGCACCTGGCTCCTGGCTTCGGTTCAGCGCAGCGCGCCAGCAGTAGCGGCCATTTTGGGGGTGAAGCAACCGAAGACCTTTCTCTCTGTCTCTCTCTCTCTCTCTCTCACTGTCTAACTCTGCCTGTTTAAAAAAAAAAAAAAAAAAAAAAAAAAAAACTTCATGTTCATGGAGTAACTAATATTCAGGTAAAAATCTAATCAGTTTAATTAGTTTTCTTTTTAATTCTAAACTATCTCAGCAATAAGACATAGCCCTTTGCCAAAATACTGAAGAACACAATTATTTATTTAATAAAATTAATTGAAAAAAAAATCAACAAAATATAAGGGGTCAATGTGAGAATGCTATTTGTAATGGCACAGAAAAGAAACCAGGCCCATCTGATTCATATTAGGGCAGACAAGCAAAATACAAAATGTGGCCAATTTATGCTAAACAGAGAAACTTAACTTTGACTAAGCAACAAGGAAACACCATAGTTTGTAAAGCAGGTTTTGCAAAATTAATGGTGTAGAAGGACTAAGACCTCCAGAATTTTCACTAGGCTGAAATTATTGTCTACAAAAAGAATAGTTATCACCAGAAATTACAGACTGTAAAAATTTTCTATCATTTTTCTAATTTTTAAATAATGAAATAATACAATATAGTGTGAAAGGTATTAATAAGTATGAGAAACCTACAAAGAGCAAAAGAAGCCTCCAATTCTAGTATCAATGGTTAAGTTCAATTCATTTTTTCCCCTATATATTATCTGTATTTTGACCAACCAATGTGCTTTAAATTTAGCACTTCCCCTTGAGCTTGGGTAGCTGTGAAAAAAAAAAGAAAGAAATCAATCCACTGCTAATGTTTAGATTAAAAGACTTGATAGGATGGGGCCGGCACTGTGGCGTAGTAGGTCAAGCCTCTTCCACCAGTGGTGCCAGCATCCCATATGGATGCCAGTTCAAGTCCCAGCTGCTCCACTTCCAATCCATCTCCCTGCTAGTGGCCTGGGAAAGCAGTGGAAGATGGCCCAAGTGCTTGGGCCCCTGCACCTATGTGAGAGACCAGGAAGAAGCTCCTGGCTTCAGATCAGCCCAGCTGAGGCTATTGCAGCCATCTGGGGTGTGAACCAGAGCATGGAATACCCTTTTCTCCCTCTCTCTGATTGTAACTCTGCCTCTCAAATAAACAAATAAATCTTTAAAAAAGAAAACAAAAAAAGAGGCTTGATAGGAGACTACACTAAAATCATTGGAAAAGCTTTCAAATTATTACAATTTCATTAACAACTTCTTAACTAATTCCAATAAAAGCAGAGCTAAAGAAATTATGGTTATTGTTCTGCAGGCAAAAGTTATGGGGAAACCATGAACTCAGAAAAACTTCGCTCTCAGTTCTTTTCCTGAAATGCCCGCCTGCTCTGCCAGGTGTACTTTCTTCATTAAACATGGCTAACAGGCTTACTGCTAGGAGAAAAAAAATAAATGCAGCCTAGAAAGGTTAAATAATTTTTTTAAAGCTAAAAGAAAAAAAAATAGTATTAAACCTTTACCTAGAATCTAGGTCTTTCAACCTACAGACTATCCTACAAGTATGGAGAACGTTTAGAAGATACAAGTATAGAAAAGTTTAGAGGAACAATGCATGTAAGAACATTACCAGGGTATTTAATAATCATATATTTTATATCTTTATATACGTTAGCAAACAAAAATTCTGGGCTCTGAAACACTGACTGGCTCTGAAACACAGACTGGCTAGTCCTTGTCAACACCTGACTAAAGCTTTCTTTGTACTTCAAAACCAAGCACAAACATAACTACCTCGCTTTCCCATCTCTCTCACATTGGAATTTTTAACTCTCTTCTCAAGATGCCCGTACTCCTACTTATCCACTACATTTTAGTTATCTATACACCTTTCACCCCTACTAAGATTCAAAACACTTAGCACTAGAGTTTTTTTTTTGTTTGTTTGTTTGTTTGTTTGTTTGTTTTTGACAGGCAGAGTGGACAGTGAGAGAGAGAGACAGAGAGAAAGGCCTTCCTTTTCCATTGGTTCACCCCTCAATGGCCGCTGTGGCCAGCACACTGCGGCCTGCCCACCACGCTGATCCGAAGCCAGGAGCCAGGTGCGTCTCCTGGTCTCCAATGCAGGTGGAGGGCCCAAGCACTTGGGCCATCCTCCACTGCACTCCCTGGCCACAGCAGAGAGCTGGCCTGGAAGAGGGGCAACCGGGACAGGATCCAGCGCCCCGACCGGGACTAGAACCCGGTGTGCTGGCACCGCAAGGCAGAGGATTAGCCTAGTGAGCCGCGGCTCCGGCCTAGAGTCTTCATCTTAATCTACCTGTTTACCTAATGCTAAGGAACACATTTAACAAATGTGTTAATAAATAATAAATAGGAAATCCTCAATATTTGAGACTAAGCAGAACAGCTCATATGATTTTTAAAACAGTTTTAAAGATGCAGTTTAATTAGTCAGGTATCTAAAATCAACTATGCAATAAGAAAGTATTTTCCAGTATATGTTATTTTTCTTAAAACAACAGAGTCCCTTGATAATGAAACATGCACAGCACTACTACTATAGTTTGGACCTGATATGGCTTCCCAAACTTATGCAGATGTCCAACCCCCAAAGTCTAATTTTTATTTAATGGATTAATTAATTTTTTTCTTTTTCTGTAAAATAGGTACCTATATCACAGAGCTAAGAACTATTAAGAGGCCAGCACTGTGGAGCAGCAGGTAAAGCCACAACCTGCAATGCTGGTATCAAATATGGGTATCAATTCAAGTACCCTCTGCTCCACTTCCAATCCAGCTCCCTGCAAATGGCTTGGGAAAAACAGCATAAGGTGGCCCAAGCACTTGGGCCCTTGCCACCCATGTGGGAAACCCAGGCTTCTTCTCCTGGCTCCTGGCTTCAGCCTTAGGGAGACAAATACAAGAAGACTAAAGCCAGTTCCCCTCCATTTACCTTGCAATCTGCCCCTCACAAATATGTTTCTTCCACTAGTTAAGAAGGTATCAGCTAAGGACTTTAAATTTCACACTCCTATTTCTGTTAATTCTTTCCTCAAGAAATCATGGGAAAAAAGAAAAGAAAAATACTCCTCTAATCAAATAAAAAGTCTAAGTGCATTGAAATGCCCAAGAATGTATCGTTTAAAAAGTCTATTCTAGCAAGTGGATTTTTTCCCTTCTTTTCTTCTAGATTTGAGGCAATAATTAAACAAGAGGAAAAATATACAAGTATTAACTGAGGTCTTTCCAATACAGAGATCAATCTCATGTTGGTCATGATCACTCTCATTCATCAACAGTGTGGGCAAAAAGAAAAAGGACAAAATGACAAAAAAAAAAAAAAAAACTCAGCAAAACACTTTCTTTTGGGACTTTGGAGTTTCCTTTGTTAAAAAACACAACTATTTCAAAAAAACTAATGTCAAAAAATTTGCTCAGACTCCTAAATACTACCTTACATTCACAGAAGTTTTCAATTATTTTCATATTTTAACTTTTATCTTCAGATGCAGGTATACCTATATTAAGGAAAACTAAACTGAAGTCAGTTACTGTTTCAAATGGGCTTCAACTTCTACCCTACCTCACAATGACTTATAAAAATACCATAATCAAAGATGGAACAGATATTAGAGTTCCTTTGACAATTTTCTCCATTTTTTTTTATATGACAGAGTTAGACAGTGAGGGAGAGAAACAGAGAGAAAGGTCTTCCTTCCCTTGGTTCACCCCCAAAATGGCCGCTACGGCCAGAAGTATGAAGCCAGGAGCCAGGTGCTTCTTCCTGGGCTCCACGCGAGTGCAAGCGCTCAAACACTTGGGCCATCCTCCACTGCCTTCCCGGGCCACAGCAGAGAGCTAGACTGGAAGAGGAGCAACCAGGACTAGAACCCAGTACCCATATGGGATGCCGGCACCACAGGCGGAAGATTAACCAAGTGAGCCACGGCGCCGGCCCCAACAATTTTCTCCATTTTACAGATGAATATAAATGAAGTTTAGAGAAGTCAAATCACCTACCCCATGTTACGGAACTCTCAATGAGTGAATGAAGATTGAAAAATAAGTTCACTAACTTTGGCCTTGTGTTCCTGTAGGTCAGGGGACCTCTTGCTGTGCTATATTAATAAGAAAGATAAAAGTAGCCTAAAAAATCTTAAAAATCACAATGTAGGCCGGCGACACAGCCATATGGGCGCCGGGTTCTAGTCCCGGTTGCTCCTCTTCCAGGCCGGCTCTCTGCTGTGGCCCGGGAGTGCAGTGGAGGATGGCCCAAGTGCTTGGGCCCTGCACCCCATGGGAGACCAGGAGAAGCACCTGGCTCCTGCCTTCGGATCAGCGCAGTACGCTGGCCGCAGCGCGCTGGCCATGGCGGTCATTGGAAGGTGAACCAGCAGCAAAAGGAAGACCTTTCTCTCTGTCTCTCTCTCTCACTGTCCACTCTGCCTGTCAAAAAAAAAAAAAAAAAACACACACACACACACATAATGTAACAGTAGATTAGATCTGCAAAAGGGAAGATATATTTTTAGTGAAATTTAAGCTCAAGGAATTAAGGGCCAGTGCAGTAGCATAGTAGGTTAAACCTCTGCACATGGCTCCAGCATCCCAATGGGTGCCGGTTCTAGTCCTGACTGCTCCTCTTTCAATCCAGCTCTCTACTACGGTCTGGAAAAGCAATAGAAGATGGCCCAAGTGCTTGGGCCCCTGCACGGACAAGGGGGACCCAGAATAAGCTCCTGGCTTTGGATCGGCCTGACTCTGGCCGCAGTGGCCATTTGGGGAGTGAACCAGCGGATGAAGACTTTTCTCTCTCTCTCTCTCTAATAACTCTACCTCTCAAATAAATAAATAAAATCTTTAAAAAGAAAAAAGCCTAAGGAATTAAACAAATGAATTTAAATATAAAACCACCTATCACTCTCATGTCTTCCCTAAAATCCCCATGTATATGTCCTTACATTCTCAATTAAAAGTTCCCTAAAATTCCCACTAACTTGTGAAGTTATTAAGATTTCAAATTTTTTTCACTCATGAACATTAAAAAAAAAAAACCTCTTCAGTAACCACATTACACCCCCCTAATAAATGGTATATGCTGATTTCAGTAGCTATCTTACTTATATCATTTAAGTATTTCTCATTGTATAACCTTTCCTTGAATACAGGTTGAGTATCTCTAATCAAAAAATCTTAAACCCAAGATGCTACAAAACCCCAAACTTTCTGACACCACCGGAGAAAATCCCACACTTAACCTCACGGGACAGGCTACATAGGGCAGGCACACTAAAAATACTACATAAAATTACCTTCAAGCTAGGTGAGTATAAGGTGTATAAAATATAAAAGAAGAATTTCATGTTTAGACTTGGGTTCCATCCTTCAGATATATCACACTATAGGCTAATATTATAAAAGCAAAAAAAAAAAAATCCCAAACACTTCTGGTTTCCAGCATCTTGGATAAAAAATGCTCAATCCGTACTTCCAACTGAAGTACAACAGAAAAATCAGATCTAGTAGGCCATCTAATGCACGCATGCATTAATAAAGATGTAATAACCAGCAGGAACGTATTATAAGGCAGAAGGCTTTTTTGAGAACTACAAATGACTGAGATTGAAAAGACCATGTGGTTTACTCTGTCATAAGAATGCATACAGCATGAACCTTAAAAACACATGGTGAATAGATCTTACTCACTTCTTTGGCAAGGTATGTGAACAAATGTTTAAAATCCTAGCCAGCTGGAAGATGTGACAGTCTTACAAGATAATTCTATAGGCAAAAATCTATCTGATGCATTTATATGCATTCAGGGAAACAAACCAAAATCTATTAAAACTAGGTGCGCGTGCGCGCACACAGAGTATGTAATTCATTCATTTCAATAAGGCCTAAACAAAGCCCTCAAGTATATAAGACCCTTAACAGCAATGCTTTCAAGATTAAACTATAGTGTCCTTGCCCAGAGAAATGCAGAATCAGGTAAGGTAAGCAAAATATTTCTCGAGAAACTAAAAATACATGGTAAGTGCTGAAATATTTCAATAACCCAAAACAGGTGACACTTGCAAATAATAATGGTCATATTCAACTCATTTTAAATTACAACAGCTTTCAACAATACAAGAGCCTGAAGTTTCTCAAAACAGGAAGTGAAAAAATAGCTCTTTTTAGAAAAGGCAGTGAAGTGGAATTATAAGAGTTTAAATGCTTAGAATTTCCTCTAATCTTATTTATGAAAGCGGACTGCTAATGTTTGATTGCATTGATACTAAAAAAATGTTTAGTCAATGCTTAAAAAGGTATTTTGCCGAAATACCCAAATCACTTTTGATGTTACTTTCACTTCCTCTTCTGGAAACCATCATAACCATTTCCTTTAACCACAATACCACAGGTCTAGTAACTTTTAGTAATGTTTCATTTGCCTGTTTTTTGACCCAAATTCACATAGAAACCAATTTCACCAAGTTTCTCAGGCTATGTAATCTCACCCAAAAGTTCAGGTCAATGCAACCTGTAAGTAATACTGTCTAAAATTAAATTATTCCTAACCTACATAAATTTATAATCAAAGCTCCTTACGAAAGGCAGAAGGTTTCTTTGTAATGCCACTGAGCTCCTGCCACATAAAATGCAGCAAACTGAACAGGCTGAATAGGCATGTTGCAGTTACTCTCCAGGTCACCCTGGGCTTACAGCCAATCAATCTTTGCAATCAGGTGAGCAACCAGAGGAACACAGCTATCCTTGCCAGAAGAGCCTTCTCCTTAAGAAATACAGTGTCTACATCAAATTACAGAAACATACCGATTTTATACTAGAACCCCTTGATATAAATTTCAAAGAAAAATATTCATCAGCCCTGACTGGCAACTTACAATCTATTGCTATGATTAAACTGAAAGGTAACGTTTGTGATATATTAAAGAGCTAACGAAACTAGCGATGAAGATGACATCAAGTGCACACTGGAAATCCAAACGATCAGTATATCCAAAAAAAGAAAAAAAATTTTATTTTCTCCTTATTGAATTCTTTAAAATTTATCAGCCCTGTCTTAAAAGAATTGTGGTTGTTTTCTCCTAAGGTAAGTAACTATGATGTTTTCCTATCTTTACATTTACTACTGTTAACTCCAGGCTTCCACTCGTTGTTAACTGCTTAAGATAACATAGATTTTCAATAGCCCTATCATTTACACGACTCAAATTAACAGATTATCCTTCGAACCAGCAGGAAAAGCAACATATTTAGTTTTCATTTTGTACAGACCCCCAACTTTAAGAAATGGTGTTCTGATACAGAAGCAGTGTTCTGGTACTATCAGATAGGGCTGGAAAAAACTAACAGGAGGAGGAGTGAGGAGGGAAGGGAGAGAAGGTTGTTATTCCTGTTCTAGTGACTCACAGCCTACAAGTATTTCAGAAGAAAATTGGTTCCACCCTCGCTTCCCCCTCCTCTCCACTTTGAAAATGAAATGATCCTTAATTGTCAACAAGCCCTCAAATGGCTTTTTATTCGGCAATCCAAAATAAAGTGGCCAAGTGCAAGGGATCCGAGGTTCATCGGACGAGCCGTTCTCGGCCCACATTCCAACACTTTAACACACCAAAAAATGCAGACGTGGGGTGTGATCGCTCGCCGCCGCTGCCACCGCCGCCCGAGTCCTCTCAGCTCGGCTCTGGAACCCCCAAGCTCTCCTGGCCCCCCGGAGAATTTCGCCCACCCATCACCCTCCTTTTCCTGTGGACCCCGAGCCGAGGCTGGAGGCGCAGAGGAGGGGGCGGCCGAAGCGCCCCTCACCCCGCGCCGGGCCCGGCGCCGGATCCGACCGCGGGGCGCGGGGAAATGGCTTCTCTCGCCGCCTGCGGCCGGCCCGCGAACCACTGGGGTAGGCGCCCGCATTAGGCCGCGGCGCACCCCGGCGACCCCGGGCCCGGCCTGCCGCGCCGGAGCCGAGATTTCTGCCCTCGGCGCCGACCGCTGCCCCCACCCTGAGGGCCTCCCTGCCCTCCAGCCCGCCCCAGCCCGCTAGCCCCTCCGCGGCCTCGCCGGCCCGTGCGCACCTTCTTGATGTTGTAGAGGCGGGTGAGCATGCCGACGCCCCGGTCGTTGAGGATGGTGAGCTTCTCCGCCAGCTTCTGCTGACTGGGCTGCAGCACGGAGCGCGACATGGTGGTGGTGGTGGTGGTGCTGCTGCTGCTGCTGCTGCTGCCGGCTGTGGTGGTGGTGGTGGAGCCGCCGCCGCCGCCGGTCGGCCGCCTGGAGCCCGGTCACCCGGCTGCGGCCTCCGCCGCACCCTCTCTCCGGCCTCCTCCCCTCCCGCCCTGGACCTCCACCTCAGGAGAGCGCGCCCATGGCCCTCGCGCCCCAATACCGCGCCAGTGACAGAGCGAGCAGCGGCGGACGCCTCGGGGCCCCTTCCCCCGCAGCAGTCCGCGCCCCAGCAGTCTCCTGCCTTCCGCCCGCCGCCCTTCCGTCCCCACCCCCAGCGCTCTCCGCCCCAGCCCCCACCGAGCCGCCTTCCACGGCTCCTCCACTAGGTGTGGCGGCAGCGGCGGCGGCGGCGGCGGCGTCTCCGGCGGCTGAGAACGAGGCCGCTTCCCGCAGCCCCGGACGAGCGCTCGGTCACCTGATCGACTACGCCGCCGCCCCCGCGAGGCCGGACCGGGAACTGCGGCCCGCGGGCCCTCACCCGCCCCGCCCGGCCTCCCTTCGCCGCAGCCGCTCGGGACCTGGCGCTGGCCCGGCCGGTGTGGTTTGCCAGCTCGCGGGACGGGAGTCCTGAGCGGCGACCGAACTGGGTCGCGTCCTCTGCTTGTCCCACCTTGCCTCACACCTCTGTCCTTCTAGTTCCCCAAAGTTGCCTTTCCGCACCCCCCCCCTTAAAGAGAACCTCAGAAACTCGGGGTGGGGGTGTTTTTCGTGCGAGTTCCGCCCAAGAGTGGGCTGCAGCCTCCAAGCGCATTTTCCTCCCACACTGCCTGACAGACGCTCCCGCGGAACACAGCAGATGTTGTGCTCAGCAAGGCGAGCATCGCTTCTCCCAAGCGCCGGGTCCCATCCGTCCGCCCCCGCCTCAAACCCCTGCGGGAGGGAGGAGGTCGGAAGTGCGGACAGCCGGAGTTTCCGAGATAACCGGCATCTGGAGTTTGTCGAGGACAAGCACCCATCCGGTGCAGACGCTAATGGGCTCTGGCTTGTGGCAGGCAAAAAAAAATAAAATAAAATAAATGTTTGTTCGATGAATAAAGGAATACTCCCATTCTTTTCCCGTTCTCCACCCTAAACATCACTCCTTTTTGGAAACAAGCTACTTTTGTATCTCATCCCCCCCCCCCCCCCGATCAATTTCTCAGCCACACTCCAAGGCTACTCCCTCTGGTCAAATATATTAGAAATGGTTCCAAAAATGAACAAACCAAAGACTTATGTAATTCACTAGGGTGAGAAATTCCAGCCAGAAAGACTGGGCCCACTTTGATGTTCCTGGCATTTCCTTCTTTCAATGTGTTCATCTTTTATATTTATTAATTTTAAATCAAGGGAAAAATAGTCTGCTGCAATAGAAGAAATCCTGAGATTAAATAATCTTTGATTGGATTGACCAAAATATTTCATGAAAAGGAATTGTAACAATAACTTATAAAATATTTTAAAGGCCCTATACCTACTATTAGAGAAATCTTCATACTGATAGCCCAACAAATGATAAGGAGTGGACTGCATTGATTTTACTTAAGGGACGATAGAAAGACTCTAATTTCCATCAAAAAGTCCCAAACAAACCTGTCATTGTGCTTGAGATTCTATACATAGAGTTGTATTACCCTGAAAGAATTCTTTGTGCCTAAATAATCTGTTTTTAATATCAACACCTCAGAGGGCTCACCTTTTGATAATTAGTCATTATCTAGTGGAGAGGTTTACTTTACTATTTTCCAGTATAATAATTAACATTTCAATTTGTAGGAAGCCAGGATCTGCAGCCTGGGATAGTAAGAGCTGCCCTGCAAAGGGAAGGCAGCAGTGAGGGGTTCTGGAGTAGCCGGATCCAATGGAAAGTTGCCAAAATACCTGCATTTTAGGGAAGCCACACCAATTCTAGACGCAGAATTACAGATTCTTACCAATGAGTGACTAATTTTCTAGTCTTTTAAAACTGCTGTACAGAGAACCAGAAAGTGCTATCATATTATAAATGTGAACATTGTCCTACTCAAGTAAAACTATTGTGTTCCGATATGAATTTGAATACTTGAAGGCGCTTATAACTCAGTGTATCCAAAAAAAGGAAGACTGTAGATCTAATCTGACTATTCAAGTTTTATTATAATTAATTTTTAGACATAATGGCCCTAGACTGTAATGGAATATATATCTATTTGAGTAAAACAGATTAAGTCTAAATGAAGTAATCACAATATTTAGATTTTTCTACATTTTGCATCAAAAAGAACTTCATAATTAAGATCATATACACCCCCCACAAATACATACACAGTCTTCAAAAAGTTCATAGAAAACATTATGAAAAAACTATGCATGGATTTCAAAACGTTTTAATCAAAATAAACATCTTTTAATTCCATTTTTCCAGACTTTTAGAAGTATCCTCACATATACTCTTTCTTCCTGAAAAATAAAGACTACATCTCCCATCCTCCCTTGCAGCTTAATGTGGCCAAATGATTTGGCCAATAAGATATATGCTTTCAAGAACCTTAAGAGACTTCTGCTGCTCTCCTTTTGCTATTTCTTCCCTACTTCCTTCATTATGTCACATATAATAAGGATGCAGTGGCCACTAGCTTGGGCCATAAAGGTAACAGTCACACACTAAGCACGGCAAAACAGATGGAAGATGTATGTGAGTGCCTTAGAACAGAGCAGCTCTATGAAACCTGGCTTGTCTGGATCTGAATTTTGTGTGAAAGAGAAACAAAAATTGATTTTAACTCCTTTTGTTTTGGATTTTTTTCTATTACAGCCAAATGTGATCTTGAATAATAGTTTCTGCAGCTAATATTTTATCTCTACTAGGAATAAGGCAAGGAATGAATGATTTATTGCTTTTTGCGCTACTTGTCAGATGCTAGTTTGAATTACATTTTCTCATCTACCTCTCTCAAAAATCCTTTGAAATATTATTATCTTTCATTTGATGGATGAAGAAATGTAAATGCACATAAGTTTTTTTTTTAAACCATCAAAGTCTCACCAAAAGAAAGTGGGAAAGCTGATATTGGATCCCCTTTGTGAGTCTGACTCCAAAGTTCGTGTTAACTACTGTGAACAACACTGAAGACCTGTTAGATGTCATTACATTTTTTGTGCATTCTGAACTTGATTTTGTAATTTCCTCTAAAGTCCCTTAACCCTGCCTAAACCTTCATAAATAGTCCTTTCAACAAACCTTCTTCCATCTGCAGCTAAAGTATGCCACGGTTTCCCCTGACCTATATACCAACCATTCAGCAGCTCCCTTTAGCTTTGCTTTCTCCTGAAACCAGAATGAGAATTATTTCTATCATTTTTTTGCTAATCATGATGAATTTTTAATTTGCTTTTAAAAAATGGTTTAGCTGGAGCTGGCACAGTGGCACAGCAGGTTAAAGCCCTGGCCTGCATTGGCAACATCCACCAGTTTGAGTACCGGCTGCTCCACTTCTGATCCAGTTCCCTGCTGATGTGCCTGGGAAAGCAGTGGAGGATGGCCCAAGTGCTTGGACCCCTGCACCCATGTGGGAGACCTGGAAGAAGCTCCTGGCTCCTGGCTTCGGATCGGCCCAGCTCCAGCAGTTGCGGCCATTTGGGGAGTGACCTATCTCTCTGTGTCTTTACCCTTCTCTCTGTAACTCCGTCTTTCAAATAAATAAAATACATCTTTAAAAAATTGATTTAGCTGACCCAGCCCTCTGTGGTTGCTTTCCAATGTAAGGTAAGAAGAGAAAAAACTTGTTGAAGGACATGTCTTAGGGTCTTAGGATAAAACCCTTTGTTTAGAAGTCTCCTGTCAAAGGTATTGTTTCTCATGTTCTTAAAGGCAAATGCAACATTTTCCTTCCATCAGACTTCAAACCAGGTACTGCTAGCTAAGTATGACTGGGAATATATGAATAAATTTACCTTAAAAACAGTCTGGGAACAATGTAGAAGATACAGGTATATCAGTGTTGTCTGTCTTCCTTTGGGAAACTGCCACATTCTGACAAAATCAAACAGGAATAAAAAGATGAACCAAGCTTTAGAGTCAAGCATAAGTAAATAAAAAAAGTAATGGGACTTTTCAAGGAATTGCCATTTTAAAAATTATTTGATGGCCGGCGCCGCGGCTCACTAGGCTAATCCTCCGCCTTGCGGCGCCTGCACACCGGGTTCTAGTCCCGGTTGGGGCGCCGGATTCTGTCCCTGTTGCCCCTCTTCCAGGCCAGCTCTCTGCTGTGGCCAGGGAGTGCAGTGGAGGATGGCCCAGGTGCTTGGGCCCTGCACCCCATGGGAGACCAGGAAAAGCACCTGGCTCCTGGCTCCTGCCATCAGCTCAGCGCGGTGCACCGGCCGCAGCGCGCCGGCCGCGGTGGCCATTGGAGGGTGAACCAACGGCAAAGGAAGACCTTTCTCTCTGTCTGTCTCTCTCACTGTCCACTCTGCCTGTCAAAAAAAATAAAAAATTATTTGAAACACTGTGTATTGTTAAATCATAGCATAAACAGGAAAGAATTCTGGGTGAATAGTTGTGGGAAAGGTCAAGGGAAAATTTCACTGTAGTTTAACAGTGATCAGAGAGAAATACGATGTCATTACTTCAAGTTCCATTCTCTCACATGGTAAGGACCACAAGGTATGAAATGTACTCCATTAAAAATGATTAAGAAAGAGAATAGGGAAAAGATAGAGCAACAGTATCCCAGTATCTCTGGTAAGTGAAGTAAGGAGTAAAGGCTTAGCCAGAGATTGCAACTTGGTACAGTGGACGAGTAACCGAGACAGGCCTAAATGAAACATAAGAACTGTCCATAGTCTCAATCTTAAAAGTTCAAAAAGAAAGCAACGAAAAATTAGTTACAGCCTTCATCTTGACCATGAACCACCAATTAGATTCATCTTATAGCCTACCAGACATTTGGTAAAACAACTCACACATGCTTGTTTGCTTCTGCTTTACAAAACTAAAGACACACTTCGCTTTCCTTTAAGTCTTTCAAAGACCTTCAGATCCATGTGTGGAATTTCTAAAATAATGCAATTATTTTAATAAATTTCTAAAATAATGAACAATGATTCACTCTAATTTTTTCTGTTATTTTCTCAGTGAAAAGGACTTTTGTGCTTTTGCTTTAGAATTGTATTGTTTTACAATATTATCTGTAAATATTATATAATGAAACATATATCAGTGTATATAAATACTGATTGATTTTTTTGTTTGATCTTACATATTTTAAACATTAGAATGTTGTAGCAGGCATTGTGGCACACTGGGATAAGTCCTAGATTTGAACTTGGACTGCCTGGTTCAAGTTCCAGCTACTTCCAATCCAGCTTCCTGCTAATGCACAGCCTTGAGGGCAGCAGGTGATAGTTCAAGTATTTGGGTCCCTGCCACCCCTGTGAGAGACCTGTATGGAGCGCCTGACTTCTGGCTTTGGTCTGTCCCAATACCAGCTACTGTACACATTTGGGCTGTGAACCAGAGGGTAGAAGAAGATTGATCTCTCTTCCCTCCCCCAAATAAATTAAAAATAATCATAAAAATACTAGATTACTACATGGAAAACTGACAATATCAGAATGGTAGAACAAGTTTGCAATGGAATAAAAGTTAAGCCTATGATAATACTAATTTCCAGTTGAACACAAATAATCCACTTACATTTTTACATCAGTCTACTTCAAAAGTGAATACTCTTTGGAAACTTAGGAAATATTGAATATACTGATCTGGACCTCCAGGGAGAGGTCTAGACTACACTGGAAAAGCAGATTGGGAACCATCAGACTATGTATATTATTTGGAGCCATGAGAATAAATGAAATTATTTTGGGAGACTTTTTTAAAAAGTAAAATAGGATCTAGTCTAGAGCCCCAAGAAACGCTAACTTTTAGGGATTGCTTGGAGGAAGTTAAGCCAGCAAAAATACTAGCCAAAAGTGATGCAGGAGGTAGAAACAAAGCACAAGCAAATGGACTCTCAGGAGTCAGAAGAAGAGATCATTTTAAGAGATTGTTGTCCACCAAGTTAATTGCTACCAAGACATTAAATTAGACAAAAACTGAACATAAAATTCTCATTGATTTTAGCAACTGTTAGGTTTTGGGTATGTAGAGAAGAACAATTTCTACAGAGTGGTGGAGGTTACTTAAAATTAGAATGAGACAATTGGAGGTCTTTGATTCTAATAAATCCTTTAAATCTTAAAAAAAATAGAATGAGAGTTAAAGATATGAAAATCGCATATTCACATACCTTTTGAGTTGTCTTTAAAAAATATTTATTTAGGCGCCATCACTGTGGCATAGCAGGTAAAGTCACTGCCTACAGTGCCGGTATCCCATATGAGTGCTAATTTGAGTACTGGCTGGTCCACTTCAGATCCAGCTCTTTACCAATGCATCTGGTAAAGCAGTGGAAGATGGCCCAAGTCCTTGGGCCCCTGCACCATGTGGGAGTCCCGAAAGCTCCTGGCTCCTGTCCTGGTTTCAAATTGACCCAGCTCCAGCCGTTGCGGCCATTTGGGCAATGAATCAGCAGATGGAAGATATCTCCACCACCACCCCACCTCTCCTTTTTTTTTTTTTAAATTTAACTTAATTTATTTTTTTCTTAAGATTTATTTTATTTATTAGAAAGACAGTGTTACAGAGAGAGGTAGAGACAGAGAGAGAGGTCTTCCATCCACTGTTCACTCCCCAGATGGCCCAAACAGCAGGAGCTGAGCCAATCCAAAGTCAGGAGCCAGGAGTTTCTTCCAGGTCTCCCATGCGGGTGCAGGGACCCAAGGCCAGTGCTTTAACCCAGGGCACTATAGCTCAGCCCCCCACCTCTCCTCTGTAACTCTTAAAAATAAATAAGTAAATCTTTTAAGAATTTTTATTTATTTATTTATTTAAGTCAGAGTGATGGTGGATGTTAGAGATCTGCTACATGCTGGTTCACTACCCGAATGCCAATGCCTGTAACAGCCAGAGCTGAACCAGGCCAAAGCCAGGATCCAGGAACTCCATTGTAGTCTCTCACATGAGTTACAAGGGCCTAAATACTCAGGCCATCTTCTGCTGCTTTCCCAGGAGCATTAGCAGGAAGCTGGATCAGGAAAAGATCAGCTGGGACTCAAATCAATATTCTGATATGGGATGCTGGTATCACAAGTGGGAGCTGAACTCACTTAGCCACAATGAATTGTGGCATACTGGATCACTGCTTCAGTTATAGAAACAGCTGACATTGAAGAAAGAAAGAAAGAAAGAAAGAAAGAAAGAAAGAAAGAAAGAAAGAAAGAAAGAAAGAAAGAAAGAAAGAAAGAAAGAAAGAAAGAGAGAGAAAGAAAGGGAGGGAGGGAGAGAAAGAGAGAAAGAGAGAGAGAGGGAGAGAGAGGGAGAAAGAGAGAAAGAGAGAGAGAAAGAGAGAGAGACAGAGAGAAAGGGAGAAAGGGAGAAAGGGAGAAAGGGAGAAAGGGAGGGAGAGGAAGGAAGGAAGGAAGGAAGGAAGGAAGGAAGGAAGGAAGGAAGAGGGAAGGAACGAGGGAAGGAAGGGAAGAGGGAAGGAAGGAGGGAAGAAAGGAAGGAAGAGAGGAAGGGAGGATGGGAGGGAGGGAACAAACCAAACCCAAAATCAGTAGGAGGAGAAAAATTATAAGGATCAGAGCAGAAATAAATGAAATTGAAACAAAGAAAACAATCCAATATATAAAGAAAACAAAAAGCTGGGTGTTTTTTTTTTTTTTTGAGAAGATAAAAAAAATAGACAACCTTTAGCCAGACTAACAAAGAAAAAAGGAGAGAACTAAAAAAATAAGAGAGAAATGAAAAAAGAGACTTCACAGCTGAACCACTGAAATACAAAGAACCATAAGAAACTACAGTGAAAACCTATATACAAATAAATTTGAAAGCCTCGAAGAAATGGATAAATTCCTCAATACATATAATAAACCAATATTAGATCAATAAGATATAGACAATATAAACAGACCCATAAGAAGCAATGAGATGAAGCAGTAATTAAAAGTCTTTCATCATGAAAATGTCCAGGATCTGACAGCTTTGCTACTGAATTCTACAAAACATTAAAGAGGAAATAACTCCAATACTTTTCAAACTATTCCAAAATATTGAACAAGATGCAACTCTGCTAAACTCTTCCTATAAGCCCAGCATTACTCTGATATCAAAACTGAAAAAAAACAGCACGAAAAGAAAATTACAGGCCCATATCCTTGATGAAAATAGATGCAAAGATTCTCAACAAAATACTAAAAAACCAACTCCAAAATCACACCAAGAAGATCATATATCACAATCAAGTGATATATAACAAAGATACAAGTTATTTTTTTGGTTCAAAATTTGCAAATTGATAAATGTCAAAAATCACATCAACAGAATGGAAAATAAAATATGGTCATCTCAGTAGATGTGGAGAAAGCATTTCATAAGATTCAACACCCCTTCAAGGTAAAAAAAAAAAAAAACAAAACTATCCACAAATTAGATATAGAAGGATATACCTCAAAGCAAGAAAGGCTGGGGCCGGCGTTGTGGCGTAGCGGGCGAGGCCACCACCTACAGTGCTGACATCCCATATGGGTGCCAGTTCGAGACCCAGCTGCCTCACTTCTGATCCAGCTATCTGCTATGGTCTGGGAAAGCAGTAGAAGATGGCACAAGTCCTTGGGCCCCTGTACCTGAGTGGGAAACCCGGAAGAAGCTCCTGGCCCCTGGCTATGGATCTGCGCAGCTCTGGCCTTTGTGGCCAATTGGGGAGTGAACCAGTTGGATGGAAGACCTGTCTCTGTGTAACTCTGAATTTCAAGTAAATAAGTAAATCTTTAAAAAAAAAAAACTGGCCGGCGCCGCGGCTCACTAGGCTAATCCTCTGCCTAGCGGTGCTGGCATACCGGGTTCTAGTCCCGGTCGGGGCGCTGGATTCTGTCCCGGTTGCCCCTCTTCCAGGCCAGCTCTCTGCTGTGGCCCGGGAGTGCAGTGGAGGATGGCCCAGGTGCTTGGGCCCTGCATCCCATGGGAGACCAGGAAAAGCACCTGGCTCCTGGCTCCTGCCATCGGATCAGCGTGGTGCGCCCGCCGCAGCACGCCGGCTGCGGCGGCCATTGGAGGGTGAACCAACAGCAAAGGAAGACCTTTCTCTCTGTCTTTCTCTCTCACTGTCCACTCTGCCTGTCAAAAAAAAAAAAAAAAAAAAACTATAAAGGCTATGTATGACAAACCAACAGCCAATATCATACTAGATGGAGAAAACAGTACCCCTCAAATCTGGATTAAGACGAAGAAGTACACTTTAACCACTCTAATTCAATATAGTACTGGACGTATTAACAAGAGCAAGTAGGGAGGAGAAAGAAATAAAGGGCATCAAAATTGGAAAAGAGGAAATCAGAATATCCATGTTTGCAGATGACATGATGTTGTACATGGGAAAACCTAATCACTCCACTGAACTGATGAACCAATTCAGTAAAGCTGCAGGTTACAAAATAGACATACAAAGTCAATAGCTTTTTTTATACATGAATGACAAACTTACTGAAAGAAATTAGGTAAGAAATCCCATTCACAATAGCCACAAAAATAATTAAATATCTAGGAATAAATTTAAAAAAGAAATGAAAGAGCTGTACAATGAAAATTATCAAACATTGATGAAAGTAATCATCTAGAACACAAAAAATGGAAAGATATTCCTTGCTCATGGATTAGAAGAATCAATATCATTAAAATGTCTATGATACCTAAAACAATCCACAGATTCAAAGCAATCTCCATCAAAATACCAATTACATTCTTTATAGAATTAGAAAAAAAAATCTTAAAATTCATATGGAATCACAAAATACCCAGACTAGACAAAGTAATCTTGAGTTAAAAAAAAATCAAGTTGTGCGTATCACGATGCCTGACTTCAAAGAATACTACAAAGCAATAGTAATGTAAACAGTATGGTACTGGCATAAAAACCAATACATCGATCAATGGAACAGAGAGTCCAGAAATTAATCCATGTACAAACAAACCAACTAATTGCTGACAAAAGTGCCCAGACTATACATTGGAGTAAGGATAATCTCCTCAAGTAATACCTCTCACCTTGTACAAAAAATAACTTGATGGACCAAAGACCTAAATTTAACACCTGAGACTATGAATTGCTGGAGGAAAATGTAGGAGAAACACTCCAAGACACTGGTGTAAGTGATGACTTCTTGGATAAGGCATTCCAAAGCATAGACAGCAAAGGAAAAACTAAACAAATGGAACTATATCAAACTTAGAAGCTTCTGCACAGCAAATAAAACACTCAAAGGAGACATTGAACAGGATGGAAAAAATATTTGTGAGCTACTTATCCAACAAAGTATTAATATCATGAATATATCAGCATCTCAAAAAAAAACTCAACAGCAAAAAAAATTGCCAATCCATTTAAGAAATGGGCAAAGGACCTCAACTGATAATTCTCAAAATGAGAAATACAGGCCGGCGCCGCAGCTCACTAGGCTAATCCTCCTCCTAGCGGCGCCGGCACACCAGGTTCTAGTCCCGGTCGGGGCGACGGATTCTGTCCCGGTTGCCCCTCTTCCAGGCCAGCTCTCTGCTGTGGCCTGGGAGTGCAGTGGAGGATGGCCCAGGTGCTTGGGCCCTGCACCCCGTGGGAGACCAGGAAAAGCACCTGGCTCCTGGCTCCTGCCATCAGATCAGCACGGTGCGCCGGCCGCAGCGCGCTGGCCGGGGCGGCCATTGGAGGGTGAACCAACGGCAAAGGAAGACCTTTCTCTCTGTCTCTCTCTCTCACTGTCCACTCTGCCTGTCAAAAAAAAAAAAAAAAATGAGAAATACAAATAGGGGCTAGCATTGTGGTAGAGTGGGTAAAGCCCCTGCCCACAATGTCAGTATCCCATTTGGGTGCTGATTCATGTCCCAGCTGCTCCATTTCCAATCCAGCTCCCTGTTAATGGCCTGGAAAAGCAGCAAAAGATGGACCAATTGCTTGGGCCCCTGCTAATGCAGGAGACCAGGAAGGAGCACCTGGCTCCCAGCTTTGGCTGGGCCCACCACAGGTGTTGTGGCCATCTGGAGAGTGAACCAGCAGATGGAGGACCTCTCTCTGTGTATCTCTCTCTCTCACTCTGTATCTCTTTCAAATAAGTAAATAAATATTAAAAAAAATACAAATGGCCAACAAATATATGAAAAAATGTTCAACATCACTAGCATTTGGGGAAATGTAAATCAAAACCACAATGAGCCATCACCTCACCCCCGTTAGAATGGCTGTTATCCAAAAGACAGAGAGTAGCAAATGCTGGCAAGGTTGTGGAGAAAGGAGAACATTTACATACTGTTGATGAGAATGTAAATTAGTGCAGAATGTTTATACACTGTTGGAGAAAATGTAAATTAATGTAGCCACAGCGGAAAACTGTATGCTGATTTCTTAGGAAACTAGAAATAGACTTGCCACTTGATCCAAAATTCCTGCTACTGGCTATATACCCAAAAGACATGAACACATTTTATCAAAGAGATATTTGCACCACCATGTTATAGAAGGACTTTTCACGAGTCAAAACACGAATCAACCAAGGTGTCCATCATCAGATGAATGGATAGAGAATATGTATTATATATATATATACACAACAGAATAATATTCAACTATAAAAAACAGTGAAATTCAACCATCTGCATCAAAATGTATACAACTGGAGGACATCATGTTGAATTAAATAAGCCAACCAAAGAAAGACAAATACTACATGTTCTCCCTTAATATTAAAAAGAAAAAAAATCAAAAAGTGAAAACAAAAAAGAAATGCCTGTGTGTATCTGTATTGCTGCAAATATGATTTTGTCAAACTTTGTTTTATATTTTTGTCAAACCAATGGTTAAGAGTGTTATATTACTATAGTTTTAATGATTTGTAATTATCTTAAACTTGACTGTGTATGTATGAAATTGTCATTTTTCCATTTGGTTAGTTTATTGCCCTTGTCTATATTACCACTGAATTAGGGTCTTTTTACTTTTTACTTGTTGATCTCATTATTTAGTTGAGCATTAAGCCCTTGACTTCAATGTTAATTAAGAATGTTATCTCAAAAACTAAAAAAGAAAGACGGAAAGAAACAGAGGGAAAGAGGGAATATTGTTACCTTCTTTAAGAAAAAAAAGATGTGGGTCGGCGTCGTGGTTCATTTGGTTAATCTTCTACCTGCGGTGCTGGATTCTAATCCCGGCTACTCCTCTTCCAGTCCAGCTCTCTGCTGTGGCCCGGGAAGGCAGTGGAGGATGACCCAAGTGCTTGGGCCCTGCACCTCATGGGAGACCAGGAGGAAGCACCTGGCTCCTGGCTTCGGATCGGCCCAGCGCCGGCCTTGGCGGCCATTTGGGGAGTCAACCAATGGAAGGAAGACCTTTCTGTCACTCTCTCTCTCATTGTTTATAACTCTACCTGTCAAATAATAAAAAAAAGATGTATTTATTTATTTGAAAGGCAGAGTTACAAAGAGGGAGAGATAGATCATCAACTAGTTCACTCCCCAAATGGCTACAATGGCCAGAGCTGGGCCGCTCCTGAACTCAGGAGCCAGGAGCTTCTTTAAGATCTCCCACGTGGGTACAGGGACCAAGCATCTTCTGCTGCTTTTCCAGGCCATTAGCAGGCAGCTGGATGGGAACTGGAGCAGCCCGGACTCAAATTAGCATCTAAATGGGATACTGGAATCAAAGGCGGAGGCTTTACTTGCTATGCCACAATGCTGTCTCCAATCATTACATTCTCAGAACTGTATCTGTGAACTACACCGAATCCACTCTCTTTGTATTAATATTATAGTAACATTAAAAAGTATCTGGGAAAAGAAAGGAAAGAAGGAAGGAAGGAAGGAAGGAAGGAAGGAAGGAAGGAAGGAAGGAAGGAAGGAAGGAAGGAAAAGAAACAGAGCAGCTGGGACTCAAATCAGTACTCTGACATGGGCAACTTAATTAACCCACTGAGCCACAATGTCAGCTCACTTTTGATACTTTTAACTGTGAAGGGGACCAGAGAGTAGGGCAGTACCTAGAGAGTTAAGGGAGGGTTTTGTATTTGTTTGTTTTGAACAAGAGTTGTCAGATTATTCAGGAGAGGTTTGTGATTCAGTCAAGAAAGAAGGAATAGGGGCTGATGAATGGCATGCAGCAAGGTAAGCCATCACCTGGGAGGCCAGCACCCATATTGGAACGATGGTTTGAGTCTCACATGCGCTTTTTCCAATCCAGTTCCCTGCTAATGTGCCTGGGAAAGCAGTGCAAGACGTCCCAAGAACTTGGCTCTTGCCACCCACATGGGCAATCTGGATGGAATTCTAGGCTCCTGGCTTCAGCCTGGCCCAGCCCCAGTTGTGGCCATTTAGGGAGTGAACCAACAGATGGGAGCCCCCCACCCCAGTGTGTGTGTGTGTGTCTCCCTCCCTCACTCCCTCCATTCTCTGTCACTCTACCTTTCAAATCAATCAATCAATCTGAAAAAGAAAGAAGGAATAATCAAAGGAGCAGAGGCTTTGGCACAACAAGAAAGAGAAGTGGAATAGAGGAAGATAATATTTGGCCAGACTGCTTTTTGATGAGGTAGATGGAGACAGGCTAACGATATTGGCACACATGTATTGAGCACTAACAATGTGTCATGTACTCTTCCAAGTCTTGCTTGTATTAATGTATTTCATCTTCATAACAAACATGGAAGTAAGTTCATTTTATCATTTACGTTAAACTTCATTGTTAGTAAAGAAATTGTGCCTAAAGTCACAACTAGTTCAAGGACAGAGTGCACAAATTTAACAATCGTTGTACATCCTGATGTGGGTCAATAAAAATGGTTTGGGGAAGATGAGGAAGTTTTCTCATTTCATTTATTTTCTCAATGAAACAGAAATTTTTCATCATCCTAAAAGAGAAGTCATGTGTCAGAGAGTGTTAAATGTTTATTTGAGCTTCATGTCATGTTTTCAGCCATCAGAAGAGAGGCCAGCATTGTGGTGCCACTTGTTAAGCTGCCACTTGCCATGCCAGCATCCCATATTAGAGCACCAGTTCCAGTTCTGGCTGCTCCACTTCTAATCAAGCATTCCTGCTAATGTGCCTGGGTAGCAGCACGTGATGAGCTAAGCACTTGTGCCCCTGCCACTCACATGAATGGCCTGGATAAAGTTCCTGGTTTTTGGCTTCAGCCTGGCCCAGCCCCAGGTGTTGTGACCATCTGGAGAATGAACCAGTGAATGCAAAATTTATCTGTAGCTCTGCTTTTCAAATAGATAAATCTTTATTTAAAACATAGAGAATGGTTAGCAGAAGAAAAGCCTAGATTCTGGGGTCAGAATGACAGAGTGAGAATCCTGGCTTTGCTTATATGGCACTTTGGAACGTGACCAAAGCTTGGATATCCTTACTTTTTATTTATTTATTTATTTATTTGGACAGGCAGAGTGGACAGTGAGAGAGAGAGAGAGAGAGAAAGGTCTTCCTTTTCCATTGGTTCACCCACCAATGGCTGCCACTGCCAACGCGCTGTGGCCAGCACACCGCACTGATCTGAAGCCAGGAGCCAAGTGCTTCTCCTGGTCTCCCATGCGAGTGCATCCTCCACTGCACTCCCAGGCCACAGCAGAGAGCTGGACTGGAAGAGGAGCGACCGGGACAGAATCCGGCACCCCAACCGTGATTAGAACCTGGGGTGCCGGCACCACAGGCGGAGGATTAGCTTATAGAGCCGCGGCGCCGGCCGGATATCCTTACTTTTTAACCTCAAATGAGAATAATTGTATTTACCAAACCAGAAGATTGAAAAGAATGTATGAGATCATTTTTAGCACTGTATTTCAGAGTGACATGCATTATAACTGTTGGTTGCTGTTACTACTCTTACAGTTATCATCATCATCATCATTAATACTGCCCTGTCTCCCTGGGTCTGTCATTTCCCACAATGGCACACGAATGGCTTTAGAAACAGAAAAATAGGGAATTGTGGATTTTCTTTACTTTTTTTTTGCTTGGTGAATGCCATAGAGGAAGATAGTACCAAAAGAGTTGAGAGCAGTGGCTAGGGAACAACAGCCTACTTTAGCTAGCTCATTGTTCTTTTTAGCACTCAAACACAGACGTTGGAAGCCTACCTAACTGGATTAAATTGCTTTGCTGAACTATCTCCTAATTAAAAGTAATAATTTCTGAAAATGACATTTTCACTACATCGTGTTAGCCACACCATAAACACTATACTCCCAGGTGTTGATTATATGCAAATGCTAACAGCATTAAATTTTTCCTCATTATATAATGTACATTATTCTAAAATATTATATAAACTCATTATAATATAATTTTCCTGTTAAAACATCACAGAAGTCTAAATACTTACAGTAAGTCATGTGTTCAGTGATGCTTAAATTCAACTTTTTATTTCTACTTAAATTCAACACCAGTGTTACTTAACAAACTAAGCTGATACTGCCAAATACTGTTTTTCTTTTCTTTCTTTTTTCTTCGTTAAACATGTTAAGCCGGCACCTGTGATGCTGACTGGCATCTGTATCTCTCTCTCTCTCTCTCTCTCTCTCTCTCTCTCTCTCTTTCTCTCTCAGTCTATTTATGTATTTGAGATGTAGAGTTACAGAGAGGGGGAGAGACAGAGAAAAGTCCTCCATCCACTGGTTCACTCCCCAAATGGCTGCAACAGTGGGATCTGGGCCAATCCCAAGCCAGGGACCAGGAGTGGGTGCAGGGACCCCAAACACTTTGGCCATTTTCTACTGCTTTCCCAGGACATCAACAGAAAGTTGGATCAGAAGAGGAACAGCTGGAACACAAACTGGTGCCTGTATGGGATACCGACACGACAGGTAGAGGCTTAACCTATACTATAGCACCTGCCCCCAAATCCTGTTTTTCTGCTTTAATTTTATGAACATATACTGCTTCACTTAAATTTATTATTTGTATATTAAAGTTTTACCATTTCTTAAATTATTTTCAGTTGCTTCAACTCGTTTCTCTTTTTTTTTTTTTTTTTAAACTTTTATTTAATGCATATAAATTTCCAAAGTACGACTTATGGATTACAATGGCTTTCCCCCCATACCGTCCCTCCCACCCACAACCCTCCCCTTTCCCACTCCCTCTCCCCTTCCATTCACATCAAGATTCATTTTCGATTATCTTAATATACAGATCAGCTTAGTATACATTAAGTATGGATTTCAACAGTTTGCTCCCACACAGAAACATAAAGTGAAAAATAATAGATGATTTTTTTTAAATGATGATGAAATCAGAGCAGACCTATTGTCATGTTTAATCCCAGTGAGAGTCAAGTTGGGAATTGATAATTTCTTTCTTTTTTTTTTTTTTTTTTTTTTTACAGAGGATCAGTTTAGTATGCATTAAGTAAGGATTTCAACAGTTTGCACCCCCATAGAAACACAAAGTGAAATATATTGTTTGAGTACTCGTTATAGCATCAACTCGTTTCTCTTTTTACGAAACTTTGGAATCAGAATTTATTTACATTGTCCACAATTACTTTTTGCATTTCTCCTATTCCCAATCACTTCATTTATGCTCTATTTGAAATGAAATAATGAACAATTTACTTCTGGTTTGTGAACAGTGGGAAGCCACAGTTTCTAACTAGCATCCAATTTACTTACATTATATATATTAGGAATGTAGTAAAGCAAACTTGGTCTATGTATCTAGCTACCTACCTATCTATCTATCTAGATAATATATAATCTATCTACATAGATATATATAGATATCTCTATATATAGATTCCTGAGTAGTACTTTAATTATAAGCTTGTTTCTCTTGAGACATAAACATTTGTTTCTTATTTTTTGTTTTAAAGCAAAAAGACCCTGGTTTAGTGGGACACAACAGCTATACACAATAATTGAATGAAAAAAATGACCTTTTCATTCATATACAGTAAATTTTAAAGTTACCACAGATCATTTGTAAGCTAATTTATTTATGTTTTTTTAAAAGATATATTTTATTTATTTGAAAGACAGAGTCACAAAGATGTAGCTACAGAGAGAGAGATGTCTTCTATCCACTGATTCACTCCCCAAATGGCCACAATGGCCAGAGCTAAGCCCATAAGAAGTCTAGAGCCAGGAACTTCTTTGGGTTCTCCCACATGGATGCAGAGACTCAAGCACTTGGGCCATCCTTTACTGTTTTTCCAGGCACATTATCAGAGGACTGGATCAGAAGTGGAGCAGCTGGGACTTGAACCAGAGCCCACATGAGATGCTGGCACTACAGGCTGAGTCTTTAACCCACTGCACTCCAGCACCGACAGCTATAAGTAAATTTATCTAGAAAATAGGGGTGGGCATTTGGCCCACTTGCTAAGACACCCTAGTCCCACACAGGAATACATGAGTTTGATATCTGACTCTAGCTCCTGACTCCAGTTTCCTGCTAATGCAAACCCTGGAAGGCAATGGTGATGGCTCACCTACTTGGTTTCCTGCCACCTATGTGGGAAATCTGCATTGAGCTCTCAGTTTCTAGTGTAGGTCTCAGTTCAGCCCTGGCTGTTTTGGATATTTGGAAAGTAAATAAGCAGATGGGAGCTCGCTCTTGTTCTCTCTCTCTCTCTCTCTCTACCTCTAAAATTTAATAATAATTAATCAGGACAAAGTTATTTATCTAATATATGAGCTGAAAAAGGCTGATAGTTCTATTATCTACTGTATTGGGAATAACTGCAATTACTACCTCATAAACTATAGAACTTTCAAACATTAGAAGAGAACTTTGGCTGTGCAGTCAATTCGGGAAATAACAGAATTGGTCTAGCTCATCTTCTTAAGAGGTTGAGATAGGGGCTGACACTGGTACAGCAGGTTGAGTTGCCATCTGCATCTCCGGCATCCCATATAGGCACTGGTTCGTGACTTGCTGCTCCACTTCTGATCCAGCTTTCTGCTAATGCACCCAGGAAAACAGTGGAAGATGGCCTAAGTCCTTGGGCCCCTGCACCAACTTGGGAGACTCAGAAGAAGCTCCTGGCTCTTGGTTACAGCTTGGCTCAGCCCTAGACATTGCAGCCATTGGCATGTAAACAAGTAAATGGAAGATCAATCTCTCTCTCTCTCTCTCTCTCTCTCCCTCTCTTCCTCTCTCCCTCTCTGTCTCTCTCTGTCTCTGTCTCTACCTCTCTCTTTGTAATTCTAACTTTCAAATAAATAAATGAATGAATTTTCTTTAAAAAAGTGGTTGAGATAGACTTGCATCAGAAGAAAGGAATGAAATAAACAACTCATCTTTACTCATTTCCCCCAAAGAGTTAAAACAGAAATAAAAATCACCCTGCAACCATTTTCCTCTCTAAGTTTTTTAAAAATTTATGGGCTAAACTAGTTCTTGTTGCTAGTAAAGTTCGTAATTAGCTTTGGATCATAGGTCCCTGTGTAAATTGAATGATGCCATGCATCTTATCCATAAAAATGTAAAAAAGTTTCATATAATTTTAAAGAGTTCATTGTCTGTGGAGCCAGCGCTGTGGTGTAGCTGGTAAAGCCACTATCTGCAGTGCCGGCATCTCATATGGGTGCCCATTCGAGTCTTGGCTGCTCCACTTCCAATCCAGCTCCCTGCTATGGCCTGGGAAAGCAGTAGAAGATGACCCAAGTCCTTGGGCCCCTGCACCCGCATGGGAGACTGGGAAGAAGCTCCTGGCTCCTGGCTTCAAATCAGCGCAGCTCCAGCCGTTGTGACCATCTAGGGAGTGGGCCAGTGCATGGAAGACACTCTCTCTCTCTCTCTTTCTCTCTCTCTGTCTTTGCCTCTCTGTAACTCTGCCTTTCAAAAAAATGAATTTTTTAAAAAAAATTTCATTGTCTCACTAAATCCACATAAAACTCCAAATGTACAGTTTCAGAACTCTCTACATTGTAATACGTCATAAGACGTATTACATAAGACGTCATAAAAGCAATTGCAATCCCAAGTACTCATCTGCTAAAGCATCCAGATTTAATCTGACATAAAAGTTAAAAAGAAAACTCTTCACAACATTATCCAAAGCTGTCAGATGTATCTCTTTCCTCATCAGTTCAGTGGGTTGCCTTGTGTTAATCTTTCCAGTAATAAGGTAGCCTCAGCAATAAACAGTTAGTTTATCAGGATGAAATATCCTGTAGATCAATTACTCAAATTCTCTGTTCACCTCCTCTGGCTGCCATACCTTTGGTACCTCCAATATAAAGTGGGAAGGGGAACTGAAACATGAAACTCAAGTTGTTCTATTTGGCTTTCAGATAGGCACCTTGACTAAACACTGTAGTGGAAAGGAAGAAATGGAAACCAGGGTTTAGCATAATCTTTGAATCATCTGCAAGTTGACGTTTATCTAGATATCCGTTGCTTTTATTGCTATACATAAAACAGGATTGGCTGCTTCCTTAATGAAATGTAATGAAATGTATGATGCTTTAAAGATATCCTCTGGTTTCTGAATATTACATAAGCCATAGTTAGTCTGCCTCAGAATGATTGCAGAAATGTAAATTTAGTCTCAGAAACCTGCTGCTAAAGTAGACCCAGCCAGCTTTTCCGCTCTCAAAGCTGCTCTGTATAAAGCAGCACATTTGGAAATCTGTTGCCAGAACACCCTAATCATGCCCCATTCTTAAGAAGTAAAACTTAGGGGGAATGTGTTACAAAGAACATTAGCTTTTGAGTAAGATAGAAATGTGTTGGGACCAGCACTGTGGTGAAGCGGGTAAAGCTGATGCCTGCAGTGCTGGCATCCCATGTGGGCGCTGGCTTGAGATCTGGCTGCTCCACTTCCAATCCAACTCTCTGCTATGGCCTGGGAAAGCAGTAGAGGATTTGTCCAAGTCCTTGGGTCCCTACATCCATGTGGGAGGCCTGAAAGAAGCTCCTAGCTCGTAGCTCAGATCAGCCCAGTTCCAGCTGTTACAGCCATTTGAGAATTGAACCAGGGGATGGAAGCTCACTCTCTCTCTCTCTCGCTCTCACGCTCTCTCTCTGCCTCTCTGTAACTCTGCCTTTCAAATAAATAAATAAATAAATATTCATTTAAAAAAAGAAGTAAAACAACATGAGAAAGAAAAAGACATAGGATGTGTGAGAGGATCACAAAAATGGAAGAATCAGCAACAGACTCCAAACAAATTCAGTATTGGTTAGATTTTCAAATCGAGTCTTATGTCTTGGATTGCTGTTAATATTTTCTTGAGAGCAAAATATCTTCTCTCTTGTATGTCAAGTGGCAAATGCCCACTCTGCCAACCTACAATGGGTCCTTTGTTTCCTACATCTATTAATTTTTGAGACTTGCAAAATATAACAATGAAATAGCTCTTTGACACTAAGCAAGGCACTTGACCAAAACTGGTAGAGTCAGGTAAGTTGCCTCAATTATTTTTGGATGGAACAAGATTGTATAAAAATATGCTCATATACTTACAGCACAGATTTTTTTCCCTTCCCTTTGTGGCAGACAGATTAGCTTTCTTCATGTGAAGGACATCCTTTCATTTTATATCCTTTTCATTCCAAAAGGTATTACTACTTTTTGTAGACATGCTGTGATTGTGATTTTTTAAAAAATATTTATTTATTTGAAAGGCAGAGATACAGAAATAGAGAAGGAAAGAGAGAGAGAGAGAGGCTCTCCAACAACTGGTTATTCCCCAAATGGCCGCAATGGGTCAGACTGAAGCCAGGAGCTTCTTCAAGGTCTCACCCGTGGGTGCAGGGGCCCAAGCATTTGGGTATATCTTTTGCTGCTTTCTTGGTACATTAGCAGGGAGCTGGATCAGCAGTAGAGCAGCCAGGACTCAAACCATAGGCTTTATGGGATGTTGGCAGCACAGCCGCAGCTTAACCTTCTACACTATTATAGCACAGTCCCAAAGATTGTGATTTAAAAAAAATGTATTACAAAAAAGTTTCAAACATAAAAAAGTAGAAAGAAAAGTACAATAAACTCCCATGTACCCATCACTCAGCTTTGACACATAATGGTATTTTTCCAAACTTGAACATGGTATTTGTAGTTAGTAATCTAAACTAGAATGAATTATGCTATAAAAATAATTAAAACATAAATAATATAACTAATAATAAACTCTTAAAAGTGATCATTTCGCATTAATTTTTCACAGACAACATACTTTTTTGTGCCTTCAGAAAGGACTGGAATTATAAATAGTATTATCCATATGGTAAATTTTAGCAACATTTTTATAAAGAAGAGCCTGTATGAATAAACATCAAAGTGGCACTCCTGGTGGTAGCCAAACTGTGGAGTAAAACTTATTAAGATCAGTTAAATGTGTTTCTCTTTATCAGATTGAACTTAAAACTAATATCATTACCGTATGAGTACTGTTTCCCAAATCTTGGTTTCCTGGAGAAGCAAAATGAGAGCGCACCCAGTGTTGTCATGGTGCTGAGTCATAGGGTGGAAAGGGAGCAAACTAAAGCACCTCCGGAACAATCAGATTTGTTTCTTCTGAGTAATTCATTCTGCTTTAAGGATTCACGGATATGAAACCTCCAGGCCTTGTGCTACCTGTCCTGTCTACAAAAGTACTCACCGAGTGCTCGTTCAGAGTATTCTGATCTCAGGCAGCTACATGGTGAGTTAGGAATTTGGTAATGCAAAGAACTCTCTGAAGGCACTATAGGTGTAGTACGTAAACACAGTTTTAGAAAATCAGATAATATTCAGGGTCACAGTGAAGTATTTTATTGACTAAAGTAAGGATTGTTCTCAAAGGAAACCTGATGGTGTTACTAATCCACTGGAGACTGCTCCGAATAAAAGTTTACTTTTATATCAGCAAAGAATCCACCTTCTCCCTAACCCTCTACGGTTGGAGCATAGAGAATTGAGGGGTCCAGGAGGTTGTGGAATGAGGGGGAGTAGTAGGGCTACTAAAACCTTGGTGGCTGAAAGTGTTTGGGGAGAATCAGCCTTGCTTTTTACCCTTTTCTCCATTAACAAGTACTCTGCACTGCTACCTTGGAAGAGTCTCCACACTGAAATCGTAATATAGCAGAACTTTAATGAGCATCTTTAAAACTACAGAAAGGGGTTTTCCTCAGTTTGAGATTTTTTTTCAATCTGTCCTCATTGTCAAAAATTAACATATTTCATAATATAAGGAAAATGTACCCAACTTTAAGGGATAAAAAAATGAAATTATTTGGAATTTATAAGAATTCAATCCAATTGTTACAACGAACAGGTTTTTTTTTTTTTAAGATTTATTTATTTATTTGAAAGTCAGAGTTACACAGAGAGAGAAGGAGAGGCAAGCAGAGAGAGAGATCTTCCATCTGCTGGTTCACTCCCCAATTGCCAACAACAGCCAGAGCTGCTCTGATCTGAAGCTATAAGCCAGGAGCCAGGAGCTTCCTCCAGGTCTTCCCACATGGGTGCAGGGACCCAAGGACTTTCCCAGGACATAGCTGGGAGCTGGATTGGAAGTGGAGCAACCAGGACTCAAACCGGCACCCAAATGGGATGCCAGCACTGCAGGCGGTAGCTTTACCCACAGCGCCGGCCCCACGAACAGTTTTAAAACTCTCCTTTATCTCCTTTATCTAACCCTTTATCTAACCCATATCTTCTGACTTAAGTTTCAGTTGTTTTCATTTCTCCTGTGCACTGTCTCATAGTAATAATTGAGGTGAATGAAGAAATCATAAAATTGTAAGTTAAAGGAGGCCTGTGAATTCATTTCTTCCCTTTTATTTTATAGATGAGAAATCTCAGAAAGGATAAAAGGCTGACCATAGGAGGCCGAAAAGTTGCAGAAGTATGAATAATCTACAAAGTGAAAATCAGACTCCATAAAGTTTTGAGTTTATTATAGAAATTATCATTATATGTAGCCATATTTTCTCTGCAGATTTAGATATGTGTTCGCTATCCCTATTTTTGTAGGCTAACGAATGGATCAAGTTTTTTAGAAATTGTTCATTGCTGCTACAATGGAAATCTACAAAAATGGGCTATCGACTATTTTGGGACCATTGTTCAGAAGTGCACTTATCTTAGAAATGGTTACCATGGAGATGAGCGCATGTTATGTGACTCTGCAGCATGAGAGTGAGAGTCATCTATGCTGCTAAGACATAAATAGCCATATACGCACAGAGATATGCAAGAGCCCGTGCACACTGAAGTCACATTGTTCCTCACTTTTGTAAAATAATAACAATAAAATTCCATGCAGTACTGACCTCTGGTGGTGGGAGGGCCTACCCACGCTACACATTTTAAAGTGCAATGTACCTTGATATAAAAACACTTTAAAAAAATATTGCAAAGCAGTATGAATCAAGTTAAAAGACTAACATACTTAACATGTAAAATAAAAGAGTAACATACTTAACACGTAAAATAAATAATGAGAACACACTTCTTAGATGTCACTGCTATTTAGAATATAAAAATAAGAAGTTAAAAACAAACCCAGGGTATATTATGGAGTCCCTGAATTATTTTTCCCATTCAATAGTATTATGTTTTTAAATATTTGTTTATTTACTTATTTGAAAGGCAGAGTTACAGAGAGTGTGATCTTTCACGTACTGGTTCACTCCCCAAATACCCACAACAACCAGAGCTGGGCCAGGCCGAAGCAAGGAGCCTGGAACTCCATCTGGGTCTGCTATGTGGGTGGCAGAGTCCCAAACACTTGGGCTGTCTTCTACTGCTTTCCCAAGCACATGAGTAGGGAACTAGATTAGAAGTGGAGAAGCTGGACTGGAACCGCTGTTCATATGGGACGCTAGCAACCTTTGTAGCAGCTGAACCCACGGAGCCACACACCAGCCCGAGTCCTGGGGAATAGTATACTTTTAAAGGAAATTTCTCTTTTTAGGTATGTTCCAGTTTTTCAGCAGGATATTAATTATTTTTCATCCAAGTTAGTTTCTGGGGCTTCATTCAGACTGTGGGTGTGTTTTCAAGAACCAGTAAGGAGATGATGTTACTCCCTTTATGAGGTATAGGCAAAAAGTGTGAACTTCCTATATATTAATGGCTATGTGCTAATGGTATGTAGCTAGACATTCATATTTTTGTTATCAGTATGCTGCAATATTATAAAATATTAAATATATCATGGTTGCCTAAAAAAAAAATTAAGCATAGTTATTTACATAGTCTCTCCCCCTCCTGCTCCCCCCACCTATCTATCTAGCTAAGCAGATTTTTTGTTTGTTTGTTTCTTTTCCTTGCCTAGCCTTAGTAAAATCCTCAAGAAACTAGACACTTTTAGGAGACCACAAAAGTATGTATTCTGATAAAAGGTAACTTTTAAAAATTTATTTTTAAGGCTTTGCTTTTTATAATGCATGTTTTCAAATGAAAGACTAGCACAATTAACCTCCTTCATACATATCCATCACCTGGTTTCAATATTTATCAACATTTTTATATGAATTATAACTCTCCTCTGATCATTTTAAGTTAAATACAAAATACCATAACAAAAATTCTATTGAATTTTTTTTTTAAAGATTTATTTATTTGGAAGGCAGAGTTACAGAGAGGCAGAGGTAGAGACAGAGAGACAGAGACAGAGACAGAGACAAAGAATCATCTGCAGGTTCACTCCCCAGATGCCGTACCTGAAGTCAGGAGCCAGGAACTTCTGGGTCTCCCATGTGGGTGCAGGGGCCCAAGGATTTGGGCCATCTTCCACTGCTTTCCCAGGCCATAGCCGAGAACTGGGTCAAAAGTAGAGCAGCCGGGACTTGAACTGGAGCCCATATGGGATGCTAGCACTGCAGGCAGTGGCTTTACCCGCTACGCCACAGCACTGGCCCCTCTGTTGAATAATTACAATATTCAAAGAGAAACATTTTTCGCCCTGTAATTCGGAGTTTTTTCCTACTTTTCTTAGGAATTTAAGAATTTTTAAATATTACTGCCATTTTCAAATAGAAGCATCATGTTTGTCGTAGAACTGGAATAAATTCTTCTCTTGAAAAAATCAAAATACAAAATTTGAGTCAGCCAAAAAAAAAACAAAAACCTAGTAATATAAACTTTATTCTCTTCACTTCAATTGTCTTGCCACACAGCTTTCCAAAATCTCAGGACTGGAAAAATTGTGAAATTTGCATTTTTCTCAAATTTATCAGCGTGATGTTGTTTACCCTCTTCATGTTAAATTTTTGTTTACCAATATATTACTAATTAGATCCAAGTCTTTCAAATTTTAAGTCTTTAAATCCGTTTCAGATATTGACAGATTTTATCATGGAGTGAGAGATCAGGGAAAAATCTCTTCAGTTTATGTAGCCTCATTCCAAGTTGATTAATATGATTTTAAATCATTATTGTTTGAATTGTTTTACTGCTCATATAGTTTTTATCATTCATCATGAAAGACTTTCTATAGAAATATATTCAGAGAAATATGTAGAATATTTCTAGGGGAAAAACGTTACAAAAGATTTCTTACTCAATTGAAGAAGAGAGGATTGAAGATAAAAATAGAAGTTATGTCATATTGCATTGGACCAATTGATTATCCAGTTGACAACAAGACACATTTTGAGAGTGCTACAGATTTCTAATTCATTCATGAAAACTCCAGAAATACTCCTTAATGAACTGAAGCAGTTGTTGCATAATCCAAGCATTTTCCAGGCTTCTTGATTGTTATTCTGTTGTTTGCCTAAGCTAGTGCAAATGACAATGTAGTCATTTAACTTTACTACTTACTATCTCCCTTTTGTTGATTTATTTTAAATTTTTAAATTTAAATTACACGTTTCTTTTCAATTTCAAGAGTCAGTCTCTGGTATTTTTTAATATGCTAAGATCTTACTAAGTTACTTCATGTTATCCATGGTATTCTTGACTCTTAAATAATTTGATAATATTTTTCTCAGTTTATCATTTAGGTTAAAATGCTATATGAATAAATATTTTATATTAATTTATATGAATAAATATTTTTAAATAATTAATAGAATTTGAAATGTTAAGAAGAGGAAAAATTCCTGAAGGAAGGTGGGCATGTCTACCTTCCTTGAGGGTACACTATGGAAGGAAATTTTCTGTCATTGACTGTCTAGTACTTTCTAACATGACCCATATCTGTCTCTGTTTCCAATCTATGAAATCCCTTAACCTTAATTTGATAGCTGTTTCTACCACTCTACTGATGCTACTCTATGAAAAGTCACCAGTAGACCTCATTTTATCATGTTGAGTTGCCTTTTGTGATTATCTGCAGCTTCTCTGTGACTTTTTTATACCTTTGGGCAACAATTTTTTAAAATTCTAGTTTATCCTTGATCATATGGTACAAGTTTTCTACTGGTTTTTACATGTTCTCCTTACCTGGTTTCTTTTCATGTTTTATTTGCTTTCAGGCCTCTGAAGTTTGTTCACCAGGGCATTGTCCTTTGATGGACTTCCTTTAAACAGGATTTTTGAGGTCATATCATTCAGCCATCACAGTGAATGACCTCAACTCAGCTCAAATGACCTGGCTTCACTCATCCATTCATCCATTCATGAAGTATTTATTGAATTCTTACAATGTGGCAGGCACTAAATGAATAAGTTGGGCTCCTCAAAACCTTAGACAAATACATTCATAACTCCTCGGGTACTAGTGCTCAAGTTTCGTTAACTAGAAACTGTCAAGTCATCATTGATGAGCGTTTCTTCAATCCCTATATTAATTCTCAGTAAGCTTTGTTTTTTCTTTTACAGGGACTTTTGAGTCATTAGTTCTTCCTGTATACTTCAGCATAATCCTATTTGTCATGTCCCTCATATCTGGATTACTACCTTAGCTTCCTAATTATTCCTCTGACTTCCTTTATTCAGCCTATATAATAATATTTAATCATGGCATTCTTCATGTTTGTAAATATTATAGGCTCAAATGTCCCTACCAAATAATTGTGGCTTATGTAATCTAGACACAGCCTACTGTATGAATATTTTATTCCCAATACACTCCCTTCTTTATAGGAAGTTTCCCCAGAAATACATATGTATTTTTTTCTTAGACTGCTATGCTTTTCTTATATTGTTTTTCTTTTTCTTTTTTTTATTCTACATTTTATTTTTTAAAGTTTTTATTTAATGAATTCATTTTTCACAAGTACAACTTTAAGAATACAGTCTAATATTGTTTTTCTTTTTCTGTGACTTTTCTTCTTGGTTGATTTACACCCCACTCCCACATGGAATTGTAAGCTTTGGAAATCATATTCTATTTTTAATTATTGAGTTTATCAGTTATAAAATACACATTTGCATTATTAATTTCACTGATATCAGGCTATATCTTATAACCAATAATGCCTTAAACATTTTAACATAGTTTAATTGAGACTATATCTTTTCTTCTTGGTGGAATATACAGTGATGTGTATCTTACCATCAAAGTTATCTTTTTTTTTTTTTTTTTGACAGGCAGAGTGGACAGTGAGAGAGAGAGACAGAGAGAAAGGTCTTCCTTTTTCTGTAGGTTCACCCCACAATGGCCGCTACAGCTGGCAGCTGCGCCAATCCGAAGAGGAGCCAGGTGCTTCCTCCTGGACTCCCATGCGGGTGCAGGGCCCAAGCACTTGGGCCATCCTCTACTGCCTTCCCGGGCCACAGCAGAGAGCTGGACTGGAAGAGGAGCAACCGGGACAGAATCCAGCACCCCAACTGGGACTAGAACCCAGGGTGCTGGCGCCACAGGCAGAGGATTAGCCAAATGAGCCGTGGCACTGGCCAAAATGTGTTTTTAAAAGTTTGCGCAGGGAACAGATGCCATAATCATGAGAGGAATTTGGTTCTTCTCTGTATTCGTTTCAGGCTGTTGTGTGCATGTTCTTAGTGAAGCGCAGAATAGAGACTACCAACTAGGCCTGAAATTGTAATGCACAATGGAAGATTTTTTGTTCTCTCTCTCTCTCTTTTTTTTTTTTTTTTTTATTTTTTTGACAGGCAGAGTGGACAGTGAGAGAGAGAGAGACAGGTCTTCCTTTGCCGTTGGTTCACCCTCCAATGGCCACCATGGCCGGCGCACTGCGCTGATCCAAAGGCAGGAGCCAGGTGCTTCTCCTGGTCTCCCATGGGGTGCAGGGCCCAAGCACTTGGGCCATCCTCCACTGCACTCCCTGGCCACAGCAGAGGGCTGGCCTGGAAGAGGGGCAACAGGGACAGAATCCGGCGCCCTGACCAGGACTAGAACCCGGTGTGCCAGTGCCGCAAGGCGGAGGATTAGCCTAGTGAGCCGCGGCACCGGCCATCTCTCTCTTTTTTAAAACTTTGAGAAACAGAAGGAGAGGGAGAGAACTCACATCCCCAAATGCCCCCAACACCCAGGGCTGGGCCAGGGCCAAACCTGGAAGCCAGGAACTCACTCCATGGCTCCCACATTGCTGGTAGAAACCCAATCACTTAAGGCATCATTGTGGCCTTCAAGGGCTTGCATTAGCAGGAATCTGGTGTTAGGAGCTAGAATTGGGAATGGAACCAACTGCTCTGATACGGGACATAGGCATCTTCATTGGCATCTGAACTGCGAGGCAAAGCACCTGCCCTAAAGTGGAGGATTTTAAAAAAATTCTTGTCTTTTCTTTTTCAAGTTTATTTATTTTTTTATGTATTTTAAAGGGAAAGAGAGACCGAGAGAGAGAAAGAGAGAGAGAGACCTTCCATCTGCTGTTTTACTCACCAAATGCCCACAACAGCCAGGACTAGGCCCTGCCATAGCCAGTAGCCAGGAAATCTGTTTGAATCTATAATGTGGGTGACACGGACCCAAGAACTTCAGCCATTATCTTCTGCCTTCCTGGGTTCACATTAATGGGAAGCTTGATCAGAAGCAGAATCAGGGTTCTATCACAAGTCCACTGATATAGAATGCAGTGGCTCAAACTGCTACCCCACAACACTCACCCCAAAATGGAAGATTTTTTATTATAGTACTTATATAATTTTTATTGATTTAATTATATTGGAGTTAATGAAGATTATATATTCCTGTGGCAGATTTTGTTATTTATTATGCAATGTGCCAGAGCATATAATGTATGCCTTAGAATCAGACAGACCTGAGATTGAATACAAAATCCACTGCTTACTAGCTCTTCACACTTCAGTTACTTTATCTAAAAGTGAGATTTTTGCAAAGATTAGAAGCAATACTTATGAAGTGCCAAGTATAGTGCTTGGCACAGATGCTATAAGTCTTTTGGGAGAGAGAAAATATATGGAAGGTGCAAGAACATATTCCAGGATGTATTCATTTCACACTTAGTCCTTCTCCACAGATTCCGAGCCCTGGAGTCGTTGTGAGGATGTCCTCTTCCAGGACAATTCCTCACAATTATGTCCCAGCAGACACGATGCTCTACCCGTGGGTGGAATGATATTTTCTTCCTCTGGCTTGGGTCCCTTAACATTTTGCCTCTTCTTTCTCTCTTGCCTGCACTCCAGGCCCGAGAGAATGGTGCTACTCTCAATATCTCCACACCCAGGGGAGCTTTGTGAAAAGGAGTCTTGCTCTTAAGGGACTTTTTAGAAAACTGTATAGTGCGTTATAGGAAGCGGGTCTTCAAAAAAATTCATGGAAAATGTGTAAGTTGGATAGAGTCTAAGAATCAGTGTATTAACATTCAGTATTACTACAAGCATGCTTGTATTGTAATAGTTGGAACTGTCACTATTGTAACCAACAATTCTGCCGATCCTCTATAGATTGATGTGGTACAAAGAACATTAGCTTTTGCATAAGTTAGAAATTTGTGGGTCCATTGCTGTGGTGTAGCAGGTAAAAGGCACCCTCTGCTGTGCTGGCCTCCCATATGGGTGCCGGTTCAAGTCCTGGCTGCTCCTCTTTCGTTTTTTCCTTAAAGACATATGTATGTATGTATGTATGTATGTATGTATTTGAAAGGCAGAGGGAGAGAGAGAGAGAGAGAGTGAGAGAGAGAGAGAGAGGTCTTCTATCTGCTGGTTCACTCCCCAAATGGCCGTAACTGCCAGAGCTGAGCCAATCTGAAGCCAGGAGCTTCTTTTGGGTCTCCCACGTGGGTGCAGGGGCCCAAGGAGTTGGGCCTTCTTCTACTGCTTTCACAGACCATAGCAGAGAGCTGGATCAGAATGAAGGAGGGACAAATGAATAGATTTAGCAGTGCTTTTTAATACTTCCCATTTTAACAATTTACCCTAGCAATGTTTGATTTTGCTCATCTACATGAGTGTCTATCATTTATTTTTAAAATTTCAAATGGTATCATGTTCATAAATAAAGTACATGTGATTTTCCAGTTTGATAGCTGTAATATCTTTATTAATTAAAGTATGTGCAGGCCTTTGTTGGGGGATGGCTTGATTTGTCCATGATGCTCATGTTTCTAATCAGGCCATTTTTTAAAAAGATTTATTTATTTATTTGAAAGTCATAGTTACACACAGAGAGAAAGAGAGGTAAAGAGGTAGAGAGGGAGAGAGGGAGAGAGGGAGAGAGGGAGAGAGGGAGAGAGAGAGAGAGAGAGAGAGAAAGGGTCTTCCATCCACTGGCTCACTCCCCAGATGGCTACATCAGCTAGAGCTGCACTGATCCGAAGCCAGGAGCCAAGAAATTCTTCTAGGTCTCCCATGTGGGTGCAGGGGCCCAAGGACTTGGGCCATCTTCTACTGCTTTTTCAGGCAATAGTAGAGGGCTGGATCAGAAGAGGAGTAGCTGGACACAAACTGGCACCCATGTAGGATACTGGTGCTGCAGGCTGTGGCTTTACCTGCTATGCCACAGTGCCGGTCCCACTGCTCCACTTCAATCCAGCTCTCTGCTATAGCCAGGGAGAGCAGAAGATGGCTCAAGTCCTTGGGCCCTCCCACCCACTTGGGAGACCTGGAAGAAGCTCCTGGCTTTGGCTTTGTATTGGCCGAGCTCTGGCCGTTACGGCCATTTGGTGAGTGAACAAGTGGATGGAAGACCTCTCTCTCTCTCTCTCTCTCTCTCTCTCTCTGCCTCTGTCTCTCTGTAACTCTGCCTTTCAAAAAATAAGTAAATCTTAAAAAAAATGTGTTCAGTGAATCTTGTTACTAGAACCTACCAAACAAATCAGAATTGAATGACCAAAGACTAATTCCTTGTGTTCCTAATGAAATGTTCTCTCTATAAAAATGGAGTAGATAATACCTGCCCCATTGGTGTGTCATGTGGATTGAAATCTGCATACTGCTGGTATAGCACCTCTCCTTGTTGAGGGAGCCTTCAAGTTCAGCATTAGTGCTCAATCTTTATCTTTTTTCTTTCTTTAATACTTTAATTTTTTCTCTATTTTTAAAAATTCAAACTCTTTTTATGCTTTCAACTCATCCTAGCTTCTAGCAATCAATATTCTGTGTTCATATTGAGTTTTTTTAAGATTTATTTATTTGAAAGGAAGAGTTACAGAGAGAGGAGGAGAGACAGAAAGGGAGAGAGATCTTCCATCTGCTGGTTCACATCCCAAATGGCTGCAACATCTAGGGCTGGGCCAGAAGCCAGGAACTATTTCTGGGTCTCCAATGTGAGTGTAGGGACACAACTACTTAAGGCCATCATCTACTGCTTTCTTAGGCACATTAGCAGGGAGCTGGTTTGGAAGTGGAGCAGCTGGGTCTTGAACTGGCACCAATATGAGTTGCCAGCATCACATGCAGAAGCTTAACCTGCTTTTACACAAAGCTGGACCCATATATTGAACTTACAAAAAAGGTAGTGTTTCTCTTTTTGTGTCTGGCTTACTTCACTCAACATAAAGTTCTCCAGTTCCATTCACTTTTTCTGCAAATGAGAGGATTTTACTTTTTTATAGCTGATTAATATTCCATCGTGGTGTGTGTGTGTGTGTGTGTGTGCATCTCCAAATTTTCTACATCCATTAATCTGATGTTGGACATCTTGGTTAACTCCATATTTTTGGCTTTTGTGAACGGTGTTGCTACAAATATGGTGGAGCAGGTTTCTCTTTGATACAGTAAGTTCATGTGTTTTGGGTGTACACCCAATAGTGGGATTGCTGGATCATACCAGCATTCTCATTTCTGGTTTTTAAAGAAATCTCTGGGGCCAGTGCTGTAGCTTAGCAGGTTAAATTATTGCCTGAAGTCCTGGCATCCCAAATAGGCACTAGTTCAAATCCCAGATGCTCTATTTCCAATCTAGTGCCCTGCTAGTGCACCTGGGAAAGAAGTGGAAGATGACCCAAGGCCATAGGCCCCTGCACCCACATGGGAGATTTAGAGGAAGCTCCTGGCTTCTGGTTTCAGCCTGACCCAGTCCTAGCCGACCCAGCCATTTGGGGGAGTGAACAGAGGTTGATTGATCTCGCTCTCCCTCTCCCTCTCTAACTCTGACTTTTAAACAAATAAATATATCTTAAAAAAAAAAAAAGAAATCTGTATACTGTGTTCCATAGTGTCTGAACTATTACATTCCCAACAATAATGTATAAGAGTTCAAAATATCCATATTTGCAGATGATGTGATGCTGTACATGGAAAAACCTATACACTTCACCAAAAAGCTGTTGGAACTGAAAACAATTCAGTAAAGTCACTGATTATAAGATCAGCATACAAAAAAAATAGCATTTTAAAAACTTTATTTATTTATTTGAAAATCAGGGGGCCGGCTCTGTGGCGCTGGCATCCCATATGGGTGCCAGTTCTAGTCCCAGCTACTCCTCTTCCGATCCAGCTCTCTGCTGTGACCTGGGATAGTGGTAGAAGATGGCCCAAGCCCCTGCACCCACATGGGAGACCAGGAAGAAGCACCCAGCTCCTGGCTTCCGATAGGCGCAGCTCCAGCCGTTGTGGCCATCTGGGGAGTGAACCAACGGAAGGAAGACCTTTCTCTCTGTCTCTCCCTCTCACTGTAACTCTACCTCTCAAATAAATAAATAAAATCTTTTAAAAAAATCATAGTTACAGAAAAGGGGTGGGGGAGAAACTGAGATTTTGCATCCACTGGTTCAGTCCACAGAAACCCAAAGCCAAGGCAGAAATCTGGAGCTGAGAGTTTTATCCAGATTTCCCACGTGAGCAGCAGGGGCCTAAGAACTTGCACCATCTTCTGCTGCTTTTCCCCATCTAATTGATTGTGCCCACCCACACTGAAGGCTGAGTCTTCCCAGCCAGTACACTCAGACTTACATGCTAATCTCATTTGGAAACACTGTCACAGACACACCCAAAATAATGATTTTCCAGGTTTCTAGGTATTCCTTAATCTAGCCAAATTGACCCCTAAAATTAAGTATCATAAGCACCTAATGGATAACACTGAGAATCTAAAAGTTATTTATAAGCACAGTAATTAATAGTTGGTAGTTATTTTTCATCATTGGGCTTTTTATATTTATTTATTTGAAAGACAGAGTGACAGAGAAAGTGGAAGAGACACATAGTCAAAGAGAGATCCTCTATCCATTGGTTCACTCCCCAAATGCCTAAAATCTCCAGGGCTGGGCCAGGCCAAAGACAGGAACCTGAACCTCCACCCAGGTCTCCCACATGGGTGGCAGAGAACCAAGTACTTGGGACATCGTTCTCTGCTTTCCTAGATGCACTAGTAGAAAGCTGGATTGAGAGTGGAGGAGGCAGGAGGAGGCATTCGCTTAATTGGCTGCTGCCACAATGTCCACCTGATCATTGTTATAAATGTATAGACTGACTTTGGTTTTATTTTGAAAGAGCCTTTGGTTGTTTAGATAATGCAGATAATTTCTTCAGTTCTTATTTTTGTCAGTCCTACAGATAGCTTGGGCTAATATCCCCCTCTTATTGAAAGAGGAAGAGATAAAGAACATTTGGTTTATGTCTCAGTCTGTTCAGGCTGCCCTAACAAAATGCCATGTGTGGATTAAACAACAGAAATTTCTCACAATTCTGGGGGCTGGAAGTGCTAAGATCAAGGTGTTGGCCCATTCACTTCCTGGCAAAGCTCTCTTCCTGGCTTGCAGAGTTCTTCTCCTTGTGTCCCCACATGGCTTTTGCCTGGCGCCAGCAGGGAAAAGAAAGAGTAAGGGAGAATTCTGCCTGTTCTCGTGAAGCCACTAATTCCAGCTTTCATGACCTAATCTAACCCTGACTAGCTTCCAAAGAGCTCCTCTCCAAATATCATCACACTGGAGCTTAGAGCTTTAACATATACATTTTGAAGGGACACAAACATTCATTTTTTAAAAAGATTTATTTATTTATCTGAAAGTCAGAGCCAC
Organism: Oryctolagus cuniculus; assembly: GCF_964237555.1. Lineage (NCBI taxonomy): Eukaryota > Metazoa > Chordata > Mammalia > Lagomorpha > Leporidae > Oryctolagus > Oryctolagus cuniculus. Next base: position 57,572,651 of record NC_091434.1, on the reverse strand, counting down.
ACACAGAGAGAAGGAGAGGCAGAGAGAGAGAGAAAGAAACAGAGGTCTTCCACCCGCTGGTTCACTCCCCAATCAGTCGCAACAGCCAGAGCTGCGCCAATCCGAAGCCAGGATCCAGGAGCCAGGAGCCTCTTCCAGGTTTCCCACGCATGTGCTGGGGCTCAAGGATCAGCGCAATCCTCCACTGCTTTCCCAGGCCATAGCAGAGAGTTAGATTGGAAGTGAAACATCTGGGACTTGTACTGGTGCCCATATGGAATGCCGGCACGGCAGGCTGCAGCTTTACCCACAGTGCCACATCGCTGGCCCCCAAACACTAATATTTTAAGAGTTTTTTTGTCAAGAAATTTCAAAAATAACAAAAATGTTAATACATAGTGTTGGAGAATAAATTTTCATAAATTCAACTTCATTTTATATATGTGTTCACATATTCTGTCTAAATTCATTTAAAATTGCATTTTAGGGGGCCAGTGCTGGCACAACTTGAAGGCTTGCTGGTTCAAATCCCAGCTGCTTCACTTCTGATCTAGCTCTCTGCTAACATGCCTGGGAAAGAAGCAGAAGATGGTCCAAGTCCTTAGGTCTCTGCCACACATGTGGGAGATCAGGAAGAAGTTCCTGGCTCCTAGATCCTTTCCAGACAGTGCGGCCATTTAGGGAGTGAACCAGCAGGTGGAAGGTCTGTTTCTATTTCTGTCTCTCTCTTTATCTCTCTAGCTCTGCCTTTCAAATAAATCTTTTTTAAAAGTTGCATCTTAAGGATGGGCATTCGATGCAGTGGGTAAGGTAACACTTGAGACACTGGCATCCCACTGTTACCATCCTCAGGTTCGTTGGCTCACTTGCAAATAGAAATTGACAGGAGGCCAATGTGCCAATGTCCCCAAAGTTTACTGGGGACTTATGCTTGAGAACAAGGGAAACAGCACAGTGGGAAAAGGTTCCCCACAGTGGCTCCCCAACTGGGGTTGAACAGGTGCTTTTATGGGGTATTGAGGTGTGGTGTTTTCCCCTGGCACGTGACACTTCAGTATGTTAGGTGTTCCATTAAGGGCTGGATTCTTGTTCTTCTTTCTGTTTTTGCTTATTTTCCACACAGAATGTTTAAAATGACAATGTAACTCACTGCCACCATCCCAGGAAGGTCATATATTGGTAGTTCAGGGCTACTCTGGGCAGGCCTGCAGGTTGAAGTCCCTAACAGGATAGAAGGAAATCTTTTCCACTTAGGGTCCAGAAACTCCTTGTTCCTGAATGGTTTGGAGCTGCAGCTGGATACACAGTTCAGGAGACAGATACCTGGCAGGTTAGGAGGGGCCTGACTTAGTCAGTGCTGTTCCTATCCTGTCTCACCATGTCCCAATTCTTGGGTTCTTGTTCAGCCCCTCTCATTACAGCTTCTGGCTGATGTGCAAGGCAGCAGGTGATGATTCAAGTAGTTAGGTCCCCTGGTAGATCTGGATGGAGTTCTTAGCCCCTGACTTCCACCTGGTTCAGCTCTAGCCTTGTATACATTTGGGTGAGAATCAGCAGATGGTAGTTCTGTGTCTCTCTGCCTCTCATAAAGTAACTTTTAGGGGCCAGCGCTGTGGGGTAGTGGATAATGCTGCCACCTGCAGTGCCGGCATCCCATATGGGCACCAGTACGAGTCCCAGCTGCTCCACTTCAGATCCAGCTCTCTGCTATGGCCCGGGAAAGCAATGGAAGGGGGCCCAAGTTCTTGGGCCCCTACACCCGTGCGTGAGACCTGGAAGAAGCTCCTGGCTCCTGGCTTTGGATTGGCCAGGCTCTGGGGAGTGCACCAGAGAATGGAAGACTCCCCTCTCTCTCTGCCTCTGCATAACTCTGCCTTTTAAATAAAAGATAAAATTAAATCTAAAAAAAATTTTTAGGGGCTGGTGCTGTGGTGCAATGGGCTAAGCCTCCGCCCTTGGCACTGTAATCCCATATAAGCGTTGGTTCAAATCTCGGCTGCTCTTCTTCCGCCAGCTCTCTGCTATGGCCTGGGAAAGCAGTAGAAGATGTCTCAAGTGCTGGGATCCAGGTCTCTCACGTGGGTGCAGCCATTTGGGGAATAAACCAGTGTAAGGAGGACTTCTCTGTCTCTTCCTCCCTCTGTAACTCTACCTCTCAAATAAATAAAAGCTTTTAAAAAATTTTTAATTGCATTTTATTTTAATACAGGTTAGGAAAATCCCCATTTAAAGGAATTCTGTGGTTTGTTTTGCAAAACAAATCAGTCCTTTATAGTAAAAATTATGATTCTATAATTCATCTGTTTTGTAAATTTGGATATTTGCCCACTAGATTTTCTGAAGTCTGTGTGGATGGACAGAGCTGCATACAGTTGCCCTGAGCAGGTAAAAATGTAGGTGGAAAATCAGAAAACAGATTTTAAGCCCTTGTTTATCTATATATTTTAATAAAACTACACTTTTTTTAAAAAAATTCACAAATCATAATTAAAAATTTAAAATTTTTTGGATTGTATTTAAATTGTTGCGTCAGAAATATACACACGTTTTACCTAGAAACATGCCTCCAGGGAGTATCAGCTGAAAAGACTAAGCAGGAGAGGACACAGGAAGCAAGAAATAACTTCCACGTGTGCTGTGAAGCCTCTGCCCCCACAGTGGCCCAAACGCTGACCGTCAGCCAAAGGCTCGGTGACCGCACCGTGACTCTGCCGGCCTCATGGAAGCCGAGCCCCCTGGGGCAGCGAGTGGCGTTCCGGGTCTCTGCCATCAGCTGACGCCGATGGAGCATTTCTAGAAAAATCACTGCCTCTAACGAGTCAGGAAGCGTCAACCCTTTCTCCAATTCAGTCTTCTACCATTCTGCGTACACAACCTAAGTTTGCAACAAGAACACGGCACGGGACCCCTTGAACCTGAAAGGGAAATGCAGTTTTCCACGTACAGGAAGAAGAAACAGCATCCAATCGGCGCCGGGTTCTCAATGGCCAATCAAACCTCGTCTTACAATATAGCGCTGGGAGAAAGGGAGCTGGACTTCTCAGTTCCCTGGCGTGTGGCTGCAGTCACCTGGTAGGGGCGCACTCCGTGAGGCTGCTTTTGTTACCTGGGATACAAGGGGCGAGCAGTTGTGTCCTCCGTGCTTGCTGGATTTGCTTGTATTTGTTTTCAGCCACTGCTCATGTAATGCACTCCCTTAACCAGGAAATTAAAGCATTCTCCCGGAATAATCTCCGGAAGCAATGCACCAGGGTGACAACGCTAACTGGAAAGAAAATTATAGAAACGTGGAAAGATGCCAGAATTCACGTTGTGGAAGAAGTAGAGCCGAGCGGTGGGGGTGGTTGTGGTTATGTGCAGGATCTTAGCTTGGACCTGCAAGTTGGCGTTGTTAAACCATGGTTGCTCCTGGGTGAGTATATTTCCTTGCCACTAAGTCATTGGGTCCTTTTAGCCAGATTACTTTCTCATCCCCCTCTCCCATTATGTGTAATCTGTACAGTCAGCTGCCTTGCTGAAAAGTCGAAATGGTTCTTTTTTTGAATGTGGACCATCCATTAGCCACCTAGAGACATTTCTGTCCCACAGTATATCCCTAAGAAGCATAGATTCTAGAAACACTTGGCACCTGGTGTTTGAATTTTAGAAAAGTTTCCTGTTTTCCTGACTTCTATAGAGGATAGCACATTCATGTTCTGTTTTCTTGGATTATGAAAGATTATAGCAAATGAAGCAAAAGTTATGCAAATACCAACTCGCTAATTTGTCAAGAATATGGTATGATGTATAATTTAAAAAATAGTCGACAATTTTAAGTAGGCTGGAATTGTTTTTCATTTAAGAGCAGAGAAATTATCAATATTTATGCAGACAAGGCAATTTTGAGTTGAAAGAACACTGAACTGTGTCAGAAATAGCCGTGTACCATGCAAAATTTGCACAGCATCTTTCTCTGCTTAAGAACTCTGTAAAGTAGAGATCATCAGCTCCATTTTACACATGGCAACTGGAATTTAGGATTGGTTAACTAACTTCACAAGGTAACACGTCTAGTAAATAACTGAGTTGGTTATCAAGCCCAAATCTGGTTGACTCCTGCTCTCCATTGTTATTCTGGGCTGTTTTATGGAGGCTAAATCTTCGGTTCTGTTCTGCCTCTAATTTACTAGATTAGCTAATACAAGTCATTTATCTTTTCTGCCCTCCAAAAATCCCTGGAGTTATAGTATCTGTGTATCTCATAAAGTTGTTCTGAAGTTTTTATGAAAGGTTCTTGACACACATCAGTTGTAGGATACGTGAGTTATTACTATGTGATGTGGTATATGAATCGTTTCATAGGCTATTTTTAAGTTTACTATATAAATATCTCCAGCTAGTTTCTGTAGTTCAGTGAAAAAAATATACCGCATTCTAGCCAAGACATTAGTGAAAAATTAAGTAAATCTTTTAGTTAATAAGAAATGTCCACCTCTCTCTGCTTATCATAACTAGGAAAGAAAATATATCCAGGCAAATCTTTTAGTTATTTGGCTTCCATTGCAGTACTAAATGTTTAAAATAATTATGGTGGAATCTTTATGTATTATTCACTAATCAGGGCCTTCATGAACTTTGCTGTTATTTCATTCTCTTTTATGTGGACTGATCAAGGTTATGTTTTCAGATTGGGGTTAGAATCCTTCCTAGGATTCCAGAACAGTCCTGGGAGGGACTTCTGAAACTAGTCCTAATATGGACTCTTCTCTGGACCAGGAAATGGGCTATTTTTTTTTTTTTCTGAAAGATAGAGGAAGCCTGTTTCTGTCTAGTTAAAATTGCCTTATTCCTGAGGGACCCATAGATGGCTACATCTACAGTTCCACATGAATGATGCAGAAGTTGTTTCTAAGCAGATTTGGTTTCTGGGTTATTTCCAGGTTGGTGATTATAAGAGCTTCCTTCTTCTCAGTGAGCTCAGCTTCGTCCCAGCATTGCATGCCAAACAATTTTTGTTTTGGGTGGTGTGGCCTAGTGGGTAAAAACCACCGCCTGCAGTGCTGGCATTCCATATGGGTGCTGGTTTGAGTCCTGGCTGCTCCACTTTAGATCCAGCTTTCTGTTTTGGCCTGATAAAGCAGTAAAAGATGGCCTAAGTCCTTAGGCCCCTGCACCCACATGGGAGACCCAAAAGAAGCTCCAGGCTCTTGGCTTCAGATGGGTGTAGCTCTGACCGTTGCAGCCATTTGGGGAGTGAATCAGCGGACAGAAGACTGAATCTCTGTCACTCTCGCTCTCGCTTTCTGCCTTTGCCTCTCTATAACTCTGCCTTTCAAATAAATAGGTAAATATTTTAATGAAAAAAAAGAGAAAGTTGTAAAAATCAAGTATGTCTTTTTTAGTTAGCTTATAAACTCCAATAAGCTAATGCATTTCTAAAATCTTACATAGGCCCTAAACATTTTAAGGGGTGCATACAAGATCTTAGTAAACACTTTTTGTCCTACGCTTTGCAAGTTTTATATATATATATTCAGTTGAAAGGCAGAGTTACAGGGAGAAAGGAGAGACAGAGAGAAAGGGATCTTCCATCAGCTGGTTCATTCTTCAAATGGCCACACCAGCTGAAGCTAGGCCAGGCCCAAGCCAGGAGCCAGGGGCTTCTTCTAGGTGTCCCACATGGGTGCAGGGGCCCAAGGACTTGGGCCATCCTCTTCTGCCTTCCTAGGTGCATTAGCAAGGAGTTGGATCATAAGTGGAGCAGGCCACACTCATATAGAATGCTGTGACTGCACCATAGCTCCAGCCCCAGCAAATTATATTATTAGAACAAAAATCAGTAGGACTTTTTTTTAACTCTAACTTTATTTGAAAAAGTAGGAATTTCTATTTCTTTTGGATAGTTAAACAGCATACTTGTTATTTGTTAATAGCAGTTCTGTTCTGAGTCAGTGGTTCTGAGAAGTCCCAATTGATGACTTTTTGAACTCTATAATTCCAAGAGAAAGGCTTGAGATACTCTATGTGATTGTAGAGGATTTCTGAGCTCTAGGAAATCCAATATTCTTGGGAGAACATGCATTAAATTTGTTTAAATAGTTTTTATGTAAAATTCTTTCACAAATATATTACCTACTCCTCATAGTAAGTTATGCTTCTATTTCTATTCATTTAAAAATGATCACTACTATAGATTTTTTTCAAAAATTGGGTTATCATTTAGTTCCCTCTTCGTTAAGGTAATAACTTTTGGTTATTTTTGTGATTTGTACATTAAGACTTGCTACATCACTTATATATTTTTTGATATTTTCATAAACATTATCTCTTAAAATGATAGGAACAAGGTGTTAGAGATCTTACAAAGCCTGTAATTCATGATACATAGAGTATGATTGCAAAACCTTGAGCCTGTTAGAAGTCCCAGTTCCAGTAACCTGTAATATGAATATACTTTTTAAGTTACCTTGTTATAACATTTCTATAATAATCTTTGTCTCAGATAAGGAATATTTGAGTACTATGTGTCAATATACAGTATAACTGTAAATTGTTATAAGTAGACCTTCTGTTTAGCTGTATTCCTATTCATCAACTTTTAAAAATTACTATACAATTAAATTGAGTTAGTGTTCAGTTCTATGAATTTTAACAGAAAAATAGATTATTGTAACCATTTAAATCCATCAAGTTTTTGAACTTGTTGTTTTTAATAATGATTGAAATAATTTATAAAAGGATGACGTTCTACTTTTCTAAGATTTTAAAAATTAGTATGTGATTCACTGTTTGTTTATTTTCATGACAAGTGTTTTTCCATTAAAAGTTTAACACAAGATTGTAAGACAAAAAGTCTATTTGAAACTGGAAGAAAGCTAATGTTTATATCTAGAATTTAGAGAGAATTAACTCGAACTGGATAGTACCAAGTATTAGTTTTAGGAGCACAGGCTGATACTGTTACCTCATGCTGTAGATTAACATTTATTTATTTTTCTTATTGTTTGAAAAGGCAGAGCATACAAATTGTATTTTTTTTATCTCAATATTAAATCAATATAGTCAGATTATGGAAGTCAGTTTCGAAATTTGGCAGACTGACCTGAAATTTAATTGACTTGGTCTGTGTTTGATGTGTGTATTTAATGGAAATGATCAATGCATTCAGTGTTGATAAATATTTGTAATAATAACAGTATAGGGTGAAAACAGGAAAGAATTTTATGTAATGTTTCACCTTTTTTTGCTATTTTAAGCAATAGTAAAATTATTTTTAAATGACATGCATATGTACTTTTAAATATTTTATTTATTAATTATGGAGGGAGAGAGAAAGAGAGATTTCCTGTCCACTGGCTCACTCTGCAGATGCCTGCAACAGTCAGGGCTGAGGCAGGTCAAAGCCAAGAGCTAGGAACACAATTCAAGACTCCCACGTGGGTAGCAGGGACCCCAACTGCTGCCTCTCAGGATCTGCTAAAGCAGGAAGCTGGAATCAGGAGCTCAAAATGAGACTAACCAGATGACATGAAATCACTGAATTTCACTTAATTAATTTGGGTCCATTTTTTCTCCCTAGAGATGGTTAGGACTTCCTGTAGCAAACTAAACAAACCAAGCAAAAAACCAAACAAAACCAAAAGAACAAAAATAAAAAACTGATAATTTTTAAAAATTTTGAAGTTTTTCGAATTTATAGAAAATAATATAATAGACAATTGCATGTCAACCATGCAGCTTTAACAAATGTTAATATTTGATCAGCTGTCTTTTAAGTAGAATAAAGGTGAATGTGGGCTCAGCAAGGAGCCTATAGCTTGGTATTGTGAAGAGAATATTGGCCAAACAATGTATGTGCTGGCCTTTAAGCTATCTAAATTCATGTAAGAGCTGACTGATTTTTCCACAGGTCTAAGATTTAAAAAAACACTGTTTATGGAAACAGAGCCTAATTTGCAAAAGTAAATAACTTGAAGCCTATAAATATAAATACCCTATTTTTTCATTTGTGAAATGTGGGGAGCAACTCAGACTAGACTAAGTTACTCGAATTAAGACTTATTCTATGCATCTGCTCTCCCACAATATGGCGCTGGGAGAGGAGGAAACAGCTTTTACACTGCTGCCTCCAGTTCGACCAGTAACCTGCAGGAGCTGATCCTGCTCCTGATTGGAGGAGAGCAGCGTACTCGGCGTGTGGGTAGCAGAGTTGGGATTGGTGGAAGAGGACTATAAAGGAGGAGAGAGACAACATGCACCAGGAACATCTATCTGAAGGAACACCTGTGCAGCCCCTGAGAGAGCCGGCCGGCGGTGTGCCGCTCCCCCGCGGAAGTGGGGAAAGTGGCAGGGGGAACCGCCCTTCCATGGAGGTGGAAGGGACGGTAGCCAACCCGGGAAGAACCAGCAGCAAACCCGGGGAGGGCCGAGCAGACAAAAGAACAGAGCAGGGTCCTGTGTCATTCCTCCGCGAAGAGGGGGAGCGACATAATGGTGCTGTGACTCTGATAGGAAACCTAGGCAGGGTTTAGTGTCATTCCTCCATGAAGAGGGGGAGTGACAGTGAAACTCTATTTTAGCTGATTTTTCTCCCTATGAACTTCTTATCAGTTAGAGCCAGTTTCCAACTGTGGAAGATCTAGAAAGCCAACTTCCACAGAAGAGAATGTAAAAGGGCACACAGCCCAGTGGTACATGGAGCGTGGGTGGTATCCTATGGACCAACAGTTTGCTCTGAGCTACTGGGTGTTCCCAACCCAGCTGGTACCAAGTCACTTTGTGGGTGTTTGATTTTCTTAATACCCTTTTTTAATTTGCAAAAGAGAGATGTTTACTGTGGAAAATAGAAATGAACATGAAGAGGGGAATAAAAGCTTACTTGTTACCCCACAGCTAACATTTTGAGTTGTATAGATTGTCCATTCTTTTTTTTTTTTAATTTTATTTAATGAACATGAATTTCCAAAGTACAGCTTATGGATTACAATAGCTTCCCCCCCATAACTTCCCTCCCACCCACAACACTCCCCTCTCCCACTCCTTCTCCCCTTCCATTCACATCAAGATTAATTTTCAATTATCTCTATGTACAGATCAATTTAGCATATATTAAGTAAAGATTTTCACAGTTAACATTTTGAGTTGTATACATTGTATACAACATTTTGAGTTGTATACATTGTCCATTCTTAAGCATATACACATTTTTTTGTTTTATAAAAATTGATGATGATGTTTTGTAACCTGCTTTTATTACCTTATATGTTGAGAGCATGTTTCCATGCCATAAATATTCTGAATTTCTTGTTTCTGATTGTGCAAAAAGCCATATATATTTCACTGCACAATTATAACATATTTTATTTAATTCAATCCCTATTATTGGGTTTTTAGTTGTTTTTTTTTTTTCTTTTTTTGTGTGTGTTAAAAACAGTACTATAGCAAATACTTGTATAGCTAATCATTGAAACGTCTCTGAATTTTAGGATGAATCATAGAAGTGAAAGAGTCTAAAAGTGTATACAAAATGAATATTGCAAACTGCCTTTTAGAAAGTTAGACTAAGGACCCCCTCCCTTGTTAAAGAAAACTAATAGAATTGTTATACAAAATTTTATGAAGTCAGGAAGGTTGTATTTATGTTCAATTTATGTACAGGCTGATTTATTTCTTGTAGGGTCACAGGATACTGCTCATGATCTGGATACACTGAAAGAGTACAAGGTAAAAAAAAATGCCTCAAATCTGATAGCATATATAGAAAGTATTTTAATTGTTACATTCATTTAGGAAAAACAGTGTTGGTCCATCTTTAATACGTTTCAGTATAATTGTTAACATTGTGCCTTTCGTCCTAATGAAGTTGCAAAAAGAACTATATGTTTTTCAAATCATCGCACCTATTGTCTATCTTTCCAGTTTTATATTTTTCTCAATGCCCTTCACAAACGCCCATGAACCTGACCTTGGAAGCATTTCTTTCTTATGTCATCCTTGTGTTGGATTGACTTGCCATCATCTTTGTAAGACCTACTCATCCGTGCCTTCAGTCCCAGCTCACATACCATGTCTTCCCTAATACATTTCCTCCTACCCTCCTCCACAAAAATGTTGTGATGTTCACTTATTTCAATATCTACTCAGAATGTTTAGCCATTTACCATTTTGTCAAGCACTGTTTTAGAACATTTGTGGAGAGGCAATGAGGAAGTGATGGCAGGGGCAAAAAAGGATATGGAGAGGTTAAGTGTGGGAGAGTTTAGAGCATGTTTTCGGGCGGTGATAGAGGACGGAGCTGAAGAGATAGGAAAGCAAAAATTGTGGCTGAGTGTGCCAAGAAAGTAGGAGGCCATGTGCCCTCAAGCACAGATACTGGAATGAGCACTCTAAAGGATGCAGGAGTGCATCAGTCATTACAATAAGAAGGGAGAAGGAAAGGGTGGTGCAGATGCAGGCGGTGTTGTTAGGTTTGGTGGTAGATGTGTGGGTTCCTGTATGATAGCTTCTCTTTTTACCACTGAGCAGTACATGAGGTAACTTGCTGGAAGTATGGAAGAGATGGTAAGGTTGAAAGTTCTTAGGAAGGTGGAAAAGGTTTGAAAAATCCATATGGAGCATGGGGGAGAGAAACCTGCTAGAGCAATGCAGTTTGTAGGCATTGCTGAGCATTGAAAGATGTTGGTTCTCATCAATTTATGACAGACAAGAAATACAATATTGTGTGACTTTTCTCCAGCACTGTAAAGAAGAGTGTGTATAAACTGGACTTTTGCCAGAAAGGTATAGGCAAGGTGCACTATGGACTATTAGCTGAAAGAAAAGGTGGTGAAGGCAAAAGGTGGCTGATATGTAAGAAGAAAGCAGAAATATCAAGTAATTGATGGCTTTTCTAAGGTCTAGTGGAAGTAACTGAGTGAAAAAGCTGGAAAGAAAGGAATGGGAGGGACAGGCAATATGTTGTAGCAGGTTAAGCCTCTGTCTGCAGCGCTAGCATCCCTTATGGGCGCCAGTTTGAGTCCTGGCTGCTTCACTTCCAATCCAACTCCTTGCTAATGGCCGGGGAAAATAGCAGAAGACCCAAGTGCTTGGGTGCCTGCACCCACATGAGAGACCTGGAGGAAGCTCCTGGCTACTGGCTTCAGACCAGCCCAGCTTTGGCTGTTTATGGCCATTTGGAGAGTGAACCAGTGGATGGAAGATCTCTGTCTCTGTCTCTCCGTCTCTCTGTCTGTAACTCTGCCTCTCAAATAAAGAAATAAATCTTAAAAAAATAATAAAAAATTTAAGATGGGAATGGGATACATAAACTAATCATATCAGAGCAGGAGCAGTTCTAGCATTGGCCTTGAAAGAGGATGTTTAAGTGGAGTGATAAGGAATGTCATTGGAGATAAGGTGGGCAGGGAACTGTTAAACCCAAAAGGAAATTGATGTCACCTAGGATAATGGGACTCAGTCTATATCTCCCTCCCACATGTGTGGCAGAGACCCAATCACTTGAGCCATCACCTGCTGCCTCCCAGAGTGCTGATTAGCAGGAAGCTAGAAAACAAAGTAGAGCTGGGATTCAAACCCAGGTATGTTTTTTACTTGGAATGCAGATGTCCCAAGCAGCATATTAATTGTTACCCCAGAGCCCTGCCCATAGCAGGATTTTTAAATAGCTACTTATTTCATATCACCATGATGGAACTGAATTTGAACTAGTTTATGAGAGGGGAAAGATGAAACAATACTTGCCTATGCAAAAAAAATTTCAGATTCTGTTTGTCATCTTGCCTTGAGGAATATTAATTTATTAGTGTAAGCAAGACTTTGAAACTTGTTCCACTTTTGTTAAAATATTGATGTAAGAGGGTTCCCATTAGGGAGAACAGTGATTTTCATATGCTTAGGCGAGTCAACACCATTCTGTCTAGTTTCTCCTATCTACTTTCAAGTGTCTCTCTTAAGTGGACTTTTGGGATTTTTTCTGTTGTCTTTCTTCCACAAGGTAGTTAGATTAATAAATGGTTGATGGCTGTCTCTTTATGAAGCCTAATTCAGTACTCTTCTGGTTGTGAGACACACAAACCAATTTGAGCAACATGGCAAGGAAAGAAAATGTGGATGTGGATCTGTGGCTTCAGATTGGCCCAGCTTCGGCTGTTGTGGCCATTTAGGGGAGTGAACCAGTGAATGGAGGATCTTGCTTGCTCTGTCTCTCTATTTTTAAGATTTATTTTATGTATCTGAAAGACAGAGTTACAGAGAGAGGTAGAGCCAGAGAGAGAGAGAGAGAGAGAGGTCTTCTGTTCTGCTGGTTCATTCCCCAAATGACCACGATGGCCAGAGTTGAGCTGATTTGAAGCCAGGAGCTTCTTCCGGGTTTCTCATGTGGGTGCAGGGGCCCAAGGGCTTGGGCCACCTTCTGCTGCTTTCTCTGACCATAGCAGAGAGCTGGATTGGAAGAGGAGCAGCTGGGACTCAAACCGGCACTCATATGGGATGCCGGTACTCCAGGCTGGGGCTTTAACCCGCTGTGCCACAGTATCATCCCCTCTCTCTCTCTTTTTAACTCTGCCTTTCAAATAAATAAATAAATCTTTTAAAAATTTTAAAAAAGAAGGAATATCACTCACAGCACTTATTTACAGTCGTTAGATGTGGTCCCTGCCCTCATGGAGTCTCTAGTAGAGAGAAGGAGAAAACAATCTGTAGGTGGTCGGAGCTATAATAGGGTATGTATGGTGGGCCATGAGGATGTACACAGAAGGGGCACTTCTGTTAGGGATGGGGCAGAGACGGCATTCTGGAGGAAATATCATTCAAGCGAGTCATGTATAATTATTTTACTATTCTTGTTACAGATGTTGACATCTCAGTCTCTTTTTAGGTTACCTCACTCATGAGAGTTTAAATATCATCATTTTTTCTCTCCCTTTAAGGTGACTCATATTCTAAATGTTGCTTGTGGAGTTGAAAATGCTTTCCTCGGTGACTTCACATATAAGAGCATCTCCATATTGGATCTCCCTGAAACCAATATCCTGTCTTATTTTCCAGAATGTTTTGAATTTATTGAAGAAGCTAAAATGAAGGTAAGTTTTATTTTAATCCACTGTCCTTCAAAAACAGAAATTTGAAAGTATGGTTCCTTTGTCTATTCTTTTTTTAAAGATTTTATTTATTTATATGAGAGGTAGAATTATAGACAGAGAGAGGGAGAGACAGAAAGTTCTTTTATCTGCTGGTTCAGTCTCCAGATGGCCACAGTGGCCGGAGCTGGGCCCATCCAAAGCTAGGAGCCAGGAACTTCTTCCATGTTCTCCTAGGTGGGTGCAGGGCCCCAAGGACTTGGGCCATCTTCTACTGCTTTCCCAGGCCATAACAGAGGGCTGGATTGGAAGAGGAGCAGCCAGGACTTGAACAGGCACCCATATGGGATGCCAGTGCCACAGGCGGAGGCTTAGCCCACCAGACCACAGCGCTGTCTCCATCTTTATTTTTTTATTTTAAATGAATTTCTAAAGATCTATTATGAAACTTTTAATCCAAAAATATTTCATCAATTCCTACAGTTATTTAGTACCCTCATTGTTCTTTTCTCGTTGAGATACTTGCTTTTTTTAAAAAAAAAAGATGTATTTATTTATTTGAAAGCCAGAGTTACAGAGAGACAGAGGCAGAGAGAGAGAAAGAGAGAGATCTTCCATCCGCTGGTTCACTCCCCAGATGGTTGCAACAGTCAGAGCTGTGCCGATTCGAAGCCAGGAGCCAGGAGCTTCTTCCAGGTCTCCTACATAGGCCCAGGAGTCCATCCTCTACTGCTTTCCCAGATAATAGCAGAGAGCTGGATTGGAAGTGGAGCAGTTAGGACTCGAACTGGTGCCCATATGGGATGCTGACATTGCAGGTGACGGCTTTACCCAATATGCCACAGTACCAGCCCTGAGATACTTAGTTTTAACATTAATTCAGTTTCCTGTTTCCTATGTCTGAAAAATGTTAGGAAATAAAATCTTCATGTACTGAATTTTCCTGTTTAAATATGTAGTTATATTTCCTTTAAGGAATTGATAACTATTTGCCCTCTGACCACTGCTTGCTGACCTACAGGTAGATTATAGAATAAAGAGTGTTCTAGTCTTGTTAGTATAGTTATGATGGTTAGTGCACATTCATTTTAATGACTGAGGTAGGGATTTTGAATCTATGCATTTATATTTTTTAAGATTTATTTTATTTATTTGAAAGACAGAATTACAGATAAAGGTAGAGACACAGAGAGATCTTCCTCTGCTGGCTTACTCTCCAGATGGCCGCAACTCTGGAACTAAAGCCAGGAACCAGGAGCTTCTTCCAGGTCTCTCATGAGGGTGCAAGGGTCCAAGGATTTGGGCCATCTTCTCCTGCTTTCCCATGTGCATTAGGAGAGAGCTGGATCAAAAGTGGAGCAATCGGTACTCAAACAGGCATGCATATGGGATGCTGGTGGTGCAGGCTGGGGCTTTAATGGCTGTGGCACAGTGCAGACCTCAGAATCTATGCATTTTTAAAAAAAGATTTATTTATTTATTTGAAAGGCAGAATTACAGAGAGGCAGAGGCAGAGAGAGAGAGAGAGAGGTCTTCTATCTACTGGTTCACTCCTAAGATGGCCACAACAGCCAGAGCTGGGCCGATCTGAAGCCAGGAGCCAGGAGCTTCTCCTGAGTCTCTCACACAGGCACAGGGGCCCAAGGACTTGTACCATCTTCCTCTGCTTTCCCGGGCCATAGCAGAGAGCTGGATTGGACGTAGAGTAGCTGGAACTCGAACCGGCGCCCATGTGGGATGTCGGTATTGCAGGCAATGGCTTTACTCACTACACCACATTTCCAGCCTCAGTCTATGCATTTTTAACAACAGAATTTTAAGGCACTCTGAGGAATAAAAGTGTATTGCTTTACTGAGTCTGTAAAAAGGTTGATCAGTAGCTGTCCATTGGTTTTCTGAGTTTAGAAGACCAACAGGCAATATAATATTAGATTAGAGCCAACATGCTGACAGGCAGGGCTTGTAGGCTCGTTATCTTCAAGAAGTACATCTTGAATTGACACTGTTTTATGTCAATAATTACTTATGTTATCAGGAAGTATACCTTGAATTGACACCATTTTATGTCAATAAGTACTTCTTAAAAAATGTATGTAAGGGGCTGGCACTGTGGTGTAGTTGGCTAGGCCTCCACCTGCAGCACAGGCATCCCATATGGGCCATAGTTCGAGTCCCAGGTGGTCCACTTTTGGTCCAGCTCTCTGCTAGTGTTCCTGGGAAAGCAGTTGAAGATGAATCAAGTACTTGTGTCCCTGCACCTGTGTGGGAGACCCAGAAGAAGCTCCTGACTCCTGGCTTTGGATCAGCCCAGCTCCAGTTCTTGTGACCATTTGGGGAGTGAACTAGTGGATGAAAGATTTCTCTCTCTCTGCTTTTGCCTCTCCCTCTCTGTAACTCTGCCTTTCAGATAAACAAATAAATCTTTAATATATATATTTTTCTATATAGATATGTTAGGATCAGCTGCTTTTTTGAGGTGTAGAATATGGCTTAGATGGTAGAGTATAGATTTCATTTGTATCTGCATTAAAATTGCAAGATATGTACCATTGTGTGTAAAATTGGAGAGGGGTGGGCATTGACATAGTTGTTAAGATAGTACTTAGGGGCCGGCACTGCGGCTCACTAGGCTAATCCTCCGCCTAGCGGCGCCGGCACACCGGGTTCTAGTCCCGGTCGGGGCGCCGGATTCTGTCCCAGTTGCCCCTCTTCCAGGCCAGCTCTCTGCTGTGGCCAGGGAGTGCAGTGGAGGATGGCCCAGGTGCTTGGGCCCTGCACCCCATGGGAGACCAGGAAAAGCACCTGGCTCCTGCCATCGGCTCAGCGCGGTGCGCTGGCTGCAGCGCGCCGGCCATTGGAGGGTGAACCAATGGCAAAGGAAGACCTTTCTCTCTGTCTCTCTCTCTTTCACTGTCCACTCTGCCTGTCAAAAAAAAAAAAAATTTAAAAAAAATTTAAAAAAAGATAGTACTTAGGATGACTGCATCCCATATTGGAGGCATCCTGGCTCTACTCCCAATTCCAGTTTCCTGCTAATTCCCTACCTGGAGGCAGCAGGGATAGCTGTAGTAATTGGGTTCTTGCTGCATACATGAGAAACCTGAATTGAATTACAGGTTCCTGACTTCAGCTTGGCCCAATCTGGGCTGTTGCAGGCATTTATGGAGTAGGCCAGTATATGGGAGTGCACTTGTTCTGTCTCTCTCTCTGTCTCTCTCTCTTTTTAAAAGATTTATTTATTTATTTGAGAGGCAGAGCTACAGAGAGAGGGAGAGACAGAACCAGAGATCTTCTGTCCACTGGTTCACTCCCCAAATGGCCACAATGTCCAGAGCTGGTCCGATCCAAAGCCAGGAGCCAGGAGTTTCTTCCATTGCTTTCCCAGGCCAACAGAAGGGAGCTGGATCAGAAGTGGAGCAGCTGAGACTGGAACCGGCACCCATATGGGATGCCAGTGCCATAGGTGGAGGTTTAACCTACTATACCACAATGCTGTCCCTAAATTTTTTTTAATAAAGAAAATTTCCCTTAATTTGAGTTGGTAGTTAATTAGATTTGTTCTTAGCAAGGGTTTACTAAAGACAGAGCCTGAAACAAGGATTAGGAGCTGATGCTAATTTGAGATGTACAATCCTTAGATACTCAGAGTGAGAGGAAAGAATTGGAAGCGTTTGTGAAATACCTAGTTAATTTGTTTTGATTTAATAATTTTCAGCAATTACTATAATAAATTTTTACTATAATTTACTGTAAAAATTTATAATAATTTTTTAAAAAGATTTATTTATTTACTTGAAAGAGTTACATAGAGGCAGAGAGAGAGCGCAAGAGTGAGAGAGAGAGAGAGAGAGAGAGAGGTCTTCTACCTGCTGGTTCACTGGTTTACTTTCCAAATGGCCTCAAAGGCCAGAGCTGAGCTCATCAGAAGCCAGGAGCCAGGAGCTTCTTCTGAGTCTCCTATGTGAGTGCAGGGGCCCAAAGATTAAGGCCATCTTCCACTGCTTTCCCAGGCCATAGCAGAGAGTTGGATCAGAAGTGGAGCATTCAGGATTCAAACAGGCAAACAGGCACCCATATGGGATGCCAGCACCACAGGTGGTGGCTTTACCTGCTATGCCACAGCATCAGCCCTATAATAAAATTTTTAAGCATTTTGAATCTCATAAAAATGGGCTGTCGGTACAAAATGAAAAAAGTCCCAGATATATGACAAATAGTTTTGTGTTTATTTATTCAAGAACAGTGAATTTGGGAATGAATTATGATATCTGTAAGAAAACTACTAAAATTATCTTTGTTGATATGAAAAATTTCAGACGAAAGCTAATTTTTAAAAAATTTATTTAAATAACTTTTTAAAAGTACTTATTTATTTTAAAAGTACTTATCTATTTGTAGTAGGAAGAGGAAGAGACAGATATTCCATCTGCTGGTTCACTCTTCAAAGGACCACAACAACCAGATCTGGGCCAGGCTAAATCCAGGGACCAGGAGCTCCATCCTGGTATCCCACATGGGTGGCAGGAACCCAGGTGTTTTGGTCATCTTCTGCTGGCTTCTCACCCACATTAGCTGGAAGCTGGATCGCAAGAGGAGTAGCCAGGACTGGAACTGGCAATCCAGTATGGGATGCTGGCAGCTTAACCCATTGCACCACAAAACCAGCCCAGATTATAAACTAATTGTATTGTTAATCATTTGATTTTTTTTGAAAAGAGATTCACTCACAAATTTGTTACACATATTGAGGAAAGGAATTTTGCAACATATATACAAATCTGAGAAAACTGCCTTGCAAAAATAAAATAATACAGTGAGTCACAATCATCGTACTATTAACGTGTAGAGTATTCGCAGTGGTATGTTTTGTTTTCTTACATTGTTCCCACTGTTCCCTTTGTGTTTTATCAAATGAAGATTCAAGGAATGAAGTAACTGAAATGTCTAATTCTGTAGGGTGTGCTCACAGTACATTACATTTCATTTAGATCATTAACTTTTTAGCAGCCTGAGATAGGCCAAGATGTATCAGTGCTACTCCATCAGCTCTATCACAGTTCATTATTAATGCAGTATTGCCCCCGTCAGTATTGGTCTTGCACTGTGTCCCTTTTCACTTGGAAAGTATCGTTTGCAAGTTACCTGACACGTTTTTCATTTATTGACCTCATGTTGGTGTCTGATTACTTTTTCCACTTCCTGTTGTTATATTTGTGTTATCATTTTACCATCTCATATGTTTAAACATTTTTAAAGTTATTTTCTGTCAAAATAAAATATATCCAAGGATGGAAATTTTTTCCCTGCTGATCATTTTACACAGAGTTCCAAGCCAGCAACAATAGTTTATTTATGGGAAGATTATGTATATGTGGAATGTCTCTGGATTTCTGTCTAGTTTATGATTATAGCCACTAATTTACTAAGCTTTTGTGTGTAGTTTACTGAATGAATTTCAAACACATCATCAAAGCATTTCAGTCCTAGGAGAGGGAGGAGGGCAGGTCTCAGTTGATTAATTAACTGATTGACTGTCTATTAATTGTTTATGAGAGGTGTGTTTTGATAATCAAGTCAAATCATATGCATCATCAAAACAGTATTTACAATTTTAACTAACAAGTATATAATCAATTTTATAACCTTTCTTAAGTAAATAATAATAATTTTACTTGCTTTTATTGCAGGATGGAGTTGTTCTTGTTCATTGTAATGCAGGAGTTTCCAGAGCTGCTGCAATTGTAATAGGTTTTTTGATGAATTCTGAAGAAATTTCATTTACCAATGCTTTTTCTTTGGTGAAAAATGCAAGGCCTTCCATATGTCCAAATTCTGGCTTCATGGAGCAACTTCGTACATATCAAGTGGGCAAAGACAACAAGTGTGACAAAAAACAGGAATTAGAAAAGGACAAGAGTTCATGAGTTGCATTCTAGCTGATGATGGGCAACTATAATTTCTGAATTGACTTTGATAGCCATTTTCCCTCTTTTTTTTTAGGACATGGACTAATAAAAACCTTCCTTTTATCTTGCTTACAAATGGAAATTGAGGTCAATTTGTTTTTTCTGAACTAGTATATGAATTTTTAAATTATATAACTTTTCCTTTGTTATTACAGTGTTTGATTAAATGCTTCTTTGAATTGCTAGGGAAACAACAGTGTATTACCCATCATTGATTTCTATAGAAGAAAAAGGGTTATATTTAAAGTCTATATTAGAGCAAGGAAAGAATAATCAGTTAATGAAGCCTTTTGATACTTTTCTATGCCACCAACTGTTTTCATGAAGGAAAGAATTTGATATGCTATTTGATTTACTGTTTCAAAAGGAGATAACTTTCATTGTAAAGAATATTTTTAAGTTTGAAAATAAACACTTTCAACCTCCCTGAAGAGGTGCCAGTATCTAAAGGTTATTTAGTATTTCTATAGTGGTTAAAATGTTTTCTAAATTTTTAAATCCTCTTAGGAAAACATACCCACTTCTCATTTTGTTGTTTTTTTTTTTTAGCTTAATTTTATTACCTGCATTTTTTAATTTTTAAAATATGTAAACAGATATTTTTCCTTATATTATTGTAAGTGTGTGGTTAGTCTTTTACATTTTGTGCTTTTTATCTTGGGTGCCTAGCAAGCTGTTGTTGGTTCCCATGTCATAATTTTTTGGTCTCCTTGGATATGTCTTGTACTGAAGGGTATTTTTCTTAGATTTGTTTTCTTCTATGATCTGTTTTCTAATTCAAAATGTATTTCTTCCATGATCTATTTTCTAGTTTAGTCTCCTACTGGAGAACATTTTTAGAAGTATTTATTGGCCGGCGCCGCGGCTCACTAGGCTAATCCTCCGCCTAGCGGCGCCGGCACACCGGGTTCTAGTCCCGGTCGGGGCGCCGGATTCTGTCCCGGTTGCCCCTCTTCCAGGCCAGCCCTCTGCTGTGGCCAGGGAGTGCAGTGGAGGATGGCCCAGGTGCTTGGGCCCTGCACCCCATGGGAGACCAGGAAAAGCACCTGGCTCCTGGCTCCTGCCATCGGATCAGCACAGTGCGCCGGCCGCGGCGGCCATTGGAGGGTGAACCAACGGCAAAAGGAAGACCTTTCTCTCTGTCTCTCTCTCTCACTGTCCACTCTGCCTGTCAAAAAAAAAAAAAAAAAAAAAAAAAAAAAAAAAAAAAGAAGAAGTATTTATTTATTTGAGAGGCAGAGAGAGAGAGACAAAGAGCTCTCATCCTCTGGCTCACTCTCCAAAAGCCCATAATGGTCAGGGCTGGGCCAAAGCTGGCAGCTTGTAACTGAATCAGATCTCCCACATGAATGTCAAGAATCAAATCTATTGAGCCGTCATTGCTGCCTCCTGGTTTCTGCATTAGGAAACTGGAGTCAGGAACAAGAGTTAGATTTCAAACCAAAGTACTCCCATATGAGATGCAGGAACCCCAACTGGCATGTTAACCACTAGGCTAACCATCCATCCCATGAGCACCATTTTAAAAAATGTTTTATTTCACTTTTATTTGACAGACCAGTAGATGGAGAAACAGAAAAGGATAGAGGACAGGTAGGGCAGGAGAGGGAGAAGGAAATCCTTTGTGCTGGTTCACTCCCTAAATGCCCACAATGGCTGGAATTGGGCCAAGTTGAACTTGAAGCCAGGAACTCAATTCAGGTCTCCCATGTGGGTGGCAGGGATGCAATGACTTGGACCATCTCCTGCTGCTTTCTAGGATCTGCCTTGGAAGGAAACTTGAGTCAGATTAAATTTATAATTTAATCTTTGGTTAAAGGTTTTGAATAGTTTCTTTTTGCTGTCTCCATATTGTTAAGACTGAACTCTGTACATTGTAAATTTGCCTTCAGATTTTGAAATTTTTGGTTCAAATAAAGTGTATTGTAATTAAAAAACAATTTAGTAGTTTTCAAGTTCCTTTTATGGTTTAGATAATAATATTACTATGTATATTTTATTTTTAAAAATGTTTTGAGCTTATCTTTAATATGTATACATATAAATATATTCAACATATAATGCATTTTTATATAATATATAATAAATGTTATGATAATATGTTTTATATAATAAATATATTTAACATATAAATTGGAAAGTGCACATTGAATACATTTGTACATTTGAGAAATCATACTATGTTATGCTGTTGTGAGCAAAAAATAGAAGTGATAAATGCAAGTGATGGCTTGGAATTGCTTATGGTCTGGATAAAAATACTTTTCCAGCTGATGCTATGAACTCTTTTCTTCTGTTTAGAGGCAGCCCAGATGTAATTAACCTACAGTGAGCTCCCCGAAGTCAACCAAAGCAGGGAGAATCCCCTTAAATATGAGATTCACATATAATATTGTCTCTCTGCTCAGTCTTGCTGGAGGGCTTGCTGGGTGAGCCCTCTCCATTCATATAAAAACAATTAATTTAAGTAGTTACTTTTTAGAGTGCTACTTTGTTTTCAGCTGTGGAATGTTGTCCCATGAAGAATTGATAGAATGTGTTCATAGTGGATAGTATGGCTTTTTTTTTTGCCTGTAGTTTGTATGATTAGTGATCTGGTTGTTTCAAACATGTAAGTACTTTGAGGATCAGTTTTATCTTATGCTTAAATGAGACTATTTTGCTATATCCAAACTAGATCAGTGAATGTAATTCAGTGTTTTAAGTTAGGCATTCTGTGCTTTCAAGAGTTCTTTGGTAAAGCTGTCTATCTGAAAGGAAAATGAACCAAACCCACATGTGGATGGCGGTTTGAGAAAGCAATGGCCAAGACAACCTTGGCAGATTTCCCTCTTGGGCTGAGTTTTTTTTTTTTTTTTTAATTTATTTAATGAGCATAAATTTCCAAAGTACAGCTTATGGACCACAATAGCCTCCTCCCCCCCGCCCCCGTGTCTTCCCTCCCATCCACAACGCTCCCCTCTCCCACTCCCTCTCCCCTTCCCCTTCACATCACAATTAATTTTCAATTATCTTTATATACAGAAGATCAGTTTAGCGTATGTTAAGTAAAGATTACCACATTTTGCTCCCACACAGAAATACAAAGTGTAAAATACTATTTGAGTACTGGTTATAGCATTGATTAAACACCTAAGAGTAATTGTGTATTAATTACAGAGCTCAACCAATAGTTTTAAGTAGAATATAAAATGCATCTTTTGTATTGTTGTGGCTTCCCCCCGACCTCCCTCCATCCCGTGGCCCTCCCCTCACCCACTTCCTCTCCCATCCCACCCTTCATCACGTTTCATTTTCAGTTACCTTCATATACCGAAGATCAATTTAGTATATACTAAGCAGGGATTTCAACAGGTTGCACTCACACAACCGAACCAGGTATAGGGTATTGTTCGACTAGTAGTGTTGTTTTTGAGTTTCATAGATAAACATATTAAGGACAGAGATCCTGTGTGGGGAGCATGTACCCAGTGACTCCTGTTGTTGATTTAACAATTGGCACTCTTATTTATGACGTCAGCAATCACCCGAGACTCTTGCTATGAGCTGTCTAGGCTATGGAAGCCCCTTGAGTTCACCAACTCTGAATTTGTTTAGTCAAGGCCATATCACAGTGGAGGTTCCTTCCTCCCTTCAGAGAAAGGCGCCTCTCTCCTTGATGGCCTGATTTGGGGCTGAGTTTTTTAAGAAGCAAAGTGCTTCGAGCTCTTCCCCAAGAATGGACTTTCCTTGTGTCTAGTGCTTGCTGACTTACCGGTGTTGACAGTTAAATCCTAGTGTTGTAGGTCCCAGCCAACCAATACTATATCAAACACCATTATACACATAACACATATACAGCACTGTGATCTAATTTAAACAATACTTTCTACTATTTATACTACTATAATTAATATACATAAACATCTTTGCTATATAACCTAAGTGATAACCCTCTTTTAGTTACTGAACTCTGGACTTCAGCTTCTTGTTGTTGTTATCACAGTTACAAAGTTGTAATGGTATCTTTTTTTCCATTTGTATGTAATGGAATGTGTAACTCAAAGTATATACATAGTGTGGATGTTCTTGTTTCTGGAGATTCATGAGCATTTACACATGACGTTCAGTGTTCTGTATAGATCAGCATACTTTTGTGAATTTATCTGTTAAGCTCTCTTTTTTTGAGAGAGCACGAGCAATGGTGGTTAACTCCTGTGCTCTCTCTCTCTCTCTCTCCCCCTCCCTCCCTCTCTCCCTCCCTCTCTCTTACACACACATTATTTTTTTAAAACATTTTATTTATTTATTTTAGAGGTAGAGTTACAGAGAGAGGAGAAGATAGAGAGAAAGGTCTTCCATCCTCTGGTTCACTCCCCAAATGGCCACAACAGCGGAGTTGAGAGTATTTGAAGTCAGGAGCTAGGAGTTTCTTCCAGGTCTCCAACACGGGTGCAGATGCACTTGGGCCATCCTCTGTTACCTTCCCAGGCCATAGCAGAGAGCTGGACCAAAAGAAGAACAGCTGGGACATGAACCGGGCCCATATGGGATGGTGGTGCTGCAGGCATAGGCTTAGCCTACTATGCCACAGTGCCTACCCTCACTCGTTATTCCTTTTTTTTTTTTTTTTTTTTTTAAAGATTTGTTTGTTTATTTGAAAGTCAGAGTTACACAGAGAGGAGAGGCAGAGAGAGACAGAGATCTTCCATCTGTTGGTTTAATCCCTAGTTGGTTGCAACAGCCGGAGCTGTGCCGATCCAAAGCCAGGAGCCAGGAGCTTCTTCTGGGTCTTCCATGTGGGTGCAGGGGCCCAAGGTGTTGGGCCATCTTCTCCTGCTTTCCTAGGCCATAGCAGAGAGCTGGACTGGAAATGGAGCAGCTGGGACTCAAACTGGCACCCTTATGGGATGCCGGCACTGCAGGCAGTGGCTTTACCCACTACACCACAGCACCAGCCCCTGGTTATTCTTGAATTAAGCACGGATTCATCAGCTCTGTTGCTTTATCACAAAAAATGTGAGTGACCTTGCAATTCTTCCACAGTTTGGCAGACAAGTTTTAGCTTCACTGACCAAAAATTTAGGAAGGAAAATACAATTTTTTAAAATAACCCATATTTTGATGACCAAAAGTGATATGTCTATGGTGCTGCTGCTTGCTGTTGTATTTCTGAAGTCAGACCCATGTGAAAGGCCATTTCCAACTCATTGTGAAATGCACATAAGTACCCATTCCTGTTGTTTTGTTAGTGTTGAAATCCATCTATTTATTTGGTGTCTAGACAACAGTGTCTTTCTACTATATTTCATTTGCAAAAGTGGAGAGCAGCCAGCTCCATCTTTTTCAAGTCATTGATATTCCATATTAAATTCTCAAAGACTTCAATATGGTGAACCTATCAGACCTAGAAATCCTTTCATGACTGTGGCCTAAGTTCCCCAGCCCCTTCCCCCCTTTTTAGATGAAACTTAGCACACTGTCAGTTATTTAAGCATTCATTATTACTTGTGTATGTGTTGTTGAGATCATCTAAGCTCATAGCTGATTCAGTAACCAGTTTCATGTTGTGTCATCATACTCCTGATACTGCCACGGTGAAAATGTGGAGGAAAAAATATCTGTGTATCTGGGAAGCAGATACACTTGTACATTTTTTGTACTCTGATTCTGTAATGTTTCTTGAGGTTTTTTTTTTTTCTTTTAACAGAAAAATAAAAGCAAAGATAAAGAAATTGGAAGACCAAGAAGTTTACTACTGATACTTAGGGTCATCTGATCTTTGTTTACCAATAGACCTATATGGCTAAATTAATTTACAGGAGTAATAATTTTTCAAAAGCCATTTTTTTCCTACATGAAACTGCCAGTGTCATGAATAAAAAGGCAGAACCATAAAGGAAAAAGATCATGAAGTACATCTGTGTTTGTCTGCAGACAGGCAGCATCAGGCAAACCTTAGGGAATTGGTAGTGTTGCTTCAGAGGCACCCATACTTGCAACTTGCATTCTTCATGTGTAATCATATTACAAAAGACAAACTATTTCATCATTTATTATAAATAACACTTTTCCCCAGACCTACCATAAAGTTTCTGTGATGTATTGCCTTCCAGTTGCAATAAAAATTACTGAGTTATAAAAAAAAGATAAATTATGTATACTGCGGCAGGTGTTTGGTGCAGCAGTTAAAATGCTGCTTGGGATGCCTGCATCCCATATTGGGGTGCTAGGGTTTAAGATCCTGTTTTGCTTCCAATTCCAGCCTCCTGCTAATGAACACCCTGAGAAGCAGCAGATGTGGAAGATCTAGATTGAGTTCTAGGCTGCTGGTTTTGGCCTGGCCCAGCCTAAGCTGTGGTGGGCATCTGGGGAGACAACCAGCAGATAGAAGATTTATGTCTGTCTTTGTCTCTGACTTTCAAATATATAAAAAAGTATACATTAAAAATTTAAAAATTAGGTGAACTATGTAAGGCGTTGATGGGTCATGAGAGGAAATTTCAAAAGTTTACAGAAAAATAGAATTAAAAAGGGAGTTAATTTATACAAAATTGTTTTTAAATCCATGCATAGTTCTTTCATAATTTTCATACTCATTTTTAAATATTTATTTATTTGAAAGAGTTACAGAGAAGGAGAGGCAGTGAGATGTCTTCCACCCACTGGTTCACTCCCATATGGTACATCTGCCATGGCTGAGCCAGGCTGAAGCTAGGAGCCAGGAGATTAATCTAGGTCTCCCATGTGGGTGCAGGGGCCCAGAACTTGGGCCATTTTCTACTGTTTTCCCAGGCACATTAGCAGGGAGCTGGATTGGAAGTGGAGCAGCAGGGGCTCAAACTAACACCCATAAGGGATAAAGTCCCTGCAGACAGCTTATCTGCTGCACCACAGCACTGGCCCCAATATTCATTTTTATAATGTGCATTTTCCATGAACTTGTTGTACTTCCCATGGAGATGAGTCGCTGCATCATACCTAGTTATTTTTAAGAATGAACCTTATTATAATCCTCATATGTATTACAAATTTAAGAAAACATATACACCAAACATGAGTGTTTTGAGGAGGAAGAAGGTATTTCAAGGAGTTTTTGACTTTTAAAATAGATTTTCCTACTTTTTTTTTTTTTTTTTGGACAGGCAGAGTTAGACAGTGAAAGAGAGAGAGACAGAAAAGTCTTCCTTTTTCCCATTGGTTCACCCCACAATGGCTGCTGCAGCCGGCGCACCGCGCTGATCTGAAGCCAGGAGCCAGGTGCTTCTCCTGGTCTCCCATGGGTGCAGGGCCCAAGCACTTGGGCCATCCTCCACTGCACTCCCGGGCCATAGCAGAGAGCTGGACTGGAAGAGGAGCAACCAGGACTAGAACCCGGTGCCCAAATGGGATGCCGGCGCCACAGGCAGAGGATTAGCCAAGTGAGCCACGGTGCCGGACCCCTCTTTTTAAAAATTTAAAAGAAATAGAGCACCTTCTCAGCAACATGAAAAAAAAATATGACCCAAATATCTGGATCCATGCCACCCATATGGGAGACCTGGCTGGAGTTCCAGGCTCCTGGCTTCAGCCTGGACCAGTTTTGAGTGGCCATGTGGAGAGTGAACCTGTGCATGGAAAAATCTCTCTCTGCCTCCCTTTTCCCTCCCTCCCTCCCTCCTTCCTTATTTCCTTCCAGCGTCCCATGTGGTCGCTAGTTCTAGTCCCGGCTGCTCCTCTTCCAGTCCAGCTCTCTGCTGTGGCCTGAGATGGCAGTGGAGGATGGCCCAGGTATTTGGGCCCCTGCACCCATGTGGGAGACCAGGAGGAAGCACCTGGCTCCTGGTTTCGGGTCTGTGCAGCTCCATCCATCGCAGCCATTTGGGGATTGAACAATGAAAGGAAGACTTTTCTCTGTCTCTCTCACTGTCTGTAATTCTACCTATCAAAAAAAAAAAAAAAAAAACACTAGTTTTGCTAAATGTATTCTTTAGTATAGGCTTGTGAGTATATGTATTCTGAATTGAAAACCCAGAAAGTATTTAGATTTTTGGAAAACTCAAGAAATATTTTTCCTAGATTTTTGGGGACAAAACTTAGACCCATCTACAAACTCAAAAGAGAAAGATTTCAGAGGAAATGGAGTATAGTGTACAATGTTTTAATTGCAATTATACTTGTCTTCCCTTCTTTCCAATTACTTAAGCCAGTTGGAACCCATTTACTTGAGCTATGCTTGGTGCCTCCTAGTGTCTGCATTAGTATGAAATTGGAGTCAGGAGCCAGAACTAGGTATGGAAACCCAACACTGGGACTTGGGACACAGGTGGCTTAACCACTAAACCAAATGTCCATTCCAAGAAAACCTGAGCATGTCAGTGTGATGATTAGTAACTCAAGTTGTTCAAATATATATATATATATCTATATCTATAGATATAGATATATATAGAACATCCCTCAATGTAGTTTCTGCAAATATTCCTGTATATTGCAAGAATAAATCAGAGAAATCATGTTATAACCTTAACCAGAGAGTTAACTGAAAGAGTTATGAAGTACTTCCTTTATAAGCAAAACCACAATACATTAAAAATAACAGAAATATGGCATGATGACTTACTTGGTTTTTCAAGGTGACTGAATAGCTGATTTTCCTGAACCAAGATTCTAAAACCTGAACACACTTAGTCACTCTAATTATTCAGGAGTTTAGACCAGATTTTTTTGAAGTTTTATATTCTTGCAATATAGCATTTACAGTCAATAGCATTTACAGTCATAGATTTTTGGTTTGCTTCAATTGGTATATTTTTAGAAATAATTTATAGTTGGCCAGCGCCGCGGCTCACTAGGCTAATCCTCCGCCTGCGGCGCTGGCACCCCAGGTTCTAGTCCCGGTCGGGGCGCCGGATTCTGTCCCGGTTGCCCCTCTTCCAGGCCAGCTCTCTGCTGTGGCCCAGGAAGGCAGTGGAGGATGGCCCAAGTCCTTGGGCCCTGCACCCGCATGGGAGACCAGGAGAAGCACCTGGCTCCTGGCTTCGGATCAGCATGGTGCGCGGGCCAAAGCACACCGGTCGCAGCGGCCACTGTGGGGTGAACCAATGGAAAAGGTAAACCTTTCTCTCTGTTTCTCTCTCTCTCTCTCACTGTCTACTCTGCCTGTCAAAAAATAAATAAATAAAAATCAAAAATAAAAAAAATTATAGTTATACTTTTCTATTTCACATAAATTTGTATTTATTTTGTATGTATATTTATAAGGTACCCTTTATTTTTTCTAAGTTTTAATATACTGTAATAAAATAATAAATTTAATATTTTCCTCTGTTAGTATCTTTATTTGTTCAAGGCTATTTGTTTTGTTTATTTAATTTTTAAAAAGATTTTATTTATTTAAAAGGAGAGTTACAGAGTCAGAAGGAGAGACAGGGAGATATCTTCCATTTGCTGATTCACTCCCCAAATCTGGAGCTGGGCCAGCCAAAGCCAGGAGCCTGGAACTCTATCAAGGTTTCCCATGTAGGGAACAGAGATCCAAATTCCTAGGTCATTTTCTGCTGCTTTCCCACGTGTGTTAGCAGTGAGCTGGATCAAAAGTGGAGCAGCTGGGAGTTGAACTGGTACCCATATGGAATGCCTGTGTTGCAGATGGTGGCTTAACCCACTACACCACAAAGCCAGCCCTAAAGCTGTATGTTTTAAAGTACTTACTTGCTATCAAATTCTAGGTTTAAAAAAACCTGTTTGCAAGGCACAAAATTATCTATTTTAGAGTATAGATTAGTTTAGATCTATAGAGATTTGTTGTTCCTGCCAGATCTAGAAATGAAAAGGTGTGCAGCTCAATTCACAATAGCTAAGATATGAAATCAATCCAAATGTCCATCAACTGAAGACAGGATAAAGAAATTATGAGATATGTACACCATGCACTACTACACAGTGGGGAAAAAATGAAATCCTGTCATTTGCAACAAAATGGATGAAACTGGAAAACATACTTAATGAAATAAGCCAGTCCCCAAGAGACAAATACTGATGTTCTCCCTGATCCGTGGTAAATAATACAGCACCTAGAAATTAATCTATAGAAGTGAAATTGACACTTTGAATGGCCTTGTCTGAACTACTGAGGAACAATTTTTCTTTTCATACTATTTGTTGGACTCGTTGCTTAGTATAAAATTAATCTTATGTGTATAAAGTTAATTTAAAATAGATATTAGTAAAAAAAAAATAAGAATGGGAATAGGAGAGGGAGGAGGAAAAAGTGTGGGAGTACAGATGGGAGGGAGGATAGGGTGGGAAGAATCACTATGTTCCTAAAGTTGTATTTACACAATGCACGAAGTTTTTATACCTTAAATAAAAGCTTTCTGGGGGAAAAAAGAAATGAAAAGGTAAAGTAAGATCTTACAATTGGCATAATAACAGTGATAAATTGCAGTGAAAATTTAATAGAACCACCAAGTAGTTTGTCAAGAGAAGACACTGAATTACTGTCAGATTAAATTAATGAATATTCTAACCATGACTGTATTGAGATGACTCGGACACCATCTGGCACCTCCCCCGACCCCTCCACTCAACCATCATTAACTCTTTGACCTCAGTACTTTCACCCTCACTCTTTCCACTTCAACCACTTTGACCTCTGCCCTTCGGAGGCCCTACTTCCCATTGCTGTTCTGTCTAGTTGGAAAACTCTTCCCCCAAAGATGTCAGAAGTTTGTTGAAATGTTATCTTTTTGGTAAAGATTTCCCTGATCACTTATTTAAAATTCCCCATGCCTCCTGCTTTTATCTCCCCTTCTTGTTTTATTGTGCAGCCCTACTTTTCACCAACATTATATAGACTTTATTTTGTTTATTATTTTTTCCCATCAGAACTTAGGTTCATGATGATTTTTTTAAGATTATTTATTTTTATTTGAAAGTCAGAGTTACACAGAGAGAAGGAGAGGCAGAGAGACAGAGGTCTTTCATCTGTTGGTTTACTCCCCAATTGGCCGCAACGGCTGGAGCTGCGCCGATCCAAAGCCAGGAGCCAGGAGCCAGGAGCTTCTTCTGGGTCTCCCACGTGGGTGCAGGGGCCCAAGGACTTGGACCATCTTCTACTGCTTTCCCAGGCCACAGCAGAGAGCTGGATTGGAAGTGGAGCAGCTGGGACTAGAACCAGAGCATTAACCCACTGTGCCACAGCGCCAGCCCCACTCATGATGATTTTTACTCTGTTGTTTATCTGTGGTAGGCGTATAAAAATGTGTGTGTCTCGTGGGAGATATTTGACAATTGTTGGAAGGGAGGGAGGAAGGAAGCAAAAAAAAAAAAAACAATGCATGCTATTATGACAGCTTAATAATGCTCACTACACATCAAATTTCAAGCTCTGGCAAGTGATCTGAAATGTACAGCTGTAGCAATATTCTGACAGCGAATGAAGGCAGAAGTTTGCAATAAGTCTAAAACAGGATCCACGTAAGACCCTAAGCAGCTCTTCTAAGGTAGTCATCTGTCAAAATTATTTAGACATTTAAAAGCTGGTCAAATAACCAGCAATAGTAGTCATTAACACCAGTCACCTCTCAAGCACGTGGTGCCTGCAGCACCTAGCAGCCAGCAGCTTCCCCGGATAGCACCTTGGGGTGCTTTTGTAGCAGAGTGCCTCTGGAGAGACACCTGCTATCAACAGCTTTGCCTGTGTTTCTTCTTTCACTAGGTCCTTAAACTACTTGATCAAAGTTAAAAGGCAGGTAAAATTCTACCCAGGGAAGAGACCACTGCATAATTCAAGGTCACTGAAAGTAGACAACACCCAGGCCAACCTCATGTGGTGCAGTGTGTAATTATAGCAAGAGAAAGAATGCGTCCATTCTAAGTCAGCACAGGCCACAAAGCTGCACACAACATACTTCCTGCTGCAACAGAAAGAACATTTCCTCTTTCCCACTGGATCAGAAATAAATCTGTGTGCATGCCTGAGGGCCAATGATGCATGAGCATAAGCCGAACAAAGGAATACACATTGAGTCTGAAACAGGGTAACATGTTCCTTTGCAAGATGAACTCAATAAGGCTAGGGGGACATATTATCTCATGGTCAATAAGTATTCCAGGCCCAAGGCACTCTCTTATGTGAGTTAGCCAGGGATCACTCAAATGCCCAACATGAGAAATGTGGCTCACAGGAGTCTGGAATTGGGAGCAGAGTCGGAACACAGGCACTCTGATAAGGGATGAAGGTGCCCCAAGTAGCATCTTGAGAGCTTGTTTGGAGGTTCTAGCAGAGGGGCGCAGCTATTCATATACCTCTGACTGAAGACCAGTCCTCCTCCAGCAAGGGTGGTTGTCCTCTTTGACTGAGTGTGCAGCTTTGGAAGGGACGCACATGGAGCAGTAAGGGAGGAAGGGGACACCCGCCTAGCCAGCCAGATCAGCCAAATTGACTCTGGAGATCAATGGGGTGACAGATGTCGCAGCCAGATTGCCCTCACATCCCCAAGTAGCACCTTAACAGCTAGTCCAAAGACCCACCCCTATAGTCAACTATTTTAATAATTGTTTTGCGTAATTAATAAATTATGTATTTATTCGAAAAGTAGAGTTACGGGGGGGGGGGGCGGGGGCACAGAGAGAAAGGGAGAGAGAGCCTCCATCCACCAGTTCATTCTCCAGATGGCTGCAACAGCCAGAACTGGACCAGGCCAAAGCCAAGAGCATGGAACTACATCTGGGTCTTTCACATGGGTCACAGGGACCGAAGTACTGGGCCATCTTTCATTGCTTTCCCAAGTGCATTAGCAGGGAACTGGATTTGAAATGGATCAGTGGGGACTTGAACCCACCCCCATTTGGGATGCTGGTGTTACAGGTCACAGTTTAACCTGCTTTCTGCAGTACCAGGTCTTGTATAATATTTTTAGTAGTAGGTCAAATTATGTTACAGTCCTCAAAATTATGATAATAAGAAATGAAGTGGCAGTTAATACTGTAGGGTTATCTTTGGGTCTCTCAATATAAACAGTTATCAATGAAGAATACATATACAATGATCTGATTTTCTTGATGCTTGCTATCTATAGAGTGATAAATTCTTCAAAGTTAAAAATAAAAGGAAATGGGCAGAACAAGATGGTGGCTGAATAGACACTTCAGTGATTGTCTTCACACAGAGATGCCAATTTGAATAGCTATTCACACAAATGCTACCTTCACAAGGTAAAGTAAGTCAGGTGAGAGACCACATTGCACACTGTTTTGTATATTTTTTTTTGTTAAGATGTTAAAATTTATTCACTTAATAGTCAGTTTCAGAGACAGGGAGATACACACACACATACACACACACACACACACACAGAGATCTTCCATCCTCAGGTTCACTCCCCAGATTGCAGATTGCCACAATGGCCCGAGCTGGGCCAGGCTGAAGCCAGAAGCCAGGAGCTTCATTTGGGTCTCCCACATAGGTGGCAGGGGCCCAAACACTTGGGCTATCTGCTGCTGCTTTTCCCAGGCCATTAGCAGAGAGCTGGACTGGAAGTGGAGAAGGCAGATGTGATTCTGGAGTTGCAGACGGCAACTTCACCTGCTGCACCAAAATGATGGCCTCTGCACACTATTTTAGTATAAGAATAAGAAAAGATGTATTGAAGAAGGTAGGAAAGAAGAACTAATGCTCAGTGCTCTCTGAGCTCCAAGCAGTGCAGCGCCATGCCTCCTGCCTGGGGGAAGAAAGACAGAATTAAATCCAGATCTCAGACTTGAAACGTACTACTACTGCCACTGTAAAACCCAGTACTGGAAGGCTCCAGGTAGCTGTCCTGAGGCCAGTACCTGCAGATTGTATCTTTTTCTTTTTCTTTCTTTCTTTTCTTTTTTCTTTTAATATTTCAGGATAGATCTGAATACACAAAACAAAAATTGTGGGGAAAGGGCTCTGTGGGAACAGAGTTTCTATATACCCCTCATCCTATTCTAGATTGAACTTTAGAATCCTTCTTAGCTAGGAAGCCAAGAGTCTGCCTTTACTAGCCCTCCCTCAACCTCCAGCAGACAGCAGGCAGGCTTCCAGCTGCCTTTAAGTAGAGTGTGAAAATTAGTGCAAGGCCTGCTGAGGTGAAACAGCATCAGATAAAAACCCAAGGGCTACTATCCCCAGGCAAAGCCCACAGCATTTCATTCTGAACAGCACAACAGCTGTGGATTTGGGGCAGACTTAGGTTAGGGGCACACTCTGGTGCTTAAATAGCAAGAAGTTACCAAAGCAGATTTGCAGCAGACCTTTAATTAGATCACCACCTAGTGCTGAAATAGCAGAAATGTCCGCTGGCTTGGAGAAAATAAGCAGTCTGTTGAGAATTTTTGGAAGACAAAAATTTGGTAGAAACAAATCCAGATTATGAAGACTGGAAAAATTGCTAGTCCTTCAGTGTGTAGACTATGTCATATGCCAAATAACATTAAGAACTTTCAAGGATTCATAATTTCACCTAATGAACAAAATAAGATGTTAGAAATCAAACAGGTAGCAACTGATATATGCAAATTCTTGGGTACAGAATTTAAAATAGCTGTTTCAAAGAAATTCAGTGAGATTTGAGAAAGCATACAGAAACAATTCATTACCAAATCAGAAAAATTTAACAGAGCTTGGTGTAATTTTAAAAAAATCAAACAAATCTTTGAGTTGTAAAGTACATTAAGTGAAACATAAACTGCAATAAAAGGTATAAATAGCAAATGGATCAAACAAAGAAAGAATGTGAGCTTGATGGCAAACTATTTGAAAATACATAGAAGAGAGAAAGAAAGAAGAAAAATGAAAAAACGCTTATTGGAACTTGGGAACAGCATTGCAAGAGCAAATGTCCAAGACATTGGGGTTAAGGAGAGAATTGTAAAGTCCAAAGGGATAGAGAGCATATTCAGAGAGATCATAACAGAAAAATTCCCAAACCTAGAGAAAAATAATAAAGGTACAGGAAGTTCAGAGGTCAAGTTCAATCCATCCAAGTCTACCCCAGGATACATTCCAGGCTTTCCAAGGTTGAAGATAAAGAGAGCATTCTGGAAGCTGAAAGAAACAACACATAAATGTTTCCCAATTTGCCTGACCAGACTTCTCAGCAGAAACTCTGTAGATCATGAGAAAGTGGGTTGAGACTTTTACAACATTGAAGGAGAAAACTGCCAACCAAGAAGCTATCTATTAGATATGAAGAGGAAAACAAAAGCTGAAAGAATTTATAACCACCAGACCTGTCATAAGAATATGCTAAAGGGAGATCTTCAAACTGAAAAAAGTTGCTGAGAAGTAAAAACAAAAAATCAGAACATAGAAAACTCACTGAATACAGAGCCTTAGAGTAAAACCACATATCCACAACCAACTGATTCTCAACAGAAGTGCTAAGAATAGGCACTGGAGAAAGGACAGTGCTGTTTTCAATACACAGTGCTGGGAACATTAAATAGCTACATGCAGAGGAACATAAGCAGACCTTTACATTTACCACACACAAAAATCAACTCCAAATGCATTTAAGTTATAAACATTAAGCCTGATAATTGGAAACTAGGGGAAAAAATAAGGGAGAAGTTTTAGGACATTGGAATGCTCAAGGATTTTATGGATAAGACCTCCAAAGCACAGGAAAACAAAAGCCAAACTAGGCACATTGGGTTTTATCATACTAAAAATCTCCTGCACAGAAAATAATCAACAGACTAAAGAGACAACCTACAGAATGGGAGAAAATATTTATGAACTATACATCTGACAAGGGATTGATAACCAGAAAATATAAGCAACTCAATTCAATAACAGAAACAAATAATCCAGTTAAAAAATGGGCAATAGATATGGGTAGACATTTTTCAAAGGAAGATAGGCAAATGGCCAAAAGGTACAGGAAAAAAAAATGCTCCACATCACTATTCATCAAATCTAACTCAAAACAAAGAGGGGGTTGTTGTTTGGTGTAGCAATTAAGACACCACACAAGACTCCTTCATCCTATAACAGAGTGCTTAGACTCAAGTCCTGGTTCAACTTTTTTTAACTCTTGAATCTGGCTTTATTCAATTTCTGAGTAATAATGCTTATTGGTTTTTTTCCTCAACTTCCAATTCCTGCTTCCTGCTAATGTACACATTGAGAGGTTGCAGGTGATAGCTCAAGTAATTGGATTCCTGCCACCCACCTAGGAGACCTGGATTGAGTTTCTGGCTCCTGGCTTCAATCTGGCCCAGCCCAAGCTCTTCTGGACATTTGGAGAGTGAACCAACAGATAAGAATACTCTTTCTTTTTCTGTCTCTATTAAGTAAATTTAAAAAATACATTTTTTAAGATTTATTTATTTTGCCGGCACCGCGGCTCACTAGGCTAATCCTCCGCCTAGCGGCGCCAGCACACCGGGTTCTAGTCCCGGTTGGGGCGCCGGATTCTGTCCCGGTTGCCCCTCTTCCAGGCCAGCTCTCTGCTGTGGCCAGGGAGTGCAGTGGAGGATGGCCCAGGTGCTTGGGCCCTGCACCCCATGGGAGACCAGGAAAAGCACCTGGCTCTGGGCTCCTGCCATTGGATCAGCGCGGTGTGCCGGCCGCAGCGCGCCGGCCGCGGCGGCCATTGGAGGGTGAACCAACGGCAAAGGAAGACCTTTCTCTCTGTCTCTCTCTCTTTCACTGTCCACTCTGCCTGTCAAAAAAAAAATATATATATATATGGTAAATGTTTGAAGAGATAATTGTGTTTACCCTGAATTGAATACTATCCAGTGTATATATGTATCAAGACATTACATGGTACCCCATAAATATGTACAATTTTTATGTATTAGTTAAAAATTTTTTTAAATGGAAAAAATGAAAGGACAAAAATAATGCAATTTCCTTTTGCTGTTAGACCTTTTACCCACTCTTCCCAAGTGAATATCATTCCTGTAGAGGAAACATGTTCTGTTGCTTGAATTCTTCAAGTTCTCACTTTCCTCTTTCTAGAATTCAGTTACTTTATCAAATTTATGAATTTACTTCTAATAGTTGTAATTACTACCAATACAACTTTATGATCTGTAAGGGGTAAATAAAAATAGGTAATGTCTCATCACCAGAGTTTACATATATATACATATATGTATATTAAACAAGTATATCTTTTATAAAAGGAAATACAATCTTTTCTGAAACTAGAGCCTGATACTGAAGTTACAGTATCTTATTTTAAATTTTTACTCCACTGCTTACTCTTTGTAGAATTGTTTTGAAAATGAATGACAAAATATAAATTGATCTTCCAGCATCATGTCTCACACACAGTTCTCAGTAAGTATTGGTTACTATTATCATAGCAGTTCAGTACAGCAGTTACTGTGCTTAGATCAAACTCAGCCTCATCTGATAAACTTGCTCCCTTATTAATGGCTGAAAAGATATTTAAATACATAGATACATCTTCCTTAAGAACCACAGGGAGGTAAGAATCAAGGTCATCAGTGGAATGGAAATTTGGAGCAGTTTCTGGAAGAAAGGACATGGAACAGGGATAAAAGGAACTATAGCTCAAATCATGTAAAATGAAGACTGATACGGAAGTAAAGTCCTTCCAGATTGCTCTAAGAATAAAAAGATCAGAGGAATATAGTGTAATATAGAATATGCCTATAAACATGTGGTGATAGCTTCTTTTGTTCTGTCCACTGATTGCTGTATTAGGGCAATTCATAGTGTTATGCCTTCCTAGGAGCCGCATAACTGTACTGTTAATCTCCTATTGCAATTGTAATTAACTATAACTTCTGCTTTATGTCTTTATGTATTGCCCCACCCACCTTGGCCTAAATCAAATTTAATTATAGTGGGAAAGGTGGCACACTGTTCAAAGAGGAATTGAAGAGAATTAATAAAGTGTCTATTCACAAAGACATAGGCAGGGTTAGCTAACACTCAAGAGATGGAGAAACACCTCAGTTCCAACAATAAAAATTCCAAAATGCAAAGGGTAGTGGGGAGAAACAGTTACCAGAACCTAGAGAGGCCTGTAGCCATGGAGAGGTACCATGTAGAGGTACTGTGGCCTTAAATAAAGGCACACAGCATTGCAAAGGATGGTTCTATAGGGAATGAGCCCAGGATAGACAAACCTGGATTGCTTGTACTCACACCCTCCCATCTCTTCCCTGTGACTTTTGGCCAAAGTCAGCTGGAAGCCAGAAGTCATGGAGCTCAAGAAATCTTTAGGGGGGCCAGCGTTGTGGTACAGCTGTCTCCTGCAACACAGGCATCTCAAGTTCTGGCTGCTCCACTTCTGATCCAGCTCCCTGCTAATGGCCTGGGAAAAGCAGTGGAAAATGGCCTAAGTTTTCAGGCCCCTGCCACTCACATGGCAGATCCAGATGAAGCTCCTGACTCCTGGACCCTGGAGTCTGCCATTGCAGTCACTTAGGGAGTGAACCAGTGGATGAAAGACTTCTCTCTTTGTCTCAACTTCTCTCTCTCTCTCTGTGTGACTTTCAAATAAATAAATCTAAAAACACTGTGTAGTCTTAGATAGTTAGACACAGAGATTAATGAAACAGAACAGGGAATTCAGAAATAGACCCACACAGATATGCTCATTAGTTTTTTTTAGCAAAAACAATTCAATGGAGGAAAAATACTGTTTGAACAAATGATGTTGTAATAATTGGACACCTGAACTTCCATAGGAGGAAAAAAAAAAAGAATTTCTATGTAGCCTCACACCTTCAGCAAAAATTTAGTCAGAAATAGAGCAAAGACTTAACAGGCTGGTGCCGCGGCTCACTAGGCTAATCCTCCACCTTGTGGTGCCGGCACACCGGGTTCTAGTCCCAGTCAGGGCGCTGGATTCTGTCCCGGTTGCCCCTCTTCCAGGCCAGCTCTCTGCTGTGGCCAGGGTTGTGCAGTGGAGGATGGCCCAAGTGCTTGGGCTCTGCACCCCGTGGGAGACCAGGATAAGTACCTGGCTCCTGCCTTTGGATCAGTGTGGTGCGCCGGCCGTGGCGGCCATTGGAGGGTGAACCATCGGCAAAAGGAAGACCTTTCTCTCTGTTTCTCTCTCACTGTCCACTCTGCCTGTCAAAAAAAAAAAAAAAAAGAAAAAAAAAAGAAAAAAAAAAAAGAAAAAGACAACATAAAACTATAAAACACCAGAAAAAAAAGACAAAAATCCTTAGGATCTAAGTTTAAGTTAAAAATTGTTGGGTTTGGGGCCGGTGCTGTGGCACAGTAAGTTAAAGCTCTTGGCCTGAAGCGCCCACATCCCATATGAGTGCTGGTTCTAGTCCTGGCTGTTCCTCTTCTGACCCAGCTCTCTGCTATTGCTTGTGATAGCAGTGGAAAATGGCCAAGGTCTTGGGCTTCTGCACCCATGTGGGAAACCTGGAATAAGCTCCTGGCTCTTGGCTTTGGATCAGAGCAGCTCAGGCCATTGTGGCTATCTGGGGAGTGAACCATCAGATGGAAGACCTCTCTCTCTCTGTCTTTACCTCTTTCTGTAACTCTGTCTTTCAAATAAATAAAAATAAAATCTTTTAAAAAAAGTTGTTAGGTTTGACACCAAACTCATGATTAATGAAAGGAAAAGTTTATAAATTAGACATCATCAAAATTTAAAAAAAACTCTTGGTGAAAGACTTGGTTTAGAAGGTAAAAAGACAAGTTACAGAATGGAATAAATATTTACAAACCACATATTTGACAAAAGTCTATCATCTAGAATAAAGAACTCATAAAATACAACAGTAAAAAAATCAGTCTAATTAAAATATGGACAAAAGACTTGAAGAG
This sequence comes from Oryctolagus cuniculus, assembly GCF_964237555.1. NCBI lineage: Eukaryota > Metazoa > Chordata > Mammalia > Lagomorpha > Leporidae > Oryctolagus > Oryctolagus cuniculus. The sequence goes on along the minus strand of NC_091434.1, from coordinate 57,533,883 downwards.
GAATTTTTTTGTAAGACTATTTACCTAGTTGAAAGGCAGAATTACAGAGAGAGGGAGAGACAGAACGAGAGAGAGAGAGAGAGAGAGAGAAAGAATGAGTGTGTGATCTTGCATTTACTGGTTCACTCCCCAAATAGCTGCAACCATCAAGGCTGAGCTAGGTCAAAGCTAGGAGCCAGGAGTTTCATCTGGGTTTGTCTCCCACATGGATACAAGGGCCCAAGCACTTGGGCCATTTTCTGCTGCTTTCCCAGGCTATTAGAGAGCTAGATTGAAAGTGGAGCAGCTGAGACACACACTGGCACCCATGTTGGACTCTGGCTTTACAGGTGGTGGCTTAAACCAAACTATGATTCCTCCATACCATAAAATACTACTCAGTAATGAAAATGAACGACTACTGATACATGCAACAAACTGGATGAGTCTATGTATGGAAAATTACACTGAATGAAAAAGGCAATCCCTATGTGTCACACACTGTATAATCCCATTAATAAAATGTAAAGACAAAATTATAGAAATGGAGATTAGTGGTTTCCAGAGGTTAAGAAGATGGTGGCAGTGGAGGGAAGTGAGTGTAGTTATTAGAGGGCAACATGAAAGATATTTTTGGAGATGGAAATGTTGTGACATTGTACTATAGTTTTGCAAGATGTTACCATTGGGAGAAACTGGGTAAAAGCTACATGGTATTTGTTTGCATTTTTTTTTTAAGATTTATTTATTTGTTTATGTGAAAGAGGAGAGAGAGAAAGAGAGAGAGAGAGAGAGAGAGAGAGAGAGAGAGAGAGAGAGAGAAAGAGAGAGAGAATCTCATCTGCTGGTTTACTCCTGAACCTGGCTGAGGTCAGAAGCCCAGAACTCCATCTGGGTCTCCCAACATGGGTGGCAGGAACTCAAGTACTTGAGTCCTCAACTGTTGTTTCCCAGGCACATTAGCAGTGAGCTGGATTGGAAATGTAATAACAGAGACTTGAACCAGTCTATGGGATTTGGACATCCAAGTGGCGGTTTAGCCCCCCTTTGCCACAACACCCACTCTTCTCTGGTTTATGCTTTCACAACTGCTTGTTATTCCACAAATATCACAAAATTGAACAAAGATCAGATGTTTGCTTTACAAAATTTACATTTAGTTAGAGGAATTGGCATTATTTTTTAAAGTACAGAAATAATGCAAACTAGTTATAAGGGGGAGCTTTCCTGATTTGGGGGATATATTTTTGTGATCAGTTCTAAAAGATAGATTGGGGTTGAGTAAGTGAAGGGCGAGAGAGTTGTAGATCTTCCAGCACTGAGGGGAGGGCATGTGTGAAAACATGCTTGGGAAGGAACAAGACACACAGGAATAAAGGTAAGAAGGGTTGAAGGTCTGGAGTAGGGAGCTAGAGGGGATGGGATGGTGTCGGATGACTCTTGACGGTTCAGTCAGATCAGCAGGAACTTGGAGCCAGCTTTAGGATTCTGGTCTTTGAGAGCATGAAAGAAGATGGAATATTTTAACAGTAGAGAAATTTGCTCAGAATATTATTTTTAAAAGATCATAGAGTTGCACTATGGAGCGTTTTCTGGGGAAACAAGACAGATAGGAAGCTAGGTCTAGTAGCAGATGATAAAGCTTGGATTTAGGTTAAAGTAGTAAAAACTGAAAATCAGTGGATGCCTTTGAAGGAATTTAGGAGGCAGAATTCTCAGAATTTAGTACTGGCTGAATTCGTGTTGGAAAGGGAAGTTTCAAGACCAATCCATTTTTAGGTAGTTGATGGTGTCATTCCCTGAGATATTCCTTCTTTAAAGGAAAGATCTTCAGTCTAGGTTTCATTTTTTTAAAGGTTTATTTATTTATTTATTTGAAAGGCAGAGTTACAGAGAGGCAGAGGCAGAGATGGGGAGAGACAGAGAGAGAGAGAGAGAGTTCTTCTGTCTGCTAGTTCTCTGAAGTCAGGAGCCAGGAACCTCTTCTGGGTCTTTGACACAAGTGTGTGTGTCACAAGTGCAGGGGCCCAAGCACTTGGACCATCTTCTACTGCTGTCCCAGGCCATAGCAGAGAGCTGGATGGGAAGTGGAACAGCTGGGACATGAACCGGCACCCATATGGGATGCCGGCACTGCAGGTAGCAGTTTTACTCACTACACCATAGTACTGGCCCCAAGTCTAGGTTTCTATAAATGATATGTGTGTGTGTGTGTGTGTGTTTCCTTTGAGATATTCAAGTCAAACAGATAAATTTGTACCTTAGAATATGATCTGGGTTGGTGGTATGAATTGAGAATCATTAGAGGAAATGAGAACAGATAATATAAGGAAAGAGTTTACAGTAAAACCAGACTGTAAGATTCAGCCCTGGAGAGCAACAGTGCTTAAAGTTTGGATACAGAAAGATGAATCAATAAAAGAGACAGTCAGGTGGTCAGAGACACAGGCAGGAAATTAAATAGTGTCAAAGAAACCAAGGAAAGCTTCAATGAGGCTGTAAAAAGAGAAATAATGTTGCTAAGAAATTACATAAGATGAGGACTGGAAATGTCTTAGATTTGACCTCTTGGAGGTCATTGGTGACCTGGAGAAGATCCAATTGGTAGACTAATGGGAGAAAAAGCCTAATAGGTTTATTGATGGCTATATAATATGTTAAATGTAAACTTAATGATTTAATGTAAAATTCAATGATTGAATACATAATATGTTGATAGATATATAATATATATAAACCAATGTATTATATATGAGGTAGGTACTTCTATTCTCACAACTAACATAAAAGAAGCTAAGTCCTATAGATATTAGTCACATAAACATTCAGTATTTAAAGTCAAGATTCGGGCCGGCGCCGCGGCTCAATAGGCTAATCCTCCGCCTAGCGGCGCCGGCACCCCGGGTTCTAGTCCCGGTTGGGGCGCCGGATTCTGTCCCGGTTGCCCCTCTTCCAGGCCAGCCCTCTGCTGTGGCCAGGGAGTGCAGTGGAGGATGGCCCAGGTGCTTGGGCCCTGCACCCCATGGGAGACCAGGAAAAGCACCTGGCTCCTGGCTCCTTCCATCGGCTCAGCGCGGTGCGCCGGCCGCAGCGCGCCGGCTGCGGCGGCCATTGGAGGGTGAACCAACGGCAAAGGAAGACCTTTCTCTCTGTCTCTCTCTCTCACTGTCCACTCTGTCTGTCAAAAAAAATAAAAAAAAAAAAAATAAAATAAAAAAAATAAAGTCAAGATTCGATCATGTCCCTAGCATAACACTTCCCTAACTGAAGATAATTTTTTTAAAGATTTATTTATTTATTTGAAAGTCAGAGTTACACAGAGAGGAGAGGCAGAGAAGAGAGAGTCCCATCCGATGGTTCACTCCCCAGTTGGCCGTCACGGCAGGAGCTGCGCCCATCTGAAGCCAGGAGCCAGGAGCTTCTTCTGGGTCTCCCACGTAGGTGCAGGGGCCTAAGGACTTGGGTCATCTTGTGCTGCTTTCCCAGGCAGGCCACAGCAGAGAGCTGGATCAGAAGTGGACCAGCAGGGTCTTGAACCGGCGTCCATATGGGATGCCAGTGCCTGAGGCCAGGGCGTTAACCCGCTGCGTCACAGTGCCAGCCCCAACAATTTTTAAGCAAGGAAAGTTTCATTTTTTTCATTGAGTTTTCTTGCTTTTTAAAGATTTATTTATTTATTTGAAAGGCAGAATTATCAACAAAGACAGGGAGAGACACAAGGAGAGATTCTTTCATCTGCTGGTTTACTTCCCAGATAGCTAGAGCTGGGCTGGACTGAAGTCAGGAGCCATGAGCCTCTTCTGGGTCTCTCACGTGGGAGTCAGGGGCCCAAGCACTTGGGCCCTTCTCAGCTGTTTTCCCAGGAGCATTAGCGAGCTGGATCAGAAGTGGAGCAGCAGGGATGCCGGTATTTAAATGGGATGTCTGTGTCACAGGCAGTAGCTGTAGCAATTTCACCATAATGCCTGCCCCAATTGATTTTTCACACAAAGTGAGATAGAACTTAGGTTTATTGATTTAAAAAATAATTTATTTAGAGGAAATATCAAACATTCATAAAATAATAAAGAACAGCTTAATTCATCACCATTAACATTTATTAACTCATGGCTTTTCTTGTTTAATGTGTATCTAAGTCATCATCCCTCATCTTCCACTTCTGCTTTCCTTACCCCAGCAGATTATTTCAAGGGAAATCCCAGACATAGCACTTCCCAAATCCCATTTTTTTTAAGTTGTTCATTTTGTATGTTATAAACTCCCATGAGCATTTCAACTATCTGATTAAACCTATCTCATAGTTCAAATGGAAGAACAGGAAATAAAACTACATCTAAAGTTGTGAAAGTTTTGAATTTTTTTCACTTCCACTGAAAGGAACCATTATTGATTAAGAGGCTAAAGGTCAATCAGTATTTCTTTTGATGCTTGGCTGCCTTTCTTTCTTTTTTTAAAACACTTATTTTATTTAAAAAGCAAAGTGCCAGAGGGTGCCAAAGGAGAGATAGAGATAAAGATGCCTGCAATAACTGAGGCTGGATTAGGCAAAAGCCAGGTTGCCAGGAATTCCTTCCTGGTCTCCTATGTGGATTGCAGGGACTCCAGTACTTAGGCCACCATTTGTGGCCTCTCACGTGCATTAACAGTGAGCCAGCAATGTCTGCAATTTGGCTGCCTTTCTGTAAATTGTGTGCAGTAATGAAATTATCAGGAAAACTTAAATTTCCATATTTAATAATTTATACCAACATGGCTTTAGTCATTATTGTCTATAGAGGTCAGATAATGGAAAAATAGCTAATGATTTTGTATTTTTCTGGAGATGATCTCCATATCTTAAACATCATAAAGCTCTCTTGGAGATCACTTCGGGTCTGGTGAAGTCGTGGTTCCCCTTTGTGCTTTTATGTGACATCACAGTCTAAGTGAATGACAGCTCATGGTGTACCAGCTGCCAAAGGCTGAGCTGACTAGAACATGAATGAAAAGATGCTCCCTCTGCTTGTTCTCTGTCTGAAGACCACAGATTCCATCTTTTTTCTAAAGTCCTGCTAAAGGTGGATTTTTTCTTCACTTGAATTTTTAAAAATTCTGTTTTTGTTTCATAGACTGAAGGTGGGATGTTAAGAGTAACAAGTTGTATATTAATAATGTATAAATGCTTATGAATATTCAGTATATGTGATAGCATGAGCAGTTTTATTGTGAATATATCACATTTATTGAAAATAAATCAGTTTGGAAATTTTACACATTTCTGACTCTCAAAAAAAGAAAATCCATTCTGTGGGCCTGAAAATGTACAGCAAAGGAGTGGCAGAGGTTAATGTGTCAGGCGTTCTGGAATAGAATGATCACTGAGAACTGGCATGGCTAGGGCAGGTTTCATGGCAGACAGGCTTGAACTGCTTCTTGAAAAACAGGACTTTGTAAACTGGAACGGAAAGTGAAGGGATGCTGGGTGGGGCAACTGTAGTGAGCAAGGAATACAATGTGAAGATTTGTTCACAAGAGGATAGGGGTTTGTAAAGAATAAAGGGAGAACTGACTGGATTACATGGGTGGGGAAGTAAAGGGAATTTATTTCTGTCAATGCTGTTGAATACTGCAAGTATAAAGAAAACTAGCCTAATCTGTCAATTAGGAAATAGTTGTCAGTAACTTCATTTTGGGACACAATTGACACAGAAAGTCAGTAATTAAAATTAAAGTGAGATGTGAAGACAGGGAAACAGATCATCAAAAGTCTGTAGATCTTTCTTTTGGGATATTGGAAAAAAGAAATATGAGAGAAATTAGAAATTAGGAAGAGGCTCAACGTTTAGGGGTCTCAAGATAGGGTGAACTGGGCATCTTTATAGCTTTGTGAGGAAAAAGCCAATTAAAAGGGTAAAACATTTAAATGCAGGTGAAGAAAGATAAGTGATTTTAAGAAAAAACATTTTTAAGATGAAAAATACTGGCTGGCGCCGCGGCTCACCAGGCTAATCCTCCACCTTGCGGTGCCAGCATATCGGCACACGCTGGATTCTGTCCTGGTCGCTCCTCTTCCAGTCCAGCTCTCTGCTGTGGCCTGAGATGGCAGTGGAGGATGGCCCAAGTGCTTGGGCCCTGCACCCCATGGGAGACCAGGATAAGTACCTGGCTCCTGGCTTCGGATCAGTGCAGTGTGCCAGCCACAGCGCGCCAGCCGCAGCGGCAATTTGGGGGATGAACCAACAGCAAAGGAAGACCTTTCTCTCTGTCTCTCTCTCTCACTGTCTACTCTGCCTGTCAAAAAAAAAAAAAAAAAAAAAGATGAAAAATATTGAGGACAGTCAACAGCACCTCTCATCATTCACAAACAACTATATAAAGTAAGTCTCTTCCTAAATCCTCCAGTACGCTTCTTTGCTATTCCATCTTTCTTGTTAACAGTTTGGTAAAAAGTTTTCCAACTTTGCCCCTTTATTTAAACAAATCGTCCCCCTCTGTCTTACTATCCGCCCCAAATGAATCTTTTTGTTAAATAAAAATGAAATGATGCCATATATATTTGTTTTCAAATTAGTTTCATTATATTGATCTCAGAGATCTTTCTAGCTCAATATACACACTCACAAATCAAATCCATATTACTCTTTTTAACAAGCACATAATGTTATTTTGTTTGGTTAGATTGTACTTTGCATGCAAATTATTTCATTGGTGAACCCTTCTTGGTAGTTTAATTAAAAAAAATGAATCACTGTGTGTTGCAGTGCTGAATAATGGTCCCCAAAGATATCCATACCCTGAACTCGGGAAACTGAATGCCACCTTATATGACAAAAAGCCATTTGCAGAGGTGATTGTTAATTCAATCATATCAACTGGGAATTGAAATAGAAAAATTGCCTTGGATTATCTGGGTAAGCCCTAAATGTAGTTTATATCCTACAAGAGGAAATAGAGGGAGATTTTAACTACAGAAGACCATATGATGACAGATGCTTAGGGATGCAATGTCAGATAGATGCCACTGGCTTTGAAGACAGAGGAAGGTACAGTAAGTGCAGGGATATGGGTAGCATCAAGAATCCAGAATAGGCGAGGAAATTGAGATCTTTCTTTGAGCCTGATGAAGAAATCAGTCTTGCTGACATTAATTTCAGCCCCCAACGAAACTCATTTTGGTTTTTTGGCCTCCAGAAGTATAAGAGTTAAATTTATTTTGTTTTAGGTCACCAAGGTTGTGGTAATTCAGTATGATCTTATCTGATCTTGATTACATCTGCAATGATCCTATTTCTAAACAAGGTCACATTCACTGGTAGGGAGGTTAGGACTTAACATGACTTTTTTGTGGACACAATTCAATTCATGTACATTTAAAAGATTTTAATTTGATACACAAGTGGTTTTAAAGGTTTATTTCTGGTAACTTGCTTTTTTTTTTTTTTTTTTTTTTTTTTTTTTTTTTTTTTTTTTAGATTTTATTTATTTATTTGAGAGGTAGAGCCACAGAGAGAAAGATCTTCCATTCACTGGCTCACTTCCCAAATTGCCAAAAAGGCAAGAGCTTGGCCCATCTGAAGCCAGGAGCCAAGAGCTTCTTCTGGGTCTCCCACACAAGTACAGGGGCCCAAACACTAGGGCCATTTTGTATTGCTTTCCCAGGCCATAGCAGAGAGCTGATTAGGAAGAGGAGCAGCTGGGCTTTGAATTGGCACCCATATGGGATGCTGGCAACTCAGGCAGAGGCCTACTCCACTACGCCATAGCTTGATGGAATTAGTGCCTCACTCCAATAACAAGACTCTTGGTGGATTAGGGATTTAGGGAGTGCTAGAGCAAATAAAAGATGAGTGGATTTTTGAGGCTAATGAACTTGATGCAGACTAGAAAGCATCTCAGAATACACATCATAGCATATTTTTATAATTAGTAAACAAGCAAAGGTAAACAAGCATTTTTGCATACACATATACTTGTATAGAATGTATGTCAGGAATTTGTACTTGTTTTTATGAAAAGCAGCAAAGTGAGGGATTGTGGATGGCACTGGCAGGAGTACACAGGATTCTGCGGCGTGGAGGATACACAAGTGTTTATTACTATTTTTGTTGCTATCCTCCTATTTACACATTTACATAGAAATTTCCTATTTTTATTCTCCTATGTATTAACATGTAATAAAAGAGCGTTTTGTAAGTTGACCTTTAGAGTAAAATTGTGGCCACCTAGCATACACATGAAAAGAAATGGTAGACAGAAAGTTAGAAAACGCGCTGAGTCACGTACTAAGCCCAGAAATCGATACTGAAGAGAGGCACCAATTCTGTCACTAAGCCATGTTCTCCAGGCGTTGCTCTGAAAAACTGACAGATGACATAATACTGGGAAACACATATTGTAAAAAAGGCTCAGTGCTCTTCTGAAACTCAACCACACACCAACGAAAAGGCTCACATTGTGACCAAAAACACTGCTCCTATCACAATTCGGTTCCAGAATTCACGGTCCCAGGGCAAAGCTTCCATCACAAACTTCCGGACGGCCAGACTTTTGCCCTATTCCAAAATGGCTCCGGCACCCACAGTTGGAGAAGGGCGCGTGTCCGGAAGTTACGTAACGCCATAGGGTAACGTGCCCCTGTCCGTGGGGACAGTTTCCGCCATTTTTGAAAATTGGGAGGGTTCCGGAGTAAGTGCAGTTGCCGCCGCGGCGATGGCAGCCTTCGCTGTGGAACCCCAGGCGCCCACGCTGGGTGAGTAAAATACTGCTTCTCCTTTGCTAGCGCTGCCATCCACGCTGGAGGCCTGGAAGCAGGCAAGACTGGAAGGCAGTCGTCAGCTTCTCGTCTGCTGCTTTCGTTTGCGTAAGGGGGAGCTGCTAGCTCTCCCCAGATCCCTAATCAGTCCTAGCTCCAGCCGTCGTAACCTGGCTGCTACCAGTGCCGCTCCGGAAGCTGCGAGCGCTGGGAGGGTGAGAAACCGGGTATCTGGTTGGGCACTAGCTGAGAGTCGGGCCGCCACACGCCGGCCGCGCGGTGCGGCCCCTGCCTGAGGTTAAACCCCTCCCCTAATTTCTCAGGCGCGGAGCTGGGTCGTGGCGTTCACACACCCGCTGCGGCGTCCTTGGGAAGGAGCTGGCCGGCGTACACGTGGGTGGGCGTGTCCAGGAGTGTGTGGTGTAGCCGGCTGCTCCCTCGTCACCTGTGCTTGCGCGGTTGCGATTCCTTGCCTTTGCCAGGCATTGCACAAGGAACCTGCTAACGAAAGCTTGCGTCGTGCGATATATAATCAGCCCAGTGACGTTAGCCATTGAGACAGTGGCCTTCATAGTAAACAAGATATTAAGTTCTCAGGATTTCCCCCGCCATTATCTTGGAAAATGACTCTATTGTAGGAGGACTTTTCTTCTTATTAGTCACGTTATGATTTTCAAAAATTCATTCTACTTTAGAGGAAGCCTTGCTGAAACACAGTTTTTGAAAAAATATACCAAGTTAACAGCCTGTTCATCTCCTTCGCCTTTTTTTCTTGCTGAGTTTTGCTGTAGGATTAGTTTTTTTTAGATTTTAAGAGAATGTAAAGTTTGCTATGTTTTGGTAAAATAATTTCGAATTTCTTTTGAGACTGGAGTGACTTGTTTCAGTGTGTCATAAAAATCTAAATGCGGGACATCAGTGTGGCAGATATTCTGCTACATTAAAATTTATGTACAGCTGTTGATCTGTGTGTTTATTTTTAATATATTTAGGAGCTAGGAAAGCTTCATTTCCAGTTCCAAAGTTTTCTGTTCAGCAAAGACATTGTCGAGTGCATGTTTGTTGGGGTTATAAATGTCAGTAGTAAACTCATCCTTATTTTCTGCCTTGCCGGAAATCTGACACTAGCTGATACTAAGTCCACATATGGCAGATACTCCCGATACCTACCAGTGTAAGATTTTTTCAGCACCTATTGGAATATGAAGAATAAGGGTTTACTTATAATTTTTAACCATTTAGGAGAACAGATGGTGAAATGGAACTTTAGACTTAGGGATCCATTGATTAAGCTTGGTCTTTAAGTGAAATTTTGCCCTCAGCAGTGATTAGTGACAGAATTCCTCGAGTTTCTATTGAGAGCCTCTTGTGTTCTCTTGACTCTCTGGCACGTTCTACGGTATCATATGTCTGGAAATGTTAAGAACTTTTTTTAACCTACTGTGTTTGCCATAATTTTGGGGTGGGATTGGAGAGTTAAGGTAGTTTGTACTGTTATCAAAAATTTTGTATTTTATTAATTTTTTAAATAGCTGTTCAGTTAATCATATGTGTATAAAGTTAATTGAAAATAGATCTTAGTAGAAAATAATAATGGGACTAGGAGAGGGACGAGGGAGAGGCGGGGGAGTATGGGTGGGAGGGAGAGTATGGTGGGAAGAATCACCATGTTCCTAAAGTTGTAATTATGAAATATATGAAGTTTGTGGAACACAAAATAAAAGGTTTCTGGGGAAAAAAAACCAGAATTATGCTTTTGTTAGACTTCTGATTAGAGTTTAATGTATGTTCTTTAGAAGTGTATAGTGGTATCATGTAACATAGTAACTAGCATTTTGTAAAATAATTACAAAGTAATTATAGTTATTCACACCTTATTTCAGTATTTGCTTTATACTTTTCCTAAGTACTTGGCTTTTTTTTTTTTTTTTTTTTTTTTAACTTAATGGGAAAGGCCAGCTCCGCGGCTCACTAGGCTAATCCTCCGCCTTGCGGCGCTGGCACACCGGGTTCTAGTCCCGGTCGGGGCACCGGATTCTGTCCCGGTTGCCCCTCTTCCAGGCCAGCTCTCTGCTGTGGCCAGGGAGTGCAGTGGAGGATGGCCAAAGTGCTTGGGCCCTGCACCCCATGGGAGACCAGGAGAAGCACCTGGCTCCTGCCATCGGATCAACGCGGTGCGTCGGCCGCAGCGCGGCGGCCATTGGAGGGTGAACCAATGGCAAAGGAAGACCTTTCTCTCTGTCTCTCTCTCTCACTATCCACTCTGCCTGTCCAAAAAAAAAAAATAACTTAATGGGAATTATGATGAAGAATAATTGACAGTTTCTGGATAGCAAGAAATAAACTTTAGATTATTTAGGATAGAAGTTAAATAGCAGTTAATAAAATCCATATAAGTTACATGCCAAAATGGGATCTGAGTGCCATGAATCATATTTAGGCTTGTCATCTAATTGAAAAAATAAATTTTCATAAGCAGAAATTTTTAATTCTACATTTGCAGATTAAATACTTGATTTCTGCTGTTATAAGAAACTAGTAGAAGCATAATAACTAATGCTTATTGAATACTTACTGTTTATTATGTACTGGGTTGAGTGATGTACTTGCAATAATTGTAATAAAAGCTTTATAAGTGGTTGCCACATTAAGGCCCATTTTGCTTAATAACCTTGAACCCATGTCTCTGAGTCCATAGCCCTTGTTTCCCTTACTGTGCTATTTTGCTCTGAAATTAGAATGAATTATAGCTTCTTCATCTTCATTGTGGGAATATTTACCCTGGAAATTGTGAAATTAATTTTGAATAGATGATTGTGATGTATCAGTTCTCTCTTTAAGTTGGTGTTATATAAGGGAAACCTTTATTGATTACAGTATTTCTAAATAATGATTTTTTAAAAAAGATTTCTTTTATTTATTTGAAAGACAGAGAGAGGGGAGAAAGAGAGAAAGATCTTCCATCTGCTGGTTCACTTCCCAAATGGCTTCAACAGCCAGGGCTGGGCCAGGCCAAAGCCAGGAACCAGGAGCTTTATCCAAGTCTCCCATGTGGGTGCAGGGCCCCAAGGACTAGGGCTCTCTTCTGCTGCTTTCCCAAGTGGATTAGCAGGGAGCTGGGTGGGAAGTGGAGTAGCTGGGACTCGAACTGGTGCCCATATGGGATGCTGGTGTTGCAGGTGGTGGTTTACCTGCCATGCCACAATGCTGGCCCCTAAATAATGATTTTTTTTTAAAAAGATTTATTTATTTTTACTTATGAGGCAGAGTTACAGACCGAGGGAGAGAATGAGAGAGGTCTTCTATCCAGTGGTTCACTCCCCAAATGGCTGTAACAGCTGGAGCTGGGCCAATCTGAAGTCGGGACCCTCTTCTAGGTCTCCTACTTGGGTGCAAGGGTCCAAACACTTGGGCCATCTTACTCTGCTTTCCTTGGCCATTACTAGCAAGGAGGTGGATCAGAAGTGGTACAGCTAGGACTTGAACTGGCACTCATAAAGCTGCCTCACCACAGCATTGGCCCCAATAATGATTTAAAAAAAAATTGAGAGAATGAAAGTGTGCACATGGGAGATACAGAACTTCATCTGCTGCTTAACTCCCCAAATGACTGTAATAGTTAGGGCTGGGCCATGCTGAAGCCAGGAGCCAGTAGTTCCATCCTGGTCTCCAACATTCATGGTAAGGACCCTGGTAGTTGGGCCACCTTCCTCTGCCTTCTCAGGTGCATTGGCATGGAGCTGGATTGGAAGTGGAGCAGCCAGGACTGAGTCTGGTGTGCCTATATGGGATGCTGGTGTGATAAGTAGAGGCTTAACCTGCTGCATCCTGATGCTGGCTGCTCTTGAATGGTTTTTAAAATGACTCAAAAAATAAATTTTCCCAATTTTTCAATGTTTCTGAGTTAGGATGCTAGTTATCACCATTACTGATGGTTGCATAATTACACTTTTATCACAGAAATGATTCTCTTTTTTGTGGATGGGAAAGAAGAAATGGACCATTTAGGAAGCTAACTACCATTGTGTTTGATTTACTAAGACTTTGTGTAAATAATTGGTGCACTCTGTCCTTGTTTTTAGTTGTTGTATGGTAGAAACTGATCTAGAAATAGAAATTATTCTGTGTATTTTAGGGATAATTTTGAATACTAAGCTAAATTTACTTAATTTAAAAATAAGTGCTGATTTTTCAACCTGTTAATGTAATCAAAATTAGCTGTCAAGTACTGTGAATACAAGATAATTTTGTATTTTTCTAGAATTAATTTTCATTGGCTTTTAAAATAAATTCAACTATGGTTATATAATATGTAAGAGTTTTGAGTACATTTTTAAAATTATGCTGGATTCTTACACCATTTTATTATATGACAGAAATACTTTAAATTTGTTTTATATATTTAATTCATTTAGGATCTGAACCAATGATGCTGGGTTCACCTACATCTCCAAAGCCAGGAGTTAATGCCCAGTTCCTGCCTGGATTTTTAATGGGGGATTTGCCGGCTCCTGTGACTCCACAACCTCGATCAATTAGTGGTCCTTCAGTAGGAATAATGGAAATGAGATCACCTTTACTTGCAGGTATTTGGATTGCTCTGAATACGTTTTGTAGTATGTTAATATGCATAGTAGACTTTTGCAGAGTGTTGGTACAATATTCATCCTCATCTATACAATTAATAATTAAAAAATTAAACAGTGTCAGTATAAAAGCAGAGCCATGATTTTTTTTTTTTAAACATTTATTTATTTATTTGAAGGAGTTATAGAGAGGCAGAGGCAGAGAGGGAGAGAGGTCTTGCATCTGTTGGTTCACTCCCTAAATGGCCACAGTGGCTAGAGCTGGGCCAATCTAAGCCAGGAGCCAGGAGGTTCTTCTGGGTCTTTTACGTGGGTGCAGGTACCTGAGGACTAGGGCCATCTTCTGCTGCTTTCCCAGGCCATAGCAGAGAGCTGGATTGGAAGTGGAGCAGCCGGAACTTGAACTGGTGCCCATATGGGATGCTGGCAGGCACTTCAGGTGGTGGCTTTACCTGCTACGCCACAGTGCCGGCCCCAGAGCCATGATTTTAATGTTCTTGAATACAGGTGTAAGCAGTATAAGTTATAATTGCATTAACCACTCATTATAAATATGCATACTATATTTAATTGAATTTTCTAAGATGCCATTGATTGTAAACATTACCATTATGTTAAGTTCCAGAAGGAAGGAAGAACACTAAATATGATACAATGCCAAAATGCCACTCTTTGTAAAATATTTCCTTATTTTGGAGATATTTAAAAAAATTATTTATCTGAAAGGCAAGGTTAGAGAGGGAGAGACAAAAATAGAGCGATATCGAGATCTTCCATCTGTTGGTTCACTCACCAAATGCTGTACTGGCTGGGTTGGTGGCTGGGCCGGGGCTGAAACCAGAAGCCCAGAACTCCATCCAAGTCTCTCTCATGGGTGGCAGGGCCATCATCTGCTGCTTTCCTGTGTGTGTTAGTGGAGCAGCTGGAACTGACACTTGTTTTGTATGCTAGTGTTGCAAGCAGTGGCTTAACCCCTTATTTTAGAGATATTAAAGTGAGATGCAGTGTTAAAATTCTTAGAATGAAATATGGTCCTTTAACTTCAACTGATTTCAATTTAAATAATTCATCTTAACATATAAGAAAAACAGTCAAAAGGAGTTTGATTTGAAGTTTTATAGATATGAATTCTACTTCCAGTCACAGTAAGATCTTACGTATAGTGTATTTCACTAAAAAGTACATACTTTGAAAACTAGCGGGAAACTTTTTTTTACATAGAATTTACAGTTGTCATTACAAAGTGTTGTAACCTAAATGCAACCTGCAGTTCTTATGGGTCTTCTTTAGGAAAGAACTATTTTAAAAGATAACTTTGTGAGGTTTTGACTGAATAGTGAGGATTAGCTACAGAGTGTTGGAATTCCAGTTGTGAGCTAATATCCTTTTAACAGATGTTTAAATGGAGACCCTTGTTACCCTAATTGCCCTGTAAAGTATGATTTGTTTTAAAGTGTTTTTTTTTTTTATTATTTTTCAAGATTTATTATTTGAAAGGCAGAGCAACAGAGAGAGAGAGAGAGAGAGAGGGAGGGAGAGAGAGACAGACAGATCTGTCTGCTGGTTCCCTTCAGATGGCTGTAATGGCTGGTTCTTGTCCAGGCTGAAGCCAGGAGTCCTGGACTCCATCTTGGTCTCCCATGTGGATGGCAGGGGCCATCATCCACTGCTTTCCCAGGTGCACTAGCAGGGAGTTGGATCGGAAGTGGTGCAGCTGGGCCGTGAACTGGCACTGTGTGTCAGCATTGGGAGTGGCAGCTTTATCCACTAAGGCACAACATTGGACTTGGCTTATTATCTTTTTGAATTGATCAAAGAGAATTACTGTAAATTATATTTGTAGTTATTCATTTAAGAACACCATTTTTGGACAGATTTTTAAAATTTCAGGGGCCAGTGCTGTGGCGTAGTGGGTAAAGCCGCTGCCTGCAGTGCCGGCATCCTGTATGGGTGCTGGTTTGAGTCCTGGCTGCCCCACTTCTGATCTAGCTCTCCTATGGCCTGGGAAAGTCGTAGAGGATGGCCCCTGCACCCGTGTGGGAGACCCGGAAGAAGCTCTTTCCTGGCTCCTGGCTTTGGATGGACCTGCTCTGGCCTTTGAGGCCATTTGGGGAGCGAGCCAGCAGTGGGAAGACTTCTCTCTGCCTCTGCCTCTCTGTAACTCTGTCTTTCAAATACATAAATAAATCTTAAAAAAAAATTTCAAATGTATTATTGTAGCCACCATATATTAAATGCCTTTGAGTCATGTAGTGTGCTAATAATTTTATTTATGTCTTTTTTTTTTTAAATCAACTTTAGTAGTTGGGATTTCCATTTTTCAAAAGAGGATACTGAGGTTAAATAATTAGCTAGAACTCATTTGTTAGTGTCAGAGTAGGACTTTAAGGTCCAGGTGGTCTTGTTCCATAGTGTGTATTCTACATAACTTAGGATTTACTCTCCAGGCTTAGACACTATTCTTACTGAGGCCCTGGGCTGCATCACTGTTTGCATTGCAGGTTCTCTGACTTAAAAAATATCTTTATGTGATGAAAGTCCATTTTCTTTTTTATTTTTTTTGACAGGCAGAGTGGACAGTGAGAGAGACAGAGAGAAAGGTCTTCCTTTGCCATTGGTTCACTCTCCAATGGCCGCTGTGGCTGGCGCATTGCGGCCGGCGCACCGCGCTGATCCAAAGGCAGGAGCCAGGTGCTTCTCCTGGTCTCCCATGGGGTGCAGGGCCCAAGCACTTGGGCCATCCTCCACTGTCTTCCCGGGCCACAGCAGAGAGCTGTCCTGGAAGAGGGGCAACTGGGATAGAATCTGGCACCCCGACCGGGACTAGAACCCTGTGTGCCGGTGCCACAGGTGGAGGATTAGCCTTTTGAGCCGCGGCTCTGGCCAAAAGTCCATTTTCTGTATCTTTATTATGTACTTAAATATATTTCTCCTGTGAGAAACATGAATGGGGTCTATTGACAGTTTTTACATTAGGGGATTATATGCTTAGGTATAGATAGATTAGAACTATATATCTATATGGTAGATAGTTACTCTGAGAAATGGGGTCAAATTTTGTATTGAAATGTTAAGTAGAAAAGGTAAGAATTGCATGTGTTTTCTAAAAGCTACAATTTATATTAAGTACTTGTTCTGAAGCCTTTTATACGAAGTATGGTAAATACATCAGCTGTATTGGCATCATTTGGGGACTAGTTAGACCTGTATAATCTTGGGCTCCACCTCATACCTTGTGAATTAGTACAAATTTTAAAAAGATCCCCAGGTGACTCTTATGTTTATTCAAGTTTGAAAAGCACTAGGAGACAGTTTAAGTTAGTATTCCAGAACTATATAATTAAGAATCTTAGCAGGAGATGGAAGATTCCTTTACTTTATTACCTGACTGTATTTTTGTACATTGTAGGTGGGTCACCACCACAACCAGTTGTGCCTGCTCATAAAGATAAAAGTGGAGCTCCACCAGTTAGAAGTATATATGATGACATTTCCAGCCCAGGACTTGGATCAACACCTTTAACTTCAAGAAGACAGGTGATAGACATGTCCTTATAGTTCACTTTAATTTTAAGTTTCTTTGTGGCTTAAACAGTTAGGATTAGTAATTTAAAAATTTCTTGAGATTTATTTTAGTGTAATAGTGTTACACAGAATAAGCATTAAGTGCATTTATCATAGAATCTGCTTACATTGCGTTTGTTATGAAATGTGCTTAGAAATATAATAGGACTCTACGTTGTATTCCATATAGGTAATTCTGTGATTTCTTTTATAGGTATGCTTTATCTTTTTACCTGTATGTCTCTTTAAAAATATTTCTTTATATATTTGAAAGAGTTACACAGAGAAGAGAGAGGAGAGGCAGAGAGAGGGGAAGAGGTTTTCCATCCGCTGGTTCGTTCCCCAATTGGCCACAACGGCTGGAGCTGCGCTGATCCGAAGCCAGGGGCTTCCTCTGGGTCTCCCATGCGGGTGCAGGGGCCCAAGGAGTTGGGTCATCTACTGCTTGCCCAGGCCATAGCAGAGAGCTGGATGGGAAGTGGAGCAGCCAGGACTCAAACTGGTGCCCATATGGGATGCCAGTGCTTCAGGCCAGGGCGTTAACCTGCTAAGCCACAGCGCCGGCCCCACCTGTATGTCTTTATACCTGCCTGTGCTCAACCTGCTTAATATACATGTGGAATATGATTATGTTTATTATTCTAATTGTTTAAGTCACCAAATATTTTATACATAGTTTTGTGAAAGAACAAATGAAGATTCTAGATTTTATCTTGATATAGAACACTTGGTAATGATTGAAAACTGTTTTACTAGTGGTTTTGTTAAGATCAGTATCCTTTTAGAGCTGTATTCACTGTTTACATTTTATCTTTTAACCGAAAAGAGCTGCCTCCTACATTTTTATGAGCTGAGTGTGTTAACTGGTGTAGGTGTTCTGATGATGGTATTAAGTTTTATTTTGTGTAGGTGGTCTGATAGTGTTTTTTTCCATTATGGATTATATTCCAGGTAGAGAGTATCTGTTTTGATGACGCTGACAGCAATAAGAACATATCTAATACTCAGGAAATACTTGCTATGTGCAGGCCCTGAGCTTATAACTTCTAATGTATTATTTCATTTAGTCCTCAGAATGAATCTTGTGAGTTAACTTACACGACCTTCATTTTATCACTGATGAAACTAGAGCAAGGGGAAGTTTAATTTGTCAAGGGTGGGGTAGTCAGTTTATAGCAGAGCCAGGCTTCAGACATAGACACTTTTTATTTGAGAGGCAGTGAAAGAGAGTGAGTGCACATGTGCTGGTTCTCCTCTACTGGATCAGTGTCCGGATGCCCACGACTTCTGAAGTCACGAGCGGAGAATTCAGTCCAGGTCTCCCATGTGGTTGCAGGGACTCAGTTAATTGAGCCATCGCCTGCTGCTTCCCAGGGTTTGCATTAGAAGGAAATTGGATTCAGGATCCAGAGGTGTGTTTGGAACCCAGGCACTGCCATATGGGGGCATCTCAGCTTGTCACCCTAACTGCTTAGTCTAGGCCACCTTTGTGGCAGAGTGGGTTAGGATGCCGCCTGCAGTGCTGATGTCCCGTTTAGACACCAGTTCAAGTCCTGTCTGTTCCACTTCTGATCCAACTCCCTGCTGATATTCCTGGGAAAGCAGTGGAAGATGACCTAAGGATTTGGGCTCCTGTGACCCACATGGGAGACACAGATGGAGTTCCAGGCTCCTGGCTTTGGCCTGGCCCAGTCTTGGCCAGCTGTTGTGGCCATTTGGGGAGTGAACCAGCAGATGGAAGATCGATTCTCTGTCTCTGTCTCTGTCTTTCAAATAAATAAATAAACTCTTTTAAATAAATAAATAAATCTTTAAGAAAAAAACAGAAACCTGCTTGGTCAAACTCCTGCCCCATCCCAGGCAGTCTTGAATTTAGTGCTAGTGATTTTAAGGGCCATGCTGGGTTAATACTGTGATAATTCTTGATTGTCAGTTGAAAGGTAGAATGGATTTTTTAAGTAGGAAGTTTAATAGCTTTTTAAAAAAATTTATTTTATTTATTTGAAATGCAGAGTTACAGAGAGAAAGGAAGAGACAGAGAGAGGTTGGTTGGTTGGTCTTCCATCTGCTGGTTCACTCTCCAAAGGGCTGCAGTGGCTGGAGCTGGGTGGATCTGAAGCCAGGAGCCAGGAGTTTCTTCCTGGTCTCCCTTGCCAGTGCAGAGACCCAAGGACTGGGCCATCTTCTACTGCTTTCCCTGGCCATAGCAGGGAGCTGCATTGGAAGTGGAGCAGCTAGGACCCAAACCAGCACCCGTATGCTGGCATTGCAGGCAGCAGCTTTATCTGCTACGCCACAGCGCTTGCCCCTAGTGTTTATTTAAAAATAAAATTGTTACTTTTCTGTTTTTCTGTGTGAACTTGGTGATTTGAAGAATTACCATTAGCTTTCTTACTTCAAATATTGTATATTAGGAACTGAAAACAAATAGCCACTATATTACCGTATATAAAAGAATCTTTTTTTTTAACCTGGTGTGACAAGTATAATATGCTAAAGAATCTAACTTATGTTGGGTTAATACTGCTCAACCAGAAAAACGTTAGAGAATACCTTTGGATGTTAATTAGAGACATCTTTAGCACCTGCCAGAAATTCAGTTAACTATTGAACAAAGCCTTTCAGCACCCACTATATGTGTTTGTTAGGATTAGAACTTTTTGTTTTTACTTAACATTGTCTTCTGTTTTCCTGTAGCTGAACATTTCGGTAATGCAGAGTCCTGTTGGAGTTACCACAGCTACTCCAGGAACAGGTAACTTTTAACTTCAAAGACTATTCTCTGCTGTGAGTGAAAAATAATATAATTAAAAAAATTTTTTCTTTATTTCAGACTTGGAGATTTTCTCAGACTTCATTCAGGAAGGAAATACTTAGTGTTTTGATTCTTTCTGAATTCATGGGAAATTTTTTAAAAGATTATATTTATTTTTTTAGAAGAGTATATATAGTTGAGAAGCAAATGTTTGAGTACCCAGCCATGTACCAGAGTCTGGGAAACAGCACAGCAGCTGATCCCTGCCTTCATGATGCTTGTATTTATTCACAGGGTTTACATTTATAACACAATAAGTACGTTATAAAGTTCGTTAGAAGGTAACGATTTTATGGAGGAAAAAATTAGGCAGGAATGGGGAGTAGTAGGGCATAGAGACTTATGATTTGAATTAGGGCGATATACAGGTGTATTTTGTAGATGTGAGTTTGGTTCCAGAGCACCACAGTAAAGCAAATATCACAATAAAGTGAGCCACACAAATGTTTTGGTTTCCTAGCACATAAAAATTTTATATTATACTATACTGTAGGCTATTTAAGTGCAGAATAGAATTGTATCCAAAAAAAAAGTTAATACCTCTTATTTAGAAAATACTCTAAAAAGTGCTAAGTCAGTCTGGTATTTGTTTTCTCTTGCTGCTATAACAGATTGCTACAAACTTAAACATGCTTTAAATGACTCAAGTGTACTACCTTAAAGTTCTGGATGTCAAAAGTTTGAAGTGAGCTTCAGTGGGCTAAAATCAAGTGTTTGGTCAGGTTGTGTTCTTTTATGGAGGTTCTAGGGGATGATCATCTCTCTCCCTGTTTTGTTTTGTTTTGGTTATTGCTTTTCCTTTTATCTCTAGAAGTTGCTCACATTTCTTGGTTTGTGGCACCCTACTTCCATTTTGAAAGCCAGCAATTTTGTACCTCTTCAACCATTCTTTTGTAGTCACATCTCTCTGTCTTTTAAAGGCTCTTGTTAATACATTGTGCCCTTCTGGATCATTCAGGGTAATCTCAATCTTAAGATCACCAATATAGACTGTAGAGGTGGGGAATGCTTTTTGTGCCAAGGGCCAATAAACATTTATAACATCATTTGTGGGCCATACAAAATTATCAATTTAAAAATTAGCCTGCTTTATTTATTGAATTTTTTTTTCCTGTGGTTGCCTTGGCAGGGCCAGACCAAATGATTTCACAAGCCTTATATTGCCTACTGGCTGTATGTTCCCCATCCCTGGACAGAGCCTTAATTTCATCTTCACTCAATTTCCCTTTGCCATGTAATGCATCAAATTTACAAGTTCTGGAATTAATTTAGGAATATATTCTGTGAGCCAGTATTCTGTCTGCCATGGGTTGTTAGGGAAAAAGTAATATTTTGTTGAAAAACTAAGAGAAGTAGGAAAAAGTGTTTGAGCAGGGTAGGCATTATGGTGCACTGGATTAAGTCATCCCTTGGGACTTCTACATTCATATCAGAGTGCCTGGGATTCAGGCCTGCCTTTGCTTCTTTGTTTTTTTAAAAGATTTATTTTTTTATTTATTTGAAAGACAGAGTTACAAAGCGAGGTAGAGCCAGAGAGAGAGAGAGAGCGCGCGCGGGTGCGCGGGAGCACATACGCGTGCGTGCGCGTTAGCGAGCTTCCATATGCTGGTTCATTCTGAGAGAGAGGGAGAAGGGTGGGGGGTCTTCCATCTGCTGGTTCACTCCCCTAATGATAACAATGGCCAGAGCTGAGCTGATCCGAAGCCAGGAGCTTCTTCCAGGTCTCCCATGCTGGTGCAAGCGCCCAAGGACTTGGGCCGTCTTCTACTGCTTTCTCAGGCCACAGCAGAGAGCTGGATCGGAAGTGGAGCAGCCAAGAAGCAAACCAGCACCCACATGGGATGCCGGCGCTGCAGGCTGCTGCTTTAATCTGCTGCTCCACAGCGCCGGCCCCTGCCTTTGCTTCTAATCTGACTTCCTGCAATACTTAGCCTAGGAGACAACAGATCATGTCTCAAGTACTTTTGTCAAGTACCTTTTGTCTCATGTGGGAGACAGGATAGAGTTCCTGGCTTCTGGCTTTAGCAGTAGCTATTGCAGTCATTTAGGGAATGAATCAGCAGATAGAAGATCTTTCCCTTGCTTGCTCTCTGTTGCCCTGCCTTTCAAATCACAATAAACAAATTAAAAAAAAAAAAGTGTTATGAAGAGAGGGAACAGAAGGTTAAAGACCTATTGGTTGGTAAGAGGATATCTGGAATTTTAAAGAAGAATAAGAGGTCTGTATGACTAGGGGTCCGTGTTGTGGTGCAGTGGATTAAGCCACTATTTGCAACACTACTACCCCATATTGGAGCACCAGTTTGAGACCTAGCTGCTCTGCTTCTGCCAGTCCTCGCTAATGTTCTTTGAAAAGTGGTGGAAGATGGCCCAAGAACTTAGCCCCTTTGCCACTTGTGTGGGAGACCCAGATGGAGTTCCTGATTCCTCTCTTTGGGCTGGCTGATTTGGGGAGTGAGTCAGTGGATAGATTTCTCTACGTGTTTCCCTGTCTTTCTCTGTCACACTGCCTTTCAAATTAATCTTTTTTAGAATGGAAGGAGTGAACAGAGAGTAGTAGAAAAATGATTTCTGAGAGGTAACGGGGGCAGATGTCGATGGAGCATTGTAAGTCATTGTAACAACTTGTCTTTACCCTGAAAAAGTAGGAAAAAAATAGGATGAGACTGATGCTAAAGTGAGAATAGTTTGAATGTCAGGGGCTAAGGTTAGTAAAAGCCAAATTATGAGGCTACTGTAGGGCCGGTGCCGTGGCTCACTTGGTTAATTCTCCGTCTGCGGCACTGGCACTCCGGATTCTAGTCCTGGTCGGGGCGCTGGATTCTGTGCTGGTTGCTCCTCTTCCAGTCTAGCTCTCTGCTATGGCCCGGGAGTGCAGTGGAGGATGGCCCAAGTGCTTGGGCCCTGCACCCGCATGGGAGACCAGGGGGAGGTGCCTGGCTCCTGGCTTCAGATCGGCACAGCACGCCGGCCGTAGAGACCATTGAGGGGGTGAACCAACGGAAAGAAGACCTTTCTCTGTCTCTCTCTCTCTCACTGTCTAAATCTGCCTGTCAAAACAAAACAAAACAAAACAAAATGAGGCTACTATAGTAAGTAATCCAGTTAAGAGTGGTAGTGACATGAAAAGAAGGCAGGAAGGGAGCAAAAAGGAGATGGAATGTAAGAAACAATTTAAGACTTTACATTTAAAGCTACCCAAATCAACAATTTCATGACATGAAATATGCCAAACACTCCAGGTAAAGCAAAGATTGTTGGAAGTGGTAACAGAAGCAGCATACAACTGTGAGTTAGATCCTCTGATCTTGCAATCTCTGATCTTAGAGTGAACTGATTGACATGTATTTGAAGTCTAGATTTCTGCTAATAGTTTGTTCAAGGCATTTTAGACTTTTTCTGTCAATGCTTTTCAAAATTTCTTTTAGCCTCCATTTACTACCTAATTCCAAACTACTTTCATATTTTTAGGTGTTTGTTCATAGCATCACCTGACTCATACTAAAATCTGTGTTGTAGTTTCCTATTACTGTTGTAATAAATTATCACAAGCATAGGGATTTAAAGTAACACAGATTTATTATCTCACAGGGCTGTGTTCTTTTCTATAGGTTTGGGGATAAATCTACCCATACTAATTCAGGATGATGGCAGAATTTGGTTCTGTGTGGTTGCAGGAATGAGGTCCCTGTTTCTTTGTTGGCTATCACCTCAGGGTTGTTCTTAACTTCTAGAGGTTGCCTTTCTGGTTCCCCTTCCTTCACCTTCAACGTCAGCAGGGGCCATTCACATCCTCTTGTACTTCATAACTGTCTGACTTGTCTTTTCTACTTTCTGATGCTTTTTTTTTTTTTTAAGATTTATTTATTTATTTGAAAGTAAGAGTTACACACAGAGAAGGAGAAGCAGAGAGAGAGGAAGAGGTCTTTCATCCACTGGTTCACTTCTCAATTTGCCGCAATGGCCAGAGCTGTGTTGATCGGAAGCCGGGAGCCAGGAGCCTCTTCCAGGTCTCCCACATGGGTTCAGGGGCCCAAGGACTTGGACCATCCTCTTCTGCTTCCCCAGGCCTCAAGCAGAGAGCTGGATTGGAAGTGGAGCAGCTGGGACTCGAACCGGTGCCTGTATGGGATGCTGGTACTGCAGGTGACTGCTTTACCTGCTATGCCACAGCGCTGGTCCCTTCTGCTGCTATTAACAGGGCTCATTTGATTACACTGGGCTCATGGGATAATCTAGGATAATTCTTTAAGGTCAGCTGATTAGTAGCCTTAATTCTGTTTGCTAAGTCCCTTCACAGAAATACCTAGATCAGTATTTGAATTATCAAACGAAGGTATAGAAATCTTAGTGATATCTTTTTTATTAATACTATAATAGTGTATAATTACTGTTAGTTTGTTTGACAAACATTTAAAACAAAATTTGACAAAGCACTGTTTTTGCAACAAAACTAACACACAGCTATTTCTCTCTTTTATAGCTTTAGCTCTCACCTGTATTTTAATTTTAGCTCCCACATATATTTGTCTTTCTGTGTTGGAGACATCTTTAAAAGTATGTCTACCACATATAGTTGGCCCTCCTTAACCACTGGTTCTGCATCTGGTGAGTCAGCAAACTGTAGATCAAAAAAGAATTGTGCTTATATTGAACCTGTACAGACTTTTTCCTTTTCTTAATCCCTAAATGATACAGTTTAATAAATATTTAAGCCGGCGCCATGGCTCAATAGGCTAATCCTCTGCCTGCGGCACCGGCACCCCGGGTTCTAGTCTTGGTCGGGGCACCGTATTCTGTCCTGGTTGCTCCTCTTCCAGTCCAGCTCTCTGCTGTGGCCCGGGAGTGCAGTGGAGGATGGCCCAAGTGCTCGGGCCCTGCACCCGCATGGGAGACCAGGAGAAGCACCAAATGGCTGTAGCGGCCATTTGGGGGATGAACCAATGGAAAAAGGAAGACCTTTCTCTCTCTCTCTCTCTCACTCTCTCACTGTCCACTCTTCCTGTCAAATATGTTTACATAACATTTATATTTTATTAGGTATTATAGTTAATTTATTTTTTATTTTTTAAAAAATATTTATTTATTTGAAAGGCAGAATTAGAGAGGTAGAGACAAAGGGAAAGATCATCCATCCACTGTTTCCCCAAATGGCTGCAATGGCCAGGACTGGGCCAGGCTGAAGCCAAGAGCCTGGAATTCCATCCTGGTCTCCCACATGGATATCAGGGACTCAGGCACTTGGCCTGTCTTTTGCTGCTTTCCCAGGCTTGCTAACAATTTACTGGATTAGAAGTGGAATAGCCAGTTCTCAACCTGTGCATATGGGATGCTGGCATTGCAGGTAACAGCAGATTAATCTGTTGTGCCACAATGTTACCCCTTATAAACAATTTAGAAATGATTTATAGTATATGGAGGAAGATGTATGTAAGTTATATGTAAGTACTGTGTCCTTTTGTGTAAGGGATTTGAGCATCTGCACATTTTTATTTAAGATTTATTTATTTGAAGACAGAGCTACAGAGAGAGGGGAGTGAGAGGGAGAGTGACTGAATCTTCCATCCACTGGTTCACTCCCCAAATGGCTGCAATGGCCAGGGCTGGGCCAGGCCGAAGCCAGGAGAATGGAACTTCTTTTGGGTCTCCCATGTGGGTGACAGATGCCCAAGCTTGTGGACTATCTTCCACTGCTTTCCCAGGCACATTAGCAGGGAGCTAGAATCAAAAGTGGAGCAGCCAGTCACAAACTGGTTCCCATATGGGGTGCCTGTGTTGGAGGCAGAGGCTTAACCTACTATGCCACAGTGCCGGCCCTGAGCATCTGCACATTTTGATATCCTCCAGGGATCCTGGAATCAATCTCTCAAGGTTACTGAGGGAAAGCTTTGTACCATGCTCAAAAATAGAGTGTCATAGTAAAACTGAAAAACCTCGAAGACAAGCAAATAAGCCATTGACTATAATGTAAATTAAAATATTATCTCAAAAAAAATAAAAGTGTCAGTTTTTTTCAGCTGAATAATTGAGGATTCCTAGTGGGATTAGTTCTGGCCTTGCAATCACACCTGATCAGTCTTCCATAACAAACAGGTGGATGACAATGCATTGTGTCAATAAGTGATCACAGGGACATGGAAAATGCAGAAACACACAATGAAGTATTTTGGTTGAAAGACCGTCTTAGTTGACTGAAAAGCATACATTATACTTCTTATTGTTATCAAGTGGAAGATCACAGGATTAAAATTAAGTAAATTAGAATTTTGCTAATTTGTTTTTTTCTAACATAACTTCTGTGAGGTTCTTGTAAAAATCATGTATGAAAATGTAAGAGCTGTGGTAGGGAAAATATCTATCATAAATTGGCCACTGGGAGCCACTGCTGCTTCTAGTTTGAGCTAAAGGCGTTTATATATAGACATTCTTTAATGGGTCATGAATGAAAAAGAATATTTTTGAAAAGATGTGAGAGTTGTGGGGACTTGTCCTACATGGAAATTGGGGAAATTGAAGGAGGAAATCTAGACTTTAGTTAGAGCTACTTTTCTAGTTCCTAAATTCCATGTTATGTAGATTAAAATTTTTGGGTAATTTGTAAGTTTCAGCTTTTTATAAAGATAGGCCATGGGATATAAAGGTCCTAGTACTGTTTTATAGTTAAGTTTTTTGTGCCCACTAAGGACAGTTTTTTTTTTTAAGATTTATTTATTTATTTGAAAGGCAGTTAGAGGCAGAAATAGAGAGAGAAAGGTCTTCTATCTGCTGATTCACTCCCCAAATGGCTGCAATGGCCGGAGCCTCAGTGCTGGCCCTTGTGCCTCTTTATTGTAGTATCTGTGGCAGTCAGGCTACTTAACTACAAGCAACAGATATGACCATTTGAAGGAGAAAAGGAATTTATATAAAAGGAAAGGGGAGTCAGGCTCAGAGGCATGCATCTTAGTAATAGCTCCTGAAATCATGTCATAGAACTGGCAAGCTCTACTGGTTGAGACACGGCTGCCTCTACCAGTATGTCCTGGACATTACTACTTAACATCATCGAGGGCTTGGCATTAGTCACTGGGTGTCCTGCTGGCATTGCTGCCCTAACAATTTCGTCACCCACCTTTAACGTCAGAGACTTTAACCATCCACAAAGATTACGCCTGGGTAGTTCTTCATTAAATACTCATTAAAGAGAAGTAACGTTCCTGTCCAAAAAATTTTTTTAAAAGATTTATTTATTTGTTTGAAAGGCAGAGTGATGGAGTGGGGAATGTAGAGAGAGCTCGCATCTGCTGGTTCAACCCTTAGGTGGCCACAGAAGCTGGGGCTGGGCCAGGCCGAAGTCAGGACCCTGGAATATCATGCAGTACTCCCATGTGGGACATGGGGGTCCAAGAACTTGGTGCATCTTCTGCTGTTTTCCCAGGTGCATTAGCAGGGAGCTAAATCAGAAGTGGAGCAGCGGGGACTTGAACTGGTGCTCATATGGGATGCAGGTGTCATAGGCAGTGGCTTAACTTGGTGTGCTGCCTTATAGGCCCCTGGGTAAATTCACTTTTTCTCTTCTCTTCTCTTCTCTTCTCTTCTCTTCTCTTCTCTTCTCTTCTCTTCTCTTCTCTTCTTTCCTTTCTTTCCTTTCTTTCCTTTCTTTCCTTTCTTTCCTTTCTTTCCTTTCTTTCCTTTCTTTCCTTTCTTTCCTTTCTTTCCTTTCTTTCCTTTCTTTCCTTTCTTTCCTTTTTTTTTTTTTTTTTTTTTTTTTGACAGGCAGAGTGGATAGTGAGAGAGAGAGACAGAGAGAAAGGTCTTCCTTTTGCCATTGGTTTACCCTCCAATGGCCGCCACGGCTGGCGCATTGCGGCTGGCACACCATGCTCATCCGAAGGCAGGAGCCAGGTGCTTCTCCTGGTCTCCCATGGGGTGCAGGGTCTAAGCACTTGGGCCATCCTCCACTGCCTTCCCGGGCTACAGCAGAGAGCTGGCCTGGAAGAGGGGCAACCGGGACAGAATCTGGCGCCCCGACTAGGACTAGAACCCGGTGTGCTGGTGCCGCTAGGTGGAGGATTAGCCTATTGAGCTGCGGCGCTGGCCTAAATTTTCTTTCTTAAGCCAACCAGATTGTGGTAGTTTGAAACTAATATTTGTATATATAGTGTTTTGAGAGAATGACGTCGTAACACTGATATCTGTTACTGAATAAAAGGATTGGAGTATTTGTTTCCAAGTTGGCAAGGCATGGTTTTTCTTTAATAATATTAAGGAAACACTTTTTTCCTAGGTTATATTAATTTCTTATTGCAGCTGAGCTATATTATCACAAATTAATGACTTAAAACTTAAATTTTCTGTTACATTTCTGTAGGTCAGAAGTCTGTAGTGTCTCAATAGACTGAACTGTAGGCATTGGCAGGGCCCCATTCATTTTGCAGTCTCTAGGGGAGAATCTTTTTTACTTTATGTGTGTGTCCATGTGCATGGCCTTTTCTAACTTCTAGAGGTTGCCTGCATTCCTTGTTTCAGAGCAAGCAATGTCCAGTCAGTCTTTTTATTTCACTCATTTAAGGATCCTTATGATATATTTTGGACTCACTCAGTTAATCTGGGATATTCTTATTTTTAATCAGTGACAGACTAGTCATGGGATATAAGGAGTTGCCAGTTATGGTGTAGATATGTAATATCATTTAAAACAGTATTAAATACTTATTATTTCACAAGAACTAAGTAATCCAAATGTTAAAGCTATTCCTTATTCCTTTAGGAATTTGCTTCCATATATATATAATGCTGTATTATTTCCCTGCTGTCATTGTGAGAAATTACCATTTAGTGGCTTAAAACAAATTTCTTCTCCTTTCTAGAAGTCAAAAGTCAAAAATCAGTTTCACTGGACTAAAGTTAAAGTGTTGATAGGCTTGGTTCCTTCTCTAGGCTCGAGGGAGAAATCAGTTACTTATTTTTTTTTAGCTGTATTTATCCATTAGTTTGTGACTCTATTATGCCTCTGTTTTCAAGATGTTGTCATTTTAGTCTCTGTTTCCATCATCACATCCCCTTCTTTCTGTAGTAAAACTACTTTTGCCTCTCTCTTACTAAGATATTTTTTATTTTCAGGGCACACTTAGACCATCTCTACATCTCAAAGTTGGGTAGTCACACCTATCATTTAAGGTGGTGCACAGGTTTCAGGGATTAGGATGTGGTCATTTAGAGGGCTGTTAAGTTAACCAACCATATATGATCATATTGTAAAGTCTTTAAGTTTTCAATTTTTCTATATTTCTCTTACAGTAATTAAAGATACTATATTTATCACCTTCTTCCACCCATAATCTAAATATAATATATATACTTTATTCTTTTGTCAGGATTTGTATTATGAGACTGTGAAAACTGTTTAATGCTGAACCAATTAGTATTTTGTGTTTTATCCTTGTAAAACTCTTGATTTTCCAGTAGTTAATAATTGTCATTATTTTTTTTTCATTAGTATAATTTTTTGTGTGCTATTTGCTGCTTTTATTCCAAGCAGACATTCTGTTGCTATGATACATATCTATTTTAGAATTCTCAAACAGTTTCAAACACGTTTTTCTTTGTTTTAAGCTGAGAATTACTCTATCTTGGCTGTTTTCTGTTTGGTTATCACAACTGTCATCCTAGGATTTGCCTCAGCAAGTGTCTAACATTGTGCTTTTTCCTCCCTAGTTTCACATGTCTTCATTTTAGTGAAAAAAATATTTGAATATCTTTCTTAGAAAACTTGTATGGGAAGTTACTTTTTTTTTTTTTTTTTTTTGACAGGCAGATTTAGACAGACAGAGAGAAAGGTCTTCCTTCCGTTGGTTCACCCCCCAAATGGTCTCTACGGCCGGCGTGCTGTGCCGATCTGAAGCCAGGAGCCAGGCACCTCCCCCTGGTCTCCCATGCGGGTGCAGGGCCCAAGCACTTGGGCCATCCTCCACTGCACTCCTAGGCCATAGCAGAGAGCTAGACTGGAAGAGGAGCAACCAGGACAGAACCGGCGCCCCAACCGGGACTAGAACCTGGAGTGCTGGTGCCGCAGGTGGAGGATTAGCCAAGTGAGCCGGACGCCGGCTGGGAAGTTAAAATTTAAGACCTCATGGTAGAAATGTCTTTTTTTCTGTCTTTATACTTGACTGATAGTTTGCCTGAGTATCCTGTTTTAGGCTGGAATTTTGAAGGCTTGATTTCATTGTCTTACAACTTCCATTGTTCCGTGGAAATCTTCTGTGGTGATGATTCCTAAGAATTAGTATGTGACCTTTTTTCGAAAAAAATATATCAGGGTTGTCATTCTCAATTTCACAAATGTGCCTTTATGTGGGACATTTTCATTTGTTTTGTTGGGGACTTGGTTGATCCTTAATCAAGACACATTCTTCAGTTCTGGAAACTTCCCTGTATTTGTTTGATAATTGCTTTCCATTGCTTTTTCTGTTTCATCTTCCTGGAATTCCTTTTGTTTGTATGTTGGATCACTGAGAGATGTCTGATCCTCTGCTTAATCTTTCTTACATTGTCATTCATATCTGTTCTTTCTGGGAAATTTTCTCAATGAATAATTTTTAATTTTGTCTTCCATTTAAATTTCCAAGAACTTTTTTGTTCTTTTTCATTTTTCGAAGAAAAGATTTATTGATTTGAAAGGTAGAGAGAGGGACTCATCTACTTGTTCGTTCCCTAAATGGCTTCAACCCCTGCAGCCAGGAGCCTGATCTCCATCTGGATCTCTAATATGGGTGGTGGGGGCACCAGTACTTGGATTGAATTCTGTTCTGTTTTCAGGTGCATTTGCAGGCAGCTGGATAGGAAGTAGAGCAGCTGGAACTCTTAACTTGTTATGCTAGTGTCACAAACCATGGTTTAACCCACTGTGCCACAATGCCAGCCTGTTTTTTGATCTGTGAATGTACTTAGGAATGCAGTGTTTCGTTCTTTTGTAAGTCAGTTGTCTAAGCAGTACAGTTTATAATAGTCTTTTTAAAATGTTGGCTCTTACTGTTTGTTCCTTTCAAATTACTATTTTTTCTGTTCCTCCTCCTCTTTCTGTCGTGTTGGTTAATATATGTTTGTTGAGTGAAGCTTTAAAAAGCTACTTGGAATCTGTGTGTTGTAGGGTTCCACCTTGGCTGGGGGTTAGAGGTGGAGGATTAGAGAAGAGAAGCTGTTTTATCTTTTAGTTTCTTTGTTTTTTGTTTTTGACAGGCAGAGTTAGACAGTGAGAGAGAGAGACAGAGAGAAAGGTCTTCCTTCCGTTGGCTCACCCCCCAAGTGGCTGCTACAGCCGGTGCGCTGTGCCGATCAGAAGCCAGGAGCCAGTTGCTTCCTCCTGGTCTCCCATGCGGGTGCAGGGCCCAAGCACCTGGGCCATCCTCCACTGCACTCCCGGGCCACAGCAGAGAGCTGGCCTGGAAGAGGAGCAACCAGGACAGAATCCGGCGCCCCAACCGGGACTAGAACCCGGGGTGCTGGTGCCGCAGGCGGAGGATTAGCCTAGTGAGCCGTGGTGCCGGCCTGCTGTTTTATCTTTTACTGGACTTCATTGTAAGGTGATTGGACAGTAAGTTTTTTTGTTTTTTTTTTTGTTTTTTTTTTTGTCAGGAGAATCTAATTTCAGCACACGTAACTTTTTCCTTTTTAAAGATTTATTTATTCATTTGAAAGTCAGAGTTACACAGAGAGAGGAGAGGCAGAGAGAGAGGTCTTCCATCTGATGGTTCACTCCCTAATTAGCTGTAACAATCGGAGCTGCACCAATCCGAAGCCAGCAGCCAGGAGCTTCTTCCGTGTCTCCCACGCAGGTGCAGGGGCCAGGACTTGGGCCATCCTCCACTGCTTTCCCAGGCCATAGCAGAGAGCTGGATTGAAAGTGGAGCAGCCAGGTCTCGAACTCGTGGCCATATGGGATGCTGGCGCTTCAGGCCAGGCGTTAACCCACTGCGCCACAGCGCTGGCCCCCTCTTTTTAAGTTTTTCCAAGGAAGAATCTTTCAGTATCCAGCCTTAACTAAGTGCTAGTGTTCAAGTATAGACGAGGAGAAGCTTCCTCGGTGTGCAGATTTTCATTTCTTCCTTCTACTTGTTCTCTACTGTTTTTGGATTCATTGACTCTTGAGCCATTCAGATTCCTTTTTTTTTTTTTTTTTTTTTTTGGTTTTTACATTTATTTATTCATGTGAGATGTAGAGTTGCAGACAGAGAGAAGGAGAGATAAAAAGGTCTTCCATCCACTGGTTCACTCCTCAAAAGACCACAACAGCCAGAGCTGGACCAATCTGAAGCGAGGAGCTTCTTCCGGGTCTCCCACATGGGTGCAGGGGCCCAAGCACTTGAGCCATCTTCTACTGCTTTCCCAGGCCACAAGCAGAGAGCTGGGTCGGAAGAGGAGCAGCCAGGGCTAGAACTGGTAGCCATATGGGATGTTGGTGCCACAGGTGAGGATTAATCCACTGCACCACAGTGCCTGCCCCAGGTTCCTTTCCTTTTTTTTTTTTTTTTTTTTTTTTGAGATTTATTTATTATTTGGAAGTCAGTGTCATACAGAGAGAGAAGGAGAGGCAGAGAGAGAGAGAGAGGGAGGTCCTCCATTTGCCGGTTCATTCCCCCACTGGCTGCAATGTCTGGAGCTGAGCCAATCTGAAGCCAGGAGCCACTGTCTTCTTCTGGGTCCCCCACATGTGTACAGGGACCCAAGGACCTGGGCCATCCTCCACTGCCTTCCCAGGCCATAGCAGAAAGCTGGATCGGAAGTGGAGCAGCTGGGACTCGAACCAGTGCCTATATGGGATGCTGGCACTGCAGGCAGCGGCAGCCTTACCCACTGTGCCACACTGCCATTCTCTCCTTTTCTTAAGAGACAAAGTTTCTGGTCCCTTAGAGGTGGCGAGGGAGAGTGGCAGTTACTTGTATCCTGAGAATCAGGAGGGGGCTAGTATTTCATCCCTTACTATATACTCTGTAAACTATTTTCCTTTTATAAAAACTATTATTTTTCTATTTAATTTTTAAAGGATTGATTTATTTGAAAGGCAGAGCATCAGAGAGAGAGAGAGGGAGAAACAGAAAGAGATCCATCTGCTGCTTCATTCTCCAAATGGCCACAACAACCAGGGCTTGTCCGTGTAGAAGCTAGAAGCCACAAACTCTGTTTGGTCTCCCACATGGGAGGTAGGGATGCAAGAACTTGGGCCTTCTTCCACTGCCTTCCGAGGTGCATTAGCAAGGAACTGAATCAGAAGTGGAGGAGCTAGGAGTCCAGTCAGCACTCTGATATTGGATGCCAGAGTGCAAGTGGTGGCTTATCCACCATACCACAATGCTGGCCCTAAAACTAGCTGTTCTTTTCCTTTTCCTTTTCTTTTCTTCTATTCTTAAGATTTTTATTTACTTATTTTAGAGAGTTAGAGAAAGGGAGAGACAGAAAAGTCTTCCATCAGCTGGTTCACTCCCTAATTAGCTGCACTGGCCAGAGCTGAGCTGATCCAAAGCCAGGAGCTGCTTCTTGTCTCCCACATGGGTGTAGGGGCCCAAGGACTTGGGCCATCTTCTGCTTTCCCAGACAAATTAATAGAGAGCTGGATTGGAAGAGGAGCCTTCAGGACATGAATTGGTACCCATATGGGATACCAGTGCCACGGGCAGTCTTAGCTCACTGTGCCACAGTGCTGGCCCCTAGTTTTTCTTTATTTCAGTCAGTTTTCTATGCCTTATTGGATGTTGTATTCATTATTCCTCATTATTTAAGTGTGTCAGGTTGCAAAGTCTGAAGAAAGACCTCCCAGATAATTGTCCTCAACTTTAGATACTAGCCACAAGTTTAGGGTCCCCAGTGCCACCCTTCAGTTTATTTATTTTTTAAAGATTTTTATTTATTTATTTGAGAGGTAGAGTTACAGACAGTGAGAGTGAAGACAGAGAGAAAGGTCTTCCTTCCATTGGTCACTCCCCAAATGGCAGCAATGGCTGGAGCTGCGCCTATCGGAAGCCAGAAGCCAGGTGTCTCTTCCTGGTCTCCCATGCGGGTGCAGGGGCCCAGACACTTGGGCCATCTTCTACTGCTTTCCCAGGCCACAGCAGAGAGCTGGGTTGGAAGAGGAGCAGCTGGGACTAGAACTGGCACTCATATGGGATGCCAGTGCTGCAGGTGAAGGATTAACTTACTGTGCCACGGTCCTGGTCCCCATCCTTCAGTTTAGATTAGCTGACTGTAAATTTGGGGCTTTCCAAGACTACTATAAAGTTTGATAATTTTCTAGAAAGACTTACAGAACCCACTGGAAGTACAATCCCAGTTATTACAATTTTAACATCAAAAGGATACATATTAGAACTAGCCAAAGGAAAAGACAAATGGGACAAAGTATGAGAGGGGTCCACGTACAAAGTTTTCGTTCTATTATTGAAGGAAATATTATCCTTCCAGTATTGATGATGTAGAATTTTTTTTTTTTTTTTTTTTTTTTTTGACAGGCAGAGTTAGCCAGTGAGAGAGAGACAGAGAGAAAGGTCTTCCTTCCGTTGGTTCACCCCCGCAAAATGGCCGCCACGGCCGGTGTGAAGCCAGGTGCCAGGTGCTTCCTCCTGGTCTCCCATGTGGGTGCAGGGCCCAAGCACTTGGGCCATCCCCCACTGCACTCCTGGGCCACAGCAGAGAGCTGGCCTGGAAGAGGGGCAACCGGGACAGAATATGGCGCCCCAACCAGGACTAGAACTTGGGGTGTCGGCGCCGCAGGTGGAGGATTAGCCTAGTGAGCCGTGGCGCCGGCCAATTTTTTTGTTTTTAAAATATTTATTTATTTATTTGAAAGTCAGAGTTACCCAGAGAGAGAAGGAGAGGCAGAAAGAGAGAAAAAGGTCTTCTGTCTGCTCATTCACTCCGCAAATGGCTGCAACAGCCAGAGCTGGGCTGATCCAAAGCCAGGAGCTTCTTCTGGGTCTTCCATGCGGGTGCAGGGGCCAGAGGACTTGGTCCATCTTCTGCTTTCCTAAACCACAGCAGAGAGCAAGATCGGAAGTGGAGCAGCTGGGTCTCGAACTGGCGCCCATATGGGATGCCGGCATTGCAGGCGGCAGCTTTTACTGCTGGCTCTGATGATGTAGAATATTACCAGGTAGAGAGGTTCACTGGGGCTTCTGTGTTCGGAGTTTTTTTCTGTGTCTGGAATTTCATTGTGCAGATATGATTGATTATTGATTGTGTGACTGGATTCCATCTGTAGTCCTCTTCTTTTCCCTAGAGGCTGGATGATCGTTCAGAAACTCCAGCTTTTTTATCACTAAGTTGATTTTTCTGGAATTCTCAACCTCCACCATCACTCACTTGATTAGCATAAAGTGTGCAGTCTAATCTGAGGGGCTGTCCTGAATATGAAAGATAACTTACTGCTGGGGAAATTGCCAGGGTTTAGAGGTTACTTTCCAGAAACCAAAGACCAATACCTAGTATTGGACTGAGGCCATATTCTTGATCATTAGGTGTGCTATTTTGTTTTATGGTAAGAAAGTAACATAACACTGTTAAGAACCTCTTTTTGCCAAGTTTCATTTGCCATATATATGTTTCAAATGTGCTGTTCCCTTTTTTACCTCCTTTTGTTTTTATATAAGTTAGTGGTCTGTTTTGATTAAATTCTGTGCTTTAGTTGAAGACATTTTCATAAAGAGTAATTAGGTCTTTGCCCTCTACTTTAATCTAACAAAGAATGTTTGAATAGTGATTTACCAAGGGAGACACGTTACAGTTCAATTTGATGTGGTTTGATAGGCACGTTTTATTTTCATCTTATAAAGCATAGTGTGTGGGTACCCAAAGTCTGATTGAAAGGAAGTAAAATCAGTGGAGCAATTAAAGATTAACTAGGTAGGGGGCAATTATGCTGAAGTTATGTAAATAGTTTTATATTATGTGTAAGTAATTATGTTTTTCAGAGTAGTTGACAGGGTAAAAGTTGAATTGCTTATTCGTTCCAGATTTAATTTTGATTCGTTTGATTTTTAAAGGTTATATAGTGGTTGTCCCAGTTTGAACCTTCATTTAATTTCTTGCTTGAAGGTTATTACTTGATGTAGCATAAATAAATTGTACCTTCGTAATCATAATACAGAACATCAAAATTTGAATTGGTTTCAGATTCCATTTACTATCTTTGGCTTGTCTTTATAACAAGAACAAACTTTATTTAAGGGCTTTATTTTGGATTTATTTTATTTATTTGAAAGGAAGAGATACAGAAAGGGAGAGAGAGATCTTCCATTTGCTGGTTCACTTCCCAAATGACTGCGGTTGCCAGGGCTGGGCCAGGCCGAAGCCAGGAGTTTTTTCCTGGTCTCTCACATAGGTGCACTTGGGTTACCTTCTGCCGTTTTTCCAGGCACATTAGCAGGGAGCTGGATTGGAAATGGAGCAACTGTGACTTGAACCAGTGCTCATGGAGTGCCAGCATTACAGGCAGCAGCATACCTGCTATGCCATAGTGCTGGCCCCAAGGGTATCTTTTTTTTTTTTTTTTTTTTTTTTTGTAAGTGTGTATTTTTGTTTATTTCCTGAAGTGAGAGGTGAAAAATAAGCAGATATTTTTAAAACATGCTTATGACACTTGTCAATATGGGTGTTTCATTTTAAATTATCTTTATTTTGGAAATATGCTATGCCTATTAAATGTATCTGTGCTGATGAGCAAAGAGAATAATTGTTTCTTGGTGTGTATTTAGTTTAGCATTACTTTATATTGTCTTTTTTTAATTAAACTTGAACTCAGTTTTTTTGTTCC
This sequence comes from Oryctolagus cuniculus, assembly GCF_964237555.1. NCBI lineage: Eukaryota > Metazoa > Chordata > Mammalia > Lagomorpha > Leporidae > Oryctolagus > Oryctolagus cuniculus. Next base: position 57,497,428 of record NC_091434.1, on the reverse strand, counting down.
CCAAGAAACCTTTTATTAAAGGAGTATAAATTTCATAAGAAAACTTTAGGAATATAGTGATTCTTCCCACCATACCTGCCCTCCCACCCCTACTCCCACCCTGTCTCCTGCTCCCTCACTCCCTCCCTCTCCCATTCCCAGTCCCATTTTCCAATAAGATTCCTTTTCAATTAACTTTATACAGAGAAGATCAACTCTATACTAAGTAAAGATTTCAACAATTTGCATAGACACACACACACACAAACTGTTTGATAACAAGTTTTATTTATTTGACAGGTAGAGTTATAGACAGTGAGAGAGAGAGAGAGAGAGAGAAAGGTCTTCCTTCTGTTGGTTCACTCCCCAAATGGCCGCTACGGCCGGAGCTGCGCCGATCTGAAGCCAGGAGCCAGGTGCTTCTTTCCACTCTCCGATGCGGGTGCAGTGGCCCAAGCACTTGGGCCATCCTCCACTGCCCTCCCGGGCCACGGCAGAGAGCTGGACTGGAAGAGGAGCAACCGAGACTAGCACCCAGTGCCCATATGGGATGCTGGCGCCGCAGGTGGAGGATTAACCAAGTGAGCCACAGCACTGGCCCCGCGAACAAGTTTTATAGTTAATTCACATAATACAACTCATTGAGGACAGAGGTCCTGCATGGGAGGTAAGGGCACAGTGACTCTTGTTGTTAATTTAACAACTAACACTCTTATGTGTGACATCAGTGATAAACTGAAGCTCAGTTTTGAAAGTCTGATAATTCTATAAGACAGTCATTTAATATGTTGGGATTCCATTCTTTTCTCTAGAGTTAGTAATTGTTGCGTATCTTCATTTGCTTGATTGCTTTTGTAAGGAACATTTGAAGATTGGCTTCTCAAACTTTCAGTCTGGTAAATTGTATTTTAGGTTGGTTATTTGATTCCTATTTGAATGTAAACAGAAGTAGTTTTCTAGTAGGGTTCTAGATTAAACAGTGTTCTAGTTTAAAAACAGTAGACCACTTTGTGTCTCTCCTTCCCTGTGGCTTCACTTTTCCACAGTTTCAGTTACCCATAGTCAACCAAGGTGCAACATTATTAAATGGAAAATTCCAGAGATAAATAATTTGGAAATTCTAAATTGTGTTGCTCTGAACGGTGTGGTGGAGTCTCCCACTGTCCCTGCTCGAATCTCTCCCAACAGTCATCTGCTTGTCCGTTGTATTCACTCTGTATATGCTACCCATCCATTAGGCGCTTAGAAGCCATTTTGGCCATAAGGTCTACTGTTGTGGTTTCATGTTGCTTGTGTTCAAGTAATCTTTATTATAGTTAACAATGGCCCTAAAGCACAAGAGTAGTGATGCTGGCAATTTGGATATGCCAAAAGGATGTGGAGAAAAAGTACTTCCATTACATGAAAAGTGAAACTTTTCAACTTAATAAGGGAAGAATAAAATTGTATGCTGAGGTTGCCTATATTCACTCTAGGGCAAGAATGAATCTTCTGTTAAATTGTGAAGAAGGGAAAAGAAATTTGTGTTAGTTTTGTTGTCACACCTCAAACCACAAAAAATGTTACAGCGACAGTGCATTTGTTTTTAAAGATTTATTTGTTTATTTATTTGAGAATCAGAGTTACAGAGAAGGAGAAGCAGAAGAAGAGAGAGGGAGGGAGGGAGAGAGAGAGAGAAAGAGAGATGTCTTCCATCCACTAGTTCACTCCCCAAATGGCTGCAATGGCTGGTGTGGGCCAGGCTGAAGGCAGGAGCCAGGAGGTTCATCTGAGTCTCCCATGTGAGTCCAAGGGCCCCAAGGACTTGTGCCATCTTTTGCTGCTTTCCCAGGCATATTAAAAGGGAGGTGGATCGGAGTTGGAGCAGCTGGGTCTCGAACTGGTGCCCATGTGGGATGCCGGCACTGTAGGTGTGGCTTTACCTGCCACAGCCCCAGCCCCTCAACAGTGGATTTTTAAGTGCTAAATTTGTGGTGCCGTACTATCTGTGGTTTTAGGCAATCAATGGGAGTCCTGGAATGTATCCTTCACAGATAAAGGAGGGGCTGCTCTAGGTTCTTTGATAAACCTAGTGGACCTGAGGTGATCCGAAACATATCTTTCCTGAGGGAATAGTTAGGTTAGTAGGTTAATTTAGATTAGCTCTGGTTTCTAATCTTGAGTACAGACAAGTCTAGTGACTGGAGATAAATATATATAATATATATAATATAAATAAATATACATATTTATATATATTTATATATATGCATATATAAAAGTTTTTTTGAAGAAGATTTTTTGAAATCCTTAGGTGACCATATTTTTCTCTTCAGTCAGGATCACATTGTTGTATTGTAATTTTTACTTGGCAATTTTAACCTTTTTTTTTTTTTTTTTTTTCAAATTTTTGACAGGCAGAGTGGACAGTGAGAGAGAGACAGAGAGAAAGGTCTTCCTTTGCCGTTGGTTCACCCTCCAATGGCTGCTGCGGCCGGCGTGCTGCAGCCGGCGCAAGGTGCTGATCCCATGGCAGGAGCCAGGTGCTTCTCTTGGTTTCCCATGGGGTGCAGGGCCCAAGGACTTGGGCCATCCTCCACTGCACTCCCAGGCCACAGCAGAGAACTGGCCTGGAAGAGGGGCAACCGGGACAGAATCTGGCACCCCAACTGGGACTAGAACCCGGTGTGCCGGTGCCGCAAGGTGGAGGATTAGCCTATTGAGCCATGGCGCCGACCGGCAATTTTAACTTTTGATCCTGTTTAGCTTTGTTTTGATGTTGTTGGGAGGAAAGAGATGAACATCATTTCTGGAAATCTTGTAGGCTTGCCTCTATGCTTGTATTTGTGCTGTTGATGTCAAATATAATTGTATCAGAGTCCTCATTTATATCATTGTAAAGTTATATACTGTTAACACGGTCAACCTTTGTGAATTTTTGTCTTATATACTCTCATATTTGATTCTTAGAGTAACAGGTAAGTTTTTATGTTAAAGATTTATTAGATATAATTAGATATAATAACTAAGGAGAAGTAACACTGAATCCTGTAAACATTCTCTCTCACTTCATCTCCAGCTATTATGCCTTGCATTCTTCATACACAAAATGAAAATGGTAGTGTCTGTTTTACTGAATTTACAGCTCTGTTAAACATAAATACATGTAAAGTACCTAAATTAGCATCTTGTATAATACCATAAGTTTTCAACACATGCCAGCAGTCATCATCATTAATGTTATCTTTGTTTTTATTGTTCTGTTGTTATATTTGGGAAGTGAGGCTCAATAATGTGCTCTAATTTTGACAGCAGTTAATAGAATTCCAACATTAACAAATTACAAAATTTATTATTGGGGCAGCACTGTGGCACAGTGGGTTAAGGTGCTGTCTGCAGTGCCGGGATCCCATATGGGTGCTATTCCACTTTCCATCCACTTCCATCTAGCTTCCTGCTATTGTGCCTGGGAACACAGCAGAGTATGCCCAAATGGCCCCTGCACCCAAATGGGAGACCTGGATGAAGCTCCTGGCTCCTAGCTTCAGCCTGGCCCAGCCCTGGCCATTGCAACCATTTGGGGAGTGAACCAGTAGATGCATGATATCTCTCTCTTTCCCTCTCTCTCTGTAATTCTGACTTTCAAATAAATAAAATTTTTTAAACATTTTAAATTCTTTTTTTTAAGAAAATTTGTGTATAGCATTAGTCTTTTCTTTTAAAAATTATTTATGTATTTGAGAGGTAGTGTTATAGACAGACGGAGAGATAGAGAGAAAGGCCTTCCATCTGCTGGTTCACTCCCCAAATGGCCATCACAGCCTGGAGCTGGGCCGATTGGAAGCCAGGAGTCAGCAGCTTCCTCTGGGCTTCCCCAGAGGGTGCAGGAACTCAAGCAGTTGGGCCATCCTCCTCTTATTTTCCCAGGGCACAAGCAAGAGAGCTGGTTTGGAAGAGGAGCAGCTGGGACACTTAACAGGTGCTCATATCAGATGCTAGCGCCTCAGGTGGAGGCCTAGCCTACTACACCAGATCACACTGGCTCCAATAAGTAAATCTTAGAAAATAATTATTCTCTTTCTACTATATGATGCTGTCTGTGGTGGTAAATGGTTCAGGGCTAGCAATATTACCTTTCTGTCATCCAGATCAATCCAGTTCTGGGTGCCTCCTAACATAATACTTGTTACCTTCCAAAAAAGCAACATATGGTGCTGCATTTCCCCCTGTTTTATGTTAAAGATGTGATTATTGTGATTCAGTAGCAGTTGGAATGTAAGGAAATAGAATAAAATAATCTCCCCAAATAGATTTTTGGGGACCATTGAGACAGTTTTGTTTGGCTGTTTGTTTTAAAATTTACTTTGACCTTTTATGTATTATGAAAATGTTGGGTAATTTGACTTTCTGGTTCTTCTTTGTGATTGATTAATAATGTGTCATTGTATCTGGCCGTTTAGTATAACTTGTTTGTTAAACCTCTTTATGGCTCTCAGGAAATCATTTTCTATTCATAAATAGGAAATTAAAACTCAGTTGGCAGCCTTTTTTGCACCTCAGCTTTGGATTTGAATAGTGGCTTTTTTATTCATTTCCTAATAGGTTTTGTTCCTGTGAATTCTTCTGAACTTATAAGGAGGTTTTTGACATAAGATCAGTATTAGCAACATATGTGTTTTATGAGGGTAAAATGTGGTTAAGTTGTAAATGGGAAATTTTGAGTTGGATGAGGTCATAAAGATTTCCTTGCTAGATGATCTCTTACAGTTTTTGCCACGGTTCCATGCATTATAAATCTCCCATTAGGATAATATAGTATATAGCTTTTTATAAAAACTTTACCATAATAGCTTTTTCCTTTTATCTGTAGAGAATCATTTTTATTTCTTAAGAACATACTTTCAGAAACCCATTTTAACATAAACACTTTGGAATGATTTAGTGTGATTTTCAAGTCTGTTGGGAATTCAGGATAAATGACAAGGCAGTACATGTATACTGTATTTAGAATGTATTGAGCAAGTAGATAGCAGAAAATCAGTAAAAGTGGAATGTGAATCTTCTGCATGACCCTGGAGAATAGTGGTTCTCTACTTGGGTTTTATGACCCTCTTTACAGTCTTTAGAATTTGAAAACCAAAGAACTTTTGTTTATGTGTATTTTAGCTATTAATATTTATTGTATTACAAATGAAAGCTGGGGACTCAAGGCCACCTTGCACACAGGTTGTGAAAGTCCCCGTGATAGTTGCTAGTCTCTGAGGAATCTAACTTCAGTCACCAGTAACACCACTGGTGTCTCATTGAGCCATTTTCACAGTTACAGAATTCATACTGTTCACTAACATGTAAATGAATGTCAGTGAAGATAATACTATTGCCATGCCATAAATGAGAAATAGTTTTTTTTTTTTTAAACTAAAGATACTTAAACTGGATTTCAAGATCATCCATCTCAAAATTCTGGCAGAAAAATTATGAAATTTTTTCTGTGAATTTGATGAATTTATCCTTGAACTAGCTTTTCCCAGGTATGCAAGAACATCTTGCTCCCTTGAAGAAGGGAAACCATTGAAATTTTGTTTTCTTTTGGTTTGACATACAGGTTTCTTATGGTGAAAGTGCTGTGTGTGCACTCATGCTTCTGTGTTGATGGTGTTTTTCAGACTAGTATTTATTAGGATTCAGCTTTGAACTTGGGATCTATCTGTGACTGCTCCTGGGCCTGTAGTGCAGTCAGTATCTCACAGTCAATTTGTTGTCTTCAGTATTAAGCATGAGGAATATGTAACTGTTTGGTAGTGGGCTGGAATGGCCAGTGTACCAGAGGTTATTGAACCATTGGGTAAGATAGATAGATGTATGTTGTTACACAGGCACATACTCTAACTTTTTAAAGATAATGGTAGATCCTCATATTATCGCCTCAAAAAGAAAAATTAAAATGAAATCTTAAAGTCTATGTTAATTCATTTAAAAAAAAACTTGTTTCAAATAATAACTTTTTTAAAGTGAAAACTATTTGTAAAAAAAGGGTTTTTCTAAATGACGTTTTATGCTTTTCACATCTGTTTAATATCTGCTTGATAAAATAGCAGCTGAGTTCTCATGAATCTGCTTCTGCATTCAACCTGAGTCTTTTGAGTCATGTCAGAGGAAGAGTCCACTGTACATTCATTAGAGAGCAAGAGTGAAAAATGAGGGGCCGATGCTGTGGCATAGCAGGTAAAGCAGCCCTGGCTTCCCATATGGGTGCCAGCTTGAGTCTTGGCTGCTCCACTTCCAGTTCTTTGCTATGGCCTGGGAAAGCAGTGGAAGATGGCTCAAGTGCTTGGCCCTTCCACCCACATGGGAGACCTGGATGAAGCCCTTTGCTCCTGGCTTTGGACTGGTCCAACTTCAGCCGTTGTGGCCATCTGGGGCATGAACCAACGAATGGAAAATCTCCTCTCTCTCTCCCTCTCTGTAACTCTGCCTTTCTTTCTTTTTTTTCTTTTTTTTGCCAGGCAGAGTTAGACAGTGAGAGAGAAAGAGACAGAGAGAGAGAGAGAGAGAGAGGGAGAGGTCTTCTATCCGCTGGTTCGCTTCTCAATTGGCCACAACGGCCAGAACTGCGCCGACCTGAAGCCAGGAGCCAGGAGCTTCTTCCGAGTCACCCACGGGGGTGTGGGGACCCAAGGAATTGGGCCATCTTCCACTGCTTTCCCAGGCCATAGCATAGAGCTGAATGGGAAGTGGAGCAGCTGGGATTCAAACCAGTGCCCATATGGGATGCCGGCACTGCAGGCGCCGGGTTCACCAGCTACGCCAAGTTGCGGGCCCCAATAAATAAATCTTTAAAAAAGGACAAATGGACTATACATAATTATGAAATTTTTTTTAAGATTTATTTTACTTGAAAGGTAGAGTTAGAGAGAGAGAAGGAGGGAGGGAGGGAGGGAGATCTTCCATCAGCTGACTCACTTGCCAAATGGCTGCAATGTCTGGGGCTGGGCCAGGCTTAAGCCAACCAGGAGCCAGGAGTCTCATTTGGGTTTCTTACATTGGTGTCTGAGGCTCAAGTAATGCTTTCTCAGGTGCATTAGCAGGGAGCTTGATTGGGAGTAGGATAGCCAGGACTCAAACCAGTGCCCATATAGGATGCTAGCATGGTGATGCCACAGTACTGGCCACATAAAATAATTTTGATTTGGCTGAATTCATCAGTGGGTCTTGGGAATCAGATTTGTGGACCATTCTTAAGTACTTGTGCTAAAGTAAATATAAATGTTAACTAAGTTGCTGTTTAATAAGAGCTCAGGCTTTGGATTCTGAAGATCTGGACTGGAATTCCAACTTCCATTCTGGTTGATTTTTAATATATTCCTGCTTCCTAATTTGTTAAATGGAGCCTACCTTATAGGTTTGTTAGAAATAAAAATACAAATGTAAAGAATAGTATAATAATCAGCACATAGTAAAATGCTGCTACCTCTTATCATTTCAAAATTTTAATGCTGTTAGGTCACTGTTGCTCAGAATTTTCTGTTGGTTGGGAACCTCACTTGAGGAGAAGCCAAATCCTTTACAGTGGCTTACAAGATTAGTCCTCCTGATCTCTACTCTCATGTTGGCTCTTACTTGAGATCTCTCACTGTGTGAAGAGTGGCCTTCTTAGTATTCATCCAATACCGGTCATTTCCTTTTTAAGACCTTGGCACTTTGTCATCTCCATCTCATATTTAGTTTTGGAGTCACCGACATGTTTTGTTTCCCATCTCTTTCAGTCTTTCCCATTAAAGGCACTTTTTGTGAATTTTCATTTAACCCTTCTACATTATTATTATTATTATTATTATTATTATTATTTTCTCAATAGGACTTTGCTTTCCTCTACACTAGTTATTTACTTATTTATCTCTCCTGCTCCAGAAATTAGGCTTATTAAGCATGAGTGTTTCATTTTGACTGACTTTTTTACTATTATATCCTTTTTTTTCTATAATATCCTATTAAGTCTTCAATACCTAGAATGATGCTTGGTACATATTAGTGCTGAATAAATGAATAATTGAACAAATGAATCATTACTGCCACAAAAAAAGAAGGAAAAACAGTCTCTATTCCTCAGAAATGAATGGTCTTAATTGAATAGCACCTGTGAGAAAAACACAACCATGTAAACTGTTTAGCATAGCACATTTTACACAAAGAAGTACTCACTACTTGGCAGTGCCACTGAAGGATAAAAAGCACTAGTATAAGGCATTTTAGATAGAATGATCTGAATAAAAGAAAGCTGTATTCACATCTTAGGAAGCAGTGTGTATTGCTTAGGGTGTACTGGAAAAATGAGGTTGGAACCATATTAAGGTAGCTAAGGCATTTGGGTTTTGGTCTGTATATAATGAGGAGTTTCTGAATATTTTTAAGGCAGAGGTGCTGTGATGAAAGTGGTGGGTTTGGAAGTTGAAACCAACAGAAATTCTTGAGGTTGATTGGGAGAGTCCTTCTGATACAGTTAGTCAGAAATTAACAAAGTATGTAACAAATTTATAATGTAAAATAAAATCAACATTTATAAAATCATAAACTTCCCAATTTTTATGACTCATTATTTGGTTATGAAATTATCATTTGATCACAGTTGTATATTTTGAGCTATTTAATTGTCAACTTTTAATACACTTTTTAATTTAAAACTAAGATCTTTGACTTAAACCAAGTATTTATATTGGTAATTAACTTACTAAATATACTAATATAGGACAGAGTATGTTTAGTCCAGCAAATATTGGTCAGCCACGAAAGACAACATTGTCTCCTGCCCAGTTGGATCCTTTTTATACTCAAGGAGATTCTCTGACTTCAGAAGATCACCTCGATGACACTTGGGTGACTGTGTTTGGGTAAGGTTGTTGAATCATTTACCTTTTTTAAAAAATACCTCCACCTCAATATTTGAGAATAAATATTATCATTTAGAAAAAATAAAGGAATTTACACAGCAGAAACCTACCACTTATATTGTACAGATGTGAATAGTTTGGTGCATTTGCTTTTTGTGTTATTTGTCCATCAATCCAACTTTCTGTTAATGGATTTCATAGTAAGTTGTAGGTATTAGTACATAACACCCTGATACTTCAACATGTGTATTATTACCCAGGCTTTGCTATTTGTGTGTAGTATTTATTTTATTTTATTTTTTAAAGATTTATTTTATTTATTTGAAAGACAGAGTTACAGAGAGACATAGAAACAGAGAGAGGTCTTCCATCTGATGGTTCACTCCCCAGTTGGTGGTCTTGCGCTGTGGCTCACTTGGTTAATCCTCCGCCTGCGGCACCGGCATCCCACATGGGCGCCGGATTCTAGTCCCGGTTGCTCCTCTTCCAGTCCAGCTCTCTGCTGTGGTCCAGGAGTGCAGTGGAGGATGGCCCAAGTGCTTGGGCCCCTGCATCCGCATGGGAGACCAGGAGGAAGCACCTGGCTCTTGGCTTCAGATTGGTGTAGTGCCAGCTGTAGTGGCCACTTGGCGGGTGAACCAACGGAAGGAAGACCTTTCTCTCTGTCTCTCTCTCATTGTCTAACTCTATTTGTCCAATAAATAAATAAATAAATATAAAATAACAACAACTGCCCAATTGGCTGCAACGGCTGGAGCTGCGCTGTTCTGAAACCAGGAGCCAGGAGCTTCTTCAGAGTCACCCACATGGGTACAGGGGCCCAAGGACTTGGGCCATCTTCTACTGCTATCCCAGGCCACAGCAGAAAGCTGGATCGGAAAAGGAGCAGCCGGTACTAGAACCGGCGCCCCTATGGGATGCCAGCTCCTCAGGCCAAGGCTTTAACCCCCTGTGACACAGCGCCGGCCTCGGGAATGAAACTTTCTAACCAAATATCATGTATTATTAGAAACAAAGGATTATAGTTCCAGATGCATTTTGAATAGCTGTTTGTGGCCAAAAAAGTACTTTAAAACACTATAGAGACAATATTATGTAATCTTTTTATTTTACAGATGAGGAAACTGAGGTATAAACAAGTTATTTGTTCAGAAGTTCATATCTAGTTAATAACTAGATTAAAAACTCAGGTCTTCTGACTTTTCAAACTAATACTGGTGTGGTTTATTTATTTTTGGAATAAAAATATAAAAAGAACACTTAGATTCATTGAAGGAAGAATAACACACAGTTAATATTTTGTGCATTTTATGTATTCAAAATGTAAAAATTCAAATGTATACATAAAAACTGTGGAAAAAAATATTCTACTCTACTTTAGTCCTCAGCTATATTTTTTTTCTTTAGGGCATGATTGCCACTTGTTTTTTGTGTATTTTTGGTCTTGGAGCCCGTATGGGATACCGGTGTTTCAGGCAGAAGTCTTCACCAGAATGCCAACCCCTTTTTTAATATGTAAGATATACATTCTGCCACTTCCTTTTTTTTTTTTTTTTTTTTTTTTTGCTATTTTCATGTTTTAGTAAACCTTTATGTGAGCTTAATTTTGAGAACTGAAGCATTCTTTAAGAATGAAACATTTCATTTTATTTGTAGGGAAATACTTATATAAATACATTATATACATTGCTTTTAAATAAAGTCAGAGTTACATAGAGAGAGAGAGGTCTTCCATTTGCTGGTTCAGTCCCTAATTGGCCGCATTGGCTGGAGCTGCGCTGATCTGAAGCTGGGAGTCAGGAACTTCCTTGGGGTCTTCCCACGTGGGTGCAGGGGCCCAAGGACTTGGGCCATTTTCTGCTTTCCCTGGCCATAGCAGAGAGCTGGACTGGAAGTGGAGTAGCCAGGACTCAAACTGGCGCCCACATGGGATTCCTGCACTGAATCTGTGATTCTACCTGCTATGCCACAGTGCTGGCGCCTCCGTTATTTTTTTTTTAAACCTCTGCTTTTTAGACATTTTGCCTCATTTACATTGTTATTTGGAAAAATAACATATTTGTAGTTACATAAGCATAATTGAATTCTTGTTCTGAATGCAGCAAATATCCATATAGATTGTATTTAGTGTTTAGTGTGTTTGCTTTTTAAAAAAATTTTTTTTTGAAAGAGTTACAGAAAGAGGGGAGACAAAACTTGATCTTCCATCCTTCCATCCACTAGTTCATTCCCCTAATTGGCTGCAATGGCCAGGGCAGGACCAGGCCAAAACCAGGAGTCAGGAGCTTCATCTGGGTCTCCCATGTGAGTGCAAGCAAGACTATCCTCCGTGGGCCATCCTCTGCTGCTTTACCAGGTTCATTAGCTGGGAGCTGTATCAGAAATGGAGCAGCCAGGACTAAAAACTGGATGTGCGCATCACAGGAAGTGGCTAAATGTGTTGTGCTACCATTGCCAGCCCCAGTTATTTATTTTTATGACTGAATTTTTTGCTTAGTTTTCTAACCTGAGCCCTAGATTAACTGAAGTCAGTGACCAAAGAACCTCTAGATACATCTTTCTTGACTGTTGACAGCTATTAATGTTTGTAAATTGTTCAGACTTTATTGTTTGGACTGTAAAAGTAATCATATCTTCTGAAATATTCAAGTCATGAAAACATAAGGAAGAAAGTAAAAATCTTAGAATTTTCCCATACAAATATATGGCTATTAAAATTTTGGTAACCATCCCTTCAGATGATTCTGTATCATTGATATTGGTGCTGAATTTAATTTTTTTTCAGTGATAAAGTTCAGAATTTTTAGATACTGCTTAATGCAGAATGTTATGACTCTATAACCTATAATTCCTTTTTAATAACCATAGAATACCTAAATGTAAACATGCTGTAAAATATGTACAGAACTATTTGAAGAACGTTTCAAATTCTTTTTGAAGAACTATGATAATAGTAGTGAGGGGAGTTTTTAGAGGTCTCAAAAGTAGAACCTGGAGCTGGAGAACATCTTGAGTCAAGACTAACACAATTGCTTTTGAGTGATTGGTAGCATTTGGCCATAAAGAAGAAAATTGGTTAATCAATCAGGAATCTCCCATTAATTTTCTGGACAGTTGGATGAATTTATCTAAACACATATTAGAATGTTAATTTGCATTCCTGTTCACAGTGGCAGTTGACTGGTTTGTTTGGACAATTCTTTTTTTTCTTTTTCAGATTTCCTCAAGCATCTGCTTCCTATATATTATTACAGTTTGCTCAATATGGAAATATCTTAAAACATGTGGTAAGGCTTACACTTTTTCAATTCAAGATGAATTCAGTATGAATTGAAGGAAACCGCTTCTGAATTTTGTCTGTTTTTTCTAAACTTAAAAAAATTTAGAGATTTGATACAATGGGTCCTTCTGGTCTGGAAGGCTGAAAATTACATCATGCTTATTAATAAGGGATAATGACAAGATAAGGAAGAAGATTGAGAGTTTTGGGATTCACTTCCCACTTCTAAATAGTTTATGGATTCTTATTTTTTTTTTTAAGATTTTGCTAATTTATTTGAGAGTTAGAGTTACAGACAGTGAGAGGGAGAGGCAGAGAGAAAGGTCTTCCATTCCCTGGTTCACTCCCCAGATGGTTGGAACAACTGGAGCTGAGCCGATCTGAAGCCAGAGCCAGAAGCTTCTGGTCTCCCACGTGGGTGCAGGGGCCCAAGGACTTGGGCCATCTTCTATTGCTTTCCCAGGCCATAGCGGAGACCTGGATTGAAAGAGGGACAGTCAGTACTCGAACTGGCGCCCAAATGGAATGCTGGCATTGGAGGCCAGAGGATTAACCTACCGTGCCACAGCGCCTGACCCTATAGACTCTTTAAAATGATGAATTATATCAAATATTACTGTGTTTAATCTGAACTTGTTTTTTAAAATAAATTAATCACTTGAGTGAGGGAGAGAGGGAAAGAGGAAGATAAATCTCCCATTTGATGATTTACTCCCTAGATGTCTGCAACAGGGCTGTGCCAAGGCTAAAGCCAGGAGCCAGAACTCAACCTACAATTTCCACATGGATGACTGGAACCCACTTGAGTCATCACCACTGCCTTCTGGGGTCTGCATTAGCAAGAAGCTTGAGTCAGGAGCCTGAGATGGACATCAAAACCAGGCATCCAGTGTGGGATGTGAACATCCTAATTGGTGTCTTGACCACTAGACTAACTGCCAACCCTGATCTTATGTTATTGGGGATAAAGGAACAGGAAGAAGTGCCTGAGTTTGAGTTTTTAGGACCTTGTATATTTAAAAAAAATAATTACTTAATTAGATTACTTAGTACAAGTTATAAGTAATTTTTTTTTGATTACTAGGAATTGACTTAGTTAACTGCTATACAAAATCAGATTAGTGACTATAATTTTAAAAAATTTATAGGAAGTATTGATATACCCTTTTAATTAGAAACAATTATCTTTGGAGAGTTATTTTGGTATCAGAGAATATTGCCATATGTTTTTTATTTTAGAGCATTGAGAGCTACGTAGAAATTATTGAAACTATTCCATAGGATTTTTGCTCAACCCTAGTGTACAACTTTGTACAGGGCATCAAATAAAAAATGGAAATGTAATTTTATTTTTACGTTTCTATTTTCCAGTCGGGTTCACTAGGTATACATTTTTTATGTTTGTATTTTAAGAGACCACTTCATTTCTTGCAGATGTCTAACACAGGAAATTGGATGCATATTCATTATCAATCTAAACTGCAGGCCCGGAAAGCCTTAAGCAAAGATGGGAGAATTTTTGGAGAATCCATCATGATTGGTGTGAAGCCATGTATAGACAAAGTAAGTTATTGGTGATGTAAGCCAAATAGCTTTATTTATGTGAAGAACACAAGACTAAGTATTGACATTGATGGTTTATATCACTTGGCTTCATTGTGCCTTTTCTTTTTTCTTTGTAGTTGGTGATGACATTTAAAGTAATCTTTCTGATAGCCAGATATTTATGTAACATTTATTTATTTTTTGAAAGGCAGAGAGACAGAGAAGAGAAGAGGAGAGAGAGAGAGAGAGAGAGATTTTCCATCCATTGGTTCACTGCTCAGATGGGTTTTTGTTAGTCTTTTTTATTTAAAATGTTTGAAAATTAGATATACTTAATAAAGAATGAGTACAATTTTTTTTAAGGATTTATTTGTTTACTTAAAAGAGTTATACAGAGAGAGAAGGAGAGGCAGAGAGAGGGAGAGAGGTCTTCCATCCACTGGTTCACTCCTCAGATGGCCGCGATAGCCGGAGCTACACTGATCTGAAGCCAGGAGCCAGGAACTTCTTCAGGTCTCCCACGTGGGTGCAGGGGCTGAAGGACTTGGGCCGTCTTACTGCTTTCCCAGGCCATAGCAGAGAGCTGGATTGGAAGTGGAGCAGCTGGGACCTGGCTCCCATATGTGATGCCGGCACTGCAAGTGGCGGCTTTACCTGCTACGTCACAGCGCCGGTCCCATAATGAGTACAATTTAATCTTTTCTTTGTGGCTTGTAAAGATCATTGTGAACATTCTTTATGTAAATAATGGGAAATGGTTCTATGTTGATAACTGGTATATACCCAATGAACATAGCAGAGATGGTTGCTGTTCTTAAAATTTGTTGTCACTGTTGGTTGTATTATTATCCATGGTACATCAGATGTTTGCAGAGGCTAGGGGATAAAATTTTCTTGCTAAGTTGGATGTATTTTTGTAAATTATGTATTACACTTATAAACAAGGAATTGTTTGTTTCCACAGAGCGTTATGGAAAACAGTGACAGATACGCCTTGTCATCCCCATCTTTAGCCTTTACACCACCAATCAAAACCTTAGGTACACCAACACAGCCTGGGAGTACTCCCAGAATTTCTACCATGAGACCTCTTGCTACAGCATATAAAGCTTCTACTAGTGATTATCAGGTATTTTAAGCATTGTGTGAAAAAGTTGTACCTTATGCAAACTGTTGAAATCTTTACTAAGTATATACTAAGTATATACTGTATATAAAGATAATTAAAAATGAATCTTAATGAAGAATGAGATGGGAGAGGGAGTAGGAGATGGGATGGTATGCAGGTGGGAGGGTGGTTTGGGGGGAAAAAACTGCTGTAATCCAAAAGTTAGACTTTTGAAATTTATAGTTATTAAATAAAAGATAAAAAAAAAGGAAAAAGTTGTATTTTAAATGTGGAGTATATAGCATTTGTAACTTTTTCACTGGATTGGTCTGTATGCTATTAACAGTGGAAGTGGTTGCCTTGATGAAACCTTTAAACTTCTCAAATTTCTTATTTTAAAGTTAGAATCTTGGCCATTGAAGAGTTATCTTGAATTAAAAATAATCATCATTTCTTCACACACTTGATCTTAGCCAAAAGGCCGAGAAGTGATAAAAAAATCATTTCTTAAATATTTTGAAAGTTACAGTTTTTTCTTAGTTGTATATTCATATATATAGAATGTTTGTGGTTTACATCTCAGGCATTAAAACTATTAAATTGATGAGTAAATCTGATGGTATCATCATAGGTGGTGGTAGCTTTGGTTATTGAAAGTGATCAGCTCCCATTATTCAGAGAGAAAAAAATTTTAATTTAAGAAAATGTAAAGAAGCTGATTATATTCCTTGAAGAATGGTAGAACTATGTGATTCAGTATTTATTGTCTCTTACTGAATATTAGCCTCGGGTTTAGAACTTAATCAGTTTCTGACACAGAACCTGAAACATAGTACATAAAGCACCTGGTGCTTTAAGTATGATCGGTAGTATTAGTTCAGTTTTTTATTTCCCTTGTGATTTGGAGACTGTTCTGGACATTTTTTTTTCTTTTTTTTTTTACGGATATTTTAAAGTCCCCATTTGCTTACAGCTTTTGTTATATTTGTTAGATATCTAACTTAAGTAGCAGATGCTTTGTCAAAGGAATACGATTTATGATTTGTACTACTCTTTTCTCTCTCTCTCTCTCTCTTTTTTTTTTTTTTTTTTTTAACATTTATTTGAAAGAGTGTCAGAGAGAGAGAGGGAAAGTCAGAGAAGAGAGGTACTCCATCTACTGCTCTGCTCCCCGAATGGCTTCAACAGCTAGATCTGGTCCAGGTCAAAGCCAGGAGTTAGGAGCTCCATCCTGTCCTCCCACATGGGTAGTATGGACCCAAGTATCTGGGCCATCTTCTGTTGCCTTCCCAGGTGCATCAGCAAGAAGCTGGATTGGAAGTTGAGCAGGTGGGACTTGAACTGGTACCAACCAGCTGTGCCACTGTGTCGACCCCCTAATTTTGCTATTCTTGAAAGCATAACATTGTTTTTAAGAATAGACAATTGAATGCTATAAATACATTTTAATATTTCTCTTTTTATTTAGCCATTAACTCTAGAATTGACTAGGACACTGAAGAAATCATCAACTAACAGTTTTTTTGTGTGTATGTGTGTTTTTTTGATAGGTTATTTCTGACAGACAGACGCCAAAAAAAGATGAAAGTCTTGTATCCAAAGCAATGGAGTACATGTTCGGCTGGTAGTATAATAAGAACTAAGAAATCAGCTACTGAAGAGGAGGCTGCTACATTAAAACAGAGTTAGCAGAGTACTGCCAGTTTTCTTCGGTTAGTTATATAACCACTCTTGGCAGTATTGGATATCTATCTCATACTTCTTTTAGAAGCTTTTTTTTTTTTTAAAGGATAAGGCTATTTGTAGCTTGCACTCTAAAAGCTGCTCGAGACATTTTGAAGAAAACTAAAAATCCGTATAAATAGGATTTTGTGCTTTCTGTGATAGTGCATGCTTAAGCAAAGAAACTCTGCATTGATCACTGAAAATTAAATAATTAAACTTGTCATGAGGTCTCTTAGTCTTCTGAGAAGGTGGAGTGAATTTCATGAAGGGAAACTGCAGCTGTTTCTCCCAAGACACAAAGATTACAATTAGAGATTTGAATTATGGTCTTTTAATTTAGATCGTATTTAATATTTTAATTATCTTTGTATATGTCCTGTCATGGATTGTCATTTTTCAGTATCCTGAAGCTGTAACATTCTTTTAAAAACTCTACTACTAAAATTTCTTGATAATAAACTTTGTCAATGATGTGTTTTGAACATTTTTTTGAAGGAGTGATTTGTTATTTAACAAAAGTGTTAAATGTTAGTTGAAATAGAGAAAATACATCATGAACCTCCATATATTTGTAATCTAGTTTCTGTTAAGCTTTGTAGTACTTGATGCTTGTCTCTTATTTTAAGTCACATCTCAGATGTGATACCATTTTACTTTAGATAGTTGAGAATATATCAAAGTATTTCTATACATAATTATAATGTATCTCATCTAGCAGATTTAGTAACATATTAATATCTAGTATCCAATTCATTTGGTCAAATCATAGTCTGAACTAGGGCCCCACAATATAATTTGTTGTTTTGTTTCTTAAATGTTTTGAAATCTATATTAATTTCCTCTCTGCTCCACTCCGGAGCCCTGTGAGTGTCCATGTCTTATGTCCACAGCTGTTTTCTTTCTCTTCTCTCTTCTCTTCTCTTCTCTCTTCTCTCCTCTTCTCTCTTCTCTCTTCTCTCTTCTCTCTTCTCTCTTCTCTCTTCTCTCTTCTCTCCTCTCCTCTCTCCTCTCTCCTCTCTCCTCTCTCCTCTCTCCTCTTCTCTTCTCTTCCTACAGGCAGAGTGGACAGTGAGAGAGAGAGACAGAGAGAAAGGTCTTCCTTTGCCGTTGGTTCACTCTCCAGCATGCTGCGGCCGGCGCACCACGCTGATCCGAAGGCAGGAGCCAGGTGCTTCTCCTGGTCTCCCATGGGGTGCAGGGCCTAAGGACTTGGGCCATCCTCCATTGCCCTCCCTGGCCACAGCAGAGAGCTGGCCTGGAAGAGGGGCAACCAGGACAGAATCCGGCTAGAACCCTGTGTGCCAGCACCACAAGGCAGAGGATTAGCCTATTGAGGCAGGGCGCCGGCCTCTTTCTTTTTCTTTTTCTTTTTTAAAGATTTATTTATTTATTTGAAAGGCAAGAGTTGCAGAGAGTCAGAGGTGGAAAGAGAGAGAGAGAGAGAGAGAGGAGGAGGGAGGGAGGGAGGGAGTCTTTTATCCGCTGGTTCATTCCCTGATGGCTGCAACAGCTGGAGTTGTGTTGATGAGAAGCCAGGAGCTTCCTTCCAGTCTTCCACTTGGGTGCAGGGGTCCAAGGACTTGGGCTATCAGCTACTGCTTTCCCACGCCATAGTAGAGTGCCTGATTGAAAGTGGAGCATCCAGGACTTGAACCGGCGTCTATGGGATGTCGACACTGCAGGTAGCGGCTTTACCCACTATGCCACAGCACTGGCTACCACAGTTGTTTTCTTTTTTACCATTTATTCCATATCCTAAAACTTGCTTCTGTTATTTTGCTGTTTGTTTTATAATTTTTTTTGTTCATTTCATACAAAATACTCTTGTATTTTATGAGTTTTATAGTGAAATGTTTAAATTCCTCTTTCATTTCCATTTGTGTCTGTTCTATATATAGCTCTTTCTGTTTATTATTGGGATTATTACATTTAATACTATCCCCACCTGTTTCAGTTGTGGAGTTACTAAATTCATCATTGTACTTTGTGTGCCCTAAAGCATAATGATTTGGTAAATTCTTCTACATACATTAGCCTTAAATTATGAAGAAAACAAAATATATAGGCTTATAAATCAAAATTAGAATAATACTAGGTTTTAGATGCATAATTTAAAAAATATATTCATAGTGTCTTCAGGCATGTGGAACAGAAAAGGTGGAGTTACATACGATTGTTACAGTGCCCGTTTTTACAATTGCCTGTGTATTTAACCCTTATTAAGATCTTTAATTCTTGTTGCTTTGAGTTACTGTCTTGGTTTCTTTGATTCCATTCTGCGTGGCTTTCTTGAATATTTCTTGCTAGGCAGCTCTAGTGGTAACAGACTACTCAGTTTTTGTTTATCTGCAGACATCTTAACTTTTCATTTTTTTAAAATTTATTTTCACTTTTACTTGAAAAAGAGAGAGAAATTTATTTCCCATCTCCTAGTTTACTCCTCAAATGCCCACAAAAGCTATGTTGGGCCAGTCTGAATCCAGAACTCAACCCAGTTCTACCATATGAATTGGAGGGACGCAAGTACTTGAGCCATCATCTTATGCTTCCTAGGGCATAAGGAACAAGCTGGTTTGGAAGTGGTGGAGCTAGGACTCAAACCAGGTATGTGGGCATCCTGAATGGCATCTTAACCTCTGTGCCAAGGCCTGTCCCACCCTCCTACTTGTAAAGGATGGTATTGCCAGATACAGAATTTTCGTTTGATGGGTTTTTTTCTTTTTAGCCCTTTGACTGTATCAGTCTGTTTATTTCTTGCCTCCAGTTTCTAATGAGCTATCTGCTGATAATTCTATAGAGACTCTCTTCTATACAATTAATTGGTTATCTGTTGCTGCTTTCAAGATCTTTGTCTTTGAAAAGTTGATACTATTGTGACTGGATGTGGGTTTGAGTTTCTCTTTTGTGAAATTTGTTGGGCTCTTGTTTATACAGATTCTCTTCAGCTTACAGATGATCTATGTCCTAGTAAACTCATTATAAGTTGAAAATTTATTTAAAATATCTAACTGAACATCATAACCTAGCAACACGGTATACTTGAATATCAATTATTTACTTTGGAGATTGTGTGACTGACTGGGAGCTGCAGTTTCTGCCATTGCCCAACATTGCAAGAGAATATCATAGTTTATATCACAAGCTTGGGAAGACATCAAACTTTAAAATTTGAAATATGATTTCTGTTGAATGCATATTGCTTTAGCATCATCATAAAGTTGAAAACTCAGGGTCAGCTGTTTGGCGTAGCATCTGGAATGAGTGTTTACTGATTTTGAAGTACCTGGTTGTAGGTACTCCATATCCAGTTCCTGCTTCCTGATAATGTGCACTCTGCAAGACAGCAGATCATGGCTCAAGAACTTAAGTCCTTACCACCCACATGGGTGAACTGGGTTGAGTTCTGAACTCCTGGCTTTGGCCTGGTTCAGCTCTGGTATTTTTAGGCTTTTGAGAAGTGAACCAGTAGATGGAAGATATCTTCTGTCTCTTTCTCTTTTCTCTCCCTCTCTACCTTTCAAATAAATACAAATCAAAAAACAAGAAAGTTGAAAAATCATATGTCCAATCATTGTACATTAGAGACCATCTGTTTTTTACTTTTATCAAATTTTGGAAATTTTCAACCATTATTCCTTTAGTATCCTCTCTGCCCCTTTCTCTTTTTATGGGACTTGAACAATGTGTATGTTGGTCCACTTGATGATGCGCCACAGGTCTCTTAAGCTCTGTTCACTTTACTTGAATCTTTCTTTCTCAAACTTCATCATTTCCATTGTTGTCTTCATGCTTATTTATTACTCTGTCTGCTCAGATCTTTCTAGCAGGTTTTTCATTTCACTTGTACTTTCCATCTTGAGTTTCTGTTTGGTTTCTTTTTAGGTTCTCTATTTACTGAAACTTTCATTTTTAAAAAATTTCTTCCACATCATTATTTTTTTGAGTATATTTAAGACAGTTGTTTTAAAATATTTGTCTAGCAGATCTGCCATCTAGTGTTTTTCAGTAACAGCTTCTGTTGATTTATGTTTCCTTTGAGTGGGTCATGCTTTCCAGTCTTTATATGCTTTGTAATTTCTTTTTTTGTTGTTGAGACATGGACATTTGAATCTATAATGTGTACACTCTGGCAGTCAGTTTTTTCTCTTTCCCAAAGTTGGTTGCTTTTTTCTCAGTGCCAGAAGTTCTTCTCAGGACTTTTTTGAGTTTGCACCTTTCCTGGGCATACATGTTCACTTTATAATTTTCCTTGGGTTTTCAGTTGTAGTTGAATGTCCCAGTCTTTAATGTTTGGCTTCCTAAAGGATAAGAAGAAACAAATTGAGGGGAAAGGAGTACTTACTCCTTAATTCCCCCTTCTAGAAGTCACATCATCTGGAAAACAAGGGGCTTGTGTGCAAGAGGAGGAGGTGCAACAATAGTAGCCACTCCCTCTTTGAAATTCTGTGATCAGAAGTAGTTGTTAGTGATCCGAATGCAGGTCCTTGATATGAAGAGGACAGGGCCTCTTTTTTGTCCACACTTGTTCTTACAGAGTGTTTGTAATTTGTTTGAGAAATACAGGCACAGCTGCCTGCCATGAGGCTGGTAGTGAGGAATGGGTAGCTCTTACTGTACTAAGGAACTAAAATAGACCAAAATTGCCTTCCATGCCTTCTCCTAAAAGTTGCAAGCCTTCAGTAGACTCCAGTGTTTCAAAATAGTTATTTGTACTATAGTACCCCTACTAAACCATCAATGTATTTCCTGCAATTTTAGTGACTCAGACTGAAATTGACCAAAATTAGCTTCTAAGCCTTCAATAGATGGCACAATTTTTAAAAATAGTTTATGTCCAGCAGTCCCACTTATCTGTGATTTTACTCTCTGTGGTTTCAGTTTACTTGCAGTGAGCCACAGTCCAAAAATGCTTAATGGGAAATCCCAGAAATATTCATAAATTTTAACTAATTTTTATTGTATATTATTTAATTTATTTATTAATCTCTCACTCTGCCTAATTTATAAGTTGAACTATCATAAATATGTTATAGAAAAAAACTATAAAGAGTTTGGTACTATCTGTGGTTTTAGGCATTTACGGGGGATCTGTATTTCCCATGATAAGGGGGGATTACTATGTCAAATTCATGTAACACAGTTGTTTCTTATCTGGAGAGACAGATTTTTGGTACTTCTTACTCCACAGTCTTCCCAGAATCTTCTTGCTGCTTATTTCTTACTGGTTCAATGAATATGATGGAGTGAACCAGCATGATATCCTACAGAATATCTAGATAATCAAGATTTCTTTGACTTTTATTGTGATTTGCCTACTCTGAGACAGATATGGGCAAGACTCCATTTATCACCTGGTTTTCTTTTGGCCCCACTCTTACAAGAACAATGAACATTTTGTTTTATCAATGTCAACCAAGACTCATCTAATACATGGATGTTGAAATACCTGTCTTCTTTAGTGTAGTTATTCTGAAAAATGAGGAAGACTTGAGAGAATTGTACCATGTATACTTGTTGTGGTATTCAAATTTCCTTCCTTTGAAAATAAGGCTCCCATTTTAGTCTTAGAATTGACACATTTTTGGAAATTGAGCAAATGATTGTGATTTTTCTGTGTAGCAGGTGATGACAATCTTCCATGTATTCACTCTTGATCTTTCAAAATCAAGCAATACCTGGTGGTTGCTCTCCCCTTTCTACTTTAAGAAAAACATTCAAATTACAGAATAGATAAAACATATACAAAATTAAACATAGCTTAATAAATTATAGCTGATGAACCTTATATCTACTATGTAATCAAGAAATAGTATTTTAATATTTCTTTCCATGTGTCCCATTCCAAACTCAGACTTCTGCCCCACAAACAATATGAATTTATTATATTTTCCAAATGTAAATTCATAGACTATATAGTTTTTCTCTTAAAAATTCATGTGTATCTTTTCTCTTTTAATTCTATAGGTTCTCCCTGTATTCTTTCTGTTTCCTTATTTTGTTGAGAAAGCAATGTCAGCTGAAGTGTAGAGTTTCCCACACTGAGGATTTGCTGATTGTGTACTTTTGGCACAATTCTGCATGTTATTCTGCCCCTGTATTGTACACATTGTCAGCTGGATCCAGAGGCTTGATCCAATTCTGATTTGATCTATTGGAGTCTTTAGTAGTATTGTGTTATTTCATGAACTGTTAATTTGATAATTTGTTAATTTTTACAGAAATATAATATTCTATTTTACAGTGTTTTTATAAAATGACACTAGTGCTCTGATATTTTGTGATCAAATGATATAATTCCTAGGGGAAAAAGAATACTTGATTTTTAAGCTTTAGAGTTCCCTTTCATGCTTTCTCATTCCCAAGTGACCAATAATTTTGTTTCCTATGAACTCTTGAGATAAAACAGATTTGATGGTTCCAGTCCATTATGATAAACAAACATATGAAAGGTCCAATCATACCAACTTTCGGAGCTTCTTTGTTGGCACAAGTCAATTCCTTATCCTTTTAGCTTTGACCTTAGTAATTTTTGATCAGTTTTTTTATTACAACATACTGTATGGACATCTTATTTACATTTTCTGGTCCCTGCCTAGAATGAGGCATTTCTCCACTTAGCCCTGCCTCTTCTTTTAGGGAAAAGCATTCCTCAGTATCAGTATCTGAGTGCTTGGAATTGCTCTTTCTGATTAAATTGGTTTTACCTATAGAAATCAAAATCAGGGGACTCCAGTTGTTTTTTGCAAACTGAAGTTCTTATGTATATGCATTTGTTATAAGAATGGAAGTCTAACTTTTTTATGACATAGGTAATTACAAAATTTGTCCGATTATTAGTAATTCAATTCTCATTTTTCATACACAAAGGTCTGTAGGTTCTCCCTATATTAAGAATAACAACTGCATCTATTGATAGGATTTTTGAGAATGGTTATAAGCTTTTTTTTTTTTTTTTGCTTCTATTCTCCCCATTCCTGTTTCCCCCAACCCATTTTTGTTATTGTTGTAGTGTATCTATGTTATCTGGGCATTTTGCTGTTACAGTACTGTATTCTTTCTTTTAACTTTTTCTGTCATTTATGCAAATAACTATTTAGTGTGCTTACTTATGTAAGCTCCTCATTCACTTTGGTTGAAATCTGTCTTACATTAGCAAAAGCTTGAAATCTGAATTTTCTGAATTATTACATGTGACTTATGTTTTTGTTCTTTATACTGGAAAATCGTGTTGTTTAATGTAAAGTTCTGATCTGTGTATGCTTGAGTGTGTTAAATACATTGCTTCATTTTCTTGTCACTTGTAATTTTACTGTCGAAACATCTGATGATCTAGTTTTTCTTATAAGTCAGTCTTTTTTTCCTTATTTATTTTTTTGTGACAGGCAGAGTGGACAGTGAGAGAGAGAGACAGAGAGAAAGGTCTTCCTTTTGCCGTTGGTTCACCCTCCAATGGCCGCCACGGCTGGCGCGCTGCGGCCAGCGCACCGCGCTGATCCGAAGCCAGGAGCCAGGTGCTTCTCCTGGCCTCCCATGCGGGTGCAGAGCCCAAGGACTTGGGCCATCCTCCACTGCACTCCCGAGCCATAGCAGAGAGCTGGCCTGGAAGAGGGGCAACCGGGATAGAATCCGGTGCCCCAACCGGGACTAGAACCGGTGTGCCGGCGCTGCAAGGCAGAGGATTAGCCTATTGAGCCATGGCGCTGGCCACAAAAAATATTTTTAAACTTAAAATTTAGTAGTTTTACTAGAATATATCTTGGTGTTTGTTATGCATAAAATATTTAAAAAAATTTAACTAGAATGTGTCTTGGTATTTGTTATTCTGGGTCAGTATTCTCAGATACACCGTGCAGTTGATAAGAATCTTTAATATTGTTTCTAAGAATACTGATCCAGAAGATTTTTATACAGCTTCAAATAATTGTTTTCTTTTTTTATGCTTGTTCTGTAGCCTTCATTTTCAGAAACCCATATTATTCATATGTAGGATTTTTTTTGACTATCTTTTGATATTCATAATTTTCTCCATTTTATTTTTTTTTAAGATTTTTATTTATTTATTTGAGAGGTAGAGTTACAGACAGTGAGAGGAAGAGACAGAGAGAAAGGTCTTCCTTCCTTTGGTTCACTCTCCAGATGGCTGCAACGGCTGGAACTGCGCCGATCCGAAGCTAGGAGCTTTTTTCTGGTCTCCCACGTGGGTGCAGGGGCCCAAGGACTTGGGCCATGTTCTGTTGCTTTCCAGGCCACAGCAGAGAGCTGGATTGGAAGAGGAGCAGCTGGGACTAGAACCAGCGCCCATATGTGATGCCAGCATTGCATGCAGAGAATTAACCTATTGTGCCATGGAGCCAGCCCCTCCCTTTTATTTATTTTTTTTAATATATATTTGAAAGGCATTGAGACAAAGAGAGATCTTCCATCCCCTGGTTCACTCCCCTAAGTGTGTGTGACAGAGCTGTACCAATCTTAAGTCAGGAGCCTGGTATCTCCTTTACGGGTGGCAGGGACACAAGAACCTGAGGCATCTGTCTTCCAAAGTGCACATTAGCAGGAACTAGATTGACCAGATTGGAAGGCTAACTAGAACTCAAACCTAGGGACTTTGATGTGGGGTGTGAACATCCTAAGCACTGGCTTAACTGCTGTAGCAAATAACTGCTTCCATCATTTTCTCTTAAATACATGCTTAAAAAAGATGGTCTACACATTCGCTCCAATATATCTCTGCACCACTGCTGCATACATTTATTTCCACATTGTTTTATAATTCGTTAGTGTTATTAACTTCCATAGGAATATAATTAATTTTCTACTAAACTTCAATAAAGAGTAGTGGGTTGATTTTAGGAAAAATTATTTTTCTTACATAAATTTGTTCTCTTGACAAAAGGATAAATAGAGTCTAGGTAAATACCTGTGTTTTGAAAAATTTTAAAAAAGGTAGTATTTGAAGTTGATAAGTTGGTTGCTAATGTTTGGACAATACGGGAGTGCTTGGGAGCACAGAAAAGAATGGTAATCCAAGAAATGCATTTTATTATTTAAATTTTAAGATGTAAAGCACGGTACTAGCCTGTTTTCCATTGGTGTATGAAATACCTGAGACTAGGTAATGTATAAAGAAAAGAGCTTTATTTAACTTGCAGTTTTGGAGGCTGAAAGTGCAAATAACATGCATTGGCACTATAGAGTGCCTTTCTGGCTCCATTACACCATGGGGGATGTCATCAGCAGGATCATGATGAAAGACAGGTGGGTAGGGCTGGTGTTGCTCTTTTATGACAGTGCTTTCTTAAACTAACCATGATTCCACAGGAACTACATCATTTTTTTTCCAAGGGCAGTGCCCAATCTTACCCAGTTATCTCTTTAAGGTCTTTCCACTACA
Organism: Oryctolagus cuniculus; assembly: GCF_964237555.1. Lineage (NCBI taxonomy): Eukaryota > Metazoa > Chordata > Mammalia > Lagomorpha > Leporidae > Oryctolagus > Oryctolagus cuniculus. The sequence goes on along the minus strand of NC_091434.1, from coordinate 57,471,533 downwards.
TAATACCACCACACAGGGGACCAAGTTTCTAATACATGGATTATTAGGGAACAAGCTGCATCCAAACCATATGTCTTGAACATTTTTGGGGTATATAATCTTGTCCACTTCAGTAGGAAAGAGAAAAATTAATGGAAAGTAGGAGAAACTAAGAAATAATTTTTATCTTTTTCATACTAAATTTTTCAATATTCCTTTTTACTCCCTTTAAGGCTTTGTTTCTTGTATTTGTTCATCCTGTGTCCTTTTAGTCTTTATTTTGAACTGATTTTCTTCATCAATTTTTTTTAAATTGTTTCTCATTTCTTAGTTTTGTAATTCTGTTTTATGTTACTCTTCCATGCTAGTGTCATTTTCTTGGTATCTTTGAGCTCCAGTAAAAGGTTACAGTTTTCATCTTTTCGAGGGTATTTGAACTCAATACTTGGCTTTTGCTCATTTTTATGTGAAATTAATTTTCCTGAACTTTTAGGAACGGTAAGTTTCAGTGACGTTGTTAAAACTTTACAGTGGTTCCTTTTCTGATATTTTCTTAAGAAATTTGGCAGCTTGCTTTTTGCTGTTTTCTGGCTCTAATTACACTCTTCCAATTTTAAATGAATCTTCTCATTTGTTTATATCCATTGTCATTATCCTGTTCAATTTTGATTTCAGTCCAACTGCATTGCAAACAGTTCTTTTTCTTCTCCCCTTACGTTGCTCCACCTGCACCCTCTGTTGGTAGAGTTTGGTTACCAAACTAAATGAAAAAGAGAAATATAGTCTGCAAAGCCAGTTCCAGCATCATCACAAAGTAGGGTAAAGAAGAGTGGATTTGGAACTGAGAGGAAATAAGTAATGTGTACACCAAGTTTCTGCTTTGAAAAATGACTTCCAGTTTCTTTGAGGTCCATGTGTTTGTATGTTCTGCTATTAATATCTGTCTGTACTTGCATCTGCTTGTGAGCTTGCAGTTTGTTAAAATTTGTTGATACCAGTTACTCCTTTAATCTTTTATTCCTTTCCTGCCATTAATTAGGTTGGCTAAAAGGAAGTGGGTGAAGCACAAGTGTGTGTTTATTCTGTTGCCTTGAACTAGTCTTTCGTTTTACAAAGACATACACACTTCCACTTCCAATACTAATCAGACCTGAATTCATGTGAGATAGTTTCAACTCAAATATAAATGGTAACATCAGCTTGTACTCAGATATGTGTTTGATAATAGGCCAAATTTATCCATTTTACCCAGTCATCCTTATGATAAATTATTTTTCGAGACTTTCATTGAAATTTGAAAATTATTCATATGGGAATGTCACAAAGTTGAAATGGATTCCTAATGGGAAGGTATGTAGTGAAGCTATGGCTTTAGGGCCCCCTATTAACTGACCTTGCCCAGCATGAGAAGATGTAGGAGTGTGTGTGGGCAGCCACACAAGAACAGATATATTTTTGCATATGGGAACCATAATGTTTGTTCCTAATGGTATTTTTTAGTATTGGTGTGTAGAAATGTAGGAGTATATTTAGGAACTAAGGTTCTACAAAGAACCCATTATTGACTAAAAATATAGTAATTTGTAACTTGAAAATATACAGTTAAAAAACAGAAATGTTTTTTGCCTTTCCTCCAAAAGGTAAATCAAGTGTTTATGTAATGTTATCAATTTATTTAGAGAGCCCTTACCCTTCTTGCCTTCCTTTGTTGCTTGATCTTGATTAAAAGTCTTGATCATTCATTTGCCTAATGTTTGTTTATTATGTCCTGCTCATTATGCTAGGTTCTGGAGAATGGGCAGAAATAGACATGGGGCTTTTATTTTTTTGTCTGAGATTCAAGATGATTGATTTACTTATTATCTTCTCCCACTGTTTTTACTTTACTTCTGTTTACTCAGAGTTTACCATATTCTTCCTTTAGTCACATAACCCTTTTGAGTATTCATTCCCATTGTTTTCTATACTGTGAAGAAAGAGTAATGGAAAGAATGAATGCATTCCATTACATTGTGATTTGTAGAGATAAATTTTAACTTTTTTTTTTTTTTAAGATTTATTTATTTGAAAGGCAGAGCAACAGAGAGAGGAAGAGACACAAGAGATCTTTCTGCCACTGGTTTGCTCCTCAAATGGTCACATCAGCCAGGTCTGGGCCTTTTTGAAGCCAGGAACCAGTAATTGTATCGTAGTCTCCCATATGAGTGACGGGGCTCAAGCGCTTGGGCCATCTTATGTTGCCTTCCTAGGCACATTAGCAGGAACCTGGATAAGAAGCTGTGCAATGGGGATTTGAACAGGTACTCTGAGGTGGGATACTGGCTTCGTTAGCTGTGGCTTTACCCACTGCTCTAAAACCCTGGCCCCTGACCTATTATGTTTTGAAATATAACTTTATTAATCTAATTCAAACTAAAGGGAAAGTTCATGGTTATGAATAAATCTTGAGCTAGATGACATTGTGTTTTCATGTTTTGTTTTTCAGCTTTGTGTTTTCTAGCTCATCTGTATCTCAAACATCCAACGGAAATTAAGTGACAGGCACTTAGAATACTTCTTCCTCTCTTCTGTTCATAATACTGCAGGATACTTTCATGTTCTGGTAGTATGGGAATGGTGAGTCTCTGTTTCTCTCATTTCCTATTAGTTGATTGGCAATAGCTCTGTGACTTAGGGTGTGAAGACATTCTCATAAATTAGAAAGTTAGTTTTAAATCTGAATTACCCTTTAAACCTCAAGTACTTGGCAATACATTTCCCATCCGTACAGCAACCGGTGAAGTAGAGTAGACTAGGTAAATGTTTTGCAGACGCTTCAGGCTAGACAGGCTTCTAGAGGGGTCAGAATTTCTACTTGATGTAGAAAACTAATTGTAGTTGAAGTTCTTAACGAGTTTGTAAGACTTCTGAATGCTAAAGAAGGAAAGATGTGGATACTATAACAGATCTGGTTTTGGAAATTAATTACAGGTATGTACATAAATCGAATAAAATTATTTCTACTCTTATTTTTTAGCTAGTTCATTAAAAGATAATAATTTGAAATGAATGTGATCCCTGTGACATAGTTTTGAATGGGTTTCCAAAGTGGTTATCTAACTATAAAACTCATACTGTGAAGTCAATGTTCAATAAACAGTCCAATAATGTATACAGTTCATATTAACTGTACTAGTAACTGGTTAATTAAAAAGTGCTGGTTAAAGTTAGTAGACTAGAAATTTTATGAAAACTCAACGTTAGAAGCATGAGTTTTGGACTCAGACTATTTTCAAATCCTGTTAACCTGTTAACCTGCTGTTAACCTTGAGCAAGTTACGTAGCCTTTTTTGTGCCTCATTTTCATCATTATAAAATAGTGATAATGATAATCATTCATAGGATTACTAGGTTAAATGAATTAATATGTATACATTAATTAGAACCATACCTGGCATTTACTAGGAACCCATTAAACATTAATCATTAATCATTATTATTAAGTAGTAAGCTAGGTTAGTTAATATATTTGCTATTGGCCTAATTTCAAAAGATGTATATGAAGATGGCTACAAATTTTTAACATTCCTTTTTTTGAAAAGTGGGATCTGTTTCTCTTTCCCTATGAATGTTTTTTTCCCCTGAAAAGGATATATATATATTTCAAGTAACTACAATGGTAAACCACAGAGGGAACCCCAGGCTGGGTCATAAAATGACTATCCCCTCCTGGATGGAACAGGGAGAAGGTAGCCTCTACACCCTTCATGATCAGTCCTGTGATTTTTTTTTTTTTTTTTTTAACCAATGTAGTACAGTGGAAATGATGCTATGCTTTAGTTAGTTTTCAATAAGACTGGCAACTTTCACCTGATCTCTTATTGTTCTTTTTTTTTTTCTTTAAATTATTTGTTTGAAAGGTAGACTGATAGAACGAGAGAGGGAGAGACAAAAATCTTCCATTTATTGATTTACTTGTCAAATGGCCATAACAACCAGGTCTGGGCCAGGCCAAATCCAGGAGCCCTGAACTTCATTCAGATCTCCCATGTGGGTGCTAGGGGCCCAAGCACTTAGGCCATCATTTGCTCTTTTCCTTAGCACATTAGCAGAAACTGGATCAAAAGCAGAGCAGCCAGGCCTTGAACCAACAAACTGATACGGGATGCTAGCCAGCATCACAAGTGGCAGCTTAACTTGCTGTGCCATAATGCTGGCTCCTTGACCCTGATCTCTTGAAACCCAAATCTATTATCTTGTGGGAGAGATGGCTTGAAACTACACGAAGTGTAGGGGACTACAAGAAGTGCGAGAAGGACTTGAACACAGCCAAGAAACCAAGCATGTGAACGGGTTGTCAGACCATTGAGCACCAGCTGTAGAGCTTCTAGCTGAGTATCAGAACAACCACCCATTCCATGTCATGTGAAGCAGGGCACCTATACAGCCAAGCCTTCCCTGTGTTACTCATTCACAAGATTTTGTTATGTAGCAAGTGGTTGTTTTAAACTACTAAGTTTTAGAGGGTAGTCAATTACACAGCAACTGTAACTCAAGGTAAGAACACTGAATACATAAGTGTCACATAAGATCACACAGATATTGCTGAAGTTTGAACATAATTTGACGTCCCCACTTATACAGACATTAGATCTCAAAGTTTAACTTAACAATACTAAAGACAGTGGAAACTTGAACCAATTATAACATTTAGAAGGTGAGCTTGGGGGCCTGCGCTGTGGCTCACTTGGTTAATACTCTGCCTTCAGTGCCAGTATCCCATGTGGTTGTCAATTCTAGTCCCAGCTGCTCTTCTTTCAGTCCAGCTCTCTGCTGTGACCTGAGATGGCAGTGGAGGATGGTGCAGGTGCTTGGACCCCTGCACCAGCATGGGAGACCAGGCTTCGGATCAGCGCAACTCTGGCCGTGGGGGCCATTTGAGGGGTGAACCAATGGAAGGAAGACCTTTCTTTCTCTCTCTCACTGTCTATAACTCTACCTGTCAAATTAAAAAAAAAAAAAAAAAAAAAAAAAAAAGGTGGGCCTAGTGGGAGATCCTTAAGACTTTGGGAGCTACTCTGAGAAGATAATTCTTGGGAGAAAGTTGGTTATATAAGCCTAAGTCAGCTGTCTGTCTCTCTCTGTCTTCCCTTTCTGCCTTGTCATGTGATTTCTTTCTCCACACTCCACACTTGTCATTGCCATCCTCTGGCCTCATGAGGCAGCTGAACCAGTGAGAATCAAGTGGTCTCAAACTGTAAACCTCCAAAACTGTGAGCCCTAATAAACCTTCCTTCATAAGTAGCTTGTCTTGGGCATTTGTTATGACAAAAAGCTAATACAGAAAATTGGTGCCAAGGAATGAGGTCGTTATATTAGCTATATCTGAAGATGTGGAGGAGCCTTTGGAATTGTTGGAGAAACAGACTAGAGAAAGTTTAGAATACTGTAAGCAGAGCATTATGGGTGTTTCTGGTGTGGCATTAAAGCTCAGAATGCTGATAAAAATGGACAATAAAGGCCATGCTGATAAGGTCTCGGATGGAAACCTATTTGGAATTAGAGTAGAGACTACTCTTTTTTTATGTGCTGGCTAAGAACCTATCTTCATTGTATCCATGACCAGAGACTTTGTGGAAAACTGAACTTAAAGATGGTGGGCCTTTTTTTTGGCAGAGGAGAATTCAAGGCAACAAATATTCAGGCTGCAGCGTGAGTGTTACTTGCCACTGTTAGTTTTATAATGTGAATCAGGAACAAAGCAGAAATGTGGGAGAATTCCTGGCTAGACTTGGTCCAAGTTCTTGTCTTCATGTGTGAAAGAATTCAATGAGGAGAAATAGAGATGAGCAGGAAAGCAAGATATTTTAGGCAAATGGAAAGTACATAGTCAGATGGGAGTATGGGCAACTTCATGGTAGACAGCTTCAATTAATAAAATCCAAGGTCATCCTTTTATAGAACAGGGGGTGGTATCTGGGGTGGCATCCTTGCCTTATTCATGATTTTAGAGGAAAATTTCTCTGTTGCTTTCCAAGGCTTGCATTGCATGGTGCTTGCAATTTTCCCCCAAAGGCTCTTCACATCACTGGGGAAATCACATCACTTTTCACCTCAACCTTTATGCGCTATCTCTGCTGTGGATTTAACTCCTTTTGCTTTTCTAGGCATTGTCCCATCAGGAGCTCCAACCCTGCTGGACACTCTGCCTGGCCTCCTAGGACTTATTTTGAAAGTGCAACCTGAGTCGCCATGACCCCATAACTCTTTGTTTTTTGAGCACCTGCAAAACCATCACATAGACACTAACGTTAAGATCTGCTGCCAGCAGGAACCTTCACCGGGCCCATTTGAACAGCAGCTGAAGCCCCTGAATGCTTTAGCACTTGAATATGGAGAAACAAATCCCAGAGCAAGCTCACTGAGAGTGCCATGGGGTCCTGGAACCCACAAGGTCTCTGGACTTGTGATGAGAGGAGAAGCCTGGAAGATAACTTGAAATGCTGTGAAGGTCTTTTTCCCATTGTTTTCCTGTTATCACATGACTCCCTTTTACATACACTACATACACTAATCTCTTTAACAGTTTCTCTAGCAGCTCTGTCATGAAAACTTTTTTCTTCCTTTCTACTCCCACCAGACTGGAAATTTCTCTGATACAGGCAGAATAGGAATGAATAGGAAATGAAGATTGCAACTGACTCATACAACCCAAACCCCACCTATTTTGTACAGTTGCAGCTACTGGTGCTGCACAGACTAGAAATATACAACATAACTGCAGGCCTGGCACACCACTGCCCATCATGCACCAGATGAAATGATACTTCCTAATTTTCAAAAAAAAAAAAAAATAAAAAACCAAAAACCAGAAGGGGGAGGAGGGTATACAGAGATGCGTAGTATTTCAGCTCTGCCCCAAACTTCACTTCCACTGCTGATTCAGTCTTTTTTTTTTTTTTTTTTTTTTTTTTTGCAGATTGATTGATTTATTTGAAACAGTTACAGTAAGAGGGTGAGATCTTCCATCTGCTGTTTGACTCCCCAAATGACTGCAATGGCTGGATCTAGACTAGGCCAGAGCCAGGATCCTGAAACTCCATCTGGGTCTCCCACGTGGGCACTTGCTTTTGCTTTCTGTTAACATGAAATATCTTTTTTCCATTCTTTCCCTTTCAGTTTGTTTGTATATTTATTATTGAAGTGTGTTTCTTAAAGGCAGCAAATAACTGGGTCTTCTTTTTTCATCTTTTCAGCCACAGTATCTATTAATGGGAGAATTTAGGCCATTTACATTCAGAGTTATTATTGATAACTAAAGACTTGGTCCTCCTATTTTTCCCTAAATATTCTTATTTGTTTTGGATTTCCTTTGTATTTTTACTAGGAGATTTTCTTTTCTTTTTTTTTTTTTTTTAACTTTTATTTAATGAATATACGTTTCCAAAGTACGAATAATGGATTACTATGGCTTCCCCCCCATACCGTCCCTCCCACCCACAACCCTCCCCTTTCCCACTCCCTCTCCCCTTCCATTCACATCAAGATTCATTTTCGATTATCTTAATATACAGAAGATCAGCTTAGTATACATTAAGTAAGGATTTCAACAGTTTGCTCCCACACAGAAACATAAAGTGAAAAATAATAGATGATTTTTTTTAATGATGATGAAATCAGATCAGACCTATTGTCATGTTTAATCCCAGTGAGAGTCAAGTTGGGAGTTGATAGTTTCTTTTCTTTTCTTTTCTTTTTTTTTTTTTTTTTTTTTTTTTTTTTTACAGAGGATCAGTTTAGTATGCATTAAGTAAAGATTTCAACAGTTTGCACCCCCATAGAAACACGAAGTGAAATATATTATTTGAGTACTCGTTATAGCATTAAATCTCAATGCACAGCACATTAAGGACAGAGATCCTACATGAGGAGTAAGTGCACAGTGACTCCTGTTGTTGACTTTACCAATTGACACTCCTGTCTATGGCATCAGTAATCTCCCTATGCTCCAGTCATGAGTTTCCAAGGCTATGGAAGCCCCTTGAGTTCTCCGACTCTTATCTTGTTTAGACAAGGTCATAGTCAAAGTGGAGGTTCTCTCCTCCCTTCAGAGAAAGGTACCTCCTTCTTTGAAGACCTGTTCTTTCCACTGAGATCTCACTCACAGAGATCTTTTGCCAGAATGTCTTGGCTTTCCATGCCTGAAATACTCTCATGGGCTTTTCAGCCAGATCTGAATGCCTTTAGGGCTGATTCTGAGGCCAGAGTGCTATTTAGGGCATCTGCCATTCTATGAGTCTGCTGAGTATCTCACTTCCCATGTTGGATCACTCTCCCCTTTATTTATTCTATCGGTTAGTGTTAGCAGGTACTAGACTTGCTTATGTGCTCCCTTTGACTCTTAGTCCTTTCATTATGATCAATTGCGAACTGAAATTGATCACTTGGACTAGTGAGATGGCATTGGTACATGCCACCTTGATGGGATTAAATTGGAGTCCCCTGGTATGTTTCTAACTCTACCATTTGGGGCAAGTCAGCTTGAGCATGTCCCAAATTATATATCTCTTCCCTCTCTTATTCCTACTCTTATGTTTAACAGGGATCACATTTCAGTTAAATTTCAACACTTAAGAATAACTGTGTATTAATTACAGAATTAAATCAGTCATATTAAGTAGAACAGACAAAAAAACTACTAAGAGGGATAATGTATTAAGTTGTTCATTAACAGTCAGGGCTATGCTGATCAAGTCACCGTTTCCCATAGTGTCCCTTTCACTTCAACAAGTTTCCTTTTTGGTGTTCAGTCAGTTGTCACCGATCAGGGAGAACATATGGTATTTGTCCCTTTGGGACTGGCTTATTTCACTCAGCATGATGTGTTCCAGATTCCTCCATTTTGTTGCAAATGACTGGATTTCATTGTTTCTTACTGCAGTATAGTATTCTAAAGAGTACATATCCCATAATTTCTTTATCCAGTCTACCGTTGATGGGCATTTAGGTTGGTTCCAGGTCTTAGCTATTGTGAATTGTGCTGCAATAAACATTAGGGTGCAGACCGCTTTTTTGTTTGCCAATTTAAATTCCTTTGGGTAAATTCCAAGGAGTGGGATGGCTGGGTCGAATGGTAGGGTTATCTTCAGGTTTCTGAGGAATCTCCAGACTGATTTCCATAGTGGCTTGACCAGTTTGCATTCCCACCAACAGTGGGTTAGTGTCCCTTTTTCCCCACATCCTCGCCAGCATCTGTTGTTGGTAGATTTCTGAATGTGAGCCATTCTAACCGGGGTGAGGTGGAACCTCATTGTGGTTTTGATTTGCATTTCCCTGATTGCTAATGACCTTGAACATTTTTTCATGTGCCTGTTGGCCATTTGGATTTCCTCTTTTGAAAAATGTCTATTGAGGTCCTTGGCCCATCTCTTAATTGGGTTGTTGGTTTTGTTTTTGTGGAGTTTCTTGATCTCTTTGTAGATTCTGGTTATTAACCCTTTATCTGTTGCATAGTTTGCAAATATTTTTTCCCATTCTGTCGGTTGTCTCTTCACTCTCCTGACTGTTTCTTTTGCAGTACAGAAACTTCTCAATTTGATGCAATCCCAATAGTTAATTTTGGCTTTGACTGCCTGTGCCTCCCGGGTCTTTTCCAGAAACTCTTTGCCTGTGCCAATATCTTGAAGGGTTTCTCCAATGTTCTCTAGTAACTTGATGGTGTCAGGTCGTAGATTTAGGTCTTTAATCCATGTTGAGTGGATTTTTGTGTAAGGTGTAAGGTAGGGGTCTTGCTTCATGCTTCTGCACGTGGAAATCCAGTTTTCCCAGCACCATTTATTGAATAGACTGTCCTTGCTCAAGGAATTAGTTTTAGATCCTTGATCAAATATAAGTTGGCTGTAGATGTTTGGGTTGATTTCTGGTATTTCAATTCTGTTCCATTGGTCTATCCTTCTGTTTCTGTACCAGTACCATGCTGTTTTGATTACAACTGCCCTGTAGTATGTCCTGAAATCTGGTATTGTGATGCCTCCGGCTTTGTTTTTGTTGTACAAGATTGCTTTAGCTATTCGAGGTCTCTTGTGCCTCCATATAAATTTCAGCACCAATTTTTCCAGATCTGAGAAGAAGGTCTTCGGTATCTTGATTGGTATTGCATTGAATCTATAAATTGCTTTTGGGAGAATGGACATTTTGATGATATTGATTCTTCCAATCCATGAGCATGGAAGATTTTTCCATTTCTTGGTATCCTCTTCTATTTCTTTCTTTAAGGTTTTGTAATTTTCATCGTAGAGATCTTTAACGTCCTTGGTTAAGTTTATTCCAAGGTATTTGATTGTTTTTGTAGCTATTGTGAATGGGATTGATCTTAGAATTTCTTCCTCAGCCATGGCATTGTCTGTGTATACAAAGGCTGTTGATTTTTGTGCATTGATTTTATACCCTGCTACTTTGCCAAACTCTTCTATGAGTTCCAATAGTCTCTTGGTAGAGTTCTTTGGGTCCCCTAAATAAAGAATCATGTCATCTGCAAAGAGGGATAGTTTGAGTTCTTCCTTCCCAATTTGTATCCCTTTAATTTCTTTTTCTTGCCTAATAGCTCTGGCTAGAACCTCCAGAACTATATTGAATAGCAGTGGTGAGAGTGGACATCCCTGTCTGGTCCCAGATCTCAGTGGAAATGCTTCCAACTTTTCCCCATTCAATAGGATGTTGGCTGTGGGTTTTTCATAGATTGCTTTGATTGTATTGATGAATGTTCCTTCCAAACCCAGTTTGCTTAGAGTTTTCATCATGAACGGGTGTTGTATTTTATCAAATGCTTTCTCGGCATCTATTGAGAGAATCATATGGTTTTTCTTCTGCAGTCTGTTAATGTGGTGTATCACATTGATTGTCTTGCGCACATTAAACCATCCCTGCATACCAGGGATAAATCCCACTTGGTCTGGGTGGATGATCTTTCTGATGTGTTGTTGCATTCTATTGGCGAGAATTTTATTGAGGATTTTTGCATCTATGTTCATCAGGGATATTGGTCTGTAATTCTCTTTCAGTGCTGCATCTTTTTCCGGCTTAGGGATTAAGGTGATGCTGGCTTCATAGAAAGAATTTGGGAGGATTCCCTCTTCTTCAATTGTTCTGAATAGTTTGAGAAGAATTGGAGTTAGTTCTTCTTTAAATGTCTGGTAGAATTCAGCAGTGAATCCATCTGGTGCTGGGCTTTTCTTTGTTGGGAGGGCCTTTATTACTGTTTCAATTTCTGTCTCAGTTATGGGTCTGTTTAGGTTTTCGATGTCTTCCTGGTTCAATTTAGGTAGGTTGCATGTGTCCAGGAATCTATCCATTTCTGATAGGTTTCCCTGTTTGCTGGCATACAAGTCCTTGTAGTAATTTCTGATGATTCTTTTTATTTCTGTGGTGTCTGTTGTTACGTTTCCTTTTTCATCTCTGATTTTATTGATTTGGGTCTTTTCTCTTCTTTTTTTAGTTAGTTGGGCCAATGGGGTGTCAATTTTGTTTATTTTTTCAAAAAACCAGCTCCTCGTTTGGCTGATTTTTTGTAATGTTTTTCTTGATTCAATCCTGTTGATTTCTTCTCTGATTTTAATTATTTCTCTTCTCCTACTAGATTTGGGTCTGGTTTGCTGTAAGTTTTCTAGATCCTTGAGGTGAATAGAAAGCTCATCTATTTGGTGCCTTTCCAATTTCTTGATGTAGGCACCTATTGATATAAACTTTCCTCTTAACACTGCTTTTGCTGCGTCCCATAAGTTTTGGTATGTTGTGCTGTTATCCTCATTTACTTCCAGAAAGTTTTTGATTTCTCTTTTGATTTCTTCTATGACCCATTGTTCATTCAGGAGCATGTTGTTCAATCTCCATGTGTTTGCGTATGCTCTAGGGATTCCTGAGTTGTTCATTTCCAACTTCATTCCTTTATGGTCTGAGAAGCTGCATGGTATGATTCTAATTCTTTTGAATTTGCTGAGACTTGCTTTATGGCCTAGTATGTGGTCAATCCTAGAGAAGGTTCCATGTACTGCTGAGAAGAATGTATAATCTTTAGCTGTAGGATTGAAAGTTCTGTATATATCTGTTAGATCCATTTGGGCTATAGTGTCATTTAAATCTACTGTATCCTTATTGATCTTCTGTCCTATTGATCTGTCTATTTCTGAGAGTGGAGTATTGAAGTCCCCCAGTACTATTGTATTGGGGTCTAAGTCTCCCTTTAAGTCCGTTAACAAATCTTTTAGATAAACCGGTGCCCTGTAGTTAGGTGCATATACATTGATAATTGTTATATCTTCCTGTTGAATTGATCCCTTAATCATTATGTAGTGTCCCTCTTTGTCTCTCTTAATGGTTTTTGTGGTAAAGTTTATGGTGTCTGATATTAAGATGGCTACGCCTGCTCTTTTTTCATTTCTGTTGGCATGGTATATCTTTTTCCAGCCTTTCACTTTCAGTCTGTATGGATCTTTGTTGGAAAGATGTGTTTCTTGTAAGCAGCAAATAGATGGGTTTTGTTTTTTAACCCAATCAGCCAAACGGTGTCTTTTAACTGGACAGTTCAGGCCATTCACGTTCAATGTGACTAATGATAAGTGGTAACTTTGCCCTGCCATTTGCCAAAGATAAGTTCTAATATATGCTTTGAATTCCCTGTGATCTTTTGCTGTGAGCTTTCCTTCCTTGGTTTCCTTCCTTTACCTTCTTTCATATTGATGACCGTGTTTCTTTGTTTCTGTGTGTAACACATCTTTAAGCATCTTTTGCAGGGCTGGACAAGTGGCAACAAATTCTTTCAATTTCTGTTTGTTATGAAAAGTCTTTATTTCACCTTCATTCACAAATGATAGCTTTGCAGGATATAATATTCTGGGCTGGCAGTTGTTCTCTCTTAGTACCTGGGCTATATCTTTAGGAGATTTTCTACTTTCAAATTCTTTCCTGATGCTTACTCTCTCTGTTTCTGTGTGTAGCACATCTTTAAGTATCATTTGTAAGGCGGGATGAGTGGTGACAAATTCAATTTCTCATGCTTTGGAAGATCTTTATTTCATATTTATAAATGAGACCTTTTCTCGGTATAGTATTCTGAGTTGACAGTTTTTACTTTTAGTACTTGGTCTGTGTCTCTCCATTCTCCCCTAACCTGCAGGGTCTTGAAGAGAACTGTCAGTCTAACTGAAGGTCTTTTAAAGGTAATCTGGTGTTTCTGTTGTGTACATTTTAGTATCTTTTCTTTATGTTTTATTTTTGAAAGTTTGACTATAATGTGTTATGGTGAAGATTTTGTCATGTCTGTTTATCAGTTCTTTGTGTTTCCTGTACCTGGATATTCCCATCTTTCTGCTATTCCTAGTTTCCTATTCCTAGTTTTCTGCTATTATTTCACTGAATAGGTCTTCTAATGCATTCTCTCTTTCCACACCTTCAAGAACTTCTAAGACATTTTGTTTGCTTGTTTGATAGTGTCCCAAAATCTTGGACATCATTTTCAGTGTTTATAATTTCTTCTTCTTGCTTTTTGACTGATGTTGCCAAATATTTGTGTTCTAGCTCAGATATTCTTTCTTCTGCCTCACTAGAGTCTGGTTAAGGCTCTCCACTGTATTTTTTGACTTTTTTGTTGTTGTTGTTGATAGGATTTCTTTCTTTCTTTCTTTCTTTTTTTTTTTTTTTGACAGGTAGATTTAGACAGTGAGAGAGAGAGAGAGAGAGAGAAAAAGGTCTTCCCTCCATTGGTTCACCCCCCAAATGGCCACTATGGCCAGCGTGCTGTGCTGATCTGAAGCCAGGAGCCAGGTGCTTCCTCCTGGTCTCCCATGCGGGTGCAGGAGCCCAAGCACTTGGGCCATCCTCCACTGCCTTCCTGGGCCACAGCAGAGAGCTGGATTGGAAGAAGAGCGACCAGGACAGAACTGGTGCCCCAACCGGGACTAGAACCCGGGGTGTCGGCACTGCAGGTGGAGGGTTAGCCAAGTGAGCTGCAGCGCCAGCCAATAGGCTTTTAAAAACCTTTTTTTAAGGTGAACAAATTTCATGTATATACAGATTTAGGAGCATAGTGATACTTCCCATCATCCCCTCACTCCTGCCTATCCCATCATCCCCTCACTCCTGCCTATGCTCCCACCCTTCCTCCTTCTTTCCTTATTCTTTTTACAATGATCTGCTTTCAGTTTGTTTTATACTCATAAGATTAACACTACATTATGTAAAGAGTTCAGCAAATATTAAGATGGAAAAAACAGTGTTCCTCAACAGTAGAGACAAGGGCTGTAAACAGTGATTGAATCTCAAAATGTATTTGACATATTGAGTTCTTCATGTCTAATATTTTACTTTGATTTCTCTTCTATGTCTTTCTCCCAGAAGAATTTATCATCCATATGTACTCATTTCTTTAGCTGATGTATTTGCTTCTCTGTTTCTGAGTAATCTTATGATCATTCTTTTAAATTCCTTTTCGGTCATTTCATCAGTCTTTTCATCTTCACATTCTAATATTGAAATGTTGTTTGCCTTTCAGGGAGTCGTGTTGTCTTCCTTGTTCATATTTCTTGTATTTTTATGTTTATTTTTAGGCATTTGTGGAGACACTCATTTTTTTTCTTTTCTGAGGGCTTTTATCTTTGAAATATGCTTCTTTGTCTTTGTAGAGTACTCTTTCAGCAGCTATCTAGAGGTGTTTGCTGGGTGGGGCCAGTGAAATCTGGCCAGGCCTCAAGAGTGGGCAAGTGTTCAGAGTGACATCCATGTTGGGCATGATAGATCTCTGTAGTCAGTAATGGGGAGGATATGATGATGTCAGCTGTTGTGATGTGATCATAACCCCAGCCCCTTTCTACCAGGGTGAACTAACTGCCTAGGGTTATCCCATAGAGGCTATGCATCCCATTCATGCAGGTAAATGAACTGCACAAAGGAACTGTGTGCTCCTCAGTATTAGCACAAAACCCTCAGCGATGATCTACCCTAGGCACTTGGAGAACTCTGAGCCTCTGAAGCCAGACAGTGATTGCCCAAAGACCCAGCCACACCCCATGCCCTATCGTACAGTCACGAAATTCCCACAGAATGAACAGGGGATCCACTCAGCCCTGCAAGCCTGCCCTGTCAATTGAGAAAACTGTGGTGTTCACAGAGCCGGCTGCCTGCCTGATGGAAGTTTTTTTTTTTTTTTTTTTTTTTTTTTAAGATTTTCTTTTTTTATTTATTTATTTGAAAGTCAGAGTTACACAGAGAAGAGAGGCAGAGAGAGAGAGAGATCTTCCATATGATGGTTCACTCCCCAATTGGCCGCAACGGCTGGAGCTGCACTGATCTGAAGCCAGGAGCCAGGAGCTTCTTCCTGGTCTTCCACGTGGGTGCAGGGGCCCAAGGACTTGGGCCATCTTCTACTGCTTTCCCAGGCCATAGCAGAGAGCCGAATGGGAAGAGGAGCAGCCGGGACTAGAGCCGGTGCCCATATGGGATGCCGGTGCTTCAGGCCAGGGTGTTAACCCGCTGCATCACAGCACTGGCCCCTGATAGAAGTTGGTCAGTGCTTTACCTGCGCAAGTTGAGTCCCTTTCAATAATTGAGAGGAAGGAAGTGCTTTACAAGTGTAAGTGGGCACCCTGCTTCCTGCCAACCCTCCAGGCCAGACTCAAAGAGAGTAGGGACCATAATTATTCCTCCAGTAAAGTCCACCAGTCATGTTCAGGCCTCAGCAGCCTCTTAACTTGCCTTATTAAGATGGCATTTCCTCCCTGCTAGTTGCCTGGCAACTCTGTGGGGGGAGGGGAAGAAAGCAATGTGCTCTTCTTCAAGGGGTTAGGTGGGTACCCTGGCAAAATTCTTGGTGAGCCAGTATCTTAAGCAAAATAGTTATCCTGGAGTGCAAAACTCTTATCACAAGAGGCTGTTAAGAAGGGTCATAATTTGTATATACAGGGATTGATGAAGAAAAGTTAACAACAGCCATACATGTGAGTTTGGGAGGAGGTAGGAATTTCAAGAGGAATTTTAGGCAATTTTCTTTGTAATGTGTTATCTAAAAGTTACCTTGTACTGTACCTATCAGGAGAATTACAGTAAATATCTATACCGTTATTCAAATCTTCTGCATTACATTTGGTTGATAAGGAGAAATAGATTTCATGGAAGCCTGCTTACATTAAGATTATGTGTATGTTTTTATTTCTTTTTCTTTTTTTTTTTTTTTTTTTTTTTGATAGGCAGAGTGGACAGTGAGAGAGAGAGAGACAGAGAGAAAGGTCTTCCTTTTGCTGCTGGTTCACCTTCCAATGGCCGCCATGGCCAGCACGCTGCGGCCGGCGCACCGCGCTTATCCCAAGGCAGGAGCCAGGTGCTTCTCCTGGTCTCCCATGGGGTGCAGGGCCCAAGCACTTGGGCCATCCTCCACTGCACTTCTGGGCCATAGCAGAGAGCTGGCCTGGAAGAGGGGCAACCGGGACAGAATCCGGCGCCCCGACCGGGACTAGAACCCAGGGTGCCGGTGCCGCAAGGCGGAGGATTAGCCTAGTGAGCCACGGTGCCGGCCATGTGTATGTTTTCTATATATCTTCTTTTAAAGGAATTATACTTTCCTCCAAAAACTGGATATATACACCAAGAATTCTCTAGGACATGGAAATTATTTTTTCTAAATTTGAACATGGTGATATGCAATATTAATTCATATTTTAGGAAAACAATACTTTTCTTTGAAGATATATACTAACTTTCTAACTCATTTTGATGGGCACATCATTATCTTATTGAGATTAAATGCACTTTTTGCACAAGCCACATTCTTCTTAAAATTTTCTAGGTAACTGACATCATTTCACTTTTTCTATTTTTAGAAATCAAGATCTAATTTGTTACCCTTTATTACTAGTGTAACAAAATAATTTAATGTTATAAATATCCTTGGGCTCTAGTAGAGGAACAAAAACTGCGGAGCATTAGACTTGGAATATAATGAAGCGAACAACTAAGATATTTGAAGTTTAGTGGCAGCAAAATTTCATAGTTATTAGGAGATTACAATTAGGAACATCTATAATTTTGAAGGGTCACATACAATCAATGGCAGAATTAGGATTGATTCTAATCACAGTACTGAAAATCCAGCGCAGTCTCAAGTCTCCCTTTATATAATAAATATTTTATTATTCCTCCTTTAGTATCATAACACGGAATTCTCTGATAATTTAATCTACCCGAATGCACAAAATAAGAAAATTAATATAATGTCCTAATTCTAATATAAAATAATTTAAAATAATATGTGTATTCCATACAGTATGTAAATCTATGAAAACAAGTATACTAGAAGACCTAATAATTCATCAATATGTTGGATATAATGGCTAATAATGTGGATTGTATTATACTGCTATGCCAGATACCTTGAAGAAGTGTGACTGAAGATGGCATTGTTTTTGAAAATGATGGATATTTCTTGGTGAAGTTCTGGATAAGACACATATATTTCTTCTCTGATTGCAGGATGCCATATATATGGTGGATGCAAGAAAGAGTGCAAAAAATACTTTGTGTTTACATGTAAAAGGGAATTAGGAGGCTGGTGCTGTGGCATAGTGGGCTAAGCCTCTGCCTGTGGCGCTGGGTCCCATATAGGTGCTGATTCATGTCCCAGCTGTTCCTCTTCTGATCTAGCTCTCTGCTATGGCCTTGGAAATCAGTGGAAGATGGCCCAAGTGCCTGGGCCCCTGCACCCATGTGGGAGACCCAGAGAAGGCTCCTGGTTCCTGGCTTTGGGTTGGCCCAGCTCTGGTTGCTGCAGCCATTTGGGAAGTGAACCAGTAGATGGAAGATCCTTTTTTCTGTCTGTCTCTCTCTTTGTCTATAACCCTACATGTCAAATAAATAAATAAATATGAAAAAAGACAAAGGAATTAGATTCTAGGTTCAGGTCTTTATAAATAGGTTTTAACATATATAAGTCTTGTAGATTTCCTCTAATTCTCTCTGTGAGAATTTTGCTGAAGCATATTTCCTTGATATTTAGTTGTTATTGTATTGGTAGTGATAATATAAATGTATTTACTAATTATATGTATGAAGCCTACAACTAATAGGATATTCTTGGCTCTTTTAACTGGACTGCTTTCCTGTTTTTGATATATTGCATATGCTAGGAACTTGCTATCTTTAGGTTTCTAGATATTATACTGTCCATATGCAACCAACTTCAGAAAAGTTATGCTAAAAATCCCATCTTCTAGAAGTGTTTGTGAAAAAGTTTATAAAGTGGTTATAAAGTTAAACCTCAGTGTGGTGGGGAGAATAATGTCCCCCAAATATGTCCATGTGCTAGTCATTGGAACATAGGACTATGGTACTTTACTTAGCACAAGGGATTTTGTAAATGTGGTCAGATTAAAATCTTGAGACAGATTCTTCTGAATTCTTGGGTGGCCTCAGTCTGATTGTAAGGGGTCAGATTCAGAGATAACGTTGAAGAGACTGCACTACTGGATTTAGAAGATGGAAGAGGGGGCCATGAACCAAGAAATGCAGGCAGCCTTTAGTAGCTAGAAAAGCCGAGGAAACTAATTCTCCCTAGACATTTATTTATTTATTTATTTATTTATTATTTTTTATTTGACAAAGTTATAGACAGAGAGAGAGACAGAGAGAAAGGTCTCTCTTCTGTTGGTTCACTCCCCAAATGACTGCTACGACTGGCACTGCGCCGATCTGAAGCCAGGAGCCAGGTGCTTCTTCCTAGTCTCCCATGAGGGTGCAGGGGCCCAAGCACTTAGGCCATCTTCTACTGTTTTCCCAGGCCATAGCAGGGAGCTGTATTGGAAGTGGTGCAGCTGGGACTCCAACTGATACCCATGTGGGATGCCAGGACTGTAGGCCGGGATTTAAACCTTCTGCACCACAGCACTGGCTCCAGTGTTTTTCCTTTTTATAGGAGGTATGTTTGAGAGTCAGCAATGTGGATTGCCCTTGTCTCTTGTTTCCCATAATAGCCATTAGCAAGTATTCAAGTACAATTTTAACAAAGTGGCATAGTTTTTAAAGAGAACTTTAAGAAATTCAAAAGAGCTTCTTTATGTCAGGTACTATTTTATTTAACTGTGGATCCTTGGTATCTCGCTGAGTGAGTAGCATAGCATATGTACTCTAGAGTAGGTGATTACTGAACTGCTGCATGCATGACTGAGTCAGTGTTACTTCTATTCAGACAGTGCATCAGAGAATTACCAGCCTTTTATTATCTCATTGTATCACAACATTTCATTCTCTGAATTTATTCATTAATGTCTTTTGTAGGTTTTAGGTTTCATTTTAGGTTTCATTCAGTCTTTAAATTGCTTGTCATTCTCCTTATCTGATTTTTCTTTTTCTGTGACCCTCTGTTTTTCTTATTTTTCCTATTTCCATGAAGAAATTATGCAGTTGTAGAACTTCAAAATTTCCTTTTTGTGGTTGATGTTTAATTCTTTTTTGACTGGTCTTTTATCTTCCCTCAAGACTAATACTAAGACTTCTAGTATTCCTTATGAATATTTATTTCCACCAGGCAGCACCACTAAAACTATACATCATGGAAATGGTACTCTATCATCCTTTCCTTATATATTATTAACTCACTGATTTCTTTTATTCCATTCATCATAATTTGTTTTTTTTTTTTTTTTGTTTTTTTTTTTTTTTTTTTTAGATTTATTTATTTTTTTGAAAGAGTTACAGAGAGGCAGAGGCAGAGAGAGGTCTTTTATCTGCTGGTTCACTCCCCAGATGGCCATAACAGCTAGAGCTGAGCCAACCTGAAGCCAGGAGCCAGGAGCCAGGAGCCAGGAGCTTCTTCCAGGTTTCCCATGCAAGTACAGAGGCTCAAGGACTTGGACCATCTTCCACTGCTTTCCCAGGCTATAGCAGAGAGGTGGATTGGTAGTGGATCAACTGGGACTCCAACTGGTGCCCATATGGGATGCCGGCACTGCAGGCAGCAGCTTTACCATTATGCCACAGTGCCGACCCTATGTGGGATTTTAAAATTGCTTTTATTTTCCAAATTAATCAGAGTGCTTTTGTTTTTTGATAGAAATGTGCCTCATATCCACCACTGGTGTTCTGTTTTGACTTCAACTTTCTTTGTCCAGTACTAAATAATTGCATAAATAGATTAACATAATACCCTATTTTTTCCTCTGTATTCTGAATTGACTCTGGGCAGAGCAGGAAGACTGTTCTTAAATCATGACTTCTTGTTTCCATGTTATTTATCCCATAAAGAAAACCTTGGCTAGTTCTTACTTTTCAAAAATGATGCATGATATACAAACTGCTGCATCATGATCACTTGGGATATTTGTTAAAAGTGCATCTGACATCTGTTGAATCAAATCTCTGGTCTTTGAGTATGGGAATCAGCATTTTTTCAAAGCAATAAAGGTGATTTTATGGAAACTGATATTTAAGCACTACTGGAAATGTTAAAATTCAGACTAATATTGAAAATCTTTTAAAAAGCAGCCCCCTAGTCTTGCATATTGCAGTTTACTTCCCACTGTTCCTGATATAAAGTCACTCGGGCTATGCCATTATCAAGTGGTCTGTGAGACTGTGGTTATAGTCTCCTCATTCAGAGTGCCTTACAATTCTGCATCCAGATTTCAAGTCTTCCTTCTTTGTGGATCCTTTCAAGCTCTACGCCATTGAGAAACTGCCATTTGCAAGGCATTTTGGAAGAAACTGTTACTGTCCATCAAGTAAGCTAGGTATAATTATTCCCATTTTACAGGCAAAAACATTGGGACTTAGTATGGTTAGGGCACTACCTTAAAAGCCATATTGTAAGTAGAGTTTGATTCCAATTTAGATCTGTTTCCCATGCTCCTCTAAGTAGTAGCTTTTAGGTTGTCTCTGCAGGACCTCTGAGGCAGCTGCTTAACTAAAGCACATATATTTTTGATTTATTTACACACTAGAACTTTCGCAGAGCAAATTCTGAATATAAATTTGATCTTTTTAGAACCTATTTTACTATTTTTATCAGGCTGGTTAGGGCAGTCAAATGGAAATCCATTAGTTTTAAACTGTTAAAAACATATGTTAGTTACACTGAAACTGGCTCATGAGCTTCTTGAGAACTGACAGAAAATTAAAAAGAAAACACAACTTGGCTCCAGTGTTGTGGTACAGTGGGTTAAACCACTGCTTGTGACACTGGGATCCTATATTGGGGTGCTTGTTCGAATCCTAGCTGTTGTGCCTCTGATCAAGCTTCCTGCTAATGTGCTTTGGAAGGCAGCAAAAGACGGCTCAAGTACTTGGGCCTCTTTTATTCACCTGCAAGACCCAGATGAAGCTCCAGGCTCCTGGATTTGCCCTGCCCAGCCCTGACTGTTGTGTCCATTTACAGTGTGACCCAGTGGATTGAAGTTGTCTGTCTGATTCTCTTTGTTTTCTCTCTGCCTTTCAAATGAATAAATAATACATCTTTAAAAAATGAAAGAATTTTATTCCTTTTCCAACCTAGTGTAGTAGTATTTACATTGAGTAGATATCACTAAATATCTGCTAAACTTTAATAGAATGAAGACAGTGAAAGATGTGCTTTCATTGGCTTAGACAAAAATTCTGGAAAACTAGGAATTATAAATATCTGAGAACAAGATCCACCAGTTTTAAAAATTATTACTTTTTAAATGTTTTATTTATTTGGAAGGCAGAGTGACAGGGAGAGATAAGGAACAGAGACAGAGATTCCATGTAGTGGTTCATCTCCCAAATGTCTGCAACATCTGGGGCTGGGCAACTGAAACCAGGAGTCAGGGACTCCATCTGCATCTCCCACATGGGATGGCAAGGGACCCAAGTAATTAGGCCATCATCTGCTGCTGCTTCCCAGGCATAGTAGCAGGAAACTGGGTCAGAAACAGAAGTGAGTAGGTACTTCAGTACAGGGTGTAGGTATCCCATGAAGCAGCTTGCTATGTGAAAACAGCCATCCCTTAGTTATTTTTATGTCCCTTAGAATATTTCAGTGAAGATGGGAACTTAACCAATCTTACCAGTTTTTTTATGTCTGTCATCAATTGACTAGATTGGAAAATGTTTTCTAATATCTATGTTCAATGTAAAATAAAACACAAAGTATCAATAGAAAAATTCCACTAATAAAGTACAACAAAGAAACTGTAATGAAACTTAACATTTTGTGATGTTATTGACTTAATGTAATTAAACTTCTCCTGCTATAGAATTTAGAACTTGCTTGTCCATTATACAACATGAATATTACTAATGTAATTTACATCCCCAAATATCTTTTCATATCACAAAAATCACTTGGTTGAAATGAATTGAATTTCTTCTTCATAAATAGCTATGATTAAGAAATTAACCTATTAAATCTTAATCAATAAAGTGAACACTTTTGATCCATTAGGTACATTTTTTTTTTAAGATTTACTTGTTTATTTGAAATGCAGAATTACACAGAGAAATAGAGAGCTCTTCCATCTGCTGGTTCACTCCCTAAATAGCCACAATGACCGGGGCTGGGCCAAACCAAAGCCAGGAGCCAGGAACTTCATCCAGGTCTCTCATGTGGGTGCAGGGTCCCAGGGACCCGAGTCATCCTCTGTGGTTTTCCCAAGAATGTTATCAGGGAGCAGGGTTGGAAGTGGAGTAGCCTGGACTCAATCCTGCACTCCTATGGGATGCCAGCACTGTAGGCTGTGGCCTAACTCCTTGTGCTACAGCAACCTGCCCATCCCTCAATTAGGCACAGTGTTAACCCTTTGGTGAAGCTATACTTTCATGTAATGTTTTCAAAGCATTATTTGGCAAGATGAAAAGTTCTCAGGTTGTGGTATATAAATACTAACAAGCTTTGAAGTTCTATCAGCTCTGGTGATCAAATCTCTGTGTATCGATATGTATTAATATTCTTATAGGAAGAAAACAGATTGTTATAGATTAAATAAAGATGATCAAAAACACAGAACGATTTCAGTTTGATAGAAGTCCTTCCATTAAGATGAGTGACCTCTAATAGAGAGTACATAAATAACCTCAACAAAATTACTTGGTATGATGTTTTGAATTACAGTTTAGATAACTGTAAATCATATTTATTGATCAATTAGATTTTGAAAAATTATGCCCTTTGTGAAATCACTTCAGTGCAGATAAAGTAAAAGATAGTAGTGACAACAAACAAAAATAACTAGAACAGATGCAAAATGAAATACTTGAAATATCACCCTTTTATTGTGACACTATGTGGGAAAAAAGTTCCAATAAGTTCCAAACTACAAAGAACAAGTGGAAAGTACTGATTATGTTTGTAGTCATTGATGTGGAATGGATAATATATTTTCATCTTTAGTAATCTCTAGTTCCAAGTTAATCTAAAGCTTCTGTTTTTAAAATCATGCCAAGAGAACTCAGATCATGTATTTTCTTCTATAGCATGGTAAAGATACCCCTTCTACTATTGAGGTTGAGCTGTTAAGTTCAGTACCACAAAGGAAAAGCGGAGGAAGTGATGCTCTGGAAGATAATGATAGAGGAAAGTGAAACAGCCTTTCCCTTTTGATCCCAAAACATGTGGGAAAGAGGAAGTCAGACCTGGGCATTTGACTTGTTTTCCAGAGTGAAAAAATAGCAAGAAAGCCAAACATCAAGTAGCATTTTTCTGTTTTCCTTTTGGAATGTTGTTATGAAGCTCACACTTCGAGTGGCTCTGTGTTAACATAGGAGGCAATCATGTTGCAATGTTGGGTAAAATGTGGTTAGAAAAGATGAATCTGAAACAACATTCGTGGATCCCAGATATCAGCACTTGTCTAAAGGCATCTCACTAGGATCTTGTCCAAAGTGGCTTACTGCAAAGGGAGTGATGCTAGCCAGTTGACAGCAGTCATGTCCAAATTCCATGAGCATATCTATACTGCAAGCAAGGTCTGATTGGAGATCGAGTCAATGAAGCTTGGGTGGGATGTAGGTGGAATTTCAGGAGGCCATGACTAAGCAAAGGAAACAGACTGTATTCTTCAAAACTGTTTGGTACCCAAGGATCATATCAGCAATTACACAGTGGAGACGAGTGCAAGGATGCAAGAACAGCTTTGTTGGGGGCTAGACTTTGAGTTGATTGAATAATTTCATTATAGAGGTTGTTTACACTGGATTTTTTTTAAAGATTTATTTATTTATTTGAAAGAGTTACACAGAGAAGGAGAGGCAGAGAGAGAGACAGAGAGAGAGAGAGAGGTCTTCATCCGATGGTTCACTCCCCAATTAGCTGCAATGGTCAGAACTGCACCAATCTGAAGCCAGGAGCCCCGAGCCTCCTCTGGGTCTCCCACGCAGGTGCAGGGGCCCAAGGACTTGGGCCATCCTCCACTGCATTCGATATCGGCACCCATATGGGATGCCGACACTACAGGCGATTGCTTTACCCACTACGCCACAATGCCAGCCCCTAAACTGGAATTTTAATTGGTAGTTTTTTGAAATATGTCCTTGTTCTCTCACTTGCCTCTAAATGGTGTAGAGTGTTGAGAATATTAGATGAGTTATAGAAAAATAAAAACTTTTGACATTTCCTTGCACATTTCAGGAGTAATATAAATTAAAGAATTTGCTGGTGAATCTGCTGTACTTCTTGTCTTCAGTCCCAGTCTTCACTTTTCAGTTGAGCTGGCTTCCTTTTTCACTAAGAAAACTGCAGTAATCTGAAGGAAACTTCCACAGGTTTTCCATCATTGCATCTGTTGACCCACAAACTTCTGTGACTATCTGCTCTACCTTCACTTCTGTTATTGGAGGACTTGTCTGATCTCCCATCTGATCTCCTATCAGGGCCAGCTCTAATACCAGGGCAGTTGGTCTTATCTCTTCTTACTACAATAATTCTCACCTTTTTTGAATCTCAATTTTTCCCTTATTACTAATTACCCCGTCATAAACATTTCTATCCATTGAAAACAGCAGTAACACATTTTCTCAATTTGATATTATCCTTCTTTAGTCCCATATCTCTTTTTCTTTGTAGAAAAACTTCTCAAATACCTCTAAAATCTCTGTTCCATGTCTTTTTTTAAAAATTATTTATTTATTTATTTGAAAGTCAGAGTTACACAGAGAGAGGAGAGAGAGAGGTCTTCCATCCGATGGTTCACTGGCCAATTGACCGCAATGGCCAGAGCTGTGCCGATCCGAAGCCAGGAGCCAGGAGCTTCTTCCAGGTCTCCCACATGGATGCAGGGCCCAAAGACTTGGACCATCCTCTACTACTATCCAAGGCCACAGCAGAGAGCTGGATCAGAAGAGGAGCAGCTGGGACTCGAACCGGTGCCCATATAGGATGCTGGCACTTCAGGCCAGGGCATTAGCCTGTTGCACCACAGCTTCCGATCCCTTTGTGCCATTTCTTTTTTTTTTTTTTTTAAAGACTTTATTTATTTGAGAGGTAGAATTACAGACACTGAGAGAAAGAGACAGAGAGAAAGGTCTTCCTTCCGTTGGTTCACTCCCCAAATGGCCGCAGAGGCCGGAGTTACGCCAATCCAAAGCCAGGAGCCAGGAGCTTCTTCCAGGTCTCCCACATGGGTACAGGGGCCCAAGGACTTGGGCCATCTTCTACTGCTTTCCCAGGCCATAGCAGAGAGCTGGATTGGATGAGCACCAGCCGTGACTAGAACCAGCGCCCATATGGGATGCTGGGGCCGCTGGCAGAGGATTAACTTACTGCGCCATGATACCGGCCCCCTATTCCATTTCTTTTAAAACTGACTAGGTTAGGCTTTCACTCCAATCATTCCACTGATAACAACTTTTGTGTAGGTTATCAGTAATTTCTATGTTGTTAATTCTTTTCCTGTTGAAATATCACATTTTGACATGGTCAATCACTTTCTTTTCCTTTCTCTTACCTTGCAAGCTATCCCTCCCCAGTCTCATCTCTTGACATCTTTCTCTCATGTTGCTGTTCTGCTCAAAACCCTCAGTGGTTTCCCATGTTCCTCAAAGTATAAGCTAAAGATCTTTTCTCTGGCCTGAAAGTTCCTACAGTATGATGCCTTCTTGCCCCCACTTCTTTATGTCACCTCCTTTTTTAAAAAAAGTATTTAGGGTATACAAATTTCATCTATATCATAAAGATTTAGAAACACAATGATACTTCCCACTCTACTATCCTGCCTGCCCACGCTCCCACCCTTCTTTCTCCATCCCCTGTTCCAACTCTTAATTTTTACAAAGATTTATTTTCAGTTTACTTTATACTCATAAAATTAACCCTATACTAAGTAAAGAGTTCAACAAATAGTATGAAGAGAAAGACATTGTTCCACAACAATAGAGACAGGGGCTGTGAACAGTCAACAAATCTCAAAATATCATTTTCACTCCTATATATTGCATTTTAGGTACTCTATTAGTTACTGCAGATAAGGGAAAACATGGTTTTTGTCTTTTGGGACTGATTTGTTTCAGTAAGTATGATGGTTTCCAGTTGCATCCATTTTGTTGTTACAGACAAGATTTCATTCTTTTTAAACCTCTGAGTAGTATCCCATAGTGTATATATACCATAATTTCTTTATCCAGTCAACAATTGATGGACATCTGGGTTGATTCCATATCGTAGCTATTGTGAATTGAGCTGTAGTGAACTTGGGGATACAGATCACGCTTTCATATGCTGATTTCACTTTGGGTAAATTCCTAGGAGTAGGGTTACTGGGTTATATAGTAAAGCTACTTTCAGGTTGCTGAAGTATCTCAATACTGTCTTCCACAGTGGCTGCAGCAATTCACATTCCTACCAACAATGGATTAGGGTACCTTTTCCCCCACATCCTCACCAGCATTTAATGTTTGTTGTTTTCTCTATCAGAGCCATTCTCACTGAGATGAAGTGAAACCTTTGTAGTTTTGATTTGCATTTCCTTGATGGCTAGAGATCCTGAACATTTTTTTCATGTGTTTGTTGGCCATTTGAATTTCCTCTTATAAAAATGTTCAGGGGCTGGGCCATGGCATAGTGGATAAAATTGCCATCTGCAAGTGCTGGCATCTCATATGCCGGAGTTACATAGAGAGTGAAGGAAAAGCAGAGAAGTCGGTCTTCCATCTGCTAGTTTACTACCCAGTTGGCTGCAACCGCTGGAGCTGTGCTGATCCAAAGTAAGGAGTCAGGAGCTTCTTCTGGGTCTCCCATATAGATGCAGGGACCCAAGGACTTAGGCCATCTTCCACTGCTTTCCCAGGCCATAGCAGGGAGCTGGATCATAAGTAGAACACCTGAGACTCAAACCAGTGCCCATGTGGGATGCCAACACCGCAAGTGTGGCTTTATCTGCTATGCCACAGTGCTGGCCCCCAAAGAAGCCTTTGCTTGTGTCAATGACTTGCAAATTTCCCCAATGTTCTTTAGTAATTTGATGGTCTCAGATCATAGATTTAGGTCTTTGATGCATTTTGAGTGGATTTGTGTGTAAGGTGTAAGGGGTCTTGTCTCATACTTCTACATGCATAAGTTCAGTTTTGCTAGCAGAAATCTTCAGATTAATTAACTTTTTTTCAAAGAAAATTTGGTTGTAAATGCGTGGATCAATTTATGGAGTTTCTCTTCTGTTCCATTGATCTACATGTCTATTTTTTTTTTCAACTATCAGGCTGTTGTGATTATAACTGCCCTCCAGTATGTTTTGAAATCTGAGTGATATCTCTGGCTTTGTTTTATTTATTTTATTTTATGTTTTTCCCAAAGAGAACTTTTATTTAAGGAATACAAACTTCATGCATTTCATAAGTACAACTTTAGGAAAATAGTGATTCTTCCTACTGTATACACCCTCCCACCCGCATTCCACCTCTTCCTCCTCCCTCTACTATTTGCAGTCTTATTTTTTACTAAGATATATTTTCAATTAACTTTATACACAGAAGATTAACTTTATAATAAATGAAGAGTTCAACAAATTGTATGGAAAAAAAAACTGTTCCTCAACAGTTGAGACAAGGGTGTTCAGAGTCATTGAATCTGGAAGTTGATTTCACTTTTTTTAAAAGCATTCTTTTTTTTGTGAAAATTAATTAACTTTAAAGAACCCAAGAATTATACATCTTTTCTGAGCACTTAGATATAACTGTAATTTATGTGACATAAGAATATCCTCTACTTAATACACTAAAAAAGTAGATCTTTGAGAACAAGTTTTACTATTAACTCTCATAATACAACTTTTTGAGGGCAGAGGTCCAGCATGGGAAGTTAATGCACAGTGACTCCTGTTGTTAATTTAACAATTAACACTCTTATGTATGATGTAAGTGATCACCCAAGGCTCTTGTCATGAGCTGCCTAGGCTTTGGAAGAGTTTTGAATCCAGAAATTCCTTTAGTATTTAGACAAGGCCATAAGCAAAGTGGAAGTTCTATACTCCCTTCAGAGAAAAGTACCTCCCTTGATGACTACTTTTTTCCACTGGGGTCTCACTCACAGAGGTCCTGCATGTAGGACACTTTTTGCTACACTCTCTTGGCTTTCCATGCCTGAAATGCTCTTGTGGGCTTTTTAGCCATACAATAATGTGTTAAAGGCTGATTCTGAGGTCAGAGTGTTACTTAAAGCGATTGTCATTCTATGAGTCTGCTGTGTGGACAGCTTCCCATGTTGGACATTCCCTCCTTTTTAATTCTGCCTATTATTATTATTACCAGGTACTTCATGCTATTTATATGATCTCTCTAACACTTAATCCTGTCTGTATGCCATTGTGAATTGAGCTACAATAAACATGGAGGTGCAGATAGCTCTTTACTGATTTCATTTCCCTTGGGTAAATTCCCAGGAGTGGGAAGACTGGGTCATATGGTAGGTCTGTATTCAGATTTTTGAGGTATCTCCATACGGTCTTCCATAGTGGCTTTACCATTCTACATTCCCACCAACAGTGGATTAGGGTACCTTTTCCCCCACATTCTTGCCAGCATTTGTTGTTTGTTGATTTCTGTACAAAAGCCATTCTAACCACTTCATTGTGGTTTTGATTTGCATTTACCTTATGGCTAGTGATCCTGAGCATTTTTTCATGTGTCTGTTGGCCATTTGGATTTCCTCTTTTGAAAAATGCCTATTTGGAATAAGAAGGGGAAGAGATGTATAATTTGGGACATGCTCAAGCTGACTTGCCCCAAATGGTAGAGTTAGAAACATACCAGGGGATTCCAATTCAATCCCATCAAGGTGGCATGTACCAATGCCATCTCACTATTCCAAGTGATCAATTTCAGTTCACAATTGATCATAATGAAAGGACTAAGAGTCAAAGGGAGCACATAAACAAGTCTAGTACCTGCTAACACTAACCGATAGAATAAATAAAGGGGAGAGTGATCCAACATGGGAAGTGAGATACTCAGCAGACTCATAGAATGGCAGATGTCCTAAATAGCACTCTGGCCTCAGAATCAGCCCTAAAGGCATTCGGATCTGGCTGAAAAGCCCATGAGAGTATTTCAGGCATGGAAAGACAAGACATTCTGGCAAAAAGATCTCTGTGAGTGAGATCCCAGTGGAAAGAACAGGTCTTCAAAGAAGGAGGTACCTTTCTCTGAAGGGAGGAGAGAACCTCCACTTTGACTATGACCTTGTCTAAACAAGATAAGAGTCGGAGAACTCAAGGGGCTTCCATAGCCTTGGAAACTCATGCCTGGAGCATAGGGAGATTACTGATGCCATAGACAGGAGTGTCAATTGGTAAAGTCAACAACAGGAGTCACTGTGCACTTACTCCTCATGTAGGATCTCTGTCCTTAATGTGCTGTGCATTGAGATTTAATGCTATAACGAGTACTCAAACAGTATATTTCACTTTGTGTTTCTATGGGGGTGCAAACTGTTGAAATCTTTACTTAATGCATACTAAACTGATCTTCTGTAAAAAAAAAAAAAAGAAATTATGAATTCCCAACTTGACTCTCACTGGGATTAAACATGACAATAGGTCTGATCTGATTTCATCATCATTGAAAAAAAATCATCTATTATTTTTCACTTTATGTTTCTGTGTGGGAGCAAACTGTTGAAATCCTTACTTAATGTATACTAAGCTGATCTTCTGTATATTAAGATAATCGAAAATGAATCTTGATGTGAATGGAAGGGGAGAGGGAGTGGGAAAGGGGAGGGTTGTGGGTGGGAGGGACAGTATAGGGGGAAAGCCATTGTAATCCATAAGTCGTACTTTGGAAATTTATATTCATTAAATAAAAGTTAAAAAAAAAAAAAGAAAAATGCCTGTTTAAGTCTTTTGCCCACTTCTTAACTGAGTTGTTTTGTTGTGGAGTTTCTTGGTCTCTTTGTAGATTCTGGGTATTAATCCTTTATCAGTTGTATATTTTGCAAATATTTTCTCCCATTTTGTTGGTTGAATTTGCACTTTCCTGAGTATTTCTCTTGCAGTATAGAAGCTTCACAGTTTGATGCAGTACCATTTGTTAATTTTGGCTTTGATTGCCTGTGCCTCTGAGTTCTTTTCCAAGATCTCTTTTCCTATGCCAATGTCTTGAAGAGTTTCCCTAATATTCTCTAATAATTTGATGATAGCAGGTTGTAAGTTTAGATCTTTAATCCATATTACGTGGATTTTTGTGGAAGGTGTAAGGTAGGGGACTTGTTTCATACTTCTGCATGTGGAAATCCCGTTTTTTTCGCACCATTTGTTGAAGAGAATGTCCTTGCTCCAGGGATTGATTTTAGCTCCTTGGTCAAAGACAAGTTGGTTGTAGATGCTTGTTTGATTTACGACATTTCTGTTCTGTTCCACTGGTTTATCCATCTGTTTTTATAGCAGTATCAGGCTTTTTTGATTGTAAATGCCCTGTAATGTGTCTTGAAATTTGGTATTATGATGCCTCTGGCTTTGTTTTTGTTGTATAAGATTGCTTTATCTATTTGAGGTCTCTTGTGCATTCATATGAATTTTAGCATAATTTTTTCTAGATCTGAGAAGACTGTCTTTGGCATTTTAGTTGGTATCTCACTGAATCTGTAAATTGCTTTTGGAAGAATGGACATTTTGATGATTTTAATTCTTCCAATCCATGAACATACAAAATTTTTCCATTTTTTGTATTTTCTTTCTTTCTTTCTTTCTTTCTTTCTTTCTTTCTTTCTTTCTTTCTTTCTTTCTTTCTTTCTTTCTTTCTTTCTTTCTTTCTCTTTCTCTCTCTCTCTCTCTCTCTCTCTCTCTCTCTTTCTTTTTTTTTTTGACAGAGTGGACAGTGAGAGAGAGAGAGAGAGAAAGGTCTTCCTTTTTCCATTGGTTCACCCCCCAGTGGCCGCTGTGGCCGGTGCGCTGTGACTGGCGCACCACGCTGATCCATAGCCAGGAGCCAGGTGCCTCTCTTGGTCTCCCATGCAGGTGCAGGGCCTAGGGACCTGGGCCATCCTCCACTACACTCCCCAGCCACAGCAGAAAGCTGGCCTGGAAGAGGAGCAACCAGGACAGAATCTGGCATCCCGACGAGGACCAGAACCTGGGGTGCCAGTGCCGCAGGCGGAGGATTAGCCTAGTGAGCCGCGGCGCCAGGCTGCTTTCTTTAATGTTTTGTAATTCTCATCTTAGAGGTCTTTGATATCCTTGGTTAAATTTATTCCAAGGTATTTGATTTTTTTGTAGCTATTGTGAATGGGATTGATCTTGGAAGTTCTTTCTCAGTGTGGCATTGTCTGTGTACACAAAGGCTGTTGGTTTTTTTGTATTGACTTTATATCCTGCTACTTTACCAAACTCTTATATGAGTTCCGATAATCTCTTGGTGGAGTCTTTTGGATCCCCTATATATAGAATCAAGTCATCTGCAAATAGGGATAGTTTGACTTCCTCCTTCCTAATTTGTATCCCTTTGATTTCTTTGTCATGCCTAATGGCTCTGGCTAAAACTTCCAGGACTATATTGAATAGCAGTGATGAGAGTGGACATCCTTGTATGGTTCCAGATCTCAGTGGGAATGCTTCCAACTTTTCCCCATTTAATATAAAGCGGACGACGGGTTTGTCATAAATTGCCTTGATTGTGTTGAGGATTCCTCCTTCTATACCCAATTTGCTTAGGGTGTTCATCATGAAAGGGTGTTGCATTTTATCAACTGCTTTCTCTACATCTTTGAGATAATCATATGGTTTTTGTTAATGTGATGTATCTCATTGATTGATTTGCAAATGTAGAATCATCCCTGCATACCAGGGATAAATCCCACTTGGTCTGGGTGAATGATCTTTTTGATATGTTGTTGGATTTGTTTGGCTAGTATTTTGTTGAGCATTTTTGTGTCGATGTTCATGAAGGAAATTGTTCTGCAGTTCTCTTTCTGTGTTGTATCTTTTTCAGATTTAGGAATTAAGGTGATGCTGGCTCATAGAAGATTGGGAGGATTCCATCCCATTCAATTGTTTTGAATAGCTTGAGAAGAATTGGAGTTAGTTCTTTTTTAAATGTACTGTAGAATTGAGAATGAAGCCATCTGGCTTGGGCTTTGCTTTTCTGGGAGGATCTTTATTAGGGATTCAATTCTGCCTTGGTTATGGATATGTTTAAATTTTCTGTGTCTTCCTGTCTTAATTTAGGTAGGTTGTATGTGTCCAGGAATCCATTTCTTTTAGGTTTCCCAGTTTATTGGCATACAGCTCTTTTTAGTAATTTCTGATGATTCTTTTTACTTTTGTGGTGTCTATTGTTACATTTTCTTTATCATCTCTAATTTTATTATTTTTGGGTCTTCTCCCTCCTTTTTGTGGTTAGTTGGGCCAATGGTGTGTCATTGTTTTAAAAAAGCCAGCCCTTCGTTTTGCTGAACTTTTATATTTTTTTTTTGTTTGTTTGTTTCAATTTTGTTTCTAATTTTTATTATTTGTTTTCTGGTTTAGGTTTAGTTTGCTGTAGTGTTTCTAGGTCCTTTAGCTGCATTGATGACTCATTAATTTTATATCCTGCCACTTTATCAAACTCTTTTTTTGAGTACCAGTAGTCTCTTAGTGGAGTCTTTTGGTTTCCTTTGTATAGAATCATGTCATGTGCAAATAGGGACAGTTTGACTTCCTCCTTTCCAATGTGTATCCCTTTGATTTCTTTTTCTTGACTAATGGATTTGGCTAAAACTTTTAGGACTATATTGAATAACAGTGGTGAATGTGGGCATCCTGTCTGTTTCCAGATGTTAATGAGAATGCTTCCAGTTTTTCCCTGTTCAATGAGATGCTGGCTGAGGGTTTGTCATAAATTGCCTTGATTATTTAGGAATGTTATTCTATATCCAATTGGCTGAAAGTTTTCATCATGAAAGGATGTTGTATTTTATCAAATACTTTCTCTGCATCTATTGAAATAGTCATATGGCTTTTATTCTTCAATTTGTTAATGTGATGTATCACATTTGTTGATTTGTGAATGTTGAACTGTCCATGCATACCAGGAATAAATGCTGCTTGGTTCAGGTGAATGATCTTTCTGATGTGTTGTGGGGTTCACTTAAATAATATTTTGTTGAGGATTTTTCCATTTATGTTCATCAGGGATATTGGTCTATAGTTCTCCTTCTTTATTGTATCTCTCTGGTTTTGGAATTAAGGTGATGCTGGCTTCATAGAAGGAGTTTGGGAAAATTTCCTACCATTCAGTTTTTTAAATAGCTTGAAAAGAATTGGAATTGGTTCTTATTTAAATGTCTGGTAAAATTCAGCAGTGAAGCCATCCAGTCCTGGGCTTTTCTTTGTTAGAAGGGTCTTTATTACTGATTCAATATCTATCTTAGTTATTGGTCTATTTAGGTTTTCTGTGTTTTCATGACTCAATTTTGGTTGATTATGTGTCTAGGAATCTCTCCATTTCTTCTAGGTTTCCCAATTTGTTGGCATATAGCTCTTTCTAGTAACTCCTGATGATTATTTTTGTTTTTCCCTTTGTTATATATCCCTTAGTACCAAGTAAAGGGTCCCCAAAAGTCTGAAGCTTGATTTTATTTGTGATACTGTACATTATCTAGATCAGCTCATGGAAGATATGGTCAACTTTCAGTGGAGATTGATTCCAGGACCCTGTGCAAATTGAATGCTCAATTCCTTATATAAATGATGTAATATTTGCATATAATATATGCAGATCCTATTCCCATCTTCTTGTACACTTTAAATCATCACTAGAGGGGCCAGCGCTGTGGTGCAGCAGGTTTATGCCCTGGCCTGAAGTGCCAGAATCCCAAATGGGCACTGGTTTGAGACCCAGCTGCTCCAGTTCCGATCCAGCTCTCTGCTATGGCCTGGGAAAGCAGTAGAAGATAGCCCAAGTCCTTGGGCCCCTGCACCAGCATGGGAGACCTGCAAGAAGCTCCTGACTCCTGGCTTCGAATCGGTGCAGCTCCAGCCATTGCGGCCAGTTGGGGAGTGAACCATCAGATGGAAGACCTCTCTGTCTCTGCCTCTCCTCTCTCTGTGTAACTCTGACTTTCAAATAAATAAATAAATCTTTTAAAAAAGAATCATCACTAGATTACCTGTAATACCTATCCCATGTAAATTACTTTGTTGTTTAGGGAATAATGACAAGAAAATATACATGTTCATTAGAGATTAATTGAAAATTTCGTTCTGCAATTGGTTGAATCCACAGATGCAGAACCCAAAGATATAGTGGGCCAACTCTATTTCTAAACAATAATAACAGTTATCCAAAATTTTAAATAAATCACAAAATAATCCTATTTATAATAACTAAATGTATAGAAATAAATTTGAGAAAACAGGTGAGAGATGTATATAAAGAAAACTATAAAGCATTAATGGAAAATAGAAAACATAAAAAGGTGCAGCTGTTCCATGTTTATGGATTGGAAGAATTAATATGTCACTACTAACTAAAGTGATCTATACATTCAATGCTATGCATTTAAATGTCTCTACTACCCACATTGGTTTATAGATTCAATGCAATCCTTATCAAAATCCCATTGACATTTTTCACAGACATAGAAACGTAATCCTAAAGGTTAAATTGGGCCTGAGTAGCCAAAGCAATATTGAGCCAAATGAACAGAGCTGGAGGCATCACATTACCTTGTCTCAAAACCTAATGCAAAATATATTTATCAAAAAAGTATGGTATTGGCAAAAAAGCCAGCCAATGAAACAGAATAGAGACCTGAGAAATATACCCAAGCATATACAGTCCACTAATTTTTGACAAAGGCATCAGTAAGACAGCATGGGGGATGAATAGTCTCTTTGATAAATGGTTTGAGAAAATTGGATAATCACGTGCAAAAGAATAAAATTGTACCTCTATCTTATACTGTACAGAAAACATAAACTCAAAATTGATTAAAGACTTAGATATAAGACCTGAAACTGTAAAGCTCCTAGAAGAAAACAAAGAACTCCTTAGCATTTTTGGCAATGGTTTTTGTGTATGTAGGATACCAAACACATAGGCAAGAGAAGAAGACATGAACAAGTGGGCCTATATCAAACCAAAAAACTCCCATCCAGCAAAGAAAATAATCAACAAAATGAAAAGTCAGCCTGCAGATTGGGATAAAATATTGTGAACCATATATCTGATAAGTAGTTAATGTCCAAAACATATAGGGAATTTATGCAATTGCAAAGAAAAGAAATAGCCCAATTAAAACTTTGTCAAAGTACCTGAATAGATATTTTTCTAAAGAAGACCTAAACATGGCCAATAGGTATATGGAAAGGTGCTCAACATCACTAGTCATCAGGTAAATGCAAATTAAAATCACAATGAGATATCACCTCTCAACTATTAGGATGACTAATATCAAAAATACAAGATGTGTCAAGTGTTTTTGAGGGTATAGAGAAAAGAGGATGACTTTATGCTTTTGGTGGGAACACAGATTGGTATGGTCACTGTGAAAAACAGTATGGAGGTTTCTCAAATTAAGCTACTATAAATTAAGCTACTATATTTCTCAAAATAAGCTACTATATGAACTAGTATTCAAGGGGGAGTAGTCTTCCAAATGCTTATGGGAAATGCGCATTATTTTAATTTCATTTCTTCCATGAACTTTTTGAAGTGTTCTTGTATACCCAAAGGAAATGAAATTGCTACCTTGTAAGCAATCTACTGTTCCATGTTCATTTCAGCATTTTTCATAGTAGTCAAGACATATGGAAGCTTCTTTGGATGGATAAATGGATGAAGAAAGTGTGTGTTGAAAGTATACATACATATGCATGCACATACACTGGAATATTATTTAGCATTAAAAAGAAGATCCTTCCATTTGAGATAATATGATTGTATCTAGAGGGCATTATTTTAAGTAAAATAAACCAGACACAGAAGAAAACATTTGTGTACCTCATGATCTCATTTATATGTGGAATAAAAAAATTAAACACATAGGAACAGAGTAGAACTGTTATGAAGAGCAGGAAGGGGGTGGAGTGAGATAATAAACTACATTTTGATTATATGGGATGTATAAGTCTAGAGTCTAATGTACAAAGGAAGACTAATATTGTGCTGTATATTGGTAATTTGCCAAGAGATTCAATTCTAGTTACATTGACTGCAAAAAAAAAAAAAAATAAGAAAACTAACTGTTGAGATGATGGATATAATAATTTGCTAGACTACAGTAGTTCAGTATCTGAATGTATATTAAAACATCGTGCTGTACATCTCAAATACATACAATAAAATCTTTGCATTTTTATTCTTGCTAAGTTAATTTATATTTACTACAGATTTCAGTTTTCTCCCTTTTGTCATTTATTAATTGAAAATAATAATTAAATGTATTTTATGGGGTACAATATGATATTTTGTTATATGTATTGTATATATTATTGAATGATTTCTGTTATATCCCTTACTCAGTTTCCCCTAATGTTAACATTTTGTATTACCATAGTACATTTTTTAAAACTAAGAAAATGACATTGTTGTGTTACTATTAAATAAGCTCCAGACTTTATTTGGATTTCATTTGTTTTCCCACTAATATCCTTTTCCTCTGAGTATTCAATCCAGAATTCTACATAGTATTTAGCACACTGGGTTTAAACAGAGATCTTTAAAAACTTCATGGGAAATACGATTTATGAAAAAACTGTGTGGACTTCAAAATTTTTGGCACCAAAATAAACATCTTTTAATTCCATTTTCTGTGAACTTTATGAAATTCCCTCATATACAAAGATGCTATGTGGGCTCTGCACTGCACATTTCTAGGAGGTCATTTGCTTTTCTGTGCCAGGCGCTGTTCCTAGTGCTTTTTAACTCTTTACCCATTTAATTGTCACAATGCCCCTTCTAGGACATAGGCAATATAATTATTCCTATTTTACAAATGTAGGCACTGAAGACAGAGATATCTAAGACAGATAAAGTTTCAGAGCTAATAAGTGGAGGAATTGAGATTCTGGTTACAGAGACTGTATTCTTAGAGACATTCCAAATTTGGAGGCTTCCTATCCTATCTAACCAGCTGCAAAAGCCAGTAATCACAATGAATTAACTGTCATGCAATCTTTCTGGACCTCTGTTTACTCATTCATAACAGCATAGATGTGGATTGTATAATCTTTATAAGCTTACTACCTTAACAAATTATGAGATTGAAATATGAATCTCTAATTTATAGTTCTGAGATCTAGTACATTTCTGTTTCTTGCCAATTGACTTTTTTTTTTTTTTTTTTTTTTTTGGACAGGCAGAGTTGACAGAGAGAGAGAGAGACAGAGAGAAAGGTCTTCCTTTTGCCGTTGGTTCACCCTCCAATGGCCGCCGTGGCCGGTGCTCTGCGGCTGGCGCACCGCGCTGATCCGAAGGCAGGAGCCAGGTGCTTTTCCTGGTCTCCCATGGGGTGCAGGGCCCAAGCACTTGGGCCATCCTCCACTGCACTCCCGGGCCACAGCAGAGAGCTGGCCTGGAAGAGGGGCAACCGGGACAGAATCCGGCGCCCCGACCGGGACTAGAACCTGGTGTGCCGGCGCCGCTAGGTGGAGGATTAGCCTATTGAGCCACTGCGCCGGCCAGCCAATTAACTGCTAAAAATATTTATTTGAAAATCAAAGTTACAGAGAGAGGCAGAGACAGAGAGGTCTTGCATTCGCTGGATCACTTCCCAGGTGTCCACAATGGTCAGGGTGGAGTCAGGCTGAAGCCAGGAGCCAGGACCTTCTGTTTCTCCCATGTGTGTGGCAGGGTTCCAAGAAAGTAGGCCATTTTCCATTGCTTTTCCCAGACCATCACCAGAGATCTGGACTGGAAGTGGAGCAGCCAGGAAATGAACTGGCACCCATATGGGATGTTAGCATTGCAGGTGGTGGCTTTACCTGCCATGCTACAACACTTGCCAATCAATTTTTAAAAAATAAAATGTTTATTAAAAGCGAGACTTGGATATTAAAATTTCAATTGCATTTTTTGGAGAATTTACATTCTATATTGAGAAAAATTTCTCCTTAAGGTTGTTAGGATTGTTGATTTTGAAATTTCTATTACTCTCTTTTTAATTAAAAATTTATTTATTTGAGAGGCACACAGATAAGGAGGGAAACAAATAGAGCTCCCATATGTTGGTTTGCAACACAGATGCCCTCAATGTGTGAGACCAGGGTAAGGCTGAAGCTTGGGGCTAGAAGCTCAATCTAGCTCTCCCAAAAGGGTGGTAGATACCAAATTATTTGTTCCATAACCTCTGCCTTCCAGAGTCCGAATTAGCAGGAAGGTAGAATCAGGAGCCAGAAGTGAGCATTAAAACTGGGCACTTTGATATGGGCCATAGGCATCATAACTTCTAGGCTAAATGCCTGTCCTCTTCCATTACTTTTTTTTTTTAAAAGCTTTTATTTAATGAATGCAAATTTCATAGGTACAACTTTAGGAATATGGTGGTTCTTTCTTCCATACTCACCCTCCCACCTTGACTCCTGTCCCTACTCTTGCTCTTTCTCCCTTTCCATTCTTCATTAAGATTCATTTTTAATTAATGTTAGATACAGAAGAAGACCAACTCTATACTAAGTAAAAATTTTAACAGTTAACACCCACACACTCACATAATGTGTAAAGTAGTTTGAAAACAAGTTAATTCTCATAGTACAACTCATTAAGGACAGAGTTCCTACATGGGGAGTAAGTGCACAGTGACTCCCTTTGTTGATTTAACAATTGACACTCTTATTTATTATATCAGTGACCACAGAGGCTCTTATCATGAGCTGCAAAGGCTATGAAAGCATTTGTGACCACAAACCCCGTCGGTATTTAGATAAGGCCATAAGCAAAGTGGAAGTTCTCTCCTCCCTTCAGAGAAAAGTATATCCTTCTTTGATGGCCCCTTCTTTCCACTGGGGTCTCACTCAGAGATCCTTGCTGCAGAACATTTTTTGCCACAGTATCTTGGATTTCCATGCCTAAAATTCTCTCATGGGCTTTTCACCCAGACCTGAATGCCTGAAGGGCTGATTCTGAGGTCAGAGTGTTACTTAAAGCGATTGTCATTCTATGAGTTTGCTGCATGGACTGCTTCCCATGTTGGACATTCCCTCCTTTTTAATTCTGCCTATTATTATTTCCAGGCACTTGATGCTACTTATATGATATCTTTAACACTTAATCCTATGTATATGTTCACTTTAATATTTAATATGATCATTTAACAATTAAGATAGCATTTTTACCACCATTTTTAATGGGATTTGGAATCCTATGACAAGTTTTTAAACTGTACACTTAGAAGTAAGTCCATAGAAATGTATGCAGAACTATACAGCTTTACAGTTACAGAAGAAAGAATATCAGTTCTAATCAAAACAGTTATAATATAAAGTTCTCTTCCCTGTCTTATTCTGCCTCTTAGTTTTTACTGAGATCTATTTTAAATTGAATTTATAGCCATATGATTAATTCTATGTTAAGACCTCAACATATAGTATGAAGAGAAAAAAAACACCTGTTTCTTGACAGTCAATACAAGGGCTGTTCAAATCACTGCTTCTCAAAGTGTCAATTTCACTTCTATAGCTTTCATTTTAGGTATGCTATTAGTTCTCACAGATCAGAGAACATATAGTATTTGTCCTTTTGGGACTGGCTTATTTCACTAAATATGAAGTTTTCCAGATTCATCCATTTTGTTGCAAATGACAGGATTTCATTTATTTTTTACTGCTGTGTAGTATTCCAAAGTGTACATATCCCATAAATTTTTTATCCAGTCTTTATTGAAGGGCATTTAGGTTGACTCCATGTCTTAGCTATTGTGAATTGAGCTGCCATAAACATGGAGGTGCATATAGCTCTTTTGATTACTGATTTCATTTCCTTTGGGTAAGTTCCCAGGAGTGGGAAGGCTGGGTCATTTGGTAGGTCTATATTTGGATTTTTAGGTATCTCCATGTTGTCTTCCATAGTGGCTTTACTAGTTTGCATTCCCACCTACAGGGGATTAGGGTACCTTTTTCCCTACATCCTTGCCAGCATTTGTTGTTTATTGATTTCTGTATGAGAGCCATTCTAACTGGGGTGAGGTGAAACCTCATTGTGATTTTGATTTGTATTCCCCTGAGACAAGTGATCCTGAACATATTTTCATGTGTGTTGGCCATTTGGATTTCCCCTTTTGAAAAGTGTCTAAGTCCTTGACCCACCTATAAGTGGTTGTTTGTTTGTTGTTGTGGAGTTTCTTGATCTCTTTGTAGATTCTGGTTATTAATCCTTTATCAGCTGCATAGTTTGCAAATAATTTCTCCCATTCAGTCAGTTGTCCCTTCTCTTTGGCCATACAGAAGCTTCTCAATTTGATATAGTCCCATTTGTTAATTTTGGCTTTGACTGCCTGTGCTTCTGGGG
Organism: Oryctolagus cuniculus; assembly: GCF_964237555.1. Lineage (NCBI taxonomy): Eukaryota > Metazoa > Chordata > Mammalia > Lagomorpha > Leporidae > Oryctolagus > Oryctolagus cuniculus. The sequence goes on along the minus strand of NC_091434.1, from coordinate 57,430,676 downwards.
TCTTTTCCAAGAAATCTTTGTGCCAATGTCTTGCAGGGTTTCCCCAATGTTCTCTAATGATTTGATGGTGTTGGATCATAGATTTAGATCATGTTGAGTGGATTTTGTTTAAGGTGTAAGGTAGGGATCTTGCTTCATTCTTCTGCATGTGGAAATCCAGTTTTCCTAGCACCGTTTGTTCAATAGATTGTCCCTGCTCTAGGAATTGGTTTTAGATCCTTGATCAAATATAAATTGGTTGTAGATGTTTGGATTTATTTCTGGTGTTTCTATTCTGTTCCATTGGTCTATCCATCTGTTTTTGTAGTAGTTCCAGGCTGTTTTAATTATAACTGCCCTGTAGTATATTTTGAAATCTGGTATTGTCATGCTTTCTGCCTTGTTTTTGTTGTATCTGATTGCTTTAGCTATTTGAAGTCTCCTGTTCCTCCCTATGGATTTCAGCATCATTTTTTGTAGATCTGAGAAGAATGTCTTTGGTATTTTGATTGGTATTACATTGAATCTGTAAATTGCTTTTGGAAGAATGGACATTTTGATGATATTGATTCTCCTGAACATGGAAGATTTTTCCATTTTTTTTTGCATCTTCTTCTATTTCTTTCTTTAATGTTTTGTAATTTTCATCATAGAGAGCTTTAACATCCTTGGTTAAGTTTATTCCAAGGTATTTGATTTTTTTTTGGTAGCTATTTTGAATGGGATTGATCTTATAAGTTCTTTCTCAGTCATGGCATTGTGTGTGTGTAAACAAGGCTGTTGATTTTTGTGTATTGATTTTATATCCTGTCACTTTACCAAGCTCTTCTTGAGTTCCAATAGTCTCTTGGTGGAGTCTTTTGGATCCCCTATATAAAGAATCATGTCATCTGCAAATAGGGAATGTTTGGATTGATCTCTGGTGTTTCTATTCTGTTCCATTGGTCTATCCATCTGTTTTTGTAGTAGTACCAGGCTGTTTTGATTATAACTGTCCTTAGTATGTCTTGAAATCTGATATTGTGATGCCTCCAGCTTTGTTTTTGTTGTATAAGACTGCTTTAGTTATTTTTTTTTCCTGCACATTTTAAGATCTTTACTTTGTGTTTCACTGAGGTGAGGTTTTCTACATTGTTTTATGGTGAAGTTCTTTTCTTGTTGTCTTTCTTGGTAGTTCTGTGTACTTCTTGTACTTGGATGTCTCTTTCTTTCTCCAGATTGGGAAGTTCTCTGTTATTATTTCCTTAAAAAGTTCTTCTAATCCTTTCTCTCTTTCCCCACCTTCTGGAATTTCTAGGCTCTCTATGTTGGGTCATTCATAGAATCTTGTAAATCTCAAACCCTGATTTTTAATTGTCTAATTTCTTCTTCTTGTATTTGGTCTGACTGTATTATTTCCAGAAATTTGTCTTCTAGTTTTGATATTATTTCTTCTGTTTCATCTATTCTATTGCTAATACTTTCCATTGCATTTATATTTGGTCTATTGAATTCTTCATTTCCAGTATTTCATTCCAGCTTCTCTTTAAAATCTTAAATTCTGGGAAGCACTTTTCATTTATTTCTGAATTTGTTTCTGATTGCTTCTAAGTAATTTGACTATTAATTTTCTGAATTCCTTTTCTGGAATATCCTCAATCTCTTCCTCTTTAGCCTCCGTTACTAAAGAATTGTATTGTTCCTTTGGAGAGTTCATAGAGTGTCCCTTATTCTTATTCAAGATTTTTCCTTTGTTCTTTGTTCTTTGTGGTTGATTTTATCTTTAAATTGTGACTTTGTATCTCTGGTGGGATTTCCCTCTGCTATAAGCTGCCTGTGTGTCTTTGCATTGCAAGTGGAAGCACACTTCCTTTCCTCCTGGAGCCCTGTTTACTTCTAGATCTTCATGGAGGTGGATACCAGGGCTTTGGTGCACTAAGCCCTGCCAACTGGGAGGCTGGGCTTGCTTCTCACTGATTCATGAAAGGAGCTCGGGTTTTTGCTGTTTAGGACTACTGCTTGTTGTACAGCTTGTGTGGTGGGAATGAAATCACTCTGAAATGTTGTGATCCTCCTTCCTGGTTGGGGGGTGTTGTGATGTGGGTATGTGTGCAGGAGGCAAACGTGGCAGCCCCTTGCTTTCACTTAAAATGTAAACAATCAATATGGCTTCTCTCTGCTGGCTGTAAATTGGGGAGAGGGGAGAGACATAGATGGACAGGGTGTGCCTAACTTCTCTGCTTGATCCCCTCTAATTTCTCTTTTCTTCCTGCTTGGAGCTTCAAATGCAGTTCGCGAAGCTTGCCTGCCTGTCACTATAGCGGCTCTGTGGACTAGTCACCTCTCATCTGGTTCACTGGGGGTGGGGAGGGAGTGGGAGCGGGGAGGGCGGTTTCCTTGTTCAGCCTCTCCACTTGCCTCTGCCACTCCTCCTTCTTCTTTGCTCCCTTAGTGTGGACCTGCCCAGTCCTTTCTAGACTCCTGGGCTTCTCTGCATGAACTTCTTGTGACTCTGTTGCTGGCTTGTATCCCCTCTGCTTATTAACTATCTATTTTGCCCTGCGCAACTGGGAACCTCCTATTGCTATGCTGCCATCTTGAGACCCTGCTCCTCTTCCATTACTCTTTACAGTAATAGAAGTACTTGATATTAATAAAAAATGAAGGTAATTCCTACATGTACCTTTTTTATTCCAATAAAATTAAACTCAACATTTATCACTTTCATGTAGGAATGCAGAAGCAAATAAACAGTATATAGCTACATATTTCAGTAGATTGAATTGAAATTGTCTCTTATGCTGGCACTGTAATAGGCTGTTGATCTCAGATTACATTTTCTGTTTTTTTTTTTTTTATAATTGCATTTTCTTCCCAAATAAAGGTGATATTCATTTTCAGGTTGTATTTAATGAAGTAAAAGCTGCATGTGGCTTCAGCTTCATCATGTACTCAATGGAAGACTAGGCTTTCATGGAAATATGTATGAAATGCTTTGACTTGAAAAAAAAAAGTACCTTCTTTAAAGAGTTTTCGCTATAATAGTCTTGAATTTTAGATCTTAACTGTTACAAAAATTATGCATGATTATATCTATAAATTAGAATAAATGTAAAACTATAGAATTTTTCTCTATTAATGAAAACTAATGGAAGATATAATATACAAAATTAACCCATCTCTGAGGACTAAAAGGAATTTACATGAAATAGAAGTGAGGGATTAAAAATAAAATGCAAAGATCTTTTGGTATAAAATAGTCTTTAAAAACTAGTGATTTTTCTTCCTATGCTAGACCTCTCCTTGATTCTTTTGATTGCAGTGAGATGGAAATTTTAGGATAGAAAAGAGACAGATCTTTTACAGGGTTTTGTGGGACCTTTATTCTCAACCATATATAATGCATCCAATAAAACACTGCATCCAGCCTTCTGCCTAAAGATGACAGTTTTCACCTTTCCAGGAAAGTCTGGGGTCCTAAAAGTCCTGCTACTCTCTGGTGATTGAGTGTGGATAAGATATGGTTTTCATCCAACAGCTTGTAGTCAGGTACAGGGTGATTTTTGCCACAAAGTAGTCCATTTCTGATCCTTTTATCACTTCCTTAATGGGGAAGAGAAGAGATCAAGTACCTACAGTGAAGTTCAGGTACAATACATTCACTCTCATGATAGTTTTTGGGCCTCAGAAAACCCCTACATCTTATACACTAAGTTTCTGAAACAAAATGCAGTTGCATTTGTATGCTGTGAAGGATGTGTGTTCTAGTATTGTTCACATTGGAGAAGGACACTGCTTTGAGGCATGGGGAGGATGTGAGGAAACATTTAAGTGAGAGGAAAGAAATTAACTTCCCAGATCATTCCCATCAGGTAGTATGAACTCAGTAGATCCCCACTGTTCCTAGTGTCATTTTCTTGTTTTGCTTTGTATCCAATGTGTGGTTTTGGAGATACTATTGAATTAGTAAGGTATTCTCAATGGTTGTACATGGTTGGTGAAGAATATTCTGCATTGGTAAACAATTATTTTTCTCCTTAAATATTATATATTCATGTGAAGATGTTATATACATCTTTTTCAAAATAATAAGCTGCATCAGCTATATCCACATTCTGAGTTTTCTGAGAATATTGCACCTAATCAGTATTGATAACATTATTCTCATTTATTTAGATTCATTTGATAACAAGATGTACAGTCTGCAAACTTTGAGCCCATAGGTTTTTCTCTTACTTTTTTTTTTTTTTTTGTTCAGTGATGATCCAATAGGTATTCACTTGGTCTGAGCAGTTTATTTCTATGTCTTTGTTGGCTCTTCTGACTCCAGCAATGTGTTCACATACTAGCACATGGCAGTGCCATTGCACTGTCTGGCTTTAAGGAGCCTCATCTCATGGCATTTGGCATCATAAAGCCCATCATTTTTCTGAATTGCTCCATGAGGTTTCACTCTTCTCCCAGATTTTGAGCAGTCATTTCTGCCTTCATCACCAAAAATTCATAAGCCAAATGACAGAGTTTTGTAAACCAGTGAAGTACACTGGCATTGATCATTGTTGTTCACAAAGCAGTTTGTGGTCAACTTGTAGTTTTCACAGAGACATTCTCTAATCAGCAAGGCATGACCATGAGTCACCTTCTGGGGACAGGACTTACATTTTTATTAATTTTCATTCTATTTGAAAGGCAGAGATAGAGACAGAGAGGCAGAGATTGATAGAGATCTTCCATCTGCCAGTTCACTACCCAAATGTGTGCAATAGCCAGGTCTAGTTAGGCCAAATTCAAAAGCCCAGAACTCAATCTGTGTCTCCCAAATTGATGTCTGGACCCAAGTACTCAAACCATTTCTCACTGCCTTCCAGAGTGCAAAAAGCTAGGTTGGAAGTGGATGAACTGGATGTGAATATGGGATGCAGGTGTCCCAAAAAGTGTCTCAACAGCTGCAACAAATGCCAACGTATTTTTAAAAAATATAAGTAGAAGGAGTACATTCTAAAATAATGATAAAAATATGTATAGTAAGTTCATAAACTAGTAAACAGAAATTATTTTTATCATGAAGTATATTTATATTCTGTATATTGCTATATGTGCTATACTTTTATGTGACAGGCACTGCAGTAAGTTTGTTTACATTAGTACAATAGCAGTGCTATGATGTTACAACAGCTACAACATATAGAGGTGATAGAAATTTTTTGGCTTCATTATAATCTTAGAGGACCATTATTCTATATGATTGTTGTTGACTAAAAGACTTATGTGGCACGGTACTATATTTGAAAAGCTATAAGGAGTATCCTCTTTTTTCAATTATTAAACATTTAATTTCACTTATAATTTTGATATAAATATATTTGAACACTTTGGCAACAATTAGATTTCCTTTTTAATTCTTCAAATCATTGGGGATGAGTACAAGTCACAATTGAGAAAAAATAGATTGGCTAGAAATAGAATAAAAGTGGAGTCCTGCTTTTTAAGCACTTCCTTCAACAGTGAAGCTCCAGAGAGAAGAAAATTAGAAAAAATAGGAAATAGAAAATTTCTAGAGTTGCCTCTAATGAATAGAATAAGACAAAAGTCACACTGCAGCTTCTGCAGACTGGGTTGTGAAAGACATTGTGGCTTTAGCCTCTTTCTCTTGCATTACTTGCTCTGAGGGAAACCAGCTGCCAAGTTGTGAGGCTCATTAAGCAATTCAATGGTGAGACTCACTTGGCAAAGAACTGTGAAGCCTCTTTCCAACAGCTATGTGGGTCAGACATCTCAGAAATTAAGCCTCTGTCCCCAACCGAGCCTTGAGATGCCTGCAACTCCAGCTAACATCTCAGCTGTTGCTTCATGAGAGACACTCAGTAGAATGCCCCAGCTTATCTAATTTCAAATTTTTGACCCACAGGAAATAAGAAACAATGTGTATTGTTTTAAGCTGCTAGGCTTTTGGGAGAATTTTGGTTATGTAACAATAGATAGCTAATACAACTTCATTTAATCTATGTTCTTAACCATAATTACATAGAGCTTTAAAAATATATCAGATTGTTTTGTGATTTCTTTTTTATTATACTTTTCTTTAAATTTTAAAATTCATTATAAAAGGAACGAATTTCATGTATTTCATATATAGTTTTAAGAACATAATGATGCTTACTACCCTACCTGCCCTTCCTCCCTCATTTCTACCTTCTTTCTCTATTCCTTTCTTATTTTTAAAAATTTTTGTAATGACATGCTTTCATGTCACTTTATAATCACAAGCTTAATCCTCCACTGAATAAAGAATTCAACAAGTAGTAAGTAGAAAAACTACTGTTCTTCAGGAGTATAGACAATGACTATAAACAATAATCAAATTTCAAGCTATCAATCTCACTCATTTTTACATATTTTTGTATTCTATATATTAGTTACCACAAATCAGGGAAGACGTGATATTTATCTTTTTGGGATTGGCTTATCTCACTAAATGTAGTAGTCGCCAATTTAATCCATTTTGTGATAAAAGACAGGATTTCATTCTTTTTTATGGTGGAGTAGTATTTCATTTTCTTTGTAGAGATCTTTCATGTCCTTGGTTAAATTTATACCAATGTATTTAAATTCTCTTTTTGCTACTGTGAATGGTACTCATTTTCATGTTCTTTCTCAGCCATGCCATTGTTTGTGTATGCAAATGCTATTCTGTGTTGATTTTATATCCTGAAACTTTATCAAACTCTCTTATGAGTTCCAATAATCTCTTGGTGGAGTCTTTTGGTTCCCCAATGTATATGATCATGTATGAAACAGGGATAATTTGATTTCCTCCTTTCACATTGTATTTCCTTTACATATTTTTTCTTGCCTAATGGCTCCATCAAAAACTTCCAGAGATATATGGAATAGTAATGGTGAGGGTGGGCATCCTTTTCTGGTTCCAGATCTTAGTGGAAATGCTTCTAGCTTTTCATCATTCAATTTGATGCCAGCTGTGGGTTTGTCATACATTGGCTTGATTGTATTGAGGTATGTTCCTTCTATATTCAAGTTGTTTAAGGGTATTTTTTCTTATCATGAGGATGTTATCTTTTTAAAAAGATTTATTTATTTTTTTGAAAGGAAGAGTTAGAGGAAGAGCCAGAGATGGGGGGTCTTCCATCCACTGATTCCTTCTGCAATGGCTGGAGATGGGCCCATCTGAAGCTAGAAGCCTGGAGCTTCTTCCCAGTCTCCCACATGGGTTCAGGGACTCAAGGACTTTAACTGCTGTGACACAACACTGGTCCCAGGTTGTAGTATTTTATCCAATCATTCTCTGCATTTAATGGGGTAATTTTATGCTTTTTATTCTTTAATTTCTTAATGTGATGTAGCATATTAATTGATTTGTATATGTTGAACCATCCCTGTATGCCAGAGATAAATTCCACATGGTCCAGTTGAATTATCCTTTTGATGTGTTCAATTGATTTTATACACATATGATTAACTCTGTGTTAAGTAAAGAGTTCAACATATAATATGAAAAAAAAAAAAACCACCTGAAAAGACAAAAAACACCAAAACTGTTCCTTGACAGTCAGGACAAGAGCAGCTTAAGTCATCCCTTCTTGAAGTGTTGATTTCATTTTTACAGATTTCGTTTTAGGTGCCCCATTAGTTCTCACAGGTCAGGGAGAACTTATGGTATTTGTCCCTTTGGTACTGGCTTATTTCATTAAGTATGATGTTTTCCAGATTCATCCATTTTGTTGCAAATGATAAGATTTCATTTTTTCCATTGTGTAGTATTCTATAGTGTACAAATCCAATAATTTCTTTATCCATACAGAAACTTCTCAATTTGATGTAGTCCCTTTATTAATTTTGGCTTTGACTTCCTATGCTTCTGGAGTCTTTTCTAAGAGGTCTTTGCCTGTGACAATGTCTTGCAGGGTTTCCCCAATGTTCTCTAATGATTTGATGATGTCAGATCATAGATTTAGATCTTTAATTCATGTTGAGTGGATTTTGTTTAAGGTGTAAGGTAGGGGTCTTGCTTCATACTTCTGCATGTGGAAATCCAGTTTTTCCAGCACCATTTGTTGAATAGACTGTCCCTGCTCCAGGAATTGGTTTTAGATCCTTGATCAAATATAAGTTGGCTATAGATGTTTGGATTTATTTCTGGTGTTTCTATTCTGTTCCACTGGTCTATCCATCTGTTTTTGTAGTAGTTCCAGGCTTTTTTGATTATAACTTCCTTGTGGCATGTCTTAAAACCTGGTATTGAGATGCTTTCAGCTTTGTTTTTGGTGTATAGTATTGCTTTAGCTATTCAAGCTCTCCTGTGCCTCCCTATGGATTTCAGTATCATTTTTGTAGATCTGAGAAAAATGTCTTTGGTATTTTGATTGGTATTGCATTGAATCTGAAAATTGCTTTTGGAAGAATGGACATTTTGATGTTCTGGGTGAATGATCTTTCTGATGTGTTTTTGGATTTGATTGGCAGAATTTTGTTGAGGATTTTTGCATCTATGTTCATCAGGAAATTGGTCTGTAATTCTCTTTCTCTGTTGCATTTTTCAGGTTTAGGAATTAAGACGATGCTGGCTTCATAGAAAGAATTTCAGAGGATTCCCTCCCTTTCAATTGTTTCAAATAGCTCAAGAAGAATTGGAGTTAGTTCTTTTTTAAATGTCTGATAGAATTCAACAATGAAGACCTCTGTTCCTGGGCTTTTCTTTGTTGGGATGTTGTTATACTGATTCAATTTCTGTCTTGGTTATGGATCTGTTTAGGTTTTCTATGTCTTCATGGTTCAATTTAGGTAGGTTGTATGTGTCCAGGTATCTCTCCATTTCTTCTAGGTTTCCAGTTTGTTGGGATACAGTAATTTCTGATGATTCTTTTTATTTCTGTGGTGTCTGTTGTTACATTTCCTTTTTCAAATCCAATTTATTAATTTTGGGTCTTCTCTCTCTTTTTTTTGGTTAGTTGGGCCAATGGTGTGTCAGTTTTTTTTTATTTTTCAAAAACCTTGTCTTCATTTTGCTGATCTTTTGTAATTTTTTTTTGTTTGGATTCAATATTGTTGATTTCTTCTCTAAATTTAATTATTTCTTTTCTCCTACTAGTTTTGGGCTTGGTTTGCTGTTGTTTTTATAGATCCTTGAGATGCATTGATAGCTCATTTATTTAGTGCCTTTCCAATTTCTTGATGTAGGCACCAGATTCTATAACATCCCTCTTATCAGTGCTGTATCCCATAAGTTTTGATATGTTGTGTTGTCATCTTCATTTGTTCCCAGACATTTTTTGATTTCTCTTTTGATTTCTTCTATGACTTATTGTTTATTCAGGAGCATGTTGTTCAGTCTCATGTGTTTCATATGTTCTAGACATTCTTGAGTTGCTGATTTCCAACTTTACTGCATTGTGGTCTGAGAATATGCATGGTGTGATTTCAATTTTTTTGAATTTGCTGAGACTTGCTTTATGGCCTATCATATGGTCAATCCTAGAGAAAGTTCCATGTGTTGGTGAGAAGAATGTGTATTCTGCAACTGTGGACTGAAAAGTTCTTTAGATATCAGTTAGGTCCATTTGGTCTATAGTGTTGATTAAATCTGCTCTCCTTGATAATTTTATGTCTGTTTGATCTGTCCATTGTTGAACGTGGAGTATTGAAGTCCCCCATTACTATCATATTGAGTCTATATCTCCCTTTAGATACATTAACATTTCTTTTAAATAGCCAGGTGCCTTGTTATTTGGTGTATTTACGTTTATAATAGTTACATCTTCCTGTTGAATTGATCCCTTAATCATTACATAGTGCTTTGCTTTGTCTCTTTTAACAATTTTTGTGTTAATGTCTACTTTGTCTCATATTAGGATGGCCACACTAGCTCTTTTTTGGTTTATGTTAGCATGGACTATCTTTTTTCATCCCTTCACTTTCAGTCTGCATGCAGCTTATTGGTGAGATGTGTTTCTTGTTTTTTTTTTTTTATATTTATTTATTTATTTAAAAATCAGAGTTACACAGAGAGAGGAGAGGCAGAGACAGAGAGAGAGAGGTCTTCCATCTGATGGTTCACTCCTCAATTGTCAGCAATAGCTGGAAATGCGCCGATCCAAAGCCAGGAGCCAAGAGCTTCTTCTGTGTTTCCCATGTGCGTGTAGGGGCCCAAGGACTTGGGCCATCTTCTATTGCTTTTCCAGGCCATATCAGAGAGCTGGATTGGAAGTGGAGCAGCCAGATCTTGAACTGGCATCCATATGGGGTGCTGGCATTTCATGCTAGAGCATTAACCTGTTGTGCCACAGTGCTGGCCCCAAGATGTGTTTCTTTTAGGCAAAAAAATAGATGGGTTATGTTTTCTAATCCATTCAGCTAGTCTGTGTCTTTTAACTGGAGAGTTGAGACTATTTACATTCAAGGTAGCTATTGACAAGTAAGGACTTGGGCCTGCCACTTTTCCAAAAATATTCCTATTTTGTATTTTGAGTTTCCTTTGAACTTTTGCTGAGAGATTTTCTTCCTTTACCTTCTTTCGTATTGATGACCATGATTTATGTATCTGTGTGCAGTACATCCTTAAGCATCTTTTGTAGGGCTGGACAAGTGGTGACATTTTCTTTCAATTTCTGTTTGTTATTAAAAGTTTTTATTTCACCTTCATTCATAAATGATAGCTTTCCAGGGTATTCTGTGTTGACAGTTTTTTTCTCTTTAAGACTTGGAATATACTTGCTATTCTCTCCTAGCCTGTAGGGTTTCTGATGAGAAGTCTGCTGTGAGTCTAATTGGAGATCCTCTGAAACTAATCTGGTGTTTCTCTTGTGCACGTTTTAGAATCTTTTCTTTATATTTTACTGTGGTGAGTTTGTTGTGGTGAAGTTCTTTCTGCCATGTCTATTAGGAGTTCTATTTGCTTCCTATATTTAGATATCCCTTTCTTTCTCCAAATTAGGGAAGTTTTCTGTTATTATTTCACTGAAAAGTCTTTCTGATCCTTTCTCTCTTTCCACACCTTCAGGAACTCTTAGAACCTGTATGTTGGGTAATTTGATAGTATCATGTAGATTCCCAACAGTGTTTTTTAGTTTTCTAATTTCCTCTTCTTGTTTTTGGTCTATAATTTCCTGTGCTTTGACTTCTAAGTCAAATATTGTTTATTCTTCTTCACTGATTCCGTTGTTAAGGCTTTCCACGGCATTTTATTTGTTTTATTTATTTATTTTTTCATTTTGATGTCTCTTTAATATCTCAATATTATAGGAGAAATTTTATTTCATGTCTTGTATGGATTTCAGTAGTTCGTGCATTTGCTTCTGATTACTTTAATTGAATCTTTTTTAAAAAAGATTTATTTATTTATTTGAATGTCAGAGTTACCCAGAGAGAGGAGAGACGGGGACGGGGGGAGAGGTCTTCCATCCAATGGTTCACTCCCCAGAAGGCCACAATGGCTGGAGCTGTGCCGATCCAAAGTCAGGAGCCAGGAACTTCTTCCCGGTCTCCCCTGTGGGTGCAGGGGTCCAAGGACTTGGGCCATCTTCTACTGCTTTTCCAGGGCATAGCAGAGAGCTGGACAGGAAGTGGAGCAGCTGGGTCTCGAACTGGCGCCTGTATGGAATGCTGGCTCTTCAGGCCAGGGCGTTAACCCACTGTGCCACAGTGCTGGCCCCTCAATTTAATTTTATGATCAGTTTTTTGAATTCCATTTCTTGCATTTCTTCCATTTCATCATCTTCACAATGTAGTATTCAAGTGTTGTGTTCTTTTGGGCATGTCATGTTGTCTTCCTTATTCTTGTTTCTTGAATTGGTGAATTTGTTGTCTGGCATTTGTGGAGATACTCATTGGTTTCTTTCTTTCTTTTTTTTTTTTTTCTGTCGTGGCTTTTATTGTTGTACTATGGCTCTGTAGATGTGAGGAATGTCTGCTTTTGGTGAATATCTAGAGACTTGTATTGGTTGTGGACAGGAAGCTCTGTTCAGTTCTCCAGGGTGAATGGTGTGTCTAAGGTGACACACCCAATTTTGGCATGGTAAATCTCCCCCCCCTTTTTTTTTTATCAGAAGGGAAGTTTATTTTGCTTAGCTGAGCATTTCTCCTCAAAGGAGACCTGTGCCTGTGCCCTAGGCCAGGTTGGTATAATATTTGTCCGCTCTGCCCCAAGGACCACACAAAGGATCTGTGCAGTCCTCAGTGTAAGCTCAGATTCTCCAGCAATGTCCCTCACTAGGTAACCAGGAAGCCCTGAGCATGTGGAGTCTCCTACAGTAACTGCCCAAAGTCCCAGCCACACCGTGAGTCCTCCCACACAGCCTCATTTCTTTTCACAGTCCCAGCACACAAGCCTCCTTCAGTCACAAACTCCCAGCCCCCTGTTAGTTTTCCCCACCAGAGTTAGATGTCTCCACTCGGATGGTTGCTGGGTGCGGACATGTGCTGGTGCAGCTGCTATATATCTCCAAAATGGCACTTCCTCTATTGGCTTGTTACAGGATGTAGTTGTGAAGTGATCGGGGAGAGAGAAGCGTGTCCCTACTTTTTTTGTTCCTCCTCTAGTTTGGCAGGTACACTATCCCCCTCGGGCCTCCTAGATGAGTTCCCTTTATGCTCTTCCTGCAATTTTAGCATCAGTGGCTTAGGCTGCTGTAGTCTGGTCTCATCTCACTTTCCAATACTTGTGCATAGGCTCTTGGCTGCTGGAGTCCTGAGTTGTGGGCATTCTTGCCCTCCACGTAGGTCCGCCAATGCGCCTCTAATTTTCATAGAGTTTCCTCTGCTGTTTTTTCTCTAACTCTTCCCTGAGACTGTGTACTCTCCACTTTTTAAAAACTATCTTCTCCTAGACTAGAACAGTAAGCTCCCTCCCTACTCCATCATCTTGGAACTTCAGCATTATTGTCTTTCATTTCTAGGAAATTTTAATTTATTTCAGGAGAATGTTGTTCAGTCTTCATGTGTTTACATATTTTCTAGAGATTCTTAGGTTGTTAATTTTCCCCTTCATTCTATTATTGTCACATAAGATACATGGCATAATTTCAATTTTTTTTGAATTTGCTGAGACTTGTTTTATGGTATAGTGTATAGGCTATCCTAGAAAATCTTCCATGCAGTGATGAAAAGAATGTGTATTCTGCAACTGTGGGATGAAAAGTTCTGTAGATAACATTTAGGTCCATTTGATACATAGTATTGATTAGCTCTGTTGTTTCTTTGTTGATTTTCTGTCTAATTGATTTATCCATTGATGAAAGTGGGGTGTTAAAGTCCCCCATTATTACTGTATTGGAGTCTATGTCTCCTTTTAGATCCATTAATATTTGCTTTTACTAGCCAGGCATCCTGTCATTGGGTGCATATACATTCATTACAGTCACATCTTCCTGTTGAATTGATCCCTTAGTCATTACATAGTGTCCTTCTTTATTTCTTTTAGCAGTTTTTGTTTTAAAGTCCATTTTGTCTTATATTAGGATGGCTACATCTTTACTTTTCTGATTTCCATTAGCATGCAATATCTCTTTCTATCCTTTCACTTTAAGTCTGGGTGTATGTTCATTGATTAGGCTTGTTTCTTGTCAGCAGCAAACAGATGGATCTTGTTTTTTAATCCGTTCATCCAGTCTGCACTCTGATAATCTGGTGTTTCTGTTGTGCACACTTGAGGATCTTTTTAAAAATGTTTTACTATTGAAAGTTTGACTACAGTGAGCCTGCCCCATTTGGAGGGAGCAGAATTGTTTCCAGAGCCAGATGCCAGTGGGTGCTTCGCCTTGGCAGTTTGAGTCCCAGAGCCTGTGATAGGTTGAGAGGTTGGGGCCCCTCACAACCTTAACTGGGTGCCCAGCCCCTCTCAACCCTCTCAGCCAAACTCAAAGGCAGTGGGAAACGCAAAATTTCCCATCTGGTAAAATCCCCTGTTCGTGCATGCTCGAGGCTCTACTGCTTTCAGTGTGGTACATTCTTCCCGCTGGTTGCCAGGCGCCCTTGTAGGGCGGATGGAGAGAAAGAAATATGCTTTTCCATTGCTGCATTATATGGGTACCCTGCTTGCTACTAGGATTCAAAGTCAGTGCGGTCTGCAATGATCTCTCTCATGCAATATCACTGTACCATGGGCTGCTGCAGTCTGCCCTCACCTAGCTCCTATATGCTAGCATCTCCTCCGGCCCCAAGATGTGAGAGTCTTGTGTGGTGTCCCCACTCACTGCTGCACATCTGCTCTTTCCACTCTGTTCCATGGTGTGCCTCTCCATTTTGTAGAATTTCCACTGAAAACTTCTCTCCAGCTCCTCCCTAGGAATACACTTCCTTTGCTTTTCTTGTGCTTCCTTTCACTCATCAAAATCAGCATGTCTTTTCCCTATTCAGCCATCTTGGAATCTCCCTTTTGTTTTTAATTAGTTTGAAAGTCAGAAGTACACACAGAGAGGGAGAGACAGAGAGAAGTTCCATCCACTGGTTCACTCCCCAGATGACTGCAGTGACTGGGGCTGGACCAGGCTTAAGCCAGAAGCCAGAGCATCTTCCTGGTCTCCCCTGTGGGTATCAGGGGTCCAAGTACTTGGGCCATCCCCTGCTGTTTTTCCCAGTCCATTAGCAGGGAGCTGGACCAGAAGTGGAGCAGCCAGGACACAAACTGGAACTCATAAAGGATGCTCACATTACAGGAGGCACCAGGCCCCTAGCTCATTTTTATTTCCATTAGCATGCACTTTCTTTTTTCATCCTTTCACTTTTGGTCTTTGTGTATCTTTGTTGATGAGGTTTTTCCTGTAAGCTGCATATAGATATCTTTTCATTGGAGAATTTATATTCAAGATTATTGTGGCTAAGTAATGACTTGGCTCTGCCATTTTCCTCTAAATATTCCTATTTTTTGTTTTAGATCTCCTTTGTACTTTTTCAAGGAAGTTTTTTGCCTTTATGTTCTTTCATGATGCTTAGTATTTTTCTGTGTTTCTGTGTGTAGCATATCCTTAAGTGTTATTTGTAAGGCTGACTGGGTGGTGACAAATTCTTTCAGGTTTTTTTTGTTTGTTTGTTTTGTTTTGGAGGGTCTTTACTTCACCTTGATGAGTAAATGAGAGCTTTGCAGTTGAGTGTTCTAGGTTGACAATTTTTTTTCTCTTAGGACTTAGACTGTGTCTCTCCATTTTCTCCTAATATGTAGAGTTTCTGATGATAAATCTATTGTCATTCTATTTGAAATATTTTAAAGCTAACATGGCATTTATCTCTTGCACATTTTAGGCTCTTTTTCCATTTTATTTTTGAAAGTTTGGTGATAATGTGTTTTGTTAAAGATCTTTTCCAATAATGTCTATGCACTTTGGGCCTGTATGCACTTCTTGTTTTTGAATGTTCATGTCTTTCTCCAAATTAGGAAAATTTTCTGCTGTTATTTCACTGAAGTCTTCTAACCCATTCTTTTTTTCTGTACCTTCAGGAACTTGTAGGACACATATATTTATTCATTTGGTGGTACCCTATCGGTCTCAAACACTGGTTTTGGTTTTTCTAATTTTTTCTTTTTCTTTTTTGTCTGACTGAGATGTTTCCAATGATTTGTCTTCTAGCTTACTGAGTATGTTGTTAAGGCTTTCCACTGTATTTGTTATTTGACACATTGTGTTCTTCATTTCTAACATTTCAGCTTGATTTGCCTTTAAAATATCTTTCTCACAGCAAAATATCTCACGCATGTCAGCTACTGGTTTTTTAAACTCATGTATTTTCTTCTCTGTGTTTTTGAGTAATCTTGTGACCATTCTTTTGAATTACTTTTCAGCATTACATCAATCTCCTTGTCTTTACAGTCTAATATTGAGTTTGGTTGTGTTCCTCTTGTGGCATTATATTATCTTCCTTGTTCATGTTTCTTGTATTTTTACATTTGTTTTTAATACATATGGACAAACACTTGCATATGGACAAACACTTGTTGATATCTCCACTGAAGGCTTTGTTCTTTGAAATATTATTCAATGGCTTAGTTGAATGCCTGCTTCTTCAGCAGATATCCAGAGGTGTGCGCTTGGTAGGGCCAAGGAGCTCTGGCCAGAGCCTGAGAGTGGGGCAGGGGTCCAGAATGACACCCAAGTTGGGCATGGTGGATCTCTTCTATAGTTAGCAGGTGGAGTGTATGATCATGTTGGTTGGCTTGCTCCTAACACCAGTCCTTCTTTGCTAAGGTGAACCAACTGCCCAGGATAAGCTCACAGTGTCTGCATATCCCACCCATTCAAGAATGTGAACTACCCAGAGGATCTATGTGTTCTGTAGTATGAGCATGGAGCTGTCTGCAATGACCCTCCCCAGCACCCAGGTAGCTCCAAACTTCTGGAATCGAACCCAGTGATTGCCCACCCTGCCAACCCTGACTCCCTTCTCAGTTTCCTGGCCTATCACACAGCCATGGGATTCCCATAGCCACAGGGTGCAGGGATCTACTCCTTTCCCTGTTAGCCTCTATATCCATGGGGAAAGCTGCCTCATTCCCAGAGCCAGCCACCCTGCTCAACAGAGGTTGGTTGTGGTAGTGGAATGGAGTGATCCTTTCATGGAACTGTGTGGGTGCCCTGCTTCCCCGCCAACTCTCCAGGCTGGACTGAAAGTCAGTGGGTCCAGATTTCTTCCTCTGACAAAATCCACTAGTGGCATGCAGGCCACAACAGCCTTCACTCACCTTCCCTCTCAGTTGCTAGGTGCCTTGATGAGGGAAAGAGAGATAATTAATGTGCCCTCCTTCAAGGGATTAGGTGGGCAACCTGACTCCCACTAGCTCTTCAGGCCAGACTTAAAATAGGTGGATGCTGCAAGATTCTTCCTCAGACAGGATCATCAGTGGTGTTTGGGCTGCTGCAGATTCCTCTCACCTTGGTCTGAGAAGATGGCGTTCTCACTGGCTGTGGAAGTCACTGGTGGCATCCTGCTAGTTGTGTGATTGTACAGTCTTCATCTCACTACCGAGCGTTTCTTCTTTCTGTAGACTTTCCACTGAAAGCTTCCCTCCAACAGTCCCTGAGGAAAAAGTTTCCTCCCTGTTCTAGTTTGTTTCCATGGTCAAAATCAGTTCCACTTTTCCCTATTCAGCCTTCTTGGATCTCTCTAGACATTCACTTTTACCTTTTATCCAGGAAGAGTATCAACATATTTCATATTATATTACCACACTTCTCCCAACTGTCCAAGGGTTCCTCCTTTCCCTCACAGTTAAATCCAGTCATTGCTGCCCTGTCTGTGTAATTTGACCCCTTTTACCTGACCTCATCTCTTCTTTTCATCCTTCCTTCTTTAGTTTAAGTTTCATTGTTGTCTTTGAGATTCCTCAAACATCCCAGGAATGCTTCTAATTTAGAGCTTTGTGCTGGTGGTTCTTGCCCACTGAACATGCCAATACCCACACAGCTTACTCCCTTGATTCCTTCAAGTCTGCTCAAATATTCCCATTGCAATGAAGTTGATTCTTATCTCTCTATTCATTTTAAATTGCACCTTTATCCCTAACTTCTGGGACTCTCCATGCCTTTTGTTCTGCTTTTATTCACACTGATGTATTATGTAATTTACTTTAAAAATGTTTGTGTTATGTAATGCTTATTGTTTACTGTTCTTCTCCCAAAGAGCAGAAATCTATCTCTATTTTATTTGTTGATATTCCAGGATCCAAAATACTACTTGAAAGATAGTAGTGCTCAGCATACCTTTGTTGACTCATTTCTTCTTTCCTGGGACCTCACTTTTTTTTTTTTTTTTAAAGATTTTACTTATTTATTTGAGAGGTAGACTTACAGACAGAGAAGAGGAAAAGACAGAGAGAAAGGTCTTCCATCCACTGGTTCATTCCCCAAATGAGCCGACTGGAAGCCAGGAGCCAAGAGCTTCTTCTGGGTCTCCCATGCAGGCCCAAGCACTTGGGCCATCTTCTGCTTTCCCAGGCCATAACAGAGAGCTGTACCAGAAGAAGAGCAGCTAGGATACGAACTGGCACTGTGACCTCACTTTTTAAACTCATCACTTAATAGCAGTCACCAACTCAGTTTAAGGTACTGAATTCTTTTTTTTTTTTTTTTCAGATTTATTTATTATTTGAGAGGCAGAGGCAGAGAGTGAGAGAGAGGTCTTCCATCCACTGATTCACTCACCAGATGGTGGCAGTGGCTGCCCAGGAGTTTCTTCCAGGTCTCCCACATGGGTACGGGGGCCCAAACACTTGAGCCATCTTCTGCTGCTTTCCCAGGATGTAGCAGAGAGCTGGACTGGAAGTGGAGCAGCTGGAACTTGAAATGGCGTCCATATGGGGTGCCAGCACTTTACCTGCTACATATGGGGTGTAGCAGCTTTACCCGCTACATCGCAGTATTGATTCTTAAGGCTTGCTTCAGCAATCTGAATCTGAAGCTTTTGAAGAATATCTGCAAACACCATGAAAACAGTGTTCATCATTCATTAATCAGTTAACTCATTGAAGAAATCGTTTTTCTTGGGTGCTTTTGGCTTAGTGCTGGGGATAGAAACAAATTAAACACAGCTATTATGTAATGAAAGTTATAGTTTAATAGGGAAAAGACAGCAAATAGTTCATTACAAGAAATGGGGTACTGTGGAACAGTGATTAAATTTAGACAGATTAGAGCACGTTTGGGATTTTTGAGAAGAGGTATATGGATCTGGAGAGAGGTTTGAGCAAAATATATAGATTTGGTAGTTATTGTCACATAGGAAGTGAATGAGGTCACTTGGGAAGAATTTGCACATGCAAAGAGAAGGTTAAGAATTGAGTTTTGTGAAATATTTCTAGTGAGAGGGAGAGTATGTAATCATAGAAGCTGTTTACAAATATTCCTGTTTTCTTCCTTCTGGGGAGAAAGTAGGATTGCTTTTATTTATTTATTTATTTTTGGTTCTTGGGATGTTATATTACCTGCCTTGGCCATTGGAATGTGACCAGGGGTGATGTTGACAGATTCCTGGAGAGTCTGACAGCAATCAGGGGGTCCTCCCCACTACTTAGAGATGAGACAATTCAAGCAACTAGCTTCTGTGAGGGTGGTAGATGCCATGTGCTAATCCTTGTAATCAAGATTTTTCTGAGCTGTTTAGCAGAGCTAGGTGATGATAATTCTACTCATTTTGGATGAAAGTTTAATGTGTTTTCTGTTGAGTTTCCAGTGGACTATCATCCAATTGACCAATGAAAATCATCCCTTTCCTGGACCAATCATGAGAATACCTCCTTTTACAACCAATCAGCCTTCAAAATGGCTTCCTGCTTTAGGGACTCGTCTCAGTGCTACTGGAAGTTTTTCTCTCACTTTTGTTTTCTTCAGGAATTCTCAGTGCTGTTGTGTTTTTTCCCCTCCTTCACTTTTTTTTTTCATAAACCACTTCTGCTTTACACAATTTTCTTTGTCTGTGCTCGTTTTTCGTGAACATGAGACACAAATCCGGCAGAGAAAGAATTGAAGCGCAGCAGAGCCCTGCAACAATGTGAGGCATTTCTCTGTAGGAGCTTTAAGAGACAGCACGTTGAGTCTGCTGGTTAGCTTTCCCTACCTTGATGATTATGAAGTTTGTTGAGTTGGAGCTTTGTCCACCTGATTCTCTTAGTGATTTTTCAATAGCGAAGTGCCTCGAGACCTGTTCTGGACTTGCACTGTGAATGAGGATTACTTTAGTTGGGGTACGCCTCTGGGTTACTTGTTATCACACTGTCACCTGGTCTTTCCTAATGATTCAAGGAGAGCCTTTGGAAAAGGAGACATTAAAGGAAGTTAAGAAAGAATGGTGAGCCAAGTTTCAAGGAGGTGGAAATATCAAATGCTTCATTGTGTAATGTAAATCAGAAAGTGTTCCAAGTCATTTGTAATTTTAGTAAGCTATGTGAAAAAATAGAGTCCCTTTCAAATGGTTAACAAAGGGGGAAAAATACAAGTCTGGGTTGTTGTAAAAGTGAGGCTTTTGCTGTTGCATCTCATTTACTTCTCAAATTTTGCCAGTTTGGCTTCTGGTCTTACCAATTTCTACTCTCCTTTTTCACTGCTATTTTGAACTTAAATTCCTCCTTATTCCTCTTTCCTTCCTCTGTGCCAGTGGCTTCTCTTTAAGATTCTTTTGGAGTTTCCTTTATCCTTTCTCAGTGGAACCTCTGAAAAGAAAGCTTATAATTGCATCTGTACTTGCTCACCTGTGATTCAATCCTTAGCCTAATGGAAACTGACTTTTGACCTCAATTAATCTACTGACATAGCTCATGCCATGGACAATTTTTTTTTTTTTTTTTTGGTCAGGCAGAGTGGACAGTGAGAGAGAAAGAGAGAAAGGTCTTCCTTTTTCCGTTGGTTCACCCCCCAATGGCCACTGCGGCCGGCACGCTGCGGCCGGCGCACCGCACTGATCCAAAGCCAGGAGCTAAGTGCTTCTCCTGGTCTCCCATGCAGGTGCAGGGCCCAAGCATTTGGGCCATCCTCCACTGCACTCCCTGGCCACAGCAGAGAGCTGGACTGGAAGAGGAGCAACTGAGTCAGAATCCGGCCCCCTGACCGGAACTAGAACCTGGGGTGCCAGCACCGCAGGCAGAGGATTGGCCTAGTGAGCGGTGGCACCAGCCAAAATAAGTTAATTTTTTGAATTGACATTTTTGTTTTAACATTATAGTCATTTTGTAGCCTTATCGACATGTTACACACACACACACACATATATATATATTTTTTTTGACAGGCAGAGTTAGGGAGAGAAAGAGAGAGAAAGGTCTTCCTTTTTCTGTTGGTTCACTCCCCAAGTGGCTGCTACGGCCAGCACGTTGCTGCTGGCGCACTGTGCTGATCTGAAGATAGGAGCCTGGTGCTTCCTCATGGTCTCCCATGTGGGTGCAGGGCCCAAGCACTTGGGCCATCCTCCACTGCCTTCCTGGGCCACAGCAGAGAGCTGGACTGGAAGAGGAGCAACCGGGACAGAATCCAGTGCCTCGACCAGTACTAGAACCCGGGGTGCTGGCGCCGCAGGCAGAGGATTAGTCAAGTGAGCCACGGCGCCTGCGACATGTTATATATTGACTGAGTTTTGTCATAAAATGAGTTTAGTTTGGTACTGTACCCTTTTTTAAAAAATTATTTATTTATTTGGGAGTCAGAATTACAGAGAGAGAGGGAGACAGAAAGAGAGATTCCATCCACTAATTCACTCCCCAAATGGCTGCAAAGGCTGGGCTTGACCAGGCAAAAACCAGAAGTCACTTCCAGGTCTCCCACATGGGTACTGGGGCCCAAGAACTTGGGCTACCCTCTGCTGCTTTCCCAGGTGCATTAGTAGGGAGCTGGATTGGAAGTGGAGCATCCAGGACTTGAACTGGCACCCATATGGTATGCTGGCACTGCAGATATTGGGGTGGCTTATCCCCTACTCCACAGTGCTGGCCGCAATACTAAACACTTTAACAGAAACTCTTTTTTACACCACTCCAGTCTGAACAGACAACAGTTGCACTGTTTGTAACATAGAGATGGGTGTTATCCTTTTGTAATGAGAAAAAGTTAAATGACCTTGAGTTAAAATAGTGAGAAAAGTAACTGAATGTGGTTGTTATCCATGTAACCACTACTGTTGATTGGAGCTTCAGTCAGTCCTAATGTGTTCAGAACGAAATTTTATGAATGTCCTTGGCTCATTTATCATTACTTGTGAGTACACAAAACACTATGAGATTGATACATGATAAACTAAAATCTCATCTTTTTAGATACCTGTAAAATGAAAGTAATGGATACATGAACACTCAGATTTAAAAATCTGGCTTTGGGAACAAGCATTTGGCTTACCAGTTAAGATGCCAGCTGGGATGCCTGCATCCCATATTGCGGTGCCTGGGTTCATGTCCTGGCTCTACTCCTGATTGCAACTTCCTGCTAATGTAGAACCTGGAAGGCAGTGGTAATGATTTAGTTTGTTGAATCTCTGCTACCCATTGAGGGACCTGCATCCAGTTCCCTAGCTTTGGCTCTAGCTGTTGTGGCTTTTTGGTGAATGAGCCAGGGGATGAGTACCCTCTCTCTCTCTCTCTCAAAAAATAAATAATAAAGAAAATCATGGCTTTCATTGGGATGTCTCTCAAAAAAAAAAATCTGACATGGTCTTTCATAGCACAGTTTTTATTAATAAAGTCCTTCTCAAAGGCAGCCTCCTTGAGAAGGTGCACAGACTATTAGAAATAGTGAAGACAGTATGACTAAGAAGATTAACTGGCTGACTCACCAAGAAAATGAATTGAGAGGTTTTATTCTAGAAGGAAGCTAGAACAAGCAAACAGATGAGCAAACACTTATTGCAATTGATAGAATTTTTAGTGCCAGCTATATTTACATTTGGGAAATAGTGTGATTTTTTTTCAGGGATTTAATATATGATCAAAAGCTTGGAGCAGGAAGAAGGATAGTGCATGTGGGAAATCATGAAGCCACTTCACTGACTAGAGCAGGCAGACATGTGCAAACAATAAGGCCAGATTGCAGAGGTTGCTGTAGGTGTTGGAATACATATTTAATGTAGCAGAGAGCTTTTGAAGGTAATTGGCAATGCTTTGGGCTGAACCTGGGTTTTAGGCAAAGCATCCTCATGATGAGAGAATGACAGTACTTGGTGGTAAATTAATATAGAATATAAAGGGAGAGAGTTAAATATATTTTCAAAAATTACACTCTGAAGTGGTCTAGCTTTTAATAGTTAGTATTGCACATAACATTGCCTTAATTCATCTTTTAACAGAGCCTGTTGGATGTCTTGTCAACTGATTGATATTTTGCTATCTTCTTTATTAGGACCAGAAGCCAGAAATGCAACTTGACAAATGTATGAAGATCATCTTTTTGTTAGTGATTGGTGAACTAAAGTATTTCTTCATCTAAAGTCAAAATGAGTAAGATTTTAAAGAAGGTAAGAAAGTTCCCTTTAACAAGCCACCATCATATTGTCACATCAGACTTACAAGGATCTTTTAAAAAATACCAGAATTTTTGGAACTTATTACTGAAATTTTGTTCTTGACTCTTGACACTTGTCATTTAGCAGTTGCATGGTATTACTATTGTTATAGTTGTTGATGTGTTTACTCTTTTTCACGGGAATGAGACAAGTAGAGGTACAGAAGCTGCTCTGCTTTTAAAACACAGCAGAGATGCTTTATGAGTTCAGAAATCATATTTAAAGGTTACTTACAAGAGGAATGACAGTGAATTTTTTTCTTTTACACAGACATTTATTCAAAATGAGTTCATGATAATGTGTTCTTTGCTGAATGTTAATCTATGGCATCAATTTAAGGTGTTCTTAGTTTATGTTTCTGAGATTCTTTTATATGTCAAGCTCTAGAAGGAGCAAACTGGCTCACCCACTGCTAGGTAATAGCTAGTATTGTCTTTGCTTCAGGGCATTTAAAATGAAATTTTGAGGTATATTGAAAGAAGTTGCCAGTTCACTTACTACATAATAGCTTAAAATGTGACTGTCTGACTGTCTGAAAGAAGAAAAAAAAATCAAGAAATAATTGTGGAGTTATTTGGTGGAATTCACAACATAATAACAAGAAAAGGTTTTCATATTTGATCATAAAGGAAATGAGTCATTTTATTTCATCCTTATAACTGGTACAGTTTCAGCACCTACTAAAAAGTGTGCATGCATTTGAATAACTTAAGCAATTATTAAAAGCAAGTTACAGACATAAATGTCATTTACATAAAAAAGGAGACTTGGTTCAAACTGCTAGTGCTTTGAAATTTCCATAAGAGCAAGTTCAAGTTCAGAACAGGATTCAGTATTTAGTAACAATTCAAGAGTTTTCAATCTCTTAATTCCTCTGTGATATTCGTGTTCACCATTGAATCATTTTAAAAGCAAAGGAATGTTAATGTTGATTTGTATCAGCACTTGCAATTGAAAAATCGATTATCAATGGTGAATAATGATGACTCCAAGTAGCAGTTTGATTTATAATTTAGGTGTTAGAATGTAATAAAATACTTTTTATTGTGGTTGTAATCACTGGAAGTGTAATCTGAATCACTTCAAATAACAATACTTTCTTTTGATCTTTCCCAAATGAGGTTTGAAAGTAAAAAGATGCCTTTTCCTTTTTTTTTTTGCATGTTTCTCGACCTTTACTTATCATCTCAAAGGTGGTTATTTCTTAACTAGATCCCAGCCTTGCAAAGTAGCTAGAGATTTAATATGTATCATTAATTTGGAAAATAAATTTCAAACTATTCATGCTGTTTTATCTAGTTATTACATTATTAAGAGTAAATATATTATCAAACTCAGTAGGAAGTCACAAAGTTGATAAACAAGATTTCCAAAGGAAGTAACTGAGTATATACAAAATAACAAAGAAAAAATAAAAGTTAGTAAAATGGAGCAGGTACTCATTTAAATTAACAAAATTTAATTGAAAGATGTGACAAATAAATACTTTGTATTCCTACACTGCCATATGATATTGCTATTATTTGAAGATAAAACTAGACATGGAAAATATCTGATATTGAAATTTGTCTAAGCAGGGTTTATATGTTTTTCTGAACCAGCTTTAATTTTTGAGGTGTTCTTTTAAGTGTTTATATTTATTAGCTCATTTACTTCTTAGAACAACATCAGGTAGAAACTCTGGATTAGGACCGTTTTGTAGATGAGGAAGTTCAGCAAAGTACAGTTTAGAGCTCCAAATGGACAAATGTTGCTTAGTAGCTATGTGGCTTTGGTCTGAGTTCCGTCACTATTTGAGACTTTTGTTTCATGATTCTTTCCCATTTCCTGTAGTCCTTCTGTCATTAACGGCTATAATTTATTCATTTCCTTGGATCAGTTTTTCCAGATTCTATTTATGTGATTGACCTCATATAGCTCAAAGTCTTTAGTGAATCACAACCATCAGTCTGAGGACTTGAGCTATTTTGTAATGAAGTTTCAGCACTTGCTCACTTAACCTATTGATTTAGTTCTGGGTTTCAAAAAGTAGTTCATACACAATGGCTATTATTTATAGACTGCTGCAGGAAGCACCATTTACAGCCATTTGTTAGCACTTGCAGGGCCACTTTCTAATCTTTTGAATGTCTCGCTGTATCTACTTTTGTTCCCTGTATTTTATTCTCTATTGCAGAACAGTCAGAACTACTATTTTATAATGTAAATTGGATCATGTCACTTCCTTTCCAAAATTCTTTGAAGCTTTCCATTGCTCTTAGAATAAAATCCCAACTCCTACTCAGGTACATAGGGCCAAAAATAAGCTTGTTCTTGCCTACCTCTTTGATCCATCTACCTCTCTTTTCTTGTTCTCTTAAATGTGCCAGTATACAGCTGTTCCTCTTTATTCTTTTTTATGTTTAACTCCTTAGTTCCTTGCATATTTCACATTTCTCTTCTCCACAAAGGCATTCCCTGGCCCTCTGGCTATACTACTTCCCTCATAGTTCTTTCTTACGGTACTCAGCTCTTTTGTTTCAGAGTTATCACCCCAGTTCATGGTTCTATTTTAATTTTTCACCAGAAGTCCTTATTTTATATTGAGATTCATTCTTAGTGTGTTATATTCTATGGGTCTGAACAAATGTATAATAAATCTCCACAATTTCAGGATTATTCTGAGTAGTTGTGCTGCCTGGAAAGTCCTCTGTGCTCTGTCCACTCATTCCTTTCTCCCTCCTGACTCCTGGAAACATCTAATTTTATTTTTTAAAGATTTATTTATTTATTTGAAAGTTAGAGAGAGAGAAAGAGAGAGAGAGAGGGAGAGAGAGAGGGAGGGAGGGAGTGAGGGAGGGAGGGGTCTTCCATCTGCTGGTTCACTCCCAAGTTGGCCACAATGGCCAGAGCTGTGCCGATCCAAAGCCAGGAGCTTTCTCTGGGTCTTCTCATGTGTGTGCAGGGGCCCAAAGACTTGGGCCATCTTCCACTGCTTTCTCAGGCTATAGCAGAGAGCTGGATCGGAAGTGGAGCAGCTGGGACTTGAACTGGCACCCATATGGATGCGGGCATTGCAGGTGGCGACTTTATTCACTACGCCATGGTGCCGGCCACACCATTGATCTTTTTATGGTCTCAATAGTTTTGCCTTTTCCAGAATGTCATGTAGTTCTCACCATACTGCACATAGCTTTTTAAGATTGGCTTCTTTCACTTAGTAATATACATTTAAGGTTTTCCTCACAGGTGTTCATGGCTTGGTGGATCATTTCTTTTTCTCATTGAAACTGTTATACTGGGGCTGGTGCTGTGGCTTAGTGGGTAAAGCTGCCGCCTGCAGTGCCAGCATCCCATATGGGTGCCGGTTTGAGTCCCGGCTGTTACACTTCCGATCCAGCTCTCTGCTATGGCCTGGGATGGCCCAAATGCTTGGGCCCCTGCACCCATGTGGGAGACCCGGAGGAAGCTCCTGGCTCCTGGCTTTGGATCAGCACAGCCAATTGGGGAGTGAACCAGCAGATGGAAGACATCCATCCATCTCTCTCTCTCTCTCTCTCTCTCTCTCTCTCTGCCTCTGCCTCTGCCTTTTCTTCTCTCTCTGTGTAACTCTGACTTTCAAATAATTAAATAAATCTTTAAAAAAAGAAAAAAGAAACTTATACAACAATTTATTTATCCATTCTCTTACTGAAGGCATCTTAGTTGTTTCCAAGTTTTGTCAGTTTTGAAGAATTAACTTCTATTAGACAGCTGTGTCCAGGCTTTGCGTAGACATAAACTGTCAACCTCTTAGTAAGTAATGAGGAGTGTTATTGCTGGGTCATATGGTAGGTTCTAATATTTATTATTTGTACCTTTTAAGAGTGACTTTTGTATCCACAAAACTGTAAGTTTATTGAAGATAGGAACTCTATCTCCTTTGTTCACTGTACTTTCGTCATTCAGCAGTCTAATATACATAGTGGATTATTAATAATTACTTGTGGAATATGGTTACATTCTTACATATTTCAATGTGTTTCAAATATGGTAGCAGAGATAGGAACATAATATAGATGTCCTAATTAAAACCTAATAAAGAGTCCAAATTCTTGATATAGATGTGAAGAGTCTAAATTTGAGGTTACTTAGCACAAAAATTCAAAAATGTTGGAGGTAGGACTATGTTTTAACTTTATATATCTGTCCCATTACATTCTGTACAAATTGTTTTTATACAAAGATCAAGCTAAAATAAAATCATTGTAGAAGATAATGATTTCTGTTTACACAAAAATCAGTAGTATAAAGTATCAAAACTGTCACCTCAAAAGATGCCACTTTGGGATAAGGATTATTTTGAGCTAAGGCAATTGAGAAGCCACAGATGCAGAAAGAGCTCAATGCCCTCCCCACACCTGCCTGAATGCAGGTCACAAGTTTTCCTTCTGTGAAAAGTCTTCTCTGCCCCACTTTTCCTACCTTAGAAGGAGGAAAGCAGTCATTATCACTGGAGACAGAAAGTCAGTGCTGAGATGGATCTGCACAAACATATCTCACTAAAATCACACCTTTTGTTAGTTTTCTTGTATATTTACCTTCCTATATTTTACTACACTTAGAAACCCAAACTTTTTTTTCTTCACTTTGCTATAAACTAATTGCATGTTTAAAATGTAATTTCTGGCCAGCGCCCTGGCTCACTAGGCTAATCCTCTGCCTTGTGGCACCGGCACACCAGGTTCTAGTCCCGGTCAGGGCACCGGATTCTGTCCCGGTCGCCCCCCTTCCAGGCCAACTCTCTGCTGTGGCCAGGGAGTACAGTGGAGGATGGCCCAAGTGCTTGGGCCCTGCACCCCATGGGAGACCAGGATAAGTACCTGGCTCCTGCCATCGGATCAGCGTGGTGTGCCGGCCGCAGCGTGCCAGCCTCGGCGGCCATTGGAGGGTGAACCAACAGCAAAGGAAGACCTTTCTCTCTGTCTCTCTCTCACTGTCCACTCTGCCTGTCAAAAAAAAAAAATGTAGTCTCTGAGTCTAACTGCCTCTTTGGGTCCTCATTTTTTATATAGGCCTATGTACATGTAAAAATTAAAATATTAACATCATATAAAATTTATGTTTTTTCCTCGTACTCTGTCTTGAGAATTGAATTCTCAGGCCCAGGCCACTGAACCTGGGATGGTGGAGGAAACGTTTTAAAGTTTTTAAAAGTCTTCATAACACTAGTAAACCTTAGACGAGCTCCCCTTATGAATGATCAGAGTTGTAGCTCTTGCTTTCTTGGTAAGTAGATGAGGGCTTGCAACCTTTGACTTCTTGCCTGTTAGCTATAACTTTGAGGCTTCTGTTTGTGCTGTGCTAAGACTTATCGACTGTAATTATTGGCTATGCTGCATGGGCCTCTTTGGCAAGACCACCTAGGCTTTCACGTTTTGCCTCTCATTTTCACCTAATGGGCATGTGAGTATTTACATTTAAATTAATGGAAATTGCCAAGTGGCTACCATATTGAACAGAGCAGATACAGAACACGTTCATCATTACAGAAAGTTCTACTCCACAGTATTACCTTAGGTTGTTCCTGATTGCGTTATAAATGAAAATAATGAAAATAATCACACGGTTTCTCATATTTGAGTTTATGTAACTATACTGCTTTCATGTCATTTAAATGAAATTTACAGTCATATAGGATCAGCTAAAATGGAGCAATAATCAATATTTAATTGTCTTATGCTTTTGAAAAATAATGGGCCAATGGGGTGTCAATTTTGTTTATTTTTTCAAAAAATCAGCTCCTTGTTTGGCTGATTTTTTGTGAGTTTTTTTTGATTCAATGCTGTTGATTTCTTCTCTGATTTTAATTATTTCTCTAGTCCTACTAGATTTGGGTCTCGTTTGCTGTAGATTTTCTAGATCCTTGAGATGAATTGAAAGCTCATCTATTTGGTGCCTTTCTAATTTCTTGATGTAGGCACCTATTGAAATAAACTTTCCTCTTAACACTGCTTTTGCTGCGTCCCATAAGTTTTGGTATGTTGTGCTATTATCCTCATTTACTTCCAGAAAATTTTTGTTTTCTCTTTTAATTTCTTCTATGACCCATTGTTCATTCAGGAGCATGTTGTTCAATCTCCATGTGTTTGCATATGCTCTAGGGATTCCTGAGTTGCTAATTTCCTACTTCATTCCTTTATGGTCAGGGAAGCTGCATGGTATGATTCTAATTCTTTTGAAATTGCTGAGACTTGCTTTATGGCCTAGTGGTCAATCCTAGAGAAGGTTCCATGTACTGCTGAGAAGAATGTAAATGCTTTATGTGTAGGATGAAAAGTTCGGTAGATATCTGTTAGGTCCATTTGGGCTATAGTGTCGTTTAAATCTACTGTCTCCTTGTTGATCTTCTGTCCTGCTTATCTGTCTATTTCTGAGAGGGGAGTATTGAAGTCCCCCAGTACTATTGTATTGGGGTCTAAGTCTCCCTTTAAGTCCCTTAACAAATCTTTTAAATAAACTGGTGGCCTGTAATTAGGTGCATATGCATTGATAATCATTATATCTTCCTGTTGAATTGATCCCTTAATCATTATATAGTGCCCCTCATTGTCTCTCTTAACAGTTTTTGTGTTAAAGTTTATGTTGTCCGATATTAAGATGGCTACACCCGCTCTTTTTTCATTTCTGTTGGAATGGTATATCTTTTTCCAGCCTTTCACTTTCAGTCTGTATGCATCTTTGTTGGAAAGATGTGTTTCTTGCAATAGCAAATAGTTGGGTTTTATTCCTTAACCCACTCAACCTGTCTTTTAACTGGACAGTTCAGGCCGTTTAACGTTCAATGTTACTATTGAGAAGTAGTAACTTTGCCCTGCCATTTGCCAAAGATATTTTCTAATATATGCTTTGAATTCCCTGTGATCTTTTGCTGTGAGGTTTCCTTCATTACCTTCTTTCATATTGATGGCCATGTTTCTATGTTTCTGTGTGTAACACATCTTTAAGCTTCTTTTGCAGGGCTGGATGAGTGGCAGCAAACTCTTTCAATTTATGTTTGCTGTGAAAGGTCTTTATTTCACCTTCATTCACAAATGAGAGCTTTGCAGGATATAATATTCCGGGTTGGTGGTTTTTCTCTCTTAGTGCCTGGGCTATGTCTCACCATTCCCTCCTAGCTTGTAGTGTTTCTGATGAGAAGTCTGCTGTGAGGCTAATTGGAGATTCTCTGAGAGTAATCTGATGTTTCTCTCTTGCACATTTTGGGATCTTTTCTTTCTGTTTCGCTGTGGAGAGTTTAATTACAACGTGTCATGGTGAGGATCTCTTTTGGTCATGTTTACTAGGGGTTCTATGAGCTTCCTGTACTAGGATTTCTCTGTCCTTCTCCAAACCTGGGAAATTTTCTGCTAGTATCTCACTAAAAAGGCCTTCTAATCCTTTATCTCTCTCCTTGCCTTCAGGAACTCCTAGAACTTGAATGTTGGATTTTTAAATAGTATCCTGTAGATTCCTCACAATATTTTTTAGATTTCTAATTTCCTGTTTTTTTCTTTGGTTTGACTGTATGTTTTCCTGTGTTCTGTCTTCTAAGTCCGATATTCTCTCTTCTGCTTTACTCATTCTGTTTTTAAGGCTCTCTAATGTGTTTGTCATTTGATCTATTGAATTCTTCATTTTTATTATGATTTCTCGTCACTATCAGTTTCCTGTTCTACTAGTTTCTGCGTTTCATTTTGATTCCTCCTTAAGATTTCATTTTCTCGAAGGAGATTTTCAATCCTGTCCAGTAAGGATTTCTGTAGTTCAAGAATTTGTTTTTGAGAACTTCTTAGTGTTCTTAGCATTTTTTTTGAGATCTGCTTCTTGCATTTCTTCTATCTCATCATCTTCATAATCTTGAATTGGGGTATCTTTATCATTTTGGGTCATCATAGTGTCTTCCTTGTTCTTGTTACCTTGGTTTCTACATTTGTTTGGCATTGTGGAGATATTCTTTGGTTTCTTTGCTGTGGTGTTTTCTCTCGTTATACTATGACTCTGGATTAAATGGACTGTCTGCTTTTGATGGAGCCTTAGAGGTATGTAATGGGTGTGGCCTGAGAGCTCTGTTTGGTTCCTCAGGGTTAAGGGTGTGCCAAAGGTGACACTCCCAGTTTAGGCGTGGTGAACTCTCTCCCTTCCTTCCTTCCTTCCTTCCTTCCTTCCTTCCTTCCTTCCTTCCTTCCTTCCTTCCTTCCTTTTTCAAAAGGGAAGTAATTCCGCACAGCTGAATGGAATTGGAGATAGTTAGCAGGCGAATGATATACCCACAGGAACCAGAGATCGGAAGCTCTTTCCCAAGGACCACACAGGGAATCTGTCCTGCCCTCAGTGTGGGCTCAAATTCTTCTGCAGTCTCCCACTGGGTTGCCAAGTTTACCAAATTGTAGCGTGTCTGGAGAATACTCACGTGAATTCCCTGAGTTCTCTCCCCCACCGTCTGTTTATTCGCAGTCTCAGTTCATTAGCACCACACATTCACTAGGTCCTAACCTCCTGTTATTTCACCCTCCCACCCCAGTCAGGTTTTTCTGCTAGGCTCAAGGCCGGTGCAGACCTGAATTTGCCCTGCTTATGACGTATGTCCAAAATGTCGCCTGCTCTTTGTCTTGCTCACCTTTGAGAGGTGAGCGGAGAGAGAGTAACTCGTGTCCATATCGTTCACTTTTTCTTTTTTCCTCTCTTCTAGTTAGCTTGGTGAACTTTTCCCCACGGGGTTTCAAGCCTCGTTCCCTCTAGTCTCCTCTTTCTGCTTGCCTGCCGGTGTCTCGGGCTATTGAGGTTTGGCTCACCTCGTGTTCCATCGCTGGTGTGTTGAGTCTGCCACTGGTGTCCCGAACTGTGGGTTCCCACGCTCTCCATGCAGGTCCACTGTGAATCATTAGTTCCGGAGGAGTTTCCTCTGTTGTTTCTTCCCCTACTCTTCCTTGAACCTGCAGCATCTCCACTTTTATTAACCTGTCTCTTCCCGGACTATCAGTGTGCTCCCTTCCTATTCTGCCATCTTGCCGTTCTGAATTCAATGGTAGGGTTTTTAAGTACTAATGAGAGTCATTAAGGAAGGAATAGGTATACTTGAAAACCAACACTTTGATGGGGGCAATTAATGACTACTAAGCTCACATAGAAGATCCTGAAGTTTGAGAAGACATCACTGTAAATTAAAAGTCTTGGCAATTTTGTTACTGTCATTTGCCTAACATTTATGTGGGTTGAGTTCTTTTGTAAGAAAGCTAATACAATTTCCGCTCTATTTCCTCCACTTCTCATGGACTTCAACAAGAGGAACAGGTTAGCATCTTGGCCCTCTTTGTGAACTTAACATCGTTTCCTCACTCATTTGCTAACATTTATGAAATAATTTACGTGGTTGAGACTCTAATATTTCTCTGATTTTAAACTATTAATCAAAAATCTTCATTTTTATAATGTGTATTTTGACCTTGATAATATTTTATTTCTAAAAAAATATTTAATAAGGGCCCAAAATCTAATGCTATTTCCTCACTCTGGCCTCAGAATCAGCCCTAAAGGCATTCGGATCTGGCTGAAAAGCCCATGAGAGTATTTCAGGCATGGAAAGCCAAGACACTCTGGCAAAAAGATCTCTGTGAGTGAGATCCCAGTGGAAAGAACAGGTCTTCAAAGAAGGAGGTACCTTTCTCTGAAGGGAGGAGAGAACTTCCACTTTGACTATGACCTTGTCTAAACAAGATAAGAGTTGGAGAACTCAAGGGGCTTCCATAGCCTTGGAAACTCATGACTGGAGCATAGGGAGATTACTGATGCCATAAACAGGAGTGTCAATTTGTAAAGTCAACAACAGGAGTCACGGTGCACTTACTCCTCATGTAGGATCTCTGTCCTTAATGTGCTGTACATTGAGGCTTAATGCTATAACGAGTATTCAAACAGTATATTTCACTTTGTGTTTCTATGGGGGTGCAAACTGTTGAAATCTTTACTTAATGCATACTAAACTGATCTTCTGTAAAAAAAAAAAAAGAAATTATCAATTCCCAACTTGACTCTCACTGGGATTAAACATGACAATAGGTCTGATCTGATTTCATCATCATTTAAAAAAAATCATCTATTGTTTTTCACTTTATGTTTCTGTGTGGGAGCAAACTGTTGAATTCCTTACTTAAGGTATACTAAGCTGATCTTCTGTATATTAAGATAATCGAAAATGAATCTTGATGTGAATGGAAGGGGAGAGGGAGTGGGAAAGGGGAGGGTTGTGGGTGGGAGGGACGGTATGGGGGGGAAGCCATTGTAATCCATAAGTCGTACTTTGGAAATGTATATTCATTAAATAAAAGTTAAAAAAAAATCTGATGCTATTTCCTGACTCATTTATTTCTTAACATCTCATTTTTCATAAAAATATAGACAGTTTAGATACCATAAACTATACATAATTATGTAAACTATATTTGGCCATAACTGTATAATTATTTATATGTTCTTTTCTTAATTTTCTGGGCCCTATTTTCAATATTGCATAAATATCTTTTTATAACTTCTTATATATACAAACATGCCTCTATAAATCTTGTTTCCTGAACTTGATTTTTAGGGACTAAGTAACCTCAATTGGCTTTTATTGTGGGTGGGTAGGAAATATGCTTGGCCGATGCCACGGCTCAATAGGCTAATCCTCTGCCTGCGGCACTGGCACCCTGGGTTCTAGTCCCAGTCCAGGCACTGGATTCTGTCCCGGTCACTCCTCTTCCAGTCCAGCTCTCTGCTGTGGCCAGGGAAGGCAGTGGAGGATGGCCCAAGTCCTTGGGCCCTGCACCCACATGGGAGACCAGGAGAAGCACCTGGCTCCTGGCTTCGGATCAGTGCGGTGCACTGGCCACAGTGGCCATTGGGGGGTAAACCAATGGCAAAGGAAGACCTTTCTCTCTGTCTCTCTCTCTCACTGTCCACTCTGCCTGCCAAAAAAAAAAAAAAGAAAAGAAAAAAAAAAGAAAAAAAGGGAAAATATGCTTTGCTTCTCCAAGGAGTTGGATAGCTGGATCATATACTAGGTCTATATTCAGATTTATGAGGTATCTCCATACTGTCTTCCACAGTGGCTGTACCTGTTTACATTCCCATCAACAGTGGATTAGGGTACCTTTTCCCCCACACCTTCACCGGCATTTGTCGTTGATTTCTGTTATGAGAGCCATTATAATGCAGGTGAGGTAAAACCTCATTGTTTTTGTTTGTTTGTTTGCTTGTTTTTTGACAGGCAGAGTTAGACAAAGAGAGAGAGAGAATGGTCTTCCTTTTCCATTGGTTCACCCCCAAATGGCCACTATGGCTGCTGCTGTGCCGATCTGAAGCCAGGAGCCGGGTGCTTCCTCCTGGTCTTCCATGTGGGTGCAGGGCCCAAGCACCTGGGCCATCCTCCACTGCACTCCTGGGACACAGCAGAGAGCAGGACTAGAAGAGAAGCAACCGGGACTAGAACCCAGGGTGCCAGCGTCACAGGCGGAGGATTAGCCAAGTGAGCCGTGGTGCCGGCTCTTATTGTGGTTTTAATTTACATTATCTAGTGTTCTGAGCATTTTTTTCATGTGTCTATTGACCATTCGAATTTCATCTTTTGCAAAATGCCTGTTAAAGTACTTTGCCCAGGGGCCATTGCTGTGGTGCAATGGGTAAATGCCCTTGCCTGAAGTGCCGGCATCCCGTATGGGCGCTGGTTCTCGTCCTGGCTGCTCCTCTTCCGACCCAGCACTCTGCTATGGCCTGGGATAGCAGTAGAAGATGGTCCAGGTCCTTGGGCCCCTGCACCCATGTGGGAGACATGGAGGAAGCTCCTGGCACATGGCCTTGGATCAGCGTAGCTCCGGCTATTGTGGCCAACTGGGGAGTGAACCAGCAGATGGAAGACCTCTCTCTTTGTGCCTCTGCCTCTCTGTAACTCTGTCTTTCAAATAAACAAATAAATCTTAAAAAAAAGTACTTTGCCCGTTTGTTAACTGGTTTGTTTGTTTTGCTGTTGAATTTCTTGAGCACTTTATAGATTCTGGATGTTAATCTTTTATCAGTTGTGTAGTTTGCAAATAATTTCTCCCATTCTGTTGGTTGCCTCTTGATTTTGCTGAGTGTTTGTTTTGCAGTGCAGAAGCTTCTCAGCTTGATGTAATCCCATTTGTCAATTTTGGCTTTGATTGCCTGTGCTTCTGGGTTCTTTGCTTATGCCAATGTGTTGCAGAGTTTCTCTAATGTTCTCTAATAATTTGATGGTATTGGGTCATAGATTTTGAGGGGATTTTTGTGTAAGGTGTAAAGTAGGGGTCTTGCTTCATGCTTTTGCACATGGAGATCCAGTTTTCTCAGCACTATTTGAAGAGACTGTCCTTACTCCAGGGATTGATTTTAGCACCTTTGTCAAAGATAAATTTCTATTCTGTTCCATTGGTCTATCCATCTGTTTTTGTACCAATACTAGGCTATTTTGATTTTAACTGCCCTGTAGTATGTTTTGAAATCAGTTATTGTGATTCACCTAGCTTTGTTTTTGTTGTATAAGTTTTTTTTTTTAACTATTTGGGTCTTCTTTGTTTTCATATGAATTTCAGCATCATTTTTCTCTATCTGAGAAAAATTTCCTTGGCATTTTGTTGAAATTGCTTTGAATCTTTAAATTGCTTTCAAAAGTATGGACATTTCGATGATATTGATTCTTCCAACCCATGAACATGGAAATTTTTTTCCATTTTAAATGTCTTCTATTTCTTTCTGTAGTGTTTTGTAATTTTCATTGTAGAGATCTTTGATATCCTTGGTTAAATTTATTCCAAGATATTTAATTCTTTTTGGAGCTATTATGAATGGGACTAATCTTAAAAGTTCTTTCTCAGCAATGGCATTGCCCATGTGTACAAAGGCTATTGATTTTTCTGTGTTGATTTTATATCCTGCCAGTTTACCAAACTGTTTTATGAGTTCTAATAGTGTCTTAATGGAGTCTTTTTGATCCCATATATATAGAATCATTGTCATCTGTAAGTAGCAATAATTTGACTTCCTCCTTCCCAATTTGTATCCCTTTGATTTCTTTTTCTTGCTTAATGGCTTCAGCTAATACTTCTAGGATTATATGTAACAGCAGTGGTAAGAGTGGGCATCCTCTGTGGTTTCGGATCTTAGGGGGAATGCTTCCAGTTTTCTCCTGTTCAATAGGATGCTGGACATAGGCTTGTCATAAATTGCCTTGATTGTGTTGAGGAATTTTCCTTCATTACCCTGTTTGCTTAAGGTTTTCATCATGAAAGTGTTTTATCAAATGCTTTCTCTGAATCTATTGAGTTAACCATATGGGTTTTGTTCTTCAGTTTGTTAATGTTCATTGAAGTTGATTTGTTCTGAGAGGATTCGTTCTGAGAGGAGGAGCGTGGTGGGGGCAAGAGGCGCGGAGTCACCACACAGACCCCGGGAGTTGGGTGAAAGCAGGCCTGAGGTGAGCAGCCTGCAGACTCATTTATTTCAGTTGCTACAGCTGCTTATATAGCCAAGACAGCCAGTCCAGCCAAGGGGCGGTCTATGCCCTAACCAGTCACAGCCTGTTGCCAGGCAGTTTCCAAAGCCATCCAATCACAGCCTGTTGCCAGTCAGGCTCTGTTGCCAGGCAATTTCTGAAACCATCCAATCATAGCCTGTTGTCAGTCAGGCTCTGTTGTCATGTGGTTTCTGAAGCCATCCAATCACGGCCTGTTGCCAGGCAGTTTCTGTTGTCAGTGGCCATCTTGGCATGACCCTCTCAACTCAGCAGCCATCTTGGCATGACCTTTTCACCTTCTCATTCCACCACAAATGTGATGTATCACATTTATTGGTTTGTGAAAGCTGAACCATCACTGCATACCAGGGATAAATCCCACTTGTCTAGGTGAATGATCTTTCTGATATGTTGTGGGGTTCAATTTGCTAATATTTTGTTGAGGATTTTTACATCTATATTCATCAGTGATATTGGTCTATAGATCTCCTTATTTGTTGCATCTTTTTCTGGTTTAGGAATTAAAGTGTTGCAGACTTCATGGAAGGAGTTTGGGAGGATTCCCTCCCTTTCAATTGTTTTGAATAGCTTGACAAGAATTGGAGTTAGTTCTTCTTAAAAGTCTGGTAGAATTCAACAGTGAAGCTCATGTTCTGGGCTTTTCTTTGTTTAGAAGGTATTTATTACTTATTCATTCTCTGTCTTGATTATCAGTGTGTTTAGGTTTTCTTTTTTTTTTTTTTTTTTGACAGGCAGAGTGGACAGTGAGAGAGAGAGAGAGAGACAGAGAGAAAGGTCTTCCTTTTTGCCGTTGGTTCACCCTCCAATGGCCGCCGCGGCCGGCGCGCTGCGGCCGGCGCACCGCGCTGATCCGATGGCAGGAGCCAGGAGCCAGGTGCTTTTCCTGGTCTCCCATGGGATGCAGGGCCCAAGCACCTGGGCCATCCTCCACTGCACTCCCTGGCCACAGCAGAGAGCTGGCCTGGAAGAGGGGCAACCGGGACAGAATCCGGCACCCCAACCGGGACTAGAACCCGGTGTGCCGGCGCCGCTAGGCGGAGGATTAGCCTAGTGAGCCGCGGCGCCGGCCAGTGTGTTTAGGTTTTCATGTCTTCATGACTCAATTTTGGTAGATTATATGTGTCCAAGAATCTATCCATTTCTTATAGGCTTCCCAATTTATTGACATACAGCTCTTTGTAATAATTCCTGATGATTCTTTTTATTTCTCTGGTATCTGTTGTTGTACCTCCCTTTTCATCTCTGATTATTAGTTTGGGTCTTATCCTTCTTTTTTTGATTAGCTGTGCCAATGGTGGATCTATTTTCTTTAATTTTTCAAAAAACCCAGCTCTTTATTTCACTGATCTTTTGTTCATTTTATTGGTTTCAGTTTGTTGACTATAATGTGTTGTGGTGAAGATCTTTTCTGTCATGTGTGTTTCCTTTACTTGGATGTCCCTTTCTTTCTCCAAATTGATGAAGTTTTCTGTAATTAGTTCACTAAATAGGCCTTTTAGTCCATTCTCTCTTTCTACACCTTCAGGAACTCTTTAAGATCTGTGTGTTGGGTAGCTTGATAGTACGTCATAAGTCTCCAACACTGGTTTTAAATTTTCTAATTTTCTTTTTTTCTGTTGTGCCTGAAAGTCTTCTAAGGATCTGTTTTCTAGTTCAAATATTCTTTATTCTGCCTCACCACATCTGCTGTTAATGCTTTCGAATGCATTTTTGATTTTTTGAAATTTTCATTTCTAATATTTAATTTTAATTTCTCTTTAAATTCTCAATTTCATGGGAACATTTTTCTATTTTCTATTTCCATCATGTATGGTTTTCTTTAGTTCATGGATTGCTTGTGATTGCTTTTGAGCAATCTTATGATTAATTTTTTGAATTCCATTTCCAGCATTTCCTCAATTCCTTCATCTTCACTTTCTAGTATTGAAATGTTGTTTTGTTCCTTTAGGGAAGGGTCATGGTGTCTTTCTTATTCTTGTTTCTTGAATTTCTGCATTTCTTTTTTGGCATTTGTAGAGTTTTTTTTTTCCCTCTCTAATTGCTTTTATCTTTGAGCTATGCCTCTGTGTTTAGTGGAATGTTTGCATGTTCAGTTGATACCAAGAGGTGTTTGGTGGGTGTGGACAGGGAGCTGTGGTCAGTGATCCAGGGCAGGGTGAGTATCCAGGGTAATACCCAAGTTGGGCATGGTAGAGCTCGCATTGTTAACAGAATGGGAGGGGGAATGATCACCTCTGTTTGTATGATCACCCCTCATCTCCTCTCCTCTAAGCTTAGCAAGGCCTAGGTGTTAGCCCCCAGTGTGTTCAACACTCATCCATGCCACCATATGAACCACACAAATTGTCTGCACAGTCCTCACTGTCACACAGTTCCCACTGCAAAGACCTGCCCTAGGCAACCATTGAGCCCCGAGCATGTGGAGCTGCGTCCAAGGATTGCCCAGAGAGTCATTTACTCCCTGCAGCTTCTTATATCACCACCAAGTACCCATGGTCTCAGCACACAAAGCTCCCACAGTTTGGCTGCAGAGGTTTCGTTCTGCCATGCCAGCCCATACAGTCAACAGAGAGCCAGATGTTCCCTGAGCCAGTTTTGCCTAAGCATCTGGATCCATGGAGGCTGCAGGTGCCTTACAGTTCTACAATGGTGCCAGCCAACTCCCAGCCAGGCTCAAATTCAGTGGGGACTGAGAAATTTTCCCTTCACTAGAATCTCTGGATCACACCTATACACAAGAGCCACTGGCTGAATGTTTTGTTCTCCCTGCCACTGCTGCCAGTACTGCCGAGAAGAGGACACCCTGTCTCAGCTTATTGCTGTGTGTGCACACAAAGTCTTCCATAGCTCCCAGCCAAACCGAAAATGGACCCGCCCTTTCTCAGCTGGGGAGTGGGTGCTTTTGTGGGGAGGTTGGGGTGAGATAAACATGCCCCCTCTACTCCCACTGGGTGTGTGGGAAACCACTAGCAACACTAACCCCTGGGACCCCGGTCTGGACTCATGCCACGCTCTCCCTCTGGCTGTATCATCGTGGTTTGCATCTCACCTTGGGCTACAAGCTGCCGCTCTACTCTGGCTCTTGGCTGCTGCAGTTGCGTGTTTTGCTTGTGTTTGTGCTGCATGTCCACACCCCCCCACCCCATAGGTCCA
Source organism: Oryctolagus cuniculus (assembly GCF_964237555.1). Lineage (NCBI taxonomy): Eukaryota > Metazoa > Chordata > Mammalia > Lagomorpha > Leporidae > Oryctolagus > Oryctolagus cuniculus. Next base: position 57,391,063 of record NC_091434.1, on the reverse strand, counting down.
CAGGTTTCTCTTTGGATTTTCAGTGTGGTTTCTCTCCAGTTCTACCCTGAGAGTGCACTTCCTGCCTTTTTTTTTTTTTTTTTTTTTACTGTTTATCCCTAGCCTAGTTCAGTGTGTCATTCCCTAATCCTCCATCTTGGAATCCCCTCAAAAATGACTTTAATCAATGATTATATCACCTTATTTTATACAAAACAGATCATCAATAGATTTTTTAACTTAAATTTTATCTACTTTAATAGGCATTTTATTTATTAAATTTATCTTACATAATGATGTGACTTGGGCATTAGCCATACTACTAGATTAACTGAGGCATATTAAAATATGAAAAATTTTAGTTTGAGCATTCAGTGATTCATGAATTAGGCAGCCCTAGATCACAAGCATTTGGGACTCCAGCTAGGGATAGCGAATGGTGGGAAGGCTTTTTAGCTTGAGTTCAGAAGCAAGGCAAAGAAAATATTTAATTGGTTACAGTGATGTGGTAGTTTCATTTGGGAAAGTCTTTTCTTAGGGGTGAGTTGCAGTTTTCTGATTGGCCTAGAATATCATCATTTACACTGAGTTGGATTTTGGTTTAGATACATAGGAACCCGGCACATGGAAGCTGCCTCAGCCTAATGGACACCTAAATTGTGCCTTCACGTGATTTCATCTGATTTGCATTCTGTTATATGAGTGTTATGCTGTGCCAACTTATACTAATTAATTAAAACAAAGATTTAAAAATACATTGGCTTTTATATGAGTAAATTCAGGCCAGACATATCTATTATTAGGGAAAAATTAAATGTAAATAAAAGTTAATCTTATTTATTTGAAAGAGAGATAAAATCTCTAATATTTCTGACATTTGTGAATTCGTTCTTCTAAAAATTCAAATACATTCAATTGTAAGTGTTACTGATGGTTATTATAGAATAAGTTCCAGTATAGTTTTATGCTAAGGAAAACATTTTATTTGGATAAAGTATTTGTTTAGATTTATACACCATAGATTAAATATTTATAATACATACAAAATAGATACTAAATAGAAAATTCATAATTGTTCATGAAAAACTTACACAATATTACACATTAAAAAATAGAACTACTTTATTTCCATTATTGTTTCCTTAAAGACACTAGAACTGCCATTATGTATTTTTAAGAATTTTGTAGAATAAAGAAGTCTTTAAAGATTAAGAAAAATTGTCTACTGCCTGCCATCTGTAGGATAAGGTGAAAGTGGGAAAAAAATTGACTTTGAGATAAGGCTAATTATGTGGTAATCACTGTGCTTTAGATGCTAAATCTCATTTAATCTTTTCAACAGTCCATTGAGGTAATTATTTTCTCCATTTTACACATGAGAAAACTGAAGTTCATTGTGTTTAACTGATTTGCTTGAGGTCCCACAGTAAGTGGTGGAGTCAGGTTCAAGCACACTTATGTTTGATATCATATTTCTTATCCTTTAATACATTACCTTCATTGCTTAATTATTGAGAAGGCATTTTTAAGAATCAGCTTGTGAAAATTCATCATGTTATTTTGGTTTTACATAATAAGGAATTCATTTTTAAAAGCCTTTATCCAAAACTGTAGCCTGCAGAGACTTGTCAGTTTCCATTGTTACTTGTTCAATCTACCCTCTGTCAATATATGGGACCTGATTTAGTCTTCAGCACAGCTTTGTGAAATAGGCTTCATTTCTCTTTTAGAAACTGGGAAAGAGATGAAACAAGATAAAGTAGCTTGCCCAAGTAGTATATACACAAAAGACTTTTGACCAGGACTCTGATATTTCCTCTTTTGAAAAATGTCTATTTAGGTCCTTGACCCATCTCTTAAGAGGGTTGTTTGTTTTGTTGTTGTGGAGTTTCTTGATCTCTTTGTAGATCCTGGTCATTAATCCTTTCTCGGTTGCATAATTTACAAATTTTTTTTCCCATTCTGTTGGTTGCCTCTTCACTCTCCTGTTTCTTTTTCAGTACAGAAACTTCTCAATTTGATGTAATCCCAATTGTTAATTTTGGCTTTGACTGCCTGTGCCTCTGGGGTCTTTTCCAAGAAGTCTTTGCCTGTGCCTATATCTTGCAGTGTTTCTCCAATGTTCTCTAATAATTTGATGGTGTCGGGTCATAGATTTAGATCTTTAATCCATGTTGAGTGGATTTTTGTGTAAGGTGTAAGGTAGGGGTCTTGCTTCATACTTCTGCATGTGGAAATCCAGTTTTTCCAGCACAATTTGTTGAATAGACTTTCCTTGCTCCAGGAATTGGTTTTAGATCGTTCATCAAATATAAGTTGGCTGAAGATGTTTGGATTGATTTCTGGTGCTTCTATTCTGTTCCGTTAGTCTATCCATCTGTTTCAGTACCAGTACCATGCTGTTTTGATTACAAATGCCCTGTAGTATGTCCTGAAATCTGGTATTGTGATGCCTCTGGCTTTGTTTTTGTTGTACAAGATTGCTTTAGCTATTTGAGGTCTCCTGTGCCTCCATATGAATTTCAGCATCATTTTTTCCAGATCTGAGAAGAATGTCTTTGGTATTTTGATTGGTATCGCACTGAATCTATAAATTGCTTTTGGGAGAATGGACATTTTGATGATGTTGATTCTTCCAATCCATGAGCATGGAATATATTTTTCCATTTTTTGGTATCCTCTTCTATTTCTTTCTTTAAGATTTTGTAATTCTCATCGTAGAGCTCTTTGACGTCCTTGGTTAAGTTTATTCCAAGGTATTTGATTGTTTTTGTGGTTATTGTGAATGGGATTGATCTTAGAAGTTCTTCCTCAGCCGTGGCATTGCCTGTGTATACAAAGGTGGTTGATTTATTTTATAACCTGCTACTTTGCCAAACTCTTCTGTGAGTTCTAATAGTCTCTTAGTGGAGTTCTTTGGATCCCCTAAATAATCATATCGTCTGCAAAGAGGGATAGTTTGAGTTCTTCCTTCCCAATTTGTATCCCTTTAATTTCTTTTTCTTGCCTAACAGCTCTGGCTAAAACTTCCAGAACTATGTTAAATAGCAGTGGTGAGAGTGGGCATCCCTGTCTGGTACCAGATCTCCGTGGAAATGCTTCCAACTTTTCCCCATTCAGTAGGATGCTGGCCGTGGGTTTTTCATAAATTGCTTTGATTGCATTGAGGAATGTTCCTTCTATACCCAGTTTGCTTAGAGTTTTCATCATGAAAGTGTATTGAATTTTATCAAATGCTTTCTCTGCATCTATTGAGATAATCATATGGTTTTTCTTCTGCAGTTTGTTAATGTTGTGTATCCTATTGATTTGTGCACATTGAACCATCCCTGCATACCAGAGAGAAATCCCACTTGGTCTGGGTGAAAGATCTTTCTGATGTGTTGTTGCATTCTATTGGCGAGAATTTTATTGAGGATTTTTACATCTATGTACATCAGGGATATTGGTCTGTAATTTTCTTTCAATGTTGCATCTTTTTCAAGTTTAGGAATTAAGGTGAACCTGGATTCATAGAATTTGGGAGGATTCCCTCTTTTTCAGTTATTCTTAATAGTTTGAGAAGAATTGGAGTTAGTTCTTCTTTAAATGTCTGGTAGAATTCAGCAGTGAATCCATCTGGTGCTGGGCTTTTCTTTGTTGGGAGGGCTTTTTTTACTGTTTCAATTTCTGTCTTGGTTATGGATCTGTTTAGGTTTTCCATGTATTCATGGTTCAATTTAGGTAGGTTGTATGTGACTGGGAATGTCGCTCCCCCTCTTCGTGGAGGAACGGCACAGAACCCTGCGTTGTTCTTTCGTCTGCTCGGCCCTCCCCGGGTTTGCTGCTGGTTCTTCCCGGGTTGGCTACCGTCCCTTCCACCTCCGTGGAAGGGCAGTTCCCCCTGCCACTTTCCCCACTTCCGCGGGGGAGCGGCACACTGCCGGCTGGCTCTCTCGGGGGCTGCACAGGTGTTCCTTCAGATAGATGTTCCTGGTGCATGTTGTCTCTCTCCTCCTTTATAGTCCTCTTCCACCAATCCCAACTCTGCTACCCACACGCCGAGTACGCTGCTCTCCTCCAATCAGGAGCAGGTCCTGCTGTTTATTGGTTGAACTGGAGGCAGCTGTGTAGAAGCTGTTTCCTCCTCTCCCAGCGCCATATTGTGGGAGAGCAGATGCATAGAATAAGTCTTAATTCCAGTAACATAGTCTAGTCCGAGTTGCTCCCCACAGGGAATCTATCCATTTCTGATAGGTTTCCCTGTTTGCTGGCATGCAACTCTTTGTAGTAATTTCTGATGACTATTTCTGTGGTATCTGTTGTTACATTTCCTTTTTCACCTCTGATTTTATTGATTTCGGTATTTTCTCTCCTTTTTCAGTTAGTTGGGCCACTGGGGTGTCAATTTGTTTATTTTTTCAAAAAACCAGCTCTTCATTTGCTGATCTTTTGTAATTTTTTTGGTTTCAATCCTGTTGATTTCTTCTCTAATTTTAATTATTTCTCTTCTACTAGTTTTGGGTCTAGTTTGCTGCAGTTTTTCTAGATCCTTGAGATGCATTGATAGCTCATTTATTTGGTGCCTTTCCAATTTCTTGATATAGGCACCTATTGCTATAAACTTTCCTCTTAATACTGCTTTTGCTGTATCCCATAATTTTTGATATATTGTGTTGTTATCTTCATTTGCTTCCAAAAAGCCTTTGATTTCTCCTATGACCCAGTGTTCATTCAGGAGCATGTTGTTCAGTCTCCATGTGTTTGCATATGCTCTAGGGATTCCTGAGTTGCCATTGTCCAGCTTCATTCCACTGTGGTCTGAGAAGATGCATGGTATGATTCTAATTCTTTTGAATTTGCTGAGACTTGCTTTTTGCCTAGTATGTGGTCAATCATAGAGTAGGTTCCATGTACTGCTGAGAAGAATGTAAATGCTTTATGTGTAGGATGAAAAGTTCTGTAGGTACCTGTTAGATCCATATGGTCTATAGTGTCGATTACATCTGCTGTTTCCTTGTTGATTTTCTGTCTGGTTGATCTGTCTTTTGCTGAAAGTGAGTATTGAAGTCCTCCAACACTATTGTATTGGAGTCTAAGTCTCCCTTTAAGTCCTTTAATATGTCTTTTAAATAATCTGGTGCCCTGTCATTAGGTGCATATGTTTATAATAGTTACATCTTCCTATTTATTTGATCTCTTAATCATGATATAGTGCCCTTCTTTGTCTCTCTTAACAGTTTTTGTGTTATTTTGTCTGATATTAAGATGGCTATGCCAGCTCTTTTTTGGTTTCTGTTGGCATGGTATATCTTTTTCCAGCCTTTCACTTTCAGTCTTCATGCATCTTTGTTGGAAAGATGTATTTCTTGTAAGCAGCAAATAGACAAGTTTTGCTTTTTCATCATTTCAGCCAGTCTGTGTCTTTTTACTGGAGGGTTGTGGCCATTTACATTCAGTGTGACTATTGATATGTAGTGAGTTTGCCCTGCCATTTTTCCAGTTATTTCTTTTATTTATTTATTTATTTGACAGGTAGAATTACAGACAGTGAGACACACACACACACACACACAGACAGAGAGAAAGATCTTCTTTCTGTTAGTTCACTCCCAAAATGGCTGCAATGGCTGGAGCTAGGCTGATCCAAAGCCAGGAACCAGGTGCTTCTTCCTGGACTCCTATGTGGGTTCAGGGGCCCAAGCACCTGGGCCATCCTCCACTGCTTTCCCAGGCCACAGCAGAGAGCTGGACTGGAAGAGGACCAGCTGGGACTACAACCTGGCACCCGTAAAGGGATGCTGGTGCTGCAGGTGGAGGAATAGCCTAGTGAGCCATGGTGCCTGCCCCCAAAGATATTTGTAATATATACTTTGAACTTCCTTTGATCTTTTACTGAGAGATTTTCTTCCTTTGCCTTCTTTCATATTGATGACTGTGTTTCTGTGTTTGTGTGTAACGCATCTTTAAGCATCTTTTGCAGGGCTGGATGAGTGGTGACAATTTTTTTTTTGACAGGCAGAGAGACAGAGAGAAAGGTCTTCCTTTGCCATTGGTTCACCCTCCAATGGCTGCTGTGGCCAGTGCGCTGCGGCTGGCGCACTGCGCTGATCCGAAGGCAGGAGCCAGGTGCTTCTCCTGGTCTCCCATGGGTTGCTGGGCCCAAGTACTTGGGCCATCCTCCACTTCACTCCCTGGACACAGCAGAGAGCTGGCCTGGAAGAGGGGCAACTGGGACAGAATCTAGCACCCCGACTGGGACTAGAACCCAGTGTGCCGGCGCTGCAAGGTGGAGGATTAGCTTATTGAGCTGCGGCGCCGGCCGACAAATTCTTTCAATTTGTGTTTGCTGTGAAAGGTCTTTATTTCCCCTTCGATCATAAATGAGAGCTTTGCAGGATATAATATTCTAGGATGGCAGTTTTTTTTTCTCTTAGTCCTTGGGCTACTCTCACCCTTCCTTCCTAGCCTGTCGGTTTTCTGATGAAAAGTCTGCTGTGAGTCTAATTGGAGATCCTCTGAGAGTAATCTGGTGTTTTTCTCTTGCATATTTTAGAATCTTTTCTTTGTGTTTCACTGTGGTGAGTTTGATTAAAATGTATCCTGGTGAGGATCTCTTCTGTTCATGTTTTTTGAGATATTGAGAGTTCTGTGTGCTTCCTATACTTGGTTGTCTCTTTCTCCAATCCTGGGAAGTTTTCTGCTAGCATCTCACTTAAAAGGCCTTCTAATCCTTTCTCTCTCTCTCTCTCTCTCTATGCCTTCAGGAACTCCTAGAACCTGAATTTTGGGTTTTTCAATAGTATCCTGTAGATTTCCAATAATATTTCTTAGATTTTTAATTTCCTCCTCTTTTCTTTGGTTTGACTATATACTTTCCTGTGCTCTGTCTTCTAAGTCCAATATTCTCTCTTCTATCTCACTGATTCTGTTTTTAAGGCTCTCAAATGTGTTTTTTTATTTGTTCTATTGAATTTTTCATTTCATTTTGATTTCCCTTCAATATCTAAATTTCATGTTCTACTTAAATTCCTCATTTCATTTAGATTCCTCCTTAATATTTCATTTTCATGAGAGAGATTTTCTATCCTGTCCAGTAAGGATTTCTGTAGTTCAAGAATTTGTTTTTGAGAACTTCTTAATGTTCTTATCAATTTTTTGAGATCTGTTTCTTGCATTTCTTCTGTCTCATCATCTTTATAATCTTGTATTGGAGTGTTATGTTCTCTTGGGAGCGTCATGTTATCTTCCTTGTTCTTGTTTCTTTGGTTTTTGCGTTTGTTGTTTGGCTTTGTGGAGATCTTCTTTGGTTTCTGATTTTTTTTTTTTTTTTTTTTTTTGCTGTGGCAGCTTTTCTCATTATACTATGACTCTATATTAAATGGACTGTCTGCTTTTGGTGAATCTCTAGAGGCTTGTAGTGGGTGTGGCCAGAGCACTCTGTTCAGTTCTTCAGTGTTAAGGGTGTGCCTAATGTGACAGAACCAGGCTTGGCATGGCAATTCTCTCTCTCTCTCTCCCTCTCTCTCTTTTTTTTTTTTTTAAGAAGGGAAGTAATTCTGCTCAGCTGAGCTCTTCTTCTCAATGGTTACCAGTGGCCTGACCGCTAGCCCCAGTGGTTATAATGTTTGTCTGCTCTGTCCCAAGGACCACACAAAGGATCTGTGTAGTCCTCAGTGTAAAGATTTGCCTTCAATATCTCTCACCGTGTATTCAAGGCCATGCGAGCTTGTGGCGTCTCCCTCAAGGCTACGCACGTCTCAGCCACACCCTGAGTTCTCCAACACACCCTCAGTTTTATGTTTTTTTTTTTTTTTTTCCACAGTCCCGTTTCATAAGCTCCACACATTCACTAGGTTTTAGTCGACTGTTATTACTCCCCACCAGAGTCAGGTTTTTCTGCTCGGTTGAAGGCAGTTGCAGCCTCTAGCTGGTGCAGCTGTTACGTATGTCCAAAATGGTGCCTGCTCTATTGTTTCGCACGCCTTTGTAAGGTGTGTAGAGAGAGAGAATCATGTCCGTACTGTCCCTTTTGGTTTTTTCTTTCCTCTAGGTAGGCTGGTGTTCTTTCCCTGACAAGGCTTCAAGCCTTGTTCCCTCTAGGCTCTTCCTGCAGCTTTTCCGCCAGTGTCTCTGGTTGCTGTGGTTTTGTCTTAACCTCTTTCCAGCGCTGGTGCAGAGACTCTCGGCAGCTGGGGTCTCAAGCCGTGGGTGCCCATGCCCTCCACATAGATCCACTGTGTCCCTCTAATTCTGGAAGAGTTTCCTCTGCTGTTTTTTCCCTAACTCTTCCCTGAGACTACACTATCTCCACTTTTATTAAACTATCTTTTCCTGGTCTATCAGTGAGCGCCCTTCCTATTCTGCCATTTTGGAACCTCCTCGTGATGCTTTTCTATTGCTTAAGGGTTATGAACAAAATCCTTACCAGGGTCTCCATGTCTATGAATTATCGAGTCCATTTAAATTTTTTTTTTTAGTATTTTCTCAATTCCTACAACTTCCTTTACATATTGCCAAGTTCACTCATGTATATTTTTAAAATTCTTTTTGCAACATTTCCTCAAGCATTTCCAGGTATTTGTAGTGGGAAAATTTCTGCCAACTTTCTGGGATAGAAATAGTAATACACAGCATTTAATGAGTTGATGAATATGTCTGGATGTCAGGAAGCTGGCAGGTTTTCATTTGAAAATGAAAACAGTCTTCCTGCTTTTAACTCCATATGCATGTAGGGTTATCCTAAGGTTGATAAAGTGAAATATTCATTTTCCAATGATAATGCGCAATTAGAAAAATTTCATAGAAAGGCTTAGTTTATGGTTTATGGTTTATGAAGAAAGAAGCAAAGTTTAAAAATGATTTCTAGAGATTAAAAATATAGTCAGTCTGTTAAAAATTTGGTGAATAAATTAAACACATTAGCTAATGAGAGATTTAGCAAATAGACAGATTTGAGTTAATAAACCAACTGACCTCAGAGAGGCAAGAAAATGAAATGGAGACTATGAAGGTGATAGTTCCAGACATTAGAGAATATTAATATTAAAATATTAATATACATTTAATCAGATTCCCAGAGGATATCAATAGAGAATGGGATAGAGAAAATATTTGAAGGTATGATGATTGATAATTTACTGGAATTCATGGAAGATACAGGTTTTTATATAAAATAACAATTAGATTCAAATAGGAAAAGCAGAAATACAATTGTAAAACACCAAATATGAAAATAAGTTAAAAATAAATCAATAAAAAATGATAGATTACATATGAGGGGACAAGAATTAAACTATAGATGTGATATTTGACCTAGTGGTTAAGGATGCTCATGTCCCACATTGGAATACTTGGCTTCAACTCCTAGCTCTGGCTCCAGATTCCAGCCTCTTCTGCTAATGTGCATCTTAGGAGGCAACAGTGATGGCTCAAGTAATTGGATTCCTGTCACCAACCTGGGAGAGCTGGATTGCCATCTCAGCTCCTGGATTTAGCTCCCTTACCATTGTGGGCTTTTGGGGAGGGGGGAAACGAATGCAAAAAAAAAAAAAAAAAAAAAAAAGTAAACTATGAACAAAGAACATGAATTAGGTAGTTTTTTTTATTATTATTTTTTACAGGCAGAGTTAGACAGAGAGAGAGACAGAAGGGTCTTCCTTCCGTTGGTTCACCCCCCCCAAATGGCTGCTGCAGCCAGCACTGCACTGATCCAAAGCCATGAGCCAGGTGCTTATCCTGGTCTCCCATGGGGCACAGGGCCTAAGCACTTGGGCCATCTTTCACTGTCTTCCCAGGCCACAGCAGAGAGCTGGACTGAAAGAGGAGCAACTGGGACAGAATCCAGTGCCTTGACCAGGACTAGAACACGGGGTGCTGGCGCCACAGGCAGAGGATTAGCCTAGTGAGCCATGGCGCCAGCCTGGGTAGGTTTTCATCAACAGATTTCTTACAGGAACGATAGATAACAGTAGGCAATAAATGGCAATTATGTTTGTCAAGCATGCATACAAAAAATGTAGAAGGAACTACCAAGAGATTGAGAGTAGAATGTATATCTTCCAAATCTTCAGCAAAAAAAGAAAAAAAGTGAAAAATTAAACTTAGTCAATTCAGTGTTTGTCAGCAGAGGGGAAAAAAGCAAAGTTATACTTTGTTTCCATTGAAAATTTTGTGTGCATGAGAAGTCTCTAAAATGTTCATGAAAGATGCATATTATTAAAAAATACATTTGTTTGGAATCTTTTTTGCCTCAAAATGAACTTGTCTTTTAATTCAATTTCCATAACCTTTTTTTGAAGTTCCCTGGTATACTGTAGTATTTATCTGTATGACCTCTACATTTACCCCAGTATTTCTCTGTTTTGGCTCACTTAAGTTTTTCTAATTGTTGGGTGTTATGTTATTTCCAGGTTTTGATGCTGTAGATATTTTGCTATAACCCACCAATTTAAAAAACTCATTTGAACAATTTCTTCTTGGAATATAGGCCCCAGGATTGGGATTACCAAAATTTGTTTAAATATTTTAATATCTTGTCTTAAACTGCCAGCTTTATCACCAAAAAGATTGCAGTGGTTTATGGTGATCCTTTTTAATCAAACAAAATTTCAGAGTCATCCAAAAATATATAGATATTCAGATCTGTAGAAGTCCATATGTTGTTAGTTATATGGTTCTTTAAGGAGTCTTGTACTGGTAAAACTTATTTGTATGTGCAGACTATGTTACCTTTTTTTGTTAAAACATGATATGAATTGAGGATGAGTTTTGAGCAGTTATTTTTTAATTTTCTTATGTTTTATTTCTCTTATTAAGCAAGAATTGATAATATCTACATTTCATAAATAGTTAATGAAAAAATGCCATATATAGATGCAAACTGTTTTTTACCTGTGGTGCACCATGGTTCTAGGACAACTTGTAAGTATCACTGCAAATTCAATAGCAATATATTTTCACTTTAATTATCCTTTGTTCATATAATTTGTCCCAGAAAATATACTTTTATATAATTGTTTAATGATGTTCTCATAAATGATTATTAAAATTATTATGAATACTTTCAAATATGGAAAAATAGTTCAATAAGTACCCTATTGTTACCACTCAGATAATCAGGATTTTTGCTATATTTTCTGCTTTCCTAATTTTTTTCTAATTTAGTTTAAGGCAAATTCTATGTCTTTTTTTTCTTCTTTTTTTGACAGGCAGAGTTATACAGTGTGAGAAAGAGAGAGACAGAGAGAGAAAGGCCTTCCTTCCATTGGTTCACTCCCTTAATGGCCACTACGACCGGCACTATGCGCCGATCCAAAGCCAGGAGCCAGGAGCTGGGTGCCTCCCCCGGTCTCCTATGCGGGTGCAGGGACCCAAACACTTGGGCCATCCTTCACTGCCTTCCCTGGCCACAGCAGAGAGCTGGACTGGAAGAGGAGTGACCGGGACAGAATCTGGCGCCCTAACTGGGACTAGAACCCAGGGTGCCGGTGCCATAGGCAGAGGATTAGCCAAGTGAGCCATGGTGCCGGCCTGGCAAATTCTATGTCAATTCACCCGTATAACTTCAGGATGCATTTTTGTAAAGAAAAAGGCTATTTTCTCAAAGTATTACTATCACAATGAATATTAAAAACAATTATTTGGTATCATCTAATTCACAGGGCATATTTACATTTCCCTATTTTTAAAGAAAACAAATTGTATTTATTTAAAAGGCAGAGAAGTTAGAGAGGAGACAGGGAGATCTTTGACCTACTGCATCCACAGATGGCTGCAACGGCCAAGCTGAAGCCAGGAGCCAGGAGCTTCATCTGGGTCTCCTGCATGGGTACAGAGGCCCAAGCACTTGGGCCAGCTTCTGCTGCTCTTCTCAGGCTGTGAACAGGGAGCTGGAGTCAGAAATGGAACAGCTGGGACCTGAACCAGCACCCAGGTAGGATGCCAGTATTACAGGCCATGGCTCAGCCCACTATGCCACAACTCTGGCTGTTCACTAATTTTAAAAAATATTTTACAGTTGCTTTTTTAAGAATAAGGATTTAAACAAATTTACATATTTAGTCATTGTTCCTCACTTCATACAAAGCAGTTTCATTATTTGCTTTTCCCTCATGCCAGTGACTTGTTGTAGGTGTCTTCTACAAAATAGCCATATTGTGGATTTGTCTCTTCCTTTCTTCTAATGTTGTAATTCTTCCTCTTTTCTGCTATTTCCTTTAAATCAAGTCAGTTCTGGGAGTTGGATTAGATTCAGGTTCAATTTCTTTGGTCAGAATATTTCCTAGATGTTCCTTTTTGTTTTCTGTTGCATCACATTAGGAAGTACAATGTCAGGTTGCTCCGTTTGTGGGAACATTGAAACTGATCAGTGTTTTCTGGTGGTGACAGTCTGATGCCTCTTGTTGAAAGTTTATCAGGGGGCCGGTGCTGTGATGCAGCAGGTGAAAGCCCCAGCTTGCCTCACTGGCATCCTAAATGAGCGCCGGTTCAAGTCCTGGCTGCTTCTTTTCCCATCCAGATCTCTGCTATGGCCCGGAAAAGCAGTAGAAGATGGCCCAAGTCCTTGGGCCCCTGCACCCACATGGGAGACCTGGAAGAAGCTCCTGGCTCCTGGCTCCTTGCTTTGAATCAGTTCAGCTCTGGCTATTGTGGTCATTAGGGGAGTGAACCAGTGGAATGGAAGACCTCTCTCTTTTTGATTCTACCTCTCTATCTTTCAAATAAATAAATCCTTTAAAAAAAACGTTTACCAAAGACCAGGAACCAAATGTTTTCATCCATTGATGATTATTGCTTGAATCAGTAATTCCATTTGGGCTCCATATGGTGATATTGTAATATTATCATCCTTTCAGCATATACTGGCTAAAATTTTCTATAGTGTGAAATACTTCCTCATGATTGAGTAGAACTTTCATAAATATTTCAATATAATGTAGAAAAATACATAATATCATACTTTATATTTCTATGGGTATGCCTAAGTGTATCCTCTGGTTCAAGACTTTGGCTCATAATACTTTTTAGAAATTTTTCTTATTTCTTTTTTTTTTATTTGAAAAGCAGACAGCCACAGAGAGATCTCCCACCAGCTGGTTCATGTTCCAAATGCTGATAATAGCCAGGGCTGGGCCAGGTTGACTCCAGGAGCCTGATTCTCAATCCAAGTCTCTCACATGCATGTTAGGGAGCCACGTACTTGAGCCATACTGACTGCTTCCTAGGGTGTGTATGAAGCTGGTTCAGAAGTGGGGAAACAGGAACTTGAATACCCCAACTCCCAGATGGGAGTGGGTGTCCTAAGCAGCATCGTACTGCCTCATGAATGCCTACACTAAGATTCATGGTGATTTTCTTGGATATTTACTTCATTATGAATTGAATTACAGACTAGTATTAGAATTTCATAATACATTAGAAGAGAATTCATTCATTCCACTTGGTGTATTGTTTTCCTCCCATTCCATTTATAGAAGTATTCTGTCATTGTACATCCATTCTTTTACCCTCTTAGATGCAAGGTGAAAAGCAATCATCATTAGCACATTGCCACGGTGCTTATACAAAGGGATATGGAAACCAGATTAATTGCTTAGATTAGGTTTTATCATTTTTCTATTTTGCTTGCCAGCTGTCTCTTCATGGAGGGAAATATCCAGCATCTTTGCACCACTGCTCCTAAAGCAGCTCTGCTAACAGATGGTGACTTGAAAGAACCCCATAGTTCATCATTAAATGTGGATGTCAAAATTTTTGAACATGTTATGAGGAAGTTGTTTATTTTTTCCATTCTTTGGTGATGTTTAAAAAAGTATTTTAGGTTAGTGCTGAGAGTATCTTACAGAAAGAAACATGAAAAATATACCAAGCTTCTTCAGAGAACTGATTTTATGGTTCCGATATGCACAATTATTCATCCCTTAAATCTTTAAAGTCAAACTTTGAAGAAACTTCACTATTCCTTGCTATCATCATTGTTCTACAAGCAGGTGAATATATGTGGGCTTGTAATTGTTCTACAAAAGCTTTTAATACAGGGCAGCATATTGTCAAAAGTCAAGCAAATGCCTTTTAAGAAGTTAAATGCTTCCAGATAATAGAAGGCTTGAAAATGAAAGTACATAAATGTCAACTAAACTGTTTACTTCTGTGGCAATATTTTGCTCTTCTTAACTCTCTAGGCTGTACACAAACTGGCCATTTGTGCATCCTCAAATATTTCAGGTATTTTCTGGTCTTATAGTCTTTGTAAATGCTGTTTCCTCAACTTGTCATCATTTTTCTCAGAATCATGGTTTTGTTTCACATTTATTCAGATCAGATGTCATTTCCATAAAGAGATTTTCTTCAGGAATATATCATATTTTTCTATTCTCTTACCCTATGTTATTGTTCTTCACAATAAAAAAATTTTGTCCTTGTTTGCTATTGAGTGTCTTTTTCATGGGAATATGAGTTCCAAGAGAATGTCTACCTTGTTATCTGGAATGTGGCTAGTACATAAACAAGTTAGAATTTGTTTTTGGTGCTGTGTTACATAAAACAGAGCCACAAGCATCCTAGAAATCTAAGTGTTTACTGTCAAAGGATTAGGATGGGATCTCAGGACTTTTTTCTGTATATCTGTGCTGCTGGGATTGGGTGTGTTGTTGTTTTATCTTTATATCTTCTGACTCTTGGACAATGGATGGCTGCCTCCATTCCAGCCATTATGTAGAGCTAAGTAGAAACAGAGTGGGAAAGGTGATACTAACTACATTTACCACTGTTGTCATGTAGTAGATGTACTTTCACAAGCTCTCTGGTAATTTGTGCTTACATTTCATTGAGTAGACCTATGTCACATGACACTCCTAACTGAAGAGAAGTCTGGAAAGTGAATCTTCAAAATATTCAAACTTAAAGGCAGAAGTAAGCAAAGGGAAAGGTCTTAGGAATAGGCACTGGGATAGCTAGCTAATAGAACATACCATACTAATAAAAAATCATTGAATGAATAGATAAATATTAATCAAATGGCAAGAGTTGTTTCAGCTCAAGAATGTAAGAAACAGTTCAAATTCCTATTATAACTCCTATAAGGACATTGATATTTGGACACATAGTTAAGGAGAGTTTAAGTACCTAGAATAAAATACAGTGAAAGGGGAAGGCATTCTGGCATAGTGGGTAAAGCTGTCACCTGCAATGCTGGCATCCCATATGTGCACTGCTTTGAGTCGCGGCTGCTCCACTTCCAATCCAGCTTACTGTTAATGCTCCTAGGAAAGCAGTGAGGATGGCCCAAATGCCTAAGCCCTTGCATGTATATGAGTCCTGGAAGAAGCTCCTGACTCCTGGCTTTGGCCTGGCTCAGCCCTGGTAATTGAAGACATTTAAAACACTAGATGGTAGATCTCTCTCTCTCTCTCTCTCCCTTTAACTCTGCCTATCAAATAAATAAATAAATATTCAAAAATACAGTGAAAATTAACAAATAAAATAGCAAATGAAAATGAGAAATGATAAAATCATGGTCAATGTTTGTGGAGGACAGAGGTTCCTGGGCAGATCATATAGCCTAATAGTTATATAACTCACTGACTTAAATTTGAATTCCAGCTCATCTAAGTACTTACTTTTTATAAACTTAAGTTTTTTTTTTTCATCTTTAAGAATAATGAGGGGAGCAGAGCCAATATGGCGGAATAGTGAGGGTGTGCACTGATAGTCCGGGAAAAGATAGTTTAATAAAAGTGGAGTTACTGTAGTTTCAGGGAAAGGCTCGGGAAAAAAATTGCAGAGGAAACTCTTCGGGATCTAGTGGATGTGACATGGAGGACCTACGGGGAGAGCAAGGACACCCATGGCTCAGGAGCCCAGTTGCGGAGTCTACGCACCAGTGCTGGAAAGGGAGGTGAGGTCAGTTGCCCAAGACATTGGCAGGGAAATGGCAGAAAGAGCCTGGAGGGAACGAGGCTTGAAGCCCTGCTGGGGAAAGTTCACCAGGCTAACTAGAGGAGAGAAAAAAAAATAAATAAAAAGGACTGGCATGGACACGAGCCTCTCTCTCCACTCAGCTTACAAAGGCGAGCAAGACAAAGAACAGGCACCATTTTGGACATATGTAAAGTGGCGCCCTCCATCAACCAAGCAGAAAAACCTGACTCTGGTGGGGAGAAATAACAGGAGGTTAGGACCTAGTGAAGGTGTGGAGCTAATGAACTGAGACTGTGAAAAATCTGAGGGGGGGCCAGAGAACTCACAGAGTACACAAACTCAGTAACCTTAGCAACCCAGTGGGAGACTGCAGGGAAATTTGAGATCACATGGAGGACTGCATAGACCCTTTGTGTGGTCCTTGGGGCAGAGCAGACAAATATTATACCCACAGGGGCCAGATTACATACATCGTCTACCCTCAAGTCCAGTCAGCTGTGCAGAATTACTTCCCTTCTGAGTTTAAAAAAAAAAAGAGAGAGAAAGCGAGAGAGAGCGAGTGAGAGAGAACAACCTGGGTGAGTCATCTGTGGCACACCCTTAACCCTGAAGAACCAAACAGAGCTCTCTGGCCACACCCATTACATGCCTCTAAGGATCCATCAAAAGCATAGTCCACTTAATCCAGAGTCATAGTATAACGAGAGAAAACACCACAGCGAAGAAACCAAAGAATATCTCCACAATGCCAAGCAACAAATGCAGAAACCAAGGAAACAAGAGCAAGGAAGACACTATGATGCCCCCAAATGAACAAGACACCCCAATTCAAGATGATGAGACAGAAGAAACGCAAGAAACGGATCTCAAAAAATTGATAAGAACATTAAGAAGTTCTCAAAAACAAATTCTTGAACTACAGAAATCCTTACTGGACAGGACAGAAAATCTCTCTCATGAAAATGAAATATTAAGGAGGAATCAAAATGAAATGAAGCAACTAGTAGAACAGGAAATTGATAGCGACAAGAAATCATAATTAAATGAAGAATTCAATAGATCAAATGACAAACACATTATAGAGCCTTTAAAATAGAATGAGTGAAGCAGAAAAGAGAATATCAGACTGAGAAGACAGAGCACAGGAAAGGATACAGTCAAACCAAAGAAAAGAAGAGGAAATTAGAAACCTAAAAAATATTGTCAGGAATCTATAGGATACTATTAAAAAATCCAACATTTGGGTTCTAGGAGTTCCTGAAGGCATGGAGAGAGAGAAAGGATTAAAAGGCCTTTTTAGTGAGATACTAGCAGAGAACTTCCAGGGTTTGGAGAAGGACAGAGACATCCTAGTACAGGAAGCTCATAGAACCCCTAATAAACATGACCAAAAGAGATCCTCACCACGACACATCTACAGCCAATTTATATTTGATCAAGGATCTAAAACCAATCCCTGAAGTAAGGACAGTCTATTCAATAAATGGTGCTGGGAAAACTGGATTTCCATTTGCAGAAGTATGAAGCAAGACCCCTACATTTCACCTTACACAAAAATCCACTCAACATGGATTAAAGACCTAAATCTATGACCTGACACCATCAAATTATTAGAGAACATTGGAGAAACCCTGCAAGATATTGGCACAGGCAAAGACTTCTTGGAAGAGACCGCGGTGGCTCAGGCAGTCAAAGCCAAAATTAATTATTGGGATTGCATCAAATTGAGATGTTTCTGTACTGCAAAAGAAACAATCAGGAAAGTGAAGAGGAAACCGACAGAATGGGAAAAAGTATTTGCAAACTATGCAACAGATAAAGGATTAATGATGAGGATCTACAAAGAGATCAAGAAACTCCACAACAACAAAACAAACAACCCTCTTAATAGATGGGCCAAAGACCTCAATCGACATTTTTTAAAAGAGGAAATCCAAATGGCCAACAGACATATGGAAAAATGTTCGAGATCACTAGCAATCAGGGAACTGCAAATCAAAACCACAATGAGGTATCACCTCACCCTTGTTAGAATGGCTCACATACAGAAATCTACCAACAACAGATGCTGGCGAGGATGTGGGGAAAAAGGGACACTAATCAACTGTTGGTGGGAATGCAAACTGGTCAAGCCACTATGGAAGTCAGTCTGGAGATTCCTCAGAAACCTGAATATAACCCTACCATTCAACCCAACCATACCACTCCTTGGAATTTACCCAAAGGAAATGAAATAGGCAAAAAAAAAAAAAAAAAAAAAAAAAAAAAGTGGTTTACACCTTAATGTTTATTGCAGTTCAGTTCACAGTAGCTAAGACCTGGAATCAACTTAAATGCCCATCAGCAGTAGACTGGATAAAGAAATTATGGGATATGTACTCCATAGAATACTATACAGCAGTAAAAAACAATGAAATCCAGTCATTTGCAACAAGATGGAGGAATCTGGAACACATCATGCTGAGTGAACTAAGCCAATCCCAAAGGGACAAATATCGTATGTTCTCCCTGATTGGTGACAACTAACCAAGCACCAAAGGGGAAACCTGTTGAAGTGAAATGGACACTATGAGAAACAGTGACTTGATTAGCCCTTGCCCTGACTGTTGATGAATGACTTAATACTTTATCCCTTTTAGTATTTTTTTTTTGTTCTACTTAATAGTATTGGTTAAACTCTGTAATTAATAAACAATTATTCTTAAGTGTTGAAACTTAACTGAAAAGTGATCCCTGTTAAATATAAGAGTGGGAATAATAGAGGGAAGAGATGTACAATTTGGGACATGCTTAATCGGACTTGCCCCAAATGGTAGAGTTAGAAACGTTCCAGGGGATTCCAATTCAATCCCATCAAGGTTGCATGTACTAATGCTATCTCACTAGTCCAAGTGATCAATCTCTGTTCACAATTGATCTTAACTATAGGACTAAGAGTCAAAGGGATCACATAAACAAGACTAGTGTCTGCAAATACTGATAGAATCAAAAATGGAGAGAACGATCCAACATGGGAAGTGGGATACACAGCAGACTCATAGAATGGCAGATCTCCTAAACAGCACTCTGGCCTCAGAATCATCCTTCAGCCCTTAAGGCATTTGGATCTGGCTGAAAAGCCCATGAGAGTATTTTAGGCATGGGAAGCCAAGACACTGTGGCAAAAAAAAAAAAAAAAAAAAAAAAAAAAAAAAAAAAAAAAAAAAAAAACAACAAACCCTAAATGAAAGATCTCTGCAAGTGAGATCCCAGTAGAAAGAACAGGTCATTAAAGAAGATGGTACCTTTCTCTGAAGGGAGGAGAGAACTTCCACTTTGACTATGACCTTGTCTAAGTATGATCAGAGTCGGTGAGCCTCCATAGCCTTGGCAACTCATGACAAGAGCCTAGGGTGATTACTGACGCCATAAACAAGAATGTCAATTTGTTAAGTCAACAACAGGATTCCCTAGGTACCTACTCCTCATGTAGGATCTCTGTCCTTAATGTGTATTTCAATGTGTATTAATGCTATAACTAGTACTCAAACAGTATTTTGCACTTTGTGTTTCTGTGTGGGTGCAAACTGTTGAAAGCTTTACTTAATATATGCTAAATTGATCTTCTGTATATAAAGATAATTGAAAATGAATCTTGATGTTAGTGGAATGGGAGAGGGAGCGGGAGATGGGAGGGTTGTGGGTGCGAGGGAAGTTATGGGGGGGAAAAGCCACTGTAATCCATAAGCTGTACTTTGGAAATTTATATTCATTAAATAAAAATTAAAAAGAAAGACAAAGCCAGAAAAACATAATGAAAAATCAAGTTCATTTATAACTAATAACCTCAAATTAGAAAATATATGTAATTGAGAAGCAGGCCACGTAGCCGAATGACAAATGCCCTAAATAGTAGTCTGGTCTCAGAGTGAGCCCTTAGGGCATTCAGATCTGGCTAAAAAGCGCATGAGAGCTTTTCAGACATGGAAAGCCAAGACACTGTGGCAAAAAAATGGCCTGCATGAAAGATCTCTGTGAGTGAAATCCCAGTGGAAAGAAGAGACCATGAAAGAAGGAGGTATCTTTCTCTGAAGGGAGGAAAGAAGTTCCACTTTGCTTATGGCCTTGTCTAAAGGCTTCCATATCCTTGGCAGTTCATGTCAAGAGCTTTGGGTGATCATTGAGGACATAAATAAGCACGTTTGTTAATTGTTAAGTCAATAACAGGAGTCACTGTGCACTTGCTCCCCATGTACTTCCTCTGTCCTTAATGAATTTTGCTATGAGAATTAACTGTAAACTTGTTTTTAAATAGTACTTTATACTTAGTGTGTCTGTGTTGATGCAAACTGTTGAAATCTTTACTTAGTTTAGAGTTGATCTTTTGTATGTAAAGATAATTAAAAATGAATCTTAATGAAGAATGGGATGGGAGGGGGCGTAGGAGGTGGGACGGGAGTAGGGGTGGGATGGCAGGTATGGGAGGAAGAACCGCTGTATTCTAAAAGTTGTACCTATGAAATTTATATTTATTAAATAAAAGCTTTATAAAAAAGGAAAGAAAATATGTGTAAAATATTATGCTCTGGCACCTAGCACTTTATTTAAAAACTCCAAAATTCACATATACAACTAAATAAAAATAGTCAAGTATCCAGATTTACTTTTCAGAATCCTCTCACCCAAACTCTAATAGTATGTCCATGTGCCTTATGTATTTTTTTATTAAAGATTTATTTCTCTATTCGAGAGGCAGGGTTAAGACAGAGAGAGAAAGAAAGAGAGAGAGAGAGACAGATATAGAGGTCTTCCATCTGCTGAGTCATTCCCCAAATGGCCTCAAAGGCTAGAATTGGGCTGATCTGAAGCCAGGAGCCAGGAGCTTCTTCCAGTTTCCTACATGGGTACAGGGGCCCAAGGGCTTGGGCCATCTTCTACTGCTTTCCCAGGACATAGCAGAGAGCTGGGTTGGAACAGGAGCAGCCGGGATACCAACTGGCACCCATATGGGATGCTCGTGCTGCAGGCAGTGGATTTACCCACTACACCACAGTGCTGGCACCTGTATTTATTTTCAAAATGGCAAAAATAGTTGAATACATTATTTGGTAATCTTCTGCTTCAAAAACAAATGGGTTAAAAAAGGACAAATGGGCTGAACATTTTGAATTATGAAATTTTATGAGACTAATATAAAACTGTAGTCTGTCACTAGATTTTTATGGTTCATTAGTTACAACACTTAGAAGTTGAATGCCACCTGTGTAAGGACGCATTAGATTATTTTCAGCAGGCATGTCTATCTTGATATAGTGCTGACTCTGTTATTCTTGAATCTAATATATTCAAGTTGGCATAGAAGTGAAAGACATAATTCTCATTACATGTGCTAAGCCAGGCAGCAAGGGAAACAAGCCTGACTAAATGCTTGGATTTCACCCAATGATGCAGCAAACTAATGTTGTTTCTGAAATGAAAACTGTGTCTGTATTTGTCAGCTGGAAATGTCCAGGGCTTTAGAGAATATATGCAATAAATGGAGGACACTGTTCACTAAGTTAACCCCTTTTCATTCAAAGGCACTGAGATGAAGTTCTCTATGAATAATAAAGATGCTTGTTGTTAATAACATAGAACACTTTGGTGATTTTATGCTGAAGGACACATTGTATGACATTTTTTATTTTAACTTGATGTGTTCCTTGGTAGCAGCAGCTAATAAAATTAGATTTAAAAGAAAGAGTCAGAAACTGTTCAAATAGCCCTTGTAGGTCACTTGTATCATCTATGGTTTAAAAATGGGCAACTTAAAGAGTTTCAGATGTTTTCCTTATTTGTTATAAACTATGAATTTGATTTTTTTCTATGTGATTAAAAATTACTCCACTGTGTTTATGGTTGGAATTACTCTTAAGTACTGACCTGATTTTGAGATAATCAGCTTCCAATTACACATACCTATTTGCTTTTCCACTTAAAAGCTTTCCCATCTTGTTTCTCATAAATTTGCTCCCCATTCACTAAGTTTTTAGAGTGTATGATTGTTTATTAGAATATATGTGATAGTTCAAATGCTTTTTGTCAACAATTATGTATTAGAAAAGTAGCAAGATTTTATTGATTCTGTCACAATGAAAGCTGACCATTAAAAATTCATTGTAGTTTTAATATATGGAACAATGTTACAAATGATTTTTAGTTAAGAATAATTGTACATAAATGGTCAACAATATCAGTAGTACTGGGGCCAGCATGTGGCATAGCGAGTTAAGCCTCCTCTTGCAATGCTGGCATCCCATGGGGGTACCTGTTTGAGACCCAGCCATTCTACTTCTGATCCAGCCCCCTGCTAATGTGCCTGGGAAAGCAGCAGAGGATGGCTCTAGTTCTTGGGCTCCAACACTCATGAGGGAGACACAGAAGAAGCTGCTGGCTCCTGGCTTTGGCCTGGCTTAGCCCCTTCCATTGTGGCCATTTGGGGAGTGAACCATTTGGACAATGAATGGAGCACCTCTCCCTCTCTCCCTTTCTCCATTTCTCCCTCTCTCCCTCTCTCCCTCTCCTCCTCTCCTCCTGTCTCTGTAACTCTGCCTTTCAACTAAATAAAAATAAATCTTCAAAAAAATCAGTAGTATTTACTTTACCTATTAAAGGAATTTGCATGTTGTATACATTTTGTAAATCTTTTCTCTTAATATACTAACAGAGCATGGAAATTCTAGTCTAGATAAATTCTTCTAGGAACATTATGCAAAATTAATACTATAATGAACATTTCTAGTTCCAAAATGGAAAAAAACACAGATGTTCTTTGACTTCTTTTAAAAGAATTCCACATTTTTGTTTGTTTTTAAATATAAAGTATTCATGGAATTTTCATGGCTGGTTGGCCATCACTCAGGAAGCCCTAAAGAAACCGTGTGAGGAAATGGTTAGAGTTGTTCATTACTGTGCTTTGGGTATAACTGAAAGCCAGGATCCACATAATTACAATGTCTGACTTTCAGTTGGGGGTCTTTGTTCTGAATGGTCATAGAGATTAATATGACTGGTTTTATAGCAGTATTATTATTGCATTAGTGTTAAGCAGTCTTTTGCCAACTCTTCTTAAATCTGTATTTTGTGGTAGTTTATAGGAATGGTTGTAAAGATTCAGTTTGTTCACGTTTGCAGTAATCCGTATTTCAATCAAAAAATACTTGTTGAGCACTACCGTACACTCACCTGTGGATACTATTGAACCTGGCACTCTATGCTTTTTCCTACTGAATTTATAAAGGGCTTATTTGGGAACTTGTGATAAATCGTGCCTGAAGTGGATGCTTTTGTCTCCTCATACCTCTGGCTGATATGAAGGTCAGAGGAAGGAATAAATTAAAGTTATTATGTAGGGGAGGAATATGAGCTTTGAGATGGAATAGTTTTTCAGGCTTGAAGATTTGGGAGTTGCATTTCCAATTTTCACTTAAGATTTTGAGAACTATGCATCGACATAGAATCTACTACATACTAGGTACTCAAGAAAAAAAAAGATTAAAAAAATTCAGGATGCTTTTACTATTTTTAGACAGGCTACAGAAGTCCTAAAAAACTGTCCCACTACATCTCACCTCCTGTATCTAATTACCTTAGGGACTTTCTCTAGGCTCTGCCTTAGGGACCTGATTATCTGCTTTGTAATTTGCTTCAGATGCAGTTTTTACCCATTCTGTACTCTAGCATTGCCCTTTATTTCCTAAGAGCACCTCACATAGACTCAGATTTCCATTTTCCTGGCTACCCTGGTATGGAGAGAAGAACTGGGTCTATTACTTGTCCTCCTAAGCTCATATTAATGCTAAAATAAGCCTACACTGATTATCATAAATTTGAAAATGTATTTATTACATACTTTTTGTGATTAAAAAGTGAATTCAAATATTACTTCAACACTTGATCTTAATGTTCTGGTGAGGCGCATTGGCTTTGCCATAGGTTAGAAATGATTCTCTTATAATTTTGAAGAGCTTAAAGAGAAAATTTAATGTTTTAAAAATACCTTATCTGATATTTTAATGTCTCCACATCACTTCTGAAAAAAGAATCTTTTAGAAAATAGTCTACCTATAGTTTGCCAAGGTCCATTAAAATGATATCAGGGATAAGCACAAAAAGCCAAGTTTCCTAGGGCTTGTTGTTGTACAATATGAGCCAAAGCACAGGCTTTTGAAATGAGACAGATTTATTTAATAATAGAATGAACAAAACAATAGGGATCACAGCAAGAGATAAGAGGGGAACAGGTGGGAATGAACTAAACCTGTATGCCAAATGGAGGTTGGTGATGTTATTAAATCACAAATATCAGTGTAGGAACCATCATAATATGCCACACTCCTGGAGAGAAATAAATCTTGTCAAGATACCCTTTGGTAATGATAGTTGCCTACCTGCTGCATACCCTTTGGCAACAAAATTTTTACAATTGTCAGCAGGGAATGCTGGTTGAAAGTACTTGTTTGTTTGTTTGTGTTATTAAAGCTTTTTCAGATAAATTTATATACATAAATTTTACCCACTTGAAGTGTACCATTCTGTGGCTTTTAGGATATTCAGTCAGGCATCCATCATTGCAGTCCATTTTCTAACATATCATCACAACATAACAGAAGATCTATATCCATTTAGCAGCCACTTCCCATTTATCCCCAATTTTATCAACTCTAGGTAACCACTAATCTATTTTCTGTTTTTATGGATTTATCTATTCATATTAGGTCTTCTGGGATTGCTTCTTTCACTTGACAGTGTTTCAAGGTTGTAGGATATATAAGTACTTCAAACCTCTTGATAGTGAATAATGTTCTATTATATGTATATATGCTCTTTTATTTATCAGTTCATAAATTAGAGGTAAGTGCTGGAGAGAGATGCATTCTTTCTGTAAAAAGTGAAGCAAAATCTTTTGTGTTGCAGCTTGTGCAAAGTGAAATGGTTGAATAAAAGTGTAAAATTGGAATCTGAGTTGTGAAAAGTCAGTAATTTATAAAAGGAAACAATTATTTAAGTTAAAATTTTCTTCAATGTTGATACTCCCTTGTCTTCTCTGTTATCTTAAAATACTCATCAAGGTTATTACTCATAGCTGACATGTGTGCCATGTTGAGAGTAGGTAGAGGAAATTAAGGAAATGGGGCTGTGTTCTATATTTGGGTTGACAGCAGTGGATAATATTTACAGAAATCACAGAAAGGAGAGAAAAGGACAAGGATTCAAGACAAACAGGAAATTAGTGAGGTACCCCAAAGAAAAGTCTTGAGATTTCACAGAACTCTTAGTTCAGAAGGCTTTGGAAATTACAAAGGACATGGACAGGAGTTCCAGTGGTACTTATCTACAGCTTCAGAACCAGGGAAACTCTAGTTGGCATGTGAGTTCGAGAATGAATGAATCTATATTTTGAAATATGACTAAGGGTTAAGGGTTAACATTTGTAAGTAAACAAAATATTCTTTTTTTTTTTTTTTTAAAGTACACGATCCTACTTGTCCCTGAAACCCTGGATCTTGGTTTGGTTTCAGAAAGATAGGGTAAATTCGAGAAGAAAGTAGTAGTATTTAACTTAAAGCTTTCCTTTTAGCTTATCAAGATCTGGACTTGATAGGCTCCTCTAGAGGGTATTATGTACCAGAAGTTTCGATAAGGGGTTAGCACTGTGTTGTAGCAGGGAAAGCTGCTGTGTCCAATGATGGCATCCCATATGGGTGCTGGTTCATGTTGCAGCTACTCTACTTCTGATCCAGCTGCTTGCTAATGGCATGGGAAAAGCAGCAGAAGATGGTCCAAGTGTTTGGGCCCCTGACATCCATGGGGGAGACCCAGATGAAGCTCCTGGCTTTGGTCTGGCCCAGCGCTTGCCATTGCTGCCATCTTGGGGGAGTGAATTGGTAGATGGAAGATATTTCTGTCTCTCTATAACTCTGACTTTTAAAATAAATAATTAAATATATCTTTTTAAAAAAGTAGTATAGATAAGGTAAAGAACTGGGAAGAGTCTGTCCTTTCAGATTCTTAGGAAAAAGTAAAGAAGAGGGTGTGCATGACCAGATATGGATGTCCTCGGGAGGGAGGTTTGTTATATGTGGGTAAGGGCAAAGCATTCTCATAGAGCTATACCCATTTGCCTTCTGTATATTAGAGTACTAAAAGGGGCTGTATCTTGTGTTCTCTTACATACAACTCTATACAGAACCCCATAAAAGTAAACTTATTAATAAAAAGGGGGTAAGGTGGAGTAGGTGTTTGAAGTTTAGATTTCCTATTGGAAATCTTACATAGAACATTTAGATTTCCTGTGTGGAATCTTAGTAGCATTCTAGACAGCCTAACATGGGACCCTTCATGTTGTATTGGACCCATGGGCAGGTGGTAGATGAAGCAAAGGATTCTGGGTTGTAGCCAGCTAGAGTTGATGGAACACAAAATCAGATCTGGACCTGAAGTCACTAGCAATATACTTCTGTATTATAGCAGTTTGATGCAGCCTGTAAAAAGTGCTATCAAGTAACTGCTTAATATGTTGAATTATACTGTTTTCTACAAATTCCAGCATTTAGCAAATCAGTTTATCTGTAGCTCTATCTATCTAATCATCTATCTACCTACCTGACTACCTGTCATTATCCATTTACAAAGTGATTGCTTACAAACATGTTGGAACCTAGGCCAAAATGGTTATAGATAAAATAAGCAAATGGCATTTTCTTTGCATTATCAGTTATAGTGTGATTTAAAATTTGTAATTCCTTTACATATATAAACTATTATCTCTTATCAGAATTATACCATGGCTCTGCTATTAGTTGAATTCCTGTTACTGTTTTGAAACTGTTATGGTGATATAGCCAAGGGAAACTCATCTACCCTGTTATTTTTTGTGATCTTCTTTTTTCCTTTCATTTAATAATGTTCCTAGCTGTCCAGATCCTAAGGAAACAGGCAGCTGGCAGATTTTGAACAAGAAATTCCAAAACAGATAGCTCTCTGTTCTGAAACTGGCTCTTGATTTCATAAAATTTTTAAACATTCTGAGGATACTAATTTTAAGGTTGTAGCTCTGCATCATTTTTATTTATTTGTTCTGTTCATTTTTAATTCATTCAGAATTAGTTTTTCATTTTCATTATATTTTTCTTAGATGACCATTAGGTTTTTGTTTTGAAATTTTATTTTTGAAATGAAGCATATTGATTCCTCTAAATAGCTTTGCAAAAGGTCTATATTGAATGGTTTGGTTGACTGTGGACTCTCCTTTAGGTTTCATTGGTGGGGTTCCATGAGCTGACGCGGAACTAACTCTCACAGTTTTCATGTTAGGGGGATTTTATACTGGGAGTGATATGAGAGTGATTGTGTTAGTTTGCGAGGACTACCATAACAAAGTACCACAGATTGGGTGACTTATACAACAAGAATTAATTTTATCACATTGTGTATGCTGAAAATCCATGATTAAAGTTTTAGCATAGTTTATTTCTTCTGAGGCCTCTTTTGGTGGCTTGGAGATGGCCTTCTTGTCTTTTTGTCTTAACCTGTTTTCCCCCTATGCCTATCTGTCCTAATTTCCTTTTATAAGGAGACCAGTCAAGTTGGATTAGGCTCCACTCAAATGACTTCATTTTAAGCTATTTTGCCCTTTAAAAATCTTATTTCCTAAAAATAGCACAATCTAAAGTACAGGGGATTAGGATTTCAATTTATGGTTTGACAGAGGAGGGGACATAGTTCCGCCAAAAGTGTGATCTTTAGTGAGTTAACTTCTTGGAGGTCCATTGAGATAATTTGGAATTCCTGCAGGCTTGCTTTGCCTATGGCCCCAGCCCAAACAACTCACACTAGTGATCCTTCCCAAACAAATCTTTCACTGTGTTGAGTGGAAAGATTTTAGAGCTCCAGCTGGAAATGAACACTATAACCCTCATGAATGTACATCTGTTCCAACAGAGAGAATGACAACATTCTCCATTACAACCATACCATGTATGTAAGCAGAACTGTTTTGCTTTTGTAAGGCTGAGTTTGTAATTATAGTTCTTTTTCCTATCTTCCAGAAATTTGTGAAAAAATCTGAATGTTATATCTGTAGAAGGCATCATCTCTTAACTGCAGAGTGCCAAGGATTTATTATTTTTTGTGTACCTGTACTATTTCAAAGAACTTTTAGAAGAGAGGAATATGTGTGCTTTATATGGCATGTTGAGTCAGAAAATAACTGCAAATTTGTGAACTATTATATTTGTGTGTTTGCATGTGGTTTATATTTTTAAACAACATTGTATGTGTTGTTTCTTAATACTCAGAGCAATCCTGAGTTGTAGCTGTGACTTGACCTGTTCTCCATGAATCCCGGGCCCTTCATTTATGTAGCAGAGATGCTGCTGCTGATTTTAGGATAAGAGATCAATTATGTGTTATGGCTATGGCTCCTGGAACATAGTAGACTCTGAAAATATTTATCTTTCCAGTGCTAGGTCCTATGCATTTTTAGATCTCTTGCAACTCTGCTCATAGCATAGTCAGGTCATCATAGTGGACTACAATGCCCATTCATTTTTCTTCCTGAAGTGCTTTTGTGTATAGCTCCTATGCCACTGGCTTTTTCTCATGCCACTAGTTTGTACAATTCTTCTCCTAAGGATTCACTTAACATTAAAAAATTTAGTATAAATTCTAGTTTATTTATTCCATGACACTGTTTAATAGAATATATTCAGAAGGTTTTTTGCCATATAGATATATCGCTTTTAGTTGATTAAATGTATTATTTATAGACATTAAACATAAGGAAACATTCTACTTTAATATTGTTTCTTAGCCTAATCAGATTGATTCATGTTGTTTTAATATTCAGGGATCATCAAGGTGGAGAATTGTTGACTCACTGTTAGTGCAAAGAAATCCTCACAAGCTGTTGTGCACTTTTGTCTCATTGGCCTCTGTTGCTCCTTTCTGTGTTCCTTTTTCCTTTCCCCTGGGTCTCTTGGGCTTGGATTACAAGTCTGAATATACAGTGTAGATTTGGTGGATGAGATCTTTTTATGTCCCGAAGTCACTGATCTGCTATGTGTGCCTAGAGTTTCTAGACTGTTTCATAGTCCTAGGTGAGGGAGAGATCTTCCATATTCAGGGTCATTGCATTTCACAAGAAAGGAGAATTATAAGAAAGCTCAAAGCGCATTATCTGTTTGATTTTAAAACCCTGAGAATTTCAAGGGAAACATAATCCATATGTATCTCATCTACTTGCAGCTTTGCTTATTGAAATATTATGCTGTGAAGCTCAGAGGTGCCCAGGACATCAGTTAAACCTTTTAAAATCTCCTCATTTGGTTGTGTAGTGGGAAATAATGTTTTGGCAAGTAAATATGGCTCTGTTTCTCTCTTAAGTCCTTCATTCCTCAACATCTAATTGCTTTTATCATTTTTTAAGATATTTAAGCTACAAGCTCACCTTCATATTATTATTAAAAATAGGCTAATACCATAAACATTTAAATAGGAAAAGAGAAGGGGTATAGTGGAACAATTGTTTTAACTTGGAAACCTTAAGAGGAAGGGAGGGAGCTGGGAAAATAATTTTCCATTATTACAAAAAATGAAAAGTTAATTCCTTGATTTATAGGGATATAACTATTAAGAAATTGGAAGATCTTATTAAATAAGAACTTATTAAATAATACTTATTCATAATTAAATAAGTACTTATTAAATAATACTTATTAAATAAATAGAAATTTCTAGGATGACCTTAAAATTAATGATAAAATCAACTAGAATCAGCATATTTTATGTTTCAAAACTAATTTGTAATAATTCAAATGCCCACCCCACTTTGTGTTTTGTGAGTGTTAAATAAGAGATAAATTGTAGATGAAAGGTAGTCCATAGTCATTAGAATTGTTTCCAAAATTCCCTTATCTTTTGTATCTTAATGGTGAAATAAGTAAATAAAATCAGAATTAGAATCTTAGGAAACCAGTGTTCAGCTTTCATGTTTCTACTGTAGGGGCAAGCATTTGGTGTAGCAGTTAAGATGTGATTTGGGATGCCTGCAGCTAATCTCAGAGTGTTTAGGTCTGAGTCCAAGCTGCTCCAGATTCCAGCTTCCTGCTAATGCACACACTGTGAGGTAGCAGAAGATGGCTTAAGTACTTGGGTCCCTGCCACCTATGTGGAAGGCCCAGGATGAGTTCTGGGCTCCTGACCTTGGCCTGGTTTAGCCTCTGCCTTTGTAGGCATTTGAAGAGTGAACCAGTGGATGGAAGATAGCTCTTTCTTTCTTTCAAATAAAGTTAAAATAAATAATAAATAAAATTGCGGGCATGCACCTTCCAGATAGGTTAACGCTGGCGAGACCTCGGAGACACCAGACGCGTTTATCGGCTTTTCAGCTTCCACTTTATTTTTCAGCAGACTCGCGTTACATGTCGCGTATGCCCGCCACCTTCGCCTCCTCCAACCCTCTTATATATCTCTCCCTCCCACCGTCCAACTGTTTATATATGATATGCGGAAAACATGTTACCAAATCAGCAAGCAACAAAACTTAGTAAATGTGGGGAACATGCAATAACAGGATGCTTAAAGTCAAAACAGGATCTTGCGGTTAGCAACGGGCAGGGTGGAAAAAGCCCAGCACTAAACTTCTCGTGCTTGTACATGTCGGGAGGGGCACAGCTGGCCAGGCTGTCCCGTTCTCCGACATCTCCCCCTTATTTCTTTGCAAAATGGAGTGCTATTGTGCCTGTCTTACTGTGCCAAGAGCATCTATCGGGCTTACCCGTCATTGGCACATGAACATGAGGTGTGGAGGAAGCGTTCATGCCCTGTCTTAGGTTGCCTTGAAGACCTCTCAGAACTTACCCGTCTTTGACTACCAGTCCAGCAGATTCAGCCACACCTGAATCTGTCCATTTTGCATGGGGTACTGGTTATTGAATGTTAGCATGGCTTGTTTAACCACCATTTGCATATTACTCTGACGCCTGAACAGCCCTTGCAAGATCCGAACAATAATTGATCCTGTTATAAGCACAAGAGCCAACCCTATAAAAGCGGCCCATTGTTTATTTGGATTCCAACTACCATTTAACATGCTACCCAAAAGATGGGACTGATTAGCGGCAAATGAAAAGTGGTTGTAGAGGTATGTGGTAACACAAACTGCAGTGGATCGAATAACACAGGGTATGCCAACCAGGCCTGATCTTGCAATAAATCCATTCGTTAACAGCTGAATAGCAGTATATCATCAAGTGCCTGGGCGGTAGATCTTGTGATGCTATCAAGTGTGGACAGTGTGGAGGTTTGGCTCACGGCCATGCCAATAGCAGCCGTACCAGCTGATAACGCCGCAATTACTGCAACGACGACCACGGTGACTCCGAAGTCTCTCCTGTGTCGAACAGCCAGAGAGAAGTCCTTCTCAGATGCCACAACTGGTACAGGAACCCAAATAGGAATCCGCACAACCACCAGTGTTTCCGCTTCATTTAATTTTCCTTTAACACATGAGGAAATAACTCCTGTCCTGGCACCTGAGAGGTAGCGATTCAGATTGAAAGGCTATAAGTTCCCCTGTAATATTGGCTGTGTAAGAACTACCTGACTCATTCCAGTTGATAACATCTCCCATGGAATAAGTGGCCAAATTAATACATGGCGTAGGAAAGCCGGTATGATTATAACCACAAAGATCTGTGCCAAACTTAAGCTTATGGAAGCATAGCGCTCCCAAAAGGTGGATGGATAAGTTAACCTGGCTCTGATGGGAAGAATTGACAAGACTGTTGTAAGGCACTCCGAATCTTTCACCTGTGGTAGAGTTATGCAAATACACAACTGGCAGAGGGTTAGAAGAATTAGAAACAGGTAGAGGGAGAGGTAGGGCTCTCAAGAGACCCCAATACTCATCCAGCTTGGCCATCGTCGGTGACAGTGGCATCATTATTAGTAGGAGTAGGATCACGATCATCTTGCCACTCTATTGTTCTTGTCCGTCTTTCTGGAGTCCAGATTGGATTTTTTTCTTCCTGTGGGAGAAAACAAACAGCGCCTCGTACCCTTCTTATTAATGGGTATGGGCCTTTCCATTTGTTATCTTGTGGGTCTTTCCACATAATCATTTTTCTAATGGTGGCTGAGCTTCTGTCGGTTCATGGGGTTTATTACTATTGGGGGTCTGTTCTGAGATTACATGACGTTCTGCCGGGGTGAGACCATCAGCTTTTTTATTTAAAAAATTTATGGTGACTAAGGCGAGATTGAGAATGTCTTTAGGGGAATGGGATAGTGCCCCTATTCCCCCTTTTTGTTTTAATACAAAATTTTTCAGATACAGATTAGTGCGTTCCACAACGGCTTGTCCAGTAGGGTTATATGGGATGCCAGTTAAATGAGAGATATGAAAAGTTGCTAAAAACTCAGCAAAAGCCTTAGAAGTATAAGCAGGTCGATTATCAGTTTTTATTATATTAGGAATTCCCCAAGAAGCAAAACATTGTAACATATGTTGCATTACATGGGAGGTGGGCTCTTTGGTGGCGGCAGTAGCCATAACTACTCCTGAATAAGTATCCACTATAACATGGACACAGGATAGCTTGCCAAAGGCAGGGATATGCGTTACATCCATTTGCCAAATGTGACATGGATAAAGGCCCCGGGGATTAGCTCCAGTGGGCATAGTAACAGGCTGATGAATAACACATTTTTCGCAATTTTGGACAATAGATTTAGCTTTACGAATAGGGTTATTAAACCTCACACTTAAGGTCTTACTATTAACATGCCAAAGTTTGTGATATTCCGTTGCCTGTTCCATGGCAGTGCAAGCTAAAAGGAAGCGGGAATGTTGATCGGCAAGGGCGTTTCCCGCGGTGAGAGGACCTGGCAGAGAGGTATGTGCTCTAATATGGGTGATAAAAATGGGATCCAATCTCCTAAATAAAGCGTGCTGAACAGGTTCAAAATAAGGGAACACTGTAGAACTTTTGGATATTAACGAAGGGGAGCCTAGCCTCTTAACAGCATTAACAACAGATAAGCTATCAGAAACGATATTAAGAGGACCCTCAGCCATACTTAATAACTTAGCCACTACAGCTAGCTCTGCATGTTGAGGTGAGGGAGATGCAGTAACTGCATGATGCACCTGACCTTGTAAAATAGCCACCCCGGTACCTCCTTTTGCTCCATCAGTAAAAGCTATGGGTACTTTGGGAATGGGATTAGAATAAACTCTTTTAAAATAGTGTAAGGGTACCGTGTCGCAAAATCTAATAAAGGGATGATTGGGATAATGGTTATCTACACTTATGTCAAGGGTGATGGTGATGTGGGACCATTGCCAAGTTTCCTTAGCCCACTCCTGAATGACAACAGACTCTAACGGAAGAATGCAGGACTGTGGTCTTCTCCCTGCAATTTCTACGACTCGGTGGATGGCTTGTAAAACTAAATTTCCCATAGCCTCCGCATAGGAGGTAATAGATCTGGGCATATGGTTATGTGGGTATATAAACAACAATGGTCCTTCTTGCCAGAGTAAAGCATGGGGATAATGGCTTTGTATGAACACCAAAATACTTAAGGGCATAGTGGGGTCACACCACTGCATAGCGGTGCTCTTAAGGAGCTGTTCAAAATTTTTTAATACTGCTTTTGCCTCCTTTGTAAGTTGTCTGGGTGAATTTAGGTGTGTATTGCCTTCCAGAAGTCGGAACAAAGGGCGCATTTCTTCAGTAGTCATTTTACAATAAGGCCGAATCCAGTTTAAATTTCCACACAATTTTTGTAAGTCATTTAAGGTTTTAACATGATGAGTGGAGATATTAAAATCAAAAGGCTTTACTGTGGTAGGGGTAATCCGTAGTCCTAAATATTGTACTGCAGGAACTCGTTGAATCTTTTCAGGGGATAAGATAAGATTATAATTGTTTAGGGATTGCTCTAACACAAAGAAGGCTTTATCTAATTCTTCCTGGTTGAGAGCAGCCAATAGAATATCATCCATGTAGTGTACTATTGTCATTTGTGGAAATAATTTTCTTACAGGTGCAATAGCCTTAGCAACATATATTTGACATAATGTGGGACTATTAGTTGTTCCTTGTGGCAATACCGTCCATTCAAAATGAGCATTGGGTCCTATATGATTTATAGAGGGAATTGTAAAGGCAAAACGTTGTCTATCTTCCTTGGCTAGGGGGGTAGAGAAAAAACAATCCTTTATATCAACTACTATTGGTTTCCATTCTTTAGGTAGCATTGTTAAAACGGGGAGGCCGGGTTGAGTGGCCCCCATAGGTTGTATTTGTTTATTTATAGCTCTTAAATCATGAAGTAGGTGATATTTACCTGATTTCTTTTTAATCACAAAGATAGGAGTATTCCAAGGAGAAGTAGATGGCTGAAGATGTCCTGCCCCTAATTGTTCCTCTACTAAGGTTTTTACAGCAGCCAATTTTTCTTCTGTAAGGGGCCACTGCAAAATCCACACTGGCTTAGAGGAGAGCCAAGTTATAGGGATTGGCTGTGGTGCGGTGGCCCCTCCTGGAAACCCAGTCCATGCCTGTTCTTTTCTCTTTTTGGACTAATGGGCGTTGTAATACCCTGTTCCCTAGCTCCTGGGCCTCCACCTTTATATCCCATTCATGTCATAATGTGCCACGCAGCCTGTGATCCTTGTTGTTATCCCTTTTCATTAGTCAAGGTAAGTTTTAGTTCCTGTAGGACGTCTCGTCCCCACAGGGTAACTGGCAGCTTACAGATATATGGTTGGAACTGTCCAGAATGGCCTTCATTGTCGGTCCAAGTGAGGATGCTGGCACTCCTAGGTGGAGCATGGGTAGTACCCAACCCTACCAGTGTATTCTCTGACTCTTATGTTGGCCAGGAGGGAGGCCAGTCGTCTGCGGCTATAATACTTACATCAGCCCCCGTATCTAACAAGCCTTGTATTTTTTTTCCCTGAATGACAAAAGGCCAAAGTGGTCTGTTTTCCAATGATAAGGAGAGTGCTGCAAAATTACTTCCTTGTTTAGCTCTCTGATCTCTAATTTTTTCCCAGCATAGTAGTTGTGCTAGGGGTCTGTCATTATCTATGATAGCTGCACCTAAGGTGGCTTGAACAATAACTTTAGGTTTGCATGTGGGGAAAGTTACTATTGCTGGCAGAATTTGGAGTCTGCGCTGAAAATTGGTGGCTCGTCCAATCACTAGTCCGAAGCCAGTATTGGGAAGAGAATTTTTAGTAGGGACTACATCAATGATTTGAGGACCCATAGCTGGAGTTAATTTTTGAGACTCCGTTGGCCGCAATTCGAAACAGCTTACTGTTCCTGATCCCCCTTTTCTGATTGCTGGCGCACCCAATTTTGCTTTGGGCCCTGGTGTGCTGGGGCCCCTCTCCCGTTTTTTGACTCTTGGGGAATGGGGTTTCCTGCTTTATCAGTCTTAGAATAACAATCACTGGCCCAATGATTACCTTTCCCACATTTAGGGCATAATCCTGGCTGACGTTTGTTGGGCTTATGTTGTCTACATTCCTTTTTTACATGTCCAGGTTGGCCGCAAGCAAAACATTTGCGGTCACTCACTCTATTGGCCTTAGCCATTGCCATAGCAGCATGAGCTCCAGAGGCAACATCATCCATGACATCTCTGCAAATTTTCATAAAGGTAGGGATGTCTCCCCCTGAAAGGACTGCCTTGCAGACATTTCTCCAATCTTCAGGGACTAGGCCCTGAGTGCCTAAGGTTCCTAGGATAGCTTTGGTGAAGTTAGCATGTGGCCCGTAGAGTCACTGCCTTTTGCAGCTCTTTTAATGCTGTAAAGTCGACCGGAGTCCACCCGCGATTTCCTTGGTGGTCTTCGGTCACTGGAAAAATCTGATGGGGGTTAAAGAACTCTGCCCAATTTGGTTTCAGGCGCTGCAGTGGGTTGGGAGTTGATTCCCC
Organism: Oryctolagus cuniculus; assembly: GCF_964237555.1. Classification (NCBI taxonomy): domain Eukaryota; kingdom Metazoa; phylum Chordata; class Mammalia; order Lagomorpha; family Leporidae; genus Oryctolagus; species Oryctolagus cuniculus. Next base: position 57,355,207 of record NC_091434.1, on the reverse strand, counting down.
AGTATTTATAAGAAAAGCGGCTTCATCGTCATTAAGAGCACTTTCGTTTTCAAGTCTTTGCCTTCTAGTCTGTTTCTCCGGCCCAGACTCTAGAACTATGGGCCTCATCTTGCTTGAAGCATTGCCGGCAAAACAGCAACAGTGCATAGGATGAGGGGGCGGTTCGTAAGGAGGAGCGGAGGGCATTAAGGGCAACTCCGGGTATAGTGGAGGCGATTCCAGCTGCAGATGTTTCACTTTTGGTCAGGCTCCTCTGCTTGCTTCCATCCTTTGTTCCTCTATATTGTCTCCTTTTTCGCTACCATCACGGGAGTCTTCGCTGAGCTCCTCCAGTAGTTCAGAGCCTTCATCTAAGAGTTCCCCAACCTGGTCATCCTCTGACCGTAAGGCAGTATCTATCAGATACCACAAGCGGATCACTCCCTCCTTGATTCCAGCATTTCGCAATTCACGTCCCACCTGTCTCCACCGAACCTGTGATAAATCTCCTTCTTCAACAAACCAAGGACAAGTTTTATATAGTATCCTAGTAAAATTGCACACAGCTACACTCTTTACGGGCGTCCCTGTTGCCTTTAAAAGGCGGCTAATCAATAGGTGCATTTTCGTGGTGGACTGTGTGTTCCCCATTGTACCGTAGTATTCCTAGGCTTTTTCCCCTAGACTCTCGTCTATAGACTTTTTTTTTCTTACCTTCTTTCTGCGTCGCAGTGATCCGAGTCATGGCACCAGTTGCGGGTGTGCACCTTCCAGATAGGTTAACGCTGGCGAGACCTCGGAGACACCAGATGCGTTTATCGGCTTTTCATCTTCCACTTTCTTTTTCGGCAGACTCTGGTTACATGTCGCGTACGCCCGCCACCTTCGCCTCCTCCAACCCTCTTATATATCTCTCCCTCCCACCGTCCACCTGTTTATATATGATATGCGGAAAACATGTTACCAAATCAGCAAGCAACAAAACTTAGTAAATGTGGGGAACATGCAATAACAGGATGCTTAAAGTCAAAACAGGATCTTGCGGTTAGCAACGGGCAGGGTGGAAAAAGCCCAGCACTAAACTTCTCGTGCTTGTACATGTCGGGAGGGGCACAGCTGGCCAGGCTGTCCCGTTCCCCGACATAAAATAAAATTTCTATTTCAAGTGTAGCCTACTCTTTTATTTTAGAGATTTATCTCTCTTTCTGAAGTAAATAATTTTTTAAAAAACTTTCATTTAGTAAATATAAATTTCCAAAGTACAGTTTATGGATTACAATGGCTTTTCCCCCCCATAACTTCCCTCCCACCCACACCCCTCCCATCTCCTGCTCCCTCTCTCATTCCATTCACATCAAGATTCAAGTAAATAAATTTTAAAAATATTTTAAACTATGTCTTTGAATTGTAAAGTGTTGATGTAAATCTTTTACATAATTTTAATAATTTAGTTCATGTAGTATGATAATATATGTGAATAAGTTAAATGGAACTGAATTATTAAAATTATGTAAAAGATTTACATCAACACTTTACAATACAAAGACATAGTTTAAAATATTTCTTGTCCTGACTGTTGAGGAACAACTTAATACTTTATCCCTTTCAGTATTTTTTTGTTATACTTAATACTATTGGTTGAACTCTTTAATTAACACATTATTATTCTTAGGTGTTTAAATTTAACTGCAAAGTGATCCCTGTTAAATATAAGAGCGGGAATAAGAGAGAGAGGAGATGTACAGTTCAGCACATGCTCAATCAGACTTGCCCCCAATGGTAGAGTTAGAAATGTTTATTATAAAGTTTAATTACTTGAGAGAGAGAGAGAGAGAGAGAGAGAGAGTAAGTGAGCAGGAGTGAGCACACTCTTGTCTGCTGGTGTGCTCCCTAGATACCCATAATGGCTGGGGTTGGACCAGGATCAAGGCTGGGGGCTTGGAACGTAGACCAGGTTTTTTACATGAGTATCAAGGACCTGATTACTTGAGCTATCACCACTGTTCTTAGTGTGTACATTAGCAGGATGCAGGGGTCAGGAGTTGGAACTGGGAATCAAACCTAGGTGTTCTTATACGGGACATGGATATCTTAACTGCTAGGTTAAGTCTGTTCCCAAGAAGTTCTGAATAGTGTTGGCAACTATTTATAAGATGACTCTTATACAATCTTTGAATTTTGTTGTCTAATCCTCTGAAAGATTTCCTGTATATGACTGTGCTCACTATTCCCCAAAATAGGTGTTAGAGGTAAATATTTTTACTTGCTGTATTATTGTCTTGCAAAATACAGGCTCACAAACTGTAGCAGAAGTGATATGGTTTTCTTGAAGTGAGATCTTTATGTAAAAATCACATAGATTTCAAATGGTGCAGAGTCCAATAAAGATTTTGTCTGACTTTGTTCTTGCATCCTGGTCTTCCAGTTACACTAGAGTTTGATGCTGGACATTAAGCAACCTCTGAAGCTATCCTTGACATGTGAAACAGGAGGCTAAGGACCATAGGCCTCACAGAGTGTTTTGAAGATTAATTATGACCTCTAGTTAGTGCTGACTAGAGGATGGAAAGGTCTCAAAAAGTGGTAGCTGATTGTTATTTTCACTGTTGCCAGTATGGATGCTACAACAAATTGCACATTAGGAATGATTTTAAGGGTTGCATTTGTTCTACCATTGAATGCACTTTGTTAAAAAATCACATTTCTTTGAGATCAAAATATCCTTTTTGCCTCTACTTCTAGAAAATTTTTAAGTTGTTAATTGTTCTTACTTTGTAGGCGATTTTAAAGACAGATATCCCATGTGCAAATTGAACTGAAGTTTGTTATGATGAATAGATTTAAATACAGAATGAAAGGAAACATCATTTTTAAAAGTATCTTCACTTCTCAGGTCCATAACAGAAAGAAATGAGCACCAGTGTTCTTTGTCAACATTACAAGTCAAAAGAAGTTAAGATCCTTTCCTCTTCTCATAACCAAAGGGCAATTTAACAGGAAGTGTTAAAGTAGGAAGTTTTCTTTTTATAAAAGTAAAGAAAAAGAAAAATCAAATAAAAAAATGCTACCAAGGGAGAAACAGAATTGGGGAACTGTGACAAATCCCTCTGGGGTCCAGATTGTTGGTGCAATGAGAAAGGTTAAAGTAAATGGAACAATGGGAAATCAGTCATGAGCCTGAAGCTAATCATTTGGCTTCTGAACAAAAAGGGGAAAGAACCAATATTTTAGAAATGGAGGAAAGCCCAGGGAGTTAGTGTAAAAGTGAGTTCCTTTATCCAAGAACAAAGTCAAAAAGAATTAATAGATGATTTACCAGAACTTGTGGCATCTGAGAAAGACCCACGTGTTTTAAAGAGGTTTCCTCTCCCAGATATTTGAAACAGTGTTATAAAATATCGACTTTAAGGAACTGTTGGTATTTTCAGCCTTGCGAACATATTCTTTAATTTCTTTTCCTTCAGATGTATAAACATAGAATTTAAGTCCAATGAGTGTGTGATTGGCTAAAGAAGTGCTGTTTTCAATATTCCTAGAAATTGTAATTTTCCCCTTAAATTGCATTAATACTAGAGCTATGTATGCATTTTTATTTTCCCATTCTGTGTGAAAAGAGAAATGTAATAATTATTATAAAGACATTTAATTCTTTGAAGATCTGAAATGTGTTTAGTTAACTTGAAATGTCCTTCTGAAAATTGTTGAAAATCTAGATTCTGTGTTCAGTGATGTCTTAGAGAGGTGAATATAATGTAGGGAAGTGTGGGTTGAAGGTTAAATGAATGTTGAGGAATCCCTTTAACTGGATCCTTAATGTACTATATGATCCTTTTACTAGAAAATGCTTGGGTGGATCGTTTGCTAGATTTGGAAATCAGCACTGTTCTTCCAATAAAGTGATGTATTTCTGTTATATTAACATTTAAATAGAATAATTGGGCATGGGTGAGGTGAGATGAGGTTTAAGGAAAGGTCAATGCTGAGAATATCAGATTTAAAAACGTGTTCCTTGTTGCGTAAGATGGAATGCTCACCTATGGTTGATACCCAAATTTATGTTACCAATTTTGTCAAGTTGACGTTTTCTTTTTCTTTCCTACAGTTTTATATTCTTAACTTTACATTTTTATATTCCTTGATTTCTTTTAGGTTGTCAAGAAATTGTATTCAGAATTCAACTTGAAAAATTACCTTTTCTTATTTGGATTAATTCATACATCCCATCCCCTGTCCTTAGAAAACATTGCATGTGTTTTACTCAGTGATTTTCATGTCTTTGATTTACATTTCATAAGCACAGAAAAAAATGAGTAGGTCTAATTTTAGCCTCAATTGAGTGTACACATTTCCAGGTTACCTCTTAATGTGGATTATACTTTATTCTAATAAAAGGTAAGGTTTCATTTCAAGGGCCCTCTCTGAGTAATGCAAATTATTGAATTTCTCCATTTTGAGTTTCGTTGAAATTCATTATGTGGCTGAATGACTAAAGGGGGCATGCATGCTTTTATATTCCTCAATGGTTGTTGGTTATAATGAAGTTCAAGTAGCAAATAAAAACTCAATGTGAACGTAAACAAGGGTATCATGTATCAGTGGCATCTCCATTTTGGAGCTATTTGCCATTCACAAAGGCAACAGACAGGCTCTGTTGTGGGTGAATACTCAATCTCTCAGTTTTGTTTGCTCAGATTATTGCTGATATATCATCAACATAGGAGTGACCAGGAAGGGAGTCAGTTTCTCTGTTCTGAATCTTACAATGGATCACTGTATTACTGAGAATGCTGTGAAACTGATACAGAAAATCACTTCCTATGGAAGGATATGGTCTACAAGGCTGAAAAATTCTCAAGCCACATATTATACTATAAATGACTGAAAAACTTTCTTAAGGACTAGTTTATTTTCCTGATGACTTAAAACAAATGTTATTCTGCTTTATTTTTTCTGAATATATTATCACTGACATTAATGAGAATTAGAAAGTGACATTAATTTATACTTTTTTCTCTTATCAGATACATTTAGTTTTAAGACTATTATCTTATTCAAATAGCTCAAGTGAAATTTGTGTGTTTGTGTGTGGGGGAGTGGTCACTGAAAAATGCTAAGATCTTCATGGATTGTGGAATAGCAAATAAAAGTTGATTTTCTATTCCTAAAGTCAAGAACTGAGCTTTCTCACTCTGTGTTTCTTTCTCTATGAGTGTTTTCTCCTCCCTTTCAGTCTGCTTCCTTAATTTCTTAATCTTGGACAAGGATCTATATGACCACCTTGGAATCAACTTTACATGATCTTTTAGCTTAAACATCATCATCTACAAAAGGGGGGGTAGAGACTGCCATAATCCTTACAAATAAGTCTTATTGGCTGTAAGTAATTTGCTGGCTGGACAGATGCAAATCCCTGACTGTTCAACATATTCAAAGATTGTGGAGTCAGGTTTTGCAAACTTGGCTCTGTTGAAGCAGTGTGAATGGAGCAAGCATTGATAAACTCATCTTTTATAGTCTCTGTGGTGTATCTAAATCAGTGGCCTACCATAGCCCATAGGAATATATACATTTTTCATCACACTCCAACATTCGTCTATGTGTTAATTCATTTTTTAAGCAAGCTTTTATTTAATGAATACAATTTTCATTGGTACAGCTTTAGAAATATAGTGGTTCTTCCCCCCATACCCACCATCCCACTCCCACTCCCATCCCACCTCCTACTTCCTCTCCCATCCCATTCTTCATTAAGATTCATTTTTAATTAACTTTTTATACAGAAGACCAACTCCATACTAAGTAAACATTTCAACAATTTGCGCCCAGACATACTAAGTATATGGTACTGTTTGAAAACAAGATTTACAGTCAATTCTCATAACTCATTAAGGACAGAGGTCCCACATGGGGAGTAAGTACACAGTGATTCCTGCTGTTGATTTAACAATTAACAAATAATCTTATTTATGTTATCAATGATTACCTGAGGCTCTTGACATGCACTGCCAAGGCTATGAAAGCCTTTTGAGTCCACGGACTTCATCAGTAGACAGGGCCATAAGCAAAGTGGAAGTTCTTCCCTCCCTTCAGAGAAAGGTACCTCCTTCTTTGATGGTCTCTTCTTTCCACTGGGATCTCACTCACAGAGATCCTTCATGTAGAACATTTTTTGCCACAGTGTCTTCACTTTCCATGTCTGAAATGCTCTCATAGGCTTTTTTTTTTTTTTTTTTTTGACAGGCAGAGTGGACAGTGAGAGAGAGAGACAGAGAGAAAGGTCTTCCTTTGCCGTTGGTTCACCCTCCAATGGCCGCCGCGGCCGGCGCACTGCGGCCGGCGCACCGCGCTGATCCGATGGCAGGAGCCAGGAGCCAGGTGCTTTTCCTGGTCTCCCATGGGGTGCAGGGCCCAAGCACCTGGGCCATCCTCCACTGCACTCCCGGGCCACAGCAGAGGGCTGGCCTGGAAGAGGGGCAACCGGGACAGAATCCGGTGCCCCAACCGGGACTAGAACCCGGTGTGCCGGCGCCGCTAGGCGGAGGATTAGCCTAGTGAGCCGCGGCGCCGGCCCTCTCATAGGCTTTTAATCCAGATCCAAATGCCTTAAGGGCTGATTCTGAAGCCAGAGTGCTGTTTAGGGCATTTGTCATTATGAGTTTGCTGTGTGGACTGCTTCCATTGTTGGGACATTCTCTCTCTTTTAATTCTATCTATTGTTATTTCCAGACACTTGGTCTTATTTATGTGATCCATTTGACACTTAATCCTATCTATTTCATCAACTGCACACTTAATATGATCACTTTAACATGTAAAATAGCATTAGTACCATCCAGTTTAATGAGATTTGGAGTCACATGGCAAGTTTTTATCTTTACCCATAGGAGTAAGTCTATGGGAATGTGTGCCAAACTCTACAACTCCTCCCTCTCTTATTCCCACTCTTATTTTTTACTGGGATCTATTTTCAATTGACTTTATACACCTATGGTTAATTCTGTTAAGTAAAGTGTTCAACCAATGGTATTAAGTAGAAAAAAATAATAAAAAAAAATACTAAACTGTTCCTTGACAGTCAAGACAAGGGCTGTTCAAGTCATTGCTTCTCATAGTGTCAATTTCACTTCTACATGTTTCCTTTTAGGTGCTCTATTGTCACAGATCAGGGAGAACATATGGTATTTGTCCCTTTGGGACTGGCTTATTTAATTCTTTAAATAATATTTCCCCTTATTACATGTGATAGACTCTAATATTTCCTTTTTTATTTCATTTTATCTTAAATAATAGCAGGCTGGTCTTGCCTCAGTAAATTTTTTTTTTTTTAACGAACTTGTGAATTTATCTTTTTTTTTTTAAATTTTTTTTATTTTTTTAAACTTTTATTTAATGAATATAAATTTCCAAAGTACGACTTATGGATTACAATGGCTTCCCCCCCATACCGTCCTTCCCACCCACAACCCTCCCCTTTCCCACTCCCTCTCCCCTTCCATTCACATCAAGATTCATTTTCGATTATCTTAATATACAGAAGATCAGCTTAGTATACATCAAGTATGGATTTCAACAGTTTGCTCCCACACAGAAACATAAAGTGAAAAATAATAGATGATTTTTTTTTAAATGATGATGAAATCAGATCAGACCTATTGTCATGTTTAATCCCAGTGAGAGTCAAGTTGGGAATTGATAATTTCTTTTTTTTTTTTTTTTAACAGAGGATCAGTTTAGTATGCATTAAGTAAGGATTTCAACAGTTTGCACCCCCATAGAAACACAAAGTGAAATATATTGTTTGAGTACTCGTTATAGCATTAAATCTCAATGTACAGCACATTAAGGATAGAGATCCTACACGAGGAGTAAGTGCACAGTGACTCCTGTTGTTGACTTTACAAATTGACACTCCTGTCTATGGCATCAGTAATCTCCCTATGCTCCAGTCATGAGTTTCCAAGGCTATGGAAGCCCTCTGAGTTCTCCGACTCTTATCTTGTTTAGACAAGGTCATAGTCAAAGTGGAGGTTCTCTCCTCCCTTCAGAGAAAGGTACCTCCTTTTTTGATGACCTGTTCTTTCCACTGGGATCTCACTCGCAGAGATCTTTTGCCAGAGTGTCTTGGCTTTCCATGCCTGAAATACTCTCATGAGCTTTTTCAGCCAGTAAATTGATATCATGGTCGCTAATGAGTATAACTGTAGTTTCAAAAGCAGTGGTCTGTATTTTTCTTTACATTATTTTTCTTTGTAGCATTTATTATAATTGGCTCTGTCATTGTATTTTGTAGTTTCTTTTATAGCAGGTATCACACTTGTAGTTGCCTCCTCTGTTAAACTGTAAGCCATAATACATCATAGACTGCATCTTCCATGTTTACCACTGTATTCCCAGCGCCTTGAGTTGCTGGCACATAGTAGATGCTCAATTGAGTAAATGTTGATGAATGAGTAAATGAAGTCTCAAACAAATGGTACCCTAATCTGCTCACCTGGTTTTTTGCAAGGTTAAGGCTCAGTTATGTGTGTAACTGCCTTATTTGATATTGCTGTGCTGGTAGAAGAAGCAGATGGATAGGCCCAGAAGGAGTCTCAGTGGAGCAAGAAGGGAAGACCAAAGAGCAAGACTTCTAGAGATCATCACCAACAAGTGACTGAAATTCTTTCACCAGGGAAAATTGGCTGTGATTGGAGAAGATGTCAAGTCTAAACTCAGGTCTCTTCGTTCTTCATCTATAGTTTATTTCAACAAAATACAATGCCCCTTTGGTTGGAATTTCAAAATTTCATGTTTGGTGTGTTTATTTTTCTCTTTATACCTCACCTAAAAGAAAGGTAGAGAAAGAACCATATAATTTCTTGATATAAACCACCATGGTTCCTGTTTTCCAGTGGGTCCAAGCCATCTGGATGGGGGAGGTTAACAGTGTACAGAACTCTAATTCTTTTCTTGTCTTCCTTCTGTTGAATCCAGGACTCCATCTTGTCCAGACTCATTTTATTCATGTCTGCACGTTAGGGCTCTAGCAGTTTTTTCAAAAAACTACTTTGCTCTAAATGATGTCACCTTCTTTCTTTTCCCCTTTGTACAGATTTGAATTTTTAGGTCAATTGAACAATTATATTAGTTTCATTTGTACACCGACTGGTGAGAACAAAGCTGCATTTATGTAAAAAGCAATTCATAGGTTGATGAACTTTTTACAATAGTCTCCTGGCTTTCTCAAAGCATGGCTGAGGGGACTATGTATTACGTTGAACCCCCAGCCAGCTCCATATGTTCCAAATATTAATTTACATGGTGAGAAAACTCCATTAACAAAATTAGTAAACTTCATATTGAGTTAAAATTGTCGAAGTACACTTTTTTTTAAACTTTTATTTAATGAATATAAATTTCCAAAGTACAGCTTATGGATTACAATGCCCCCCCCCCCATAACTTCCCTCCCACCCGCAACCCTCCCCTTTCCCGCTCCTCTCCCCTTCCAGAAGTACAATTTTTAATTCATCACATAAAGGATAAATATATAAACTTATCCACACATATTCATAACTCTTTTGAGAGGGGAAATTTACATCTCAGCTCTTTGAAATAATCTGGATGGGTTTGGAGAGTGTGACAGACAGAGGGAGTTTCCTTCTCCCACATGCAGTCATTCCAGCTTTAAGCAACTACATTTTACAACTTTGCAGTAGGTATGAATTTTGTCTACAGTACTTAAATTACTATTGTTTATAGCTTTTGGGCAGGGGGAAATAGTTCTTTGCTCTTTAGTCCCATTTGGTTACTTAAACAGATGGCTCTACAAATTTTGTACAAGCTCAGGATGGGAATTTTTCCTGGGGTTGGGACACCTGACTTGTGGTGTTCCATCTTCCCTGAAGGATCATGAAGTCACTGTCATCCAACCAAGGTCCTATCAATTCTCCTGGCACTCTATGAGTGTGAGATTCTGGTTTCTGCTCTATTAGTAACCTTCAAAACTCTGCCACTTGTGTATCTTGAGACCCATGGTGGAGGGGAGAGGGACACAACACATATTACTATCTTATCATTCAGGATATATATATATATATATATATAATTTTATTTACTAAATATAAATTTCAAAAGTAGAACTTTTGGATTTTAGTGTTTTTTCACCCATAGCCACCCTCCCACCCGCAGACTATCCCATCTCCTACTCCCTCTTCCAGCCCATTCTTCAATATTATTAATTTTTAATTACATTCAGGATATATTTTAAATAAACATAATGGTTGCACACATACTTACACACATATACATATATATATACACTATTCTGTATTCTTTCTTCCTATATATATATATATATTCTCTGTATATGTAGTATATAAATACTTTGTCATTGAAGATCTGTTAGCTAGTAATAGTTTCTTTTCGTTGGTAAAAATGATAAAATGTTTCTAGAAATTACTTAGCAATTAATAAAAAATTAGATATAGAAGCTCTATAAAGGTTAATCTCTAATACTTTAAAAATAACTTTTAATAATATTGTGGTTTTTTTTTTTTTAACTTTTATTTAATGAATATAAATTTCCAAAGTACGAATAATGGATTACTATGGCTTCCCCCCCATACCGTCCCTCCCACCCACAACCCTCCCCTTTCCCACTCCCTCTCCCCTTCCATTCACATCAAGATTCATTTTCGATTATCTTAATATACAGAAGATCAGCTTAGTATACATTAAGTAAGGATTTCAACAGTTTGCTCCCACACAGAAACATAAAGTGAAAAATAATAGATGATTTTTTTTAATGATGATGAAATCAGATCAGACCTATTGTCATGTTTAATCCCAGTGAGAGTCAAGTTGGGAGTTGATAGTTTCTTTTCTTTTCTTTTCTTTCTTTCTTTTTTTTTTTTTTTACAGAGGATCAGTTTAGTATGCATTAAGTAAAGATTTCAACAGTTTGCACCCCCATAGAAACACAAAGTGAAATATATTATTTGAGTACTCGTTATAGCATTAAATCTCAATGCACAGCACATTAAGGACAGAGATCCTACATGAGGAGTAAGTGCACAGTGACTCCTGTTGTTGACTTTACCAATTGACACTCCTGTCTATGGCATCAGTAATCTCCCTATGCTCCAGTCATGAGTTTCCAAGGCTATGGAAGCCCCTTGAGTTCTCCGACTCTTATCTTGTTTAGACAAGGTCATAGTCAAAGTGGAGGTTCTCTCCTCCCTTCAGAGAAAGGTACCTCCTTCTTTGAAGACCTGTTCTTTCCACTGAGATCTCACTCACAGAGATCTTTTGCCAGAGTGTCTTGGCTTTCCATGCCTGAAATACTCTCATGGGCTTTTCAGCCAGATCAGAATGCCTTTAGGGCTGATTCTGAGGCCAGAGTGCTGTTTAGGACATCTTCCATTCTATGAGTCTGCTGAGTATCTGACTTCCCATGTTGGATCACTCTCCCCTTTATTTATTCTATCGGTTAGTGTTAGCAGGTACTAGACTTGCTTATGTGCTCCCTTTGACTCTTAGTCCTTTCATTATGATCAATTGCGAACTGAAATTGATCACTTGGACTAGTGAGATGGCATTGGTACATGCCACCTTGATGGGATTAAATTGGAGTCCCCTGGTATGTTTCTAACTCTACCATTTGGGGCAAGTCAGCTTGAGCATGTCCCAAATTATATATCTCTTCCCTCTCTTATTCCTACTCTTATGTTTAACAGGGATCACATTTCAGTTAAATTTCAACACTTAAGAATAACTGTGTATTAATTACAGAATTAAACCAGTCATATTAAGTAGAACAGACAAAAAAACTACTAAGAGGGATAATGTATTAAGTTGTTCATTAACAGTCAGGGCTATGCTGATCAAGTCACCGTTTCCCATAGTGTCCCTTTCACTTCAACAGGTTTCCTTTTTGGTGTTCAGTCAGTTGTCACCGATCAGGGAGAACATATGGTATTTGTCCCTTTGGGACTGGCTTATTTCACTCAGCATGATGTGTTCCAGATTCCTCCATTCTGTTGCAAATGACTGGATTTCGTTGTTTCTTACTGCGGTATAGTATTCTAAAGAGTACATATCCCATAATTTCTTTATCCAGTCTATTGTTGATGGGCATTTAGGTTGGTTCCAGGTCTTAGCTATTGGGAATTGAGCTGCAATAAACATTAGGGTGCAGACCGCTTTTTTGTTTATCAATTTAAACTCCTTTGGGTAAATTCCAAGGAGTGGGATGGCTGGGTCGAATGGTAGGGTTATATTCAGGTTTCTGAGGAATCTCCAGACTGATTTCCATAGTGGCTTGACTTGTTTGCAGTTATACTTTACAGATATGAGGACGTACTAAAATGTTTATGGAGAAAGTGATGTATTATCTGGGATTCGCTTCAAAAATGTTCTGGAGTTGGGTAATGAGTGGTGTTATATATAAAATAAACTTGGCTATGTTGATGTTAATCTCTATTCTTCAGTCTATGTTTGATATTTTTGTAATAAAAATAGACATATATTTGAAATACATATACTTCTCTCTACTCCCACACTCACAGGGAATAATTGGTAGAAATGAGTTGCAAATTTCCCACTTATGGACTGCTGCCAGTGTTATCTCATGCAAAGTAAACATGGGACACTCATGCCCTAAGTTATCAAGCCTTTCAATCACTCAGTGGCACTAAAGTGCATGCATTTATTTCCAACATTATTTAGCCCATGTTTCTATTCATTTCCTCATTATTAAATCTCAATTTTAATAGCACAGAGTGCCCTAAGCTGTGGATCAGGTGAAACTTCCTATGAAAATAAATATAGAATTTCCTCATCCTGTCTATCCTAATAAAAGCAAAAGAAGCACCTAATTACCTATTTTCTTTTAGGAAATGAAGTCATTGACAGGGTTATAGCCCTGCTATTCAACCTGACTACAGATTATTTCCAGGACAAAGCAAAGCTGGGCCCCCCACCCCCTGCCATGAACTCCACAAGAATTGATATGTACTGTTCTTTTGATGCTGCTTTATTACATGAAACTTTACTCCATAGTACTTAATTATTCTTTCAGGAATTCCCCTATATCCTACCCGAACTGACCATATGTGGAAAAGTGTAGATGTGCACAAAATGAAATTCAACATGTTTTTTGGTCATAAATATTTTATATTTGAAAATATGTTGACTAAAATGTATTTCATTTATACAGGATTAAACTCTCCTTAGTTTATAAGGGGGGTTGTTTTATATTTAATGTTATTAGAAGAATTCGTTCTCCTTGTGGAACTTTTCATCTAAAATGTCACAGACAGGAGTTGGGAATTGAACTGAGAAAAATTTGCACATCATGAGTTTTTCATAGGCTTTCTTTTTGCTGGAAAATCCCTTCCCCCTCTGTCTTTTGCCAGGTAGTATCCTTCAGCTCAGCTGAGGTCACCTCTGCTCTGTTGTCTTTCTTATTCTCTAAAGGTTGACGCAATGGCCTTTGAACTCAATGTCTCCACTACTGTTCTTAATACATTGTGCTCTAGTAGCTGTTTGAGATTATATATTTCTGTAAAGCAGATATTAACAACATTTATTAAATTGTTGGGTTAAATTTTATGTTCAAAGACTATTGAAATAATGGGAATATTTCAAATAATGAAACAAAAACAAGAAAATGTCAGTGTTAAATCAAATGTTAAGTGAAAAAATTATCATTCCTCCAAAGTAACTGTTAAGTATAACTTTGCTTTTTGGGAAAGATTAAATCATCCTGAAATTAATCATTGACAAGAATATTCATCCATTGTCACATTTAGTTGGAAAACGGCATTTAATGTTTTCTTTTCAATATGAAACATGTACTCCTTCAAAAGATGAGTTGATTTTCTTCTTTACAACAAGATACAAGTTACTTTAGTACTTCATAATAGAACAGAAAAATGATTCTGATACACACATGAAAAATATGCTCTGAAAGAGATATTCCAGATAAGCCACAATCCTATACTAAACCAAAGCCTCTCAAGAAGCTATTACTGTGGAAAGAGTAACGTGCTCACTGTAGTGAGTGAAGCACAGTTGATGAGTTCCAGCGGTATCATAAACAACAAAACCCAAGTTCAAAGAATTCATATGAACTTGTAATTGAATTTTTCAAACTATGATTTAATGCATAAATGGAGCAAGGGTAAAATATTTCAAATATAACAGCTACTGAAAATGTTTAAAAAGTAGTATATTAATACTTGGCAGGTTTCAAGCAACCTGAGATAGTAAAACTTCTCACTTGCCTAATTTAACTGTAGAAGAAAATATTGTAATACAAGACTCAGAGAGAGGACTACTCAGCAAAAAAAAAAAAAAAAACAAAAAAAAAAAAAACAGGACAACTTTTTCCACTTTATTGATTAAAAAAAGTGATGTTGGGGTAAGCTGTACTGTAGTATGGACCTAAATAATTTGTTTGTTTTTTAAAATTTGAATGCTGGATTAAAGCTTGTGAATGATAACTGTGAAGCCCTGTTCCTAGGTAGGACTAAATAGGCCTACAACTGCAAATTTGGAGACTCTCTTCTTTTTTTATTAAAGTATATTCAAATTTATTACATATTATTCAGTGTCAGGATGACCAAAAGATTTATAAATTTATTGACAACAGTTTTTTTAAAAAGATTTATTTTTTTATTTGAAAGGCAGAGTTTACAGAGAGAGAGAGGGGTGGGGAATGAGAGAGAAAAGATCTTCCCATCTGCTGGTTCACTCCTCACATGGCCACAATGGCTGGAGGTTGGCCCATCTGACGCCAGGAGACAGACCTTCTTTCAGGACTCCCACATGGATGCAGGGGTGCAAGCACCTGGACCATCTTCCCGCTGTGTTCACAGGCACATTAGCAGAGAGCTGGATCAGAAGTGGAGCAGCCAGGGATTGAATGGGCTCCCATATGGGATGCCAGCACTGCAGGCAGCAACTTAATCTACTACTCGTAAATTTTTTTTACCTAAATGTGATTCTAGAATGCTTTGAGATTGGAAAGCCTGTTTGGCTAAATAATCTTCAGGTTTTTCAATGTCAAATTATAGTATTACTGTGGAGTTTGGAGCAGCTTCTGACATGAGTTTCACTGTTTTGATATGCCAGTGCCAGGGCAGAGAAATCCTTGGGAAGACTGAGGTGGCACTTGAATTTTGTTAGTTCTACAAGACCAAGTGCTTTCTAGTGACCCTCAAGGTTTTAATTTGGGGTATACTAACATTTTTTCATTCTATGCTGGCTACAGCTGTTTTGTTACATTTGGGAAGCAGCTCTCAACTCTACCTTTCCTTGAAGTTTAGGAATTTGTTTTCAAATGTAACCAGCAGATGGAGCAATTTACTTTATTTCTATTACATCTCCAACAAAAAGGCATTAAAGACTATATGCCATCTCACTCCTATATATAAATTTAAATGTGTATTTCAAAACTTTTCACATATTTGGAAACAACACATCAAGCACCGTTTATTTTATTTATAAAATCGATGCTAATTTGTGAGGATTTTAATTCAGACTTGCATTTTATTAACTTTAGAGACCTAAAAGGAAGACATGAGAAAAGAGTAATGATCATGGTAGGAAGCACACCATTTTCCTTATGCAATTCATAATCACGTGTCCTACAAGGTGATACTGAAGCTGGTTCTCACGTACCCATGGAATTCAGCAATCTTAACTATAAATTTGAGAGTCCTTGTAGCTACAAATTTTAAAGTTCTGATTTTGGAACTGACTCCAACAAAACTATCAAGTAGAAATTTATTTATGGAGTCTTTTCATCTATTAGATTGTCCATCTTGTCTACTGTCAATAGAGATTGGCTTCCTGCAGGAGGTAAGTAATAACTCTATAGAGTTTTGGGATGTCATAGAATGTTATTGTACCCTGGAGGTCATACTTAACAGCCAAAGGGTATTAATTTTTATTACAAACCTGAAAGTCTATAAATGTTCATTAAATTCTTAAAAGTGTGCAGTTATTAATACTCCCATGATTTTTTTTAAGTTTCTGGCTACCATACTGAGACAAATAAAGTATTCCTGGGAACCTGGAAAAAATGTGATTGTATTTAATTTATCACCTGTAATATTTCCTAGTGGGATTGTCTGAATTCATGTGGATTTTTAATAAGAATCCTCTCAGAAAATATCATTATTATTGTAAATGCAAGGCTCTGCCTCTAAGTTGTACCCTAATCACTTCCTCTCTCAACATGCCCCTTCTGATTCTTAACCCACTTTAGGCAGCAGGTAAAGTGGAGAAGGAAGATATTGCAT
Source organism: Oryctolagus cuniculus (assembly GCF_964237555.1). Classification (NCBI taxonomy): domain Eukaryota; kingdom Metazoa; phylum Chordata; class Mammalia; order Lagomorpha; family Leporidae; genus Oryctolagus; species Oryctolagus cuniculus. Next base: position 57,338,940 of record NC_091434.1, on the reverse strand, counting down.
TCTTTGGCTCTCTCAGTCAATTCAAAAGCGTTTATGAGGCATCTGTCTGTGCAGGGCACTGGTATGGTGCCGAGCTGATTGAATTAAAATACATAGACCATGTCCTTGAGGCAGAGAAGCTGCCAGTTGCTGACTCCAGGGAGAAGGGTAAAAGTTGCCATGGAGCAGCTTAAGTGTAGGTTTGAACAGGTGAGGATGCCAAAATCATTCCTGTCATCATAAAAAATAGACAAAATTTTACCTTATCAGACTGCAAGGAAGCAGTTTAAATTCCTGAGAAAAGAAAATTATAGAATATTTTTAAATTTTAATTTTTAAATTTTATTAGTCTAAAGAGGATAAATTTCATGTATTTCATATATACAATTCTAAGAAAATAACCATGATTCCCTCCATCTCTGTCTCCCTCAATCTCCCCTTCCTCCTTCCAATTATAGAATACTTAAAAACAAAATATAGTTTTGACTTTCAGTTTAACATTGCAACTAAGGAAATACTGCAAAGTCAAAGTCCCTTCAGGGCTCAATATAATGGAGAGAGAAGAGAATTTGAAAAGATAATAAAAGAGATTATTACAAAAAAGGTGCTTGGATTTTGATTTTGAGTAACATTCTGCTGTTACCACCCAGAGCATATTTTTTTGAACTATGAGAAAAGATGTTGGCTCTTTACCTGTTTTTAGCATCATAACTATGTATCCTATATCAGCTGTGCAGTTGTGCATAATCAGTGAACATGAGGCTATTTTGTATGTGACCCATTTTTTTGAAGGAATTATTTTATTGTAGGTTATTTTGTTGCAAGGAATAGGAACTCACTCAAATGGTTCTAGAAAAAGAGGGCTTGCTTAAAATACAGCAGGGACTTTCATATATGTAAAATACAGGAACGTAGTCAGGTCTTAAATACCAGAGTGCTTCTTTTTCTTACTTCTAATGAATGGTCCAAGATGAACTTGAAGACAAGATCAGGTGAGCTCAAACAGAGCCAAATCATGTAAGGCCTTGAGGTCATGGTATGGAATAATCCTTTGACTTTACATGTAAATAACTTGACAAGGAAGAATAGATCCCTCAGTTGAAGCCAGATCATTGGATTCTCTCTAAAACTTTGACCTGAGATATCGCTTAGTTTGTAGTGATTGCATACTAATGGTTAATATTTAATATTTGTTAAGAGCTTACTATGTGTAAACTATTGCCCTAAGATTTTTTCATATTCTAATGCATTAGTACTGACAACTCTATGATATGGATCAGATATAGAAATTGGGGTAGTACTAAAAGTGAAACAACTAATACAAGTTGACAAAGGAATAGTAGAGCTGGTATTGAAACATAGGCAGTCTGATTTCAGAGCCTATGTTCCTAGCCACTATGTGACACTATCTTTACAGTCAGTGGTGAAGTTTTTTGGCAAGTTAAAGTCACCTGTGAGTCAAAGTTGTAGAATGTATGAACAGAAGGAGAGAGTATACAAAGACCTTGGAGCCATTGTCCATGAAAGTACACCCATTTCCTAGATTGAACAAATCCCAAAATAGAACAGTCACTCCCTAAATATGTGCTGAATTGTGAATGAATATCTTCAGTAGGGGCTATGGGTATGGCATATCCCTTGGAAAGGTTGTTACGGATGCAAGCCAAGGTGAAAGACTGGTCCTGGGACAAATTCTGTAAGTCACCAGCAGAGCAGATAGCATTTGGAAAAATGTCTGCTGATTCTAAAAAGCCAGGGTATTTTTTTATGAATATTTAGAGAGGAGAAATGAATTGTTTATATTGGATCTACACTGGTTATAGATAAGAAGCGCAGGAGAACACAAAATAGGCAATATCTTAGAAGAGGAAAAAGATTTTTAAGGAGAAGGGCTTGCTGCTTCCTGATTGGTTGATTATGTATTCAGGATGCAATGATGCCTTGATGGATAATCTTCAACAAACAGGAAAGATTTTGGAGCAGTTTCTTTTCTTTTCCTTGTTGGTTTAGCTCAAAGCTGATTGATACAAACTCGTCTTAAGTATTTCTTTTCCTCCTATCCTCTGATGTGTAACTTATTTTAGGACACCTCACAATTCTTTTTGTATCAGTTACTACTAATTCATATTATCACAAAGCATTAGCAATTGGAGATGCCACTAAATATCCACTTCTTGCTTAGGATGAAATTGTCCTTTAAAAAAATCTGCTAAGGAAAGAAATATTAATCTTGTGATTATAAAATAAACCAAAAGTCTGTCATTATAAAAATTAAAAGAATAAGGAAGGAAGGGAAAAGATGAGATGGGAAGTGTCACTATGCTCCTAAATATGTATGTATTATCCAAGTAGTTGCATTATATTCTGCTACTTTTCTGGATGCATTAGAAGGGAGTTGGATTGGAAGCAGAGTAGCTGGGACTCAAACCAGCACTCTGATACGGAATGCTGGTGTTACAAGCTGCTACTATGTTGCAAGTTTCTACTATGTTCTGAGAAATAGAAGTGGTTCAGTAATTGGATACAAACATTTACTATCTTAATAACTACTGATATATTGCTTTCTACATCCTTGACATTATTTGTTATCAGATTTATTAATTATGGTGTGATGAGTAAATAATTACATCTCAGGATTGTTTTAGTTGTATTTCTTTCTTTCTTTTTTTTTTTTTTTTTTACAGGCAAAGTGGACAGTGAGAGAGAGAGAGAGACAGAGAGAAAGGTCTTCCTTTGCCGTTGGTTCACCCTCCAATGGCCACCGCGGCCGGCGCACCACGCTGATCCGAAGGCAGGAGCCAGGTGCAGGGCATGGGGTGCAGGGCCCAAGCACTTGGGCCATCCTCCACTGCACTCCCGGGCCACAGCAGAGAGCTGGCCTGGAAGAGGGGCAACCGGGACAGAATCCGGCACCCCGACCGGGAATAGAACCCCGTGTGCCGGCGCCGCAAGGCGGAGGATTAGCCTACTGAGCCGCGGCGCCGGCCGTAGTTGTATTTCTTTGATTCCATTTGAGGTTCATCATCTTTTCATATATTTATTGGTCATTAATGAACTCTCTAGTCATAATTTTGCTCCCTTTGTTACATTTTTTTCTTTGTTGATTTAAAGAAATTATTTATTTATTTAAAGATTTATTTATTTGAAAGAGTTACACAGAGAGAGGAGAGACAAGAGAGAGAGAGAGAGAGAGAGAGAGATGGAGAGAGAGAGAGAGAGAGATCTTCTATCTGCTGGTTAACTCCCCAGTTTGCCTCAATGGCCGGAGCTGTGCTGATCTGAAGCCAGGAGGCAGGAGCTTCTTCGGGGTCTCTCACGTGGGTGCAGGGGCCCAAGGACTTGGGCCATCCTTCACTGCTTTCCCAGGCCATAGCAAAGAGTTGGATCAGAAGTGGAGCAGCTGAGTCTCGAACCGGCACCCAGGCCAGGGCATTAACCCGCTGTGCCACAGTGCTGGCCCCCCAAAAATTCTTTTTATAATCTCCTGATGATCTTCCAAACAATTTTTGGTACACACAATGTATGTGTGAAATACATGCATTTGTTCACCTTATATGAATAAAAATTGTTAAGAAAATAAAAAAGGAAATATCTACATTGAGAGAAAAATCCATTTTTTTTCCTGGGGAGAAGTAGGATCTAGATGAGTTCTGGTCCATAAGATATTAACATTTTCTTTAAAATTTTTTAATTACAATATTTTAACAGACACAAAATTTGTACATATTTATGGGGTACCATGAGATATTTTGATGCACATATATATTGTATAATGTCCAGTCAGGCTAAATGTGTTTATCTCCTCAAATATTTTACAGCTTACAGCTATTTAACTATGGCTTAGTACTTATTAATTGACCTTCCCCCATGATCTTCCTTCTTCCCTCCCCAGCCTCCAGTGACTAGCATTGTGCTTTTAACTCTATAAGATAACCTTTTTTATAGACTCCACATATGAGTAAGATCATGTGACACTTGTTTTCTGTGTTTGGCTTAATTTGCTTAATATGATTACCCTCCATTTCCATACATGTGGTTGTGAATGACAAGATTTTCATCCTTTTTTTTTTTTTTTTTTGGTTTATGCTGGAGTGGTATTCCATTGTGTCCACATATCACATTTTCTTTATGCATTCACTAGCAGATAGACATTTAGATTTTTCCCTTTCTTGTCTGTTTGAATAGTGTTGCAGTAAACATAGGAATGGAGACATCTCTTCAGTAGAAGGGTTTATTTTCCTTTGGATATATACTCTGCAGTGGGATTGCTGGATCATATTTTCACTCTATTTTTGTTTTTGTTTTTTTTTTTTTAAATGAAATTATGTACCATTTTCCACGATGATTACACTAAACTTACATTCCCAATAACAGTGTACAGATGTTCCCTTTTTTTCACATTCTTGTCAACACTTGCCATTTGTCTTTTTGATAATATCTAGTCAAACTGGAGTGATGTGATATCTCTATTGTTTTGATTTGCATTTCCCAGATGATTAGTGCTGTTGAGCATTTTTTCACGTACTTTTTGGCCATTTGTATGCATTTCTTTGGAAAATGTCTTTTTAGATCTGCTCATTTTTAAATCGAAGTTTTATTTTTTGCTATGAGTTGTTTGAGTTCGTTAAATATGCAGCTTATTAATCCCATGGCAGATAGATAACTATTTTCTCTCATTCTATATGTTTTCTCATTTCATGGTTTTCTTGGCTGTAAAGGAGTTCCTTAGATGAAATTCCTTTTGTCTATTTTTGCTTTTGTTTCCTGTGCTTTTAGAGTATGATCAAATGAATGAATTGCTCCTCAAAATGTCCTGAAGCACTTAGCATATATTTTATATTTTATTCTAGTAGTTTCAAAGTTTCTTTCTTTTCTTTTCTTTTTCTTTTTTTTTTTTTTGACAGGCAGAGTGGATAGTGAGAGAGAGAGACAGAGAGAAAGGTCTTCCTTTTGCCGTTGGTTCACCCTCCAATGGCTGCCATGGCTGGCACGCTGCGGCTGACGTACCGCGCTGATCCAAAGGCAGGAGCCAGGTGCTTCTCCTGGTCTCTCATGGGGTGCAGGGCCCAAGCACTTGGGCCATCCTCCACTGCACTCCCGGGCCACAGCAGAGAGCTGGCCTGGAAGAGGGGCAACTGGGAAAGAATCCGGTGCCCCGACTGGGACTAGAACCTGGTGTGCCGGTGCCACTAGGTGGAGGATTAGCCTATTGAGCCGTGGCGCCGGCTGTAGTTTCAAAGTTTCAAGTCTTGTATTTAGCCCTGTACTCCATTTTGAGTTGAATTTTGTTTATGCCGAGAGATAGAGGTCTACTTTCATTTGCCAATAAGTGGTACCAATGTCCCTGGTACCACTTATTTTTTTTTTTGGATTTATTTATTTATGATTTATTTGAAATTCAGGGGGCAGCACTGTGGCATAGTGGGTAAAGTCACCACCTGCAGCACTGGCATCCCAGATGGGTGCAGGTTCAAGTCTCGACTGCTCTCCTTCTGATGAAGCTCCCTGCCAGTGTGCCTGGGAAACCAGTGGGACACGGCCTAAGTGAGTGGGCCCCTGAACACGTGTTGGAAACCTGGAGGAAGCTCCTGGCTGCTGGCTTCAGTCTGTCCAGCTCCAGCAGTTGTAGCCATTTGGGGAGTGAACCAGCAGATGGAATATCTCTCCCTCTCTCTGTCTCTGTAACTTTTCCTTTCAAATAATAAATCAATTTAAAAAAATAGAAAAGGAATTTAGTTACAGAGAGAGAGAGAGAGAGACAGACAGACAAATATATTGCATCCTCTGGTTCAGTCTCCAGCTGGCCACATTGGCCCAATTCCAATACTTGCCCCAGGCTATTAGCAGGGAGCTGTATCAGATGTGGAACAGCTGGGATATAAATTGGTGTCTATATGGGATGTTGGTGTCACAGGTGGTGGCTTTACCCGCTATGCCACAATGCTGCCTGTCTCCCACTCCCCCAATACCAATTATTGAAAAGACTTTTTATTTTTTTCCAATGCATGTTCTTAAAACCTTTGTGAAAGGTCAGGTGGCTGAACATATGTGGATTTACTGCTACATTCATCATTTTCTTACATTGGTCTATCTGTCTTTCTTCATGACCATATTGTGCTGCTGTAATTACTATATCACTATACCCATTAAAATCAGCTAGAATAGTGCCTTCTGCTTTGTTTATGTTGCCCAAAATTTCTTTGGCTATTTAGGATCTTTGTGGTTCAACAAGTTTTTTTTTTCTAGTTCTATGAAGGATGTCACTGATATTTTGATAGGGATTGCAATGAATTTGTAAATCTCTCTGGGTGGGAGGGACATTTTAACAATGTTGATTCTTCCAATTCATTACCATAGAATGTCTTTTCTTTTTGTCCTCTTTAATTTCTTTCCTCAAGATGTAGTTTCATTGTATTGATCTTTCTAACTAACTTCTTTAGTTAAATTTGTTCCTAGATGTTTAACTTTTTGGTAGCTATTGAAAAGGGAGTTGCTTTGTTGATTTCTTTGTCATATAATTTGCTATTAATATACAACAAATGCTAGAGTTTTACACATTGACCTTATATCCTGCAATTTTACTGAATTCATTTATTCACTGAGAGAGAGCGAGAGCGAGAGTGAGAGAGAGAGAGAGAGAGAGAGATCCTCCATCTGCTGTTTCACTTCCCAGAAGGCTGCAATGGCAAGGGTTGGGTCAGGCAGGAGCCAGGAGCTAGGAGTCTAATTCAGGTCTCCAATGTGGGTGAAAGGGCCCATGTACTTGGGCCATATCTCAGTGTTTTCCCCAGACCATTAGCAGGGAGCTGGATTGAAAGCAGAGCAGCCAGGGCTTGAACTGGTGCCCATATGGGATGCTAGTGTCACGGGCCGTGGTCCTACCTGCTATGCCACAATGCAACCCCTTAGTGTGCCTTTAAGTTGAAAGATTTGTGTTTGATTTATTTTAATTACATCCATCTGTCAAGTGTCTGTTAGAATATTAAATCATTTTTCTGTGTGTTCTTAAAGCTCACTGGATAGTCTGAAAATGGTTGTTTTGAAATCTTCATCTAAGCACTTGAAAATTCTAATTCCTAAAAAGTTGGTTTCTGGCACCTTGTCTTATTCATTAGATGATGTTATATTTCTTTGGAAGTTCTTGACATCTGTGCGTTAAAGGATTGGTTATAGTAATTTGGCTTTATGTGTGGTTGATCTTCCAGAAATTCTAAGCCATGATTTTCTCTGAACCTACAGACACCACTGTTTTAACACTTGATAGCATCCTAAGTTGACATTTGCCACAGGTCTGCTCTTTGTGTTTTTTGTATTTTCGTCCTACCATACTCCACAAGCTCAGATTTATCCCAAATCTGTGGTTAATATGTTTACCTAGTGGTAGGGACTGTTAGGAACTGTCCAGTGTTGGTTTCTACCAGCATGAAACTTTGTCCCAAGACACAGTCCTGCAGTTCCTTGTTGCCTGCTCATATTTGAAGATTGATGAAAAAAAAAAAAAAAAAAAGGCATCCCCTTGTCTTCTAAGACCGGCACTAGGCTGAGACCTGAGTCTCGTGATCACCAGACTTTAAATAGTCTTGGGGTTATAACCAAGGCTCAGTTGAGGCAGGTGGTGCTATGTGTGGTGCTAGGTGCTGAAAGAACCCTGTCCCACCAGAGCACAGGTGTCTTCCTGATGCCAGGGCATGTCTTTAGGCTCTGTCTACAAGCCTTGACTCTAGGGATAGAGGTCCTTGGGCTATCAGGTGCTGAGTCTCATAGCATCAAGCCTTGCTCTAAGCAAAGTCCTAAGATCTGTCTCTAGCTCTACTCTGAAGAGGCTAGAATCTTGCTTAAATTCTTCCTTCCTTCCTTCCTTCCTTCCTTCCTTCCTTCCTTCCTTCCATCCATCCATCTAGAATGCCTCCACACTGAGGAAAGGAAAAAGAATTAAATTCAGTGCTTAGACTTGAATCCCAACGCCAGGCACACTACAATTAAATTCAGAGTTGGACAAAGTGAAGAGCTTAGTCCCCTGAGTCAGGTGAACAGTTGTGGGCTTCGTGGGACTGGAACCCATGGCCTAATTCACCTCCTCGTGCTCAGACACGGAACACGTGTGGGGCACAACACCGGGAACCCCAAACGCAAAGTGGGAAAATAGCCCCGTAACGGGGCCCTCCCTGCTCCCTCCAGGGGTGCTTACCGGGAGGCCCTGGCCCCTAGAACTCACTGGAAGCTGGTGGGGCTGTGCCTCCCGGACTGGTCTCCCTGCTTCCCAGCCTTCTTTTCCTGTCTTCTGCCCGCAGGGGTCAGAGTGATCACTGAAAACAGAATGTGGCCCCTCACCACTTCTCTGCGTACCCTTTCCCACCGATGCCCGCCACTGGGGGGGGGGGGTGCGAAGCCCTGCCACCATCATCTGGCACCAAAGACCATATGGATGCAGCCTCGGACCCTGTGCGTCCACTTGCCTCCCCTGTTGCCGCTCCCCTGCCTGGCGAGCTTGCTACCTGGGACTTTGTGCCACTCCTGCATGAAGGCCTGCCTGCAGTTCTTCCTGCCTCCCTGCCAGCAGTCACTGGTCCAGGTGCTCCCCAGCTTTCACTGCCAGTGTGCTGTTCTTTCACTGGCACTGTCGGCACCTGTTTCTGTGTCCATCCCATTGACCTTGTCCTCAACCGTGAGCACATGGAGAACAGGGGCTAGGTTTCCCCATATGTGTGCTACCCAATTTGCTTTGCTTGGAGCCCCATATGGGTGCTGGAGGCTGGAGGAAGGGTGGTGGAAGCCACATGGCTATGGAGGCTCCAGATAGTCTTCAGGGATGGACCTTGGGGGCAAGGCAGTCAGGCTGTCTCCAAATCTAAATTTAATTGCAGTGTGCCTGGCGTTGGGATTCAAGTCTAAGCACTGAACTTAATTCTCTTTTCTCCCCTCAATGTGGAGGCATCTATATCTATGCTAAGCTATTTGGAGGTGGGAAAGGGGTGACACGGGTAACTCTTTCCTTCATGCTTTCTTCAGTACAAGTTTTTTTCTTACCGTACTAAAAACAAGCACTATGATCTGTCACCTGGCTTCTGTAGCTCCTGTGAAGGTAACTTCATGTGTGAACAGCTGTTCAAATTGATGTCTGTCTGTGCAAGTGTCCCTGAATCACGGGAGCTTCTTCCTTGGTTGTCTTCTTACTTCATCCTATACATTCTCCTTTGAAAGCAAATGAAGCCACACAGAGGATAGAGTTCCTGTGGGTCACCTTCCCTCCACTCCTCAAGGTGTCTAGACTTTATTGATATATTTACATACCTGGATTGAAACTGTTGGAAATATAAAGTGTTGCTTTTATATATTTTAAGCATAATTATGTAATTATTATATGTAGTTATTTTTCCTCATTTATCATATTATATAGATATTCAGATGAATTATGCAATTCTTTTTTTAAAGGTTTTTATTTATTAATTAGAGATGCAGAGTTACAGATAGAGGGAGAGAAAGAGAAAAAGGTCTTTGATCTGCTAGTTTACTCTTCAAATGGCTGCAATGGCTAGAGCTGGGCTGATCCAAAACCAGGAGCCAGGAGTTTCTTCCGGGTCTCCCATGTGGAACCAGAGGTCCAAACACTTGGATCATTTTCCACTGCTTTCCCAGACCATAAGCAAAAGATGGATTGGAAGACAAGTAGCTGGAACATGAATTGGCACCAATATGGGATGTGGGTGCTGCAGGTAGAGGCTTAGCTTACTATGCCATAGCACTGATCCCCCCCCCCCCCCAATTCTGTCTTAAAAAGCATGTTGCAGTATGGTTTTATGTAGTTTGTTCTTTCACATACCTTTTAAAAATATTCATTTATTTATTCAAAAGGCAAAGTGAAAGACAGACTGACCTTGCATATGCTGGTCTACTCCCAGCAATGGTCAGAGCTGGGCCAGGCAGAAGCCATGAGCTAGGAAATCATTCCAGGTCTTCCAAGTAGGCAGCAGAGATCAAGTACTAGCACTGTATTCTGTTACTTTTCTGGATGCATTAGTAGGGAGTTGGATTGGAAGCAGAGCAGCTGGGACTCAAACTAGCACCCTGATACAGAATGCTGGTGTTACCAGCTGCAGCTTAACTTGCTGCACTACAATGCCAGTCCCCACACATTTCTACTATGTTCTGAGAAGTAGAAGTGGCTCAGTAATTGGATGCAAACATTTAATATCTTAATAATTACTGATATATTGCTTTCTACATCCTTGACAATGTTATCAGATTTCTTAATTGTGGTGTGATGGGTAAATAATTACATCTCAGGATTGTTTTAGCTGTAATTCTTTGATTCCATATGAGGTTCATCATCTTTTCATATACTTATTGGTCATTGATGACATCTCTAGTGATAATTTTGCCACCTTTATTTGTTTCATTTTTTTTTCTTTGATTTAAAGAAATTCTTTTTATAATCTCCTGATGATCTTCCAAATACATTTTGGTACACAGACAACTATTTAATTGAAGTGTTATCCAAAACATTGTATAGTACAATGGCTCTAAGCTAGAGTAGCCATAGTGGAGTCATAGTGGGTTCATCTGAATCACCTACACGGCTAGTTTTTTTTTTTTTATTAAGATTCATCTTTAATTATCTTTATATACAGAAGATCCACTCTGTGTATACTAAGTAAAGATTTCAACAGTTTGCACCCACACAGACACACAAAGTTTGAATAGTAGTTTTACCATTAATTCACATAGTACAACACATTAAGGGCAGAGATCTTACATGGGGAGTAAGTGCATAGTGACTCCCATTGTTAATTTAACAATTGACACTCTTATTTATGATGTCAGTAATCACCCAAGGCTCTTGCCATGAGCTGCCAAGGCTATGGAAGCCTATTGAGTTTGCCAGCTCCAATCTTATTTAGACAAGGTCATAGTCAAAGTAGAAGTTCTCTCCTCCCTTCAGAGAAAGGTACCTCCTTCTTTGATGGCCTCTTCTTTCCACTGGGATCTCACTCACAGAGATCTTTCATTTAGGTCATTTTTTTTTCTTGCTAGAGTGTCTTGGCTTTCCATGCCTGAGAAACTCTCATGGGCTTTTTAGCCAGATCCAAGTGCCTTAAGGGCTGATTCTGAGGCCAGAGTGCAGCTAGTTTTTAATTACACTTTTCCTATATTCAGAAAGGATTCTGGTTTGGAAATCACATTACAATAGCAGTAGGGTGGGGAGTGTGTGGTGAATAAATACTTTACCTGTTTTATAACTGATGTACTCAGATTATTCTGATACTAGCCCCAGCAATTTCCCAAACACATAACTATTTGAATATAAAATCTGTATTTGATGCAAATACTATTTCCAGGTTTAGTTTAGTCTCTTTTTTTTGACAGGCAGAGTGGACAGTGAGAGAGAGACAGAGAGAAAGGTCTTCCTTTTTGCCATTGGTTCACCCTCCAATGGCCGCCGTGGCTGGTGTGCCACAGCTGGCGCACCGCGCTGATCCGAAGCCAGGAGCCAGGTGCCTCTCCTGGTCTCCCATGAGGTGCAGGGCCCAAGCACTTGGGCCATCCTCCATTGCACTCCCTGGCCACAGCAGAGAGCTGGCCTGGAAGAGGGGCAACCGGGACAGAATCCGGTGCCCCGACTGGGACTAGAACCCAGTGTGCCGGTGCCGCAAGGCGGAGGATTAGCTTAGTGAGCCACGGCGCCGGCCTTAGTTCAGTCTTATACTAACTACACAAAGCCATTTTGCTTTTCCCTGACAATTCACTCAAATGAAAATTCTATAATCCTTATGCAGATTTGATCTACAAGCTCCCTAATTTATTCTTCATGTAAAAACAAATGAATTAATGAACAGACAGTAATACAAACAAGGTGGAGATGACTAATTGCTCACTAAAAATGCATTTTCCCCTTTCATGGCATGAGGTTATTGGTGGGGGTCTACTTCCTGGCCAGATGTTGCATTTCTTGGACTATCCTATACCCAGATGTGACTGTGTACTAATTAGTTATCAACCACAATTAATCAGCTATCTCCTTCCCTAAGGCTGATCAGATATGATGCAGTTATCTGTCTTAAGAACTACCCATTTATCACTGAGAGTACAAAAAGTGTTTGCTCAAATAGTTTTCTGGCCAATAAAATTCCATTTTATTGAGTGTGAAATCTGAGATAAATACAGAAAGGTGAAATTTGGCAGTGGGGGCAGAAATAAAAAGAAACACTGAGAGCAGGACCTGAGGCAGGAGACGGTTATGAATAAGCTAATACTATAAATGTAGAGGAAGTTGGTCAGTAGTGAGAGTAGCAGAGGCAGAGACAAAGAGGACTGAGTCATCACAGCATATGGTCTACCGCCTCCTACTGCTGAGTGGGTAGCAGGATAATTCAAGCCTGGAAATGTGTTGGAGCCTCTGTGAGGCTCAGTTGAATGCTGTTCAGGCTTTTTGTTTGTTTCCTGTTTCTTTTTCTTCCCTGTGTTTCCTTAGAACAAATCCCTTTTCCTCTAGGCAGCCTCAGTGATTTTCTGTCAGCCAAACTTGCAATCAGAAGAGCATGACAGCTCTGTTCTATTGTTCCTTAATTTGTATGTATTAAATCCATAGTATGTTAATTTATGAAAAACAGGTGTTGCCATTATGATATATCTTGTAAATATTTTGATTATAAAATCATGTATGTTTATTTTATTTGATCTATAATTCTTTTTTTTAAAGATTTATTTTATTTATTTAAAGACAGAGTTACAGAGAGATACAGAGACAGAGAGAGAGGTCTTCCATCCTATGGTTCACTCCCCAGATGGCTTCAACAGCCGGAGCTACGCTGATCTGAATCCAGGAGTCAGGAGCTTCTTCTGGGTCTCCCATATGGGTGCAAGGACTCAAGGACTTGGGCCATCTTCTACTGCTTTCCCATGCCACAGCAGAGAGCTGGGTCACAAGAGGAACAGCTGGGACTAGAACTGGCATCCATATGGGATGCCGGCGCTTCAGGCCAGGGCTTTAACCCGCTGTGCCACAGCGTGGGCCCCATGGTCTTTAATTCTTTCAACAAACATTTATTAAGTATTTACTATTTGTCAGATAGTACTTTTGAACAGAATGGATAGTAGGACTCTAGATTACATTTCAGTCATTCCATTTCCAAATTGAATTATTCTCCTAATATACTTCTTATTTATTACAACCTCATTTGATTTGGAGGTCACTCTTTGATATGCTTGTATTTCTATTAGGTAGACCTTGCAGAGGCAACACTTACAAGAGGGTCTTCTGGATTCTTCCGGAATGTGTCAGCCATGTCCTGCCTCTCTTTGAGTGAATAATCGATTTCTTTCTTTAGCAGAGCTGTGTTGAGCTTTGATGGTCTTAGCAAGCAGGAAGGAAACAAGGCAGTTCTTGATGAGGGCGTGCATTTTTTTTGTGGAGCATTTGCCAGAGTTGAGGTCTGTGCATAGTCTTCTTGCTATGCAGCAAGGTCTACCACCCTCTAACAATGCAGAATGAGTTTCTTTTGCAGATCCCAAGGGCTCTGGGGAGTCTGAGAGTTCATGGATATCCCTACTCCCAGCCTGAGCGTCCCACTTCTTCCCTAATAATGTAAGAGACATACTGGAGTAGTGAATTCAGTATTATTTAGTTTTCTACTCTTGCAGTTAGGCTCCAGGCCCGGTCCTCAGTCTGTTCTGTGGCTGTAGGAGAAGAAGGTCTAGGTAAACACTGCCTTGGAAGCCTCTGACTTTCACATTTTGCCTTAACTGGCTAATTGGCTGAGTTGAGCCTATCATTTTCTCACTTCAATGCATCAATAATTCTCAGCGACAACCAAACAAATCACTCAGTCCTTATAATTACAATTTTTCCATATTTCACAAATGCCAAGGATATTACAGAAGCTGTTGTATCCCTTCAGCCTGTCATCTGTTCCAAGTCACCACAGGTGAACTTCTTGGTAATTGCTAGGCTGCAGCATGCCAGAGGCCTTCAGTACTCATTTCACACCAGAGTTGGAGTTCTTGTTGCCATCTAGTTGGGAAGTGATCCAACTTCAGAATTGCATCCCAGGCACTGCTAGCTTCTCTTTTCCTGCCTACCCATTAACTTGGGTAGGCTGTGGAGGGAATAGGTGGTGAGGCATTAGAGGTTGCTTGGCTTTGAAACAAACAAAAAAGTAGGGTGGTAGATAGAAGGGAATTAAGGAGCATGGCTTTGGAGAGAGCTAATTAGGCTCATAGTAGAGTGAAAACAGTTAGTGAGAACAGATTGGGGGGTGTAGGGCCTGAGCTGGTGAGAGTAGATGGGATGTGAAATTGATTGGACTGCTGCTGCCTCTGAGATGAGAGTGATGAAAGGAAAAAGATATGTGCAGCTAAATTTGTTAATGATGATAAAAATAATAGTATTTATTGAGCCCTTATTGTATGCTAGTCACAATTCTAAATGCATGGGCAGAAGAAAGTTTTCATTGAACATTAGATTACTTTAAAATGTTTTCTTCCAGGTTTTTGACATGATTCAGTACTTTAAAAAAGATAAAACAAATTTAAGAGTTAAAACATTACTTTCTTGTTCTTAAGCCCCATTTCCTTCTGTACTTTTCTAAAATGAATTAAGATTTTAATTTTTAATTTTAAAAACCCAAAATCAGTAAAAGCTACTTTTATGAAATTCCTATTTTAATCATTTCCCCACACCATTATCTCGTTGTTTTTTAATTTAATGGCAGGCTTAAAAATAAGAATTGTTTTGTAGATGGCACAAGAAATATGGAATGTGAATGAGGAGCAGTGAACATTTCTTTTTCACAAGGCATCTAGATTCGATGGCCCAGCAGGAAACAATTTATTGCAGTTGTTGCTACTGAGATCTTAAAAAAGCTGAGACTTTGCCTGGAGCAAAAATGGTGAAGCTAACAAGAAGCTGTATAGTGTCTCAGCACTGCAAATAAAGGTGTAAGGGTACAAGAGATAATGTAATGGACATGTGCAATTTGAAAGGTCTTTGGAGTATATTCTGATGGAGACCGAGCACTATTTTGTCATTAATGTATATTCCTAGATAGTTATTTTTAACTATAGTCTATAGAAGCTCCCTTCTATATATTCATTGGTGGGTTAAAAATTTCATGATTATTATAATTGAATTATTACAAATATGAAATTTCCTCATTAAAACCAGAGATTATGAATCCATTTTAGAGTTTTATTCTCAGTCTTCCCTAACAATATTATTCAGATGTTCCTGGTTTAAGAATGATGGCAGCTTATAAGCTTTTACTGTATAAACTATTTTTCTATATAAACAGCAGGGATGGTCATTTTTGTTTCATTGAGAAA
This sequence comes from Oryctolagus cuniculus, assembly GCF_964237555.1. Classification (NCBI taxonomy): domain Eukaryota; kingdom Metazoa; phylum Chordata; class Mammalia; order Lagomorpha; family Leporidae; genus Oryctolagus; species Oryctolagus cuniculus. The sequence goes on along the minus strand of NC_091434.1, from coordinate 57,323,643 downwards.
AGATAAGCTAGACAGTAGCTGTTGACTTTAGGGTAATTGAATTTAATTAATTTTCTTTAAATGATAGTTTAATATATAGAACCAGTGGATTACTCTTTCCCTCATTAATATCATTAATAATTTAGAAAATTAGTTCATACTTTGCACTAAAAACTTAACACAACTTAATATAACATTGGCCAACATTGAACCATGTCTAAGAAGTCTCAGTTACTGAATAGTTTATTATAAAGTTGTCACACTGGGGCTGGTGCTGTGGCATAGTGGGCTTGGCCTCCGACCATAGTGCCAATACCCAATATGGGAGCCAGTTCTAATCCTGGCTGCTCCTCTTCCAATCCAGCTCTCTGCTACAGCCTGGGAAAGCAGTGGATGATGGTCAAGGTGCTTGAGCCCCTGCATCTGTGTGGGGGACCTGGCGGAAGCTCCTGACTCCTGTCTTCAGATTGACCCAGCTCCAGTTGTTGCAGCCATCTGGGAAGTGAACCAGTGGATGGAAGACCTCTATCTCTGTCTTTCCCTGTCTCCATCTGCAACTTTACATCTCAAATAAATAAATGAAATCTTAAAAAAAACTTGTTAAAGCTACAGCATTTACTCTAGAGATAGCACCTTTATAAGGCTTTAATTTATTTTCCTTTATTTAATCAATAGAGAAGAGAAATTCTGTAAACAATTGTACAGGTAAATAATTTTTTGAAAATTTTATTTATTTATTTGAAAGGCAGAATTATATATATAGAGGGAGAGACACAGAAAGAGGTCTTCCACCCACTGGTTCACTCCCCAGATGGCCACGATGGCCAGGGCTGGGCCAGGCTGAAGCCAGGAGTTTCATCCAGGTCTCCCATTTGGGTTCAGGGGCCCAATCACTTGGGCCATCCTCCACTGCTTTCCCAGGTGCATTAGCAAGGAGCTGGGTGAGAAGTTGAGCTGCTGGAACTTGAACCAATGACCACATGGGATGCTGATGTTGCAGAAGCAGCCCAATCCGCTATGCCACAATGTTGGCCTCCATAAGGAAATAAGTAACATTATTTTAAATTGTGTTCTCAAATGTATTAGCAGAACTAGGACATGGCCTTTATGCTAAAGAGAACTTGGAAATCTGCTGCTAGGCTTTTTTCTTCAAAACAGCAATATCTACTATCAAACTAAAGATCATAACAACAATTTGGCTAGCAAATAGTAAGAGAGGGAGGAGAAATACAATTTGAGACATTCTCAATCGGACTTGCCCCAAATGGTGGAGTTAGAAACGTGCCAGGGGATTCCAATACAATCCCATCAAGGTTGAATGTACCAATACCATCTCACTAGTCCAAGTGATCAATTTCAGTTCACAATTGATCACACTGATGGGTCTAAGAGTCAAAGGGATCACACAAACAAGACTAGTGTCTGCTAATACTAACTGACAGAATAAAAAAGGGAGAGAACGATCCATCATGGGAAGTGGGATACACAGCAGACTCATAGAATGGCAGATGTCCTAAATAGCACTCTGGCCTCAGAATCAGCCCTTAAGGCATTCTGATCTGGCTGAAGAGCCCATGAGAGTATTTTAGGCATGGAAAGCCAAGACACTGTGGCAAAAAAAAAAAAAAAAAAAAAAAAAAAAAGAAAAGAAAAGAAAAGAAAAAGAAGAAGACCTAAATGAAAGATCTTTGCAAGTGAGATCCCAGTGGAAAGAACGGGCCATCAAATAAGGAGGTACATTTCCCTGAAGGGAGGAGAGAACTTCCACTTTGACTATGACCCTGTCAGAATAAGATCGAAGTCGGCAAACCCAAAAGGCTTCCATAGCCTTGGCAACTCATGACTAGAGCCTAGGAAGATTACTGAGGCCATAAACAAGAGTGTCAAATTGTTAAGTCAACAACAGGAGTCACTGTGTACTTACTTCTCATGTGGGATCTGTCCTTAATGTGTTGTCCAATGTAAAGTAATGCTATAACTAGTACTGAAACAGTATTTTACACTTTGTGTTTCTGTGTGGGTACAAACTGATGAAATCTTTACTTAATATATACTAAATTGATCTTCTGTATATAAAGAGAATTGAAAATGAATCTTGATGAGAATGGAATGGGAGAGGGGAGTGGGAGATGGGAGGGGTGTGAGTGGGAGGGAAATTATGGGGGGGGGAGCCAATGTAATCCATAAACTGTACTTTGGAAATTTATATTTACTAAATAAAAACAATTAAAAAAGTTTATTTCAAAGTATGTCATTCATTTTAGGTAATCATTAAGGAGCACTGGATGCTACTTAACTATGAACACTTAAAATTATCATTATGCATTTTATTTTCATCTTAGGGTTTGATGTTAGTGTATTTAAAGTTGCTTTTAATGAGATAAGTGACAAGAAATGTAACAGTCAATACTCTCTGGTCTATAAATGACAAAGAATCTAGAAAAAATAGTTTAAGTGATCCTAGGAGTATGACAGCAGTGAAGGTATTGCTGTGAATATCTCTAGGTTCTCACAAAAACTTAGAGATCTAGATATTAAAGCTAAAAATGCATTGACAATATTTACCACAAACTTGGAGTTAGTGGGGCTGGTGATATGGGCAGCAAGTTAAAGCCCTAGCCTGAAGTGCCGGCATCCCATATGGGCACCAATTCTAGTCCTGGCTGTACCTCTTCCGATCCAGCTCTCTGCTGTGGCCTGGGAAAGCAGTGGAAGATAGCCCAAGGCCTTGGGCCCCTGCACCCATGTGAGAGACCTGAAGAAGCTCCTGACTCCTGGCTTCAGATCGGCGCAGCTCTGGCCATTGAAGCCACCTGGGGAGTGAACCATTGGATGGAAGACCTCTCTCTATCTCTACTTCTCTTTGTAACTCTGTCTTTCAAATAAATAAAATAAATCTTAAAAACAACAACAACAACAACTTGGAGTCAGACTAATCCCAGAAACACCAAAGTATGTGGAGTAAATCAGTTGACCCCAGACTGGCACAGTTGTTATGTATGTGGGAGAAAGCAGAAGGAAATAACAGAACTGTCAGTAGATAACAGGAGAATGAAAAGCCACAGAAACACACTTTGAAGTGAGCTGTGTCACTCCCTTGCCTGCAAAGGAACGACACTGCTCCCAGCTGATCAGTCTTCAGTAGACTTTTATTTAAACAGGATAGAAAGAGAAACCCTTGAGCAAGGGGAGCTCCGAAAGAAAGGGGAAGCTCCCGTACCATATCACAAACGGCTTATATAGTATATCATTGCAGAAGCATGTAATGCAAGCTTAGTCCATGCTACAGTCCATGCGGCGGTGCTCCAATCGGGTGCCTGATCACGCACAGTCCATGCGCTCCTTGTCCAACCATAAAGGTGATCACGCGCCTTCATCCAATCAAGCTCCCGATCACGTAGCAGGCAACTCGGGTGCTAACAACAAGCTTCCATCTGGTGTTTTCTCAGCGTTGGTCAGTGGGAAAAGAAGCACAGGATGCCCCAAGGCCATAGTTGCTTTGACTCTAGCCTGGGGTTATGAAACAGTCCTGATATCACAGCTCAACAGAAACCATAAACATCCACACAGCTAACTATTGCCAATGGTCAGCAAGCCAAGCCTTAGCATGTGGGCCCATGGCCGGCTCATGGGTCCCCACAAGCTGGACAAAGTGAGAATGACTAGTACTAAGAAAAGTTTTTGAATAATGCAATATTGAATTTGTGCAAAAATATTCATGGTATACATACTTAAAGATCTGGAACAGTAAAACTCCTATCTTACTCACAAGGGTTCTCTTCCAGAACAGGACCCCACTTTTTTTTTTTTTTTTTGACAGACAGAGCGGACAGTGAGAGAGAGAGAGAGAAAGGTCTTCCTTTGCCGTTGGTTCACCCTCTAATGGCCACCGTGGCCAGCGTGCTGCGGCTGGTGCACCGTGCTGATCCAAAGGAAGGAGCCAGGTGCTTCTCCTGGTCTCCCATGGGGTGCAGGCCCAAGCACTTGGGCCATCCTCCACTGCACTCCCGGGCCACAGCAGAGAGCCAGCCTGGAAGAGGAGCAACTGAGACAGAATCTGGTGCCCCGACCGGGACTAGAACCCAGGGTGCCAGCGCCGCAGGTGGAGGATTAGCCTATTGAGCCATGGCACCAGCCAGGACCCCACTCTTAAGAGAAACTGCTTGTGATAGAATCAAGCCAAGTCACATAAGACAGGGATAGTTGAGACATGTTAGAAGAAAGTCTAGGAAAGAAAAGTTGAGGAGGGGAACGGAGCCCAAAAGGGCGAGTAGTCAAGTTACCAAGTTTTGAACACTACAAACAATATAGGAGAGACCTCTTGGAGGTTAGAAACCTTCTCCAAAAACTTCATCTTTCTAAAAGTTCAGGAAAAGTAAAGTAAAAGTATAGTTGTATGTAACCAGAGGTCAAACTTCAAGGTCAAATTTCATACAGTTACTCCAAGACAGGAAGAAGAATAAGGAATAAAATAATATTTCCAGAAAAAATGATCAAAATGATATGCTTAAAGTGGAGTAAACTAGTAATTGCCTATTTCAAGACATATAAAAAAATAAGACTTGAAAGAGTAAAACACAGAGCTCATCTCTGCTGATTTACTCCTCACATGCCCATAATGGCCAGTAGCAGGAACCTGGAGTCAGGAGCCAGAGCTGTGTTTTGAACACAGGTACTCTGATATGGAGACTGGTCATCTTAACATGTATCCTAACTGCTAAACCAAACACTCAGCCCTTAAACTTACCTGTTAATTCCATTTTCCCATGAACTGTTTGAAATTCCTTTGTGTGTATATATTTCATAGGGATCGATATTTAAAATACATATCAAAAGCATATTTTATTTCTTTATATCCATATTAATATGCATGTGAAAAACTTAAAGAAATAGTTACCTTCATTGGTAGTTATTTTGTCTTCTCTATGCCTGATATTTATTTTATTTTATATTATTTTAATTTTTATTTAATAAATATAAATTTCCAAAGTACAACTTTTGGGTTATAGTGGCTTTTCCCTCCCATAACCTCCTTCCCACCCGCAACCCTCCCATCTCCCACTCCCTCTCCCATCCCATTCTCAATCAAGATTCATTTTCAATTATCTTTATATACAGAAGATCTACTTAGCATTTACTAAGCAAAGATTTCAACAGTTTGCACCCACACAGACACACAAAATATAGAGTACTGTTTTAGTAGTAGTTTTACCATTAACTCACATAGTACAACACATTAAGGGCAGAGATCCTACATGGGGAGTAAGTGCACAGTGACTCCTGTTGTTGATTTAACAATTGACACTCTTACTTAAGATGTCAGTAATCACCCAAGGCTCTTGTCATGAGCTGCCAAGGCTATGGAAGCCTATTGAGTTTGCCAACTCCAATCTTATTTAGACAAGGTCATAGTCAAAGTGGAAGTTCTCTCCTCCCTTCAGAGAAAGGTACCTCCTTCTTTGATGGCCTCTTCTTTCCACTGGGATCTCACTCACAGAGATCTTTCATTTAAGTCATTTTTTTTCCCCAGAGTGTCTTGGCTTTCCATGCCTGAGAAACTCTCATGGGCTTTTTAGCCAGATCCAAATGCCTTAAGGACTGATTCTGAGGCCAGAGTGCTGTTTAGGACATCTGCCATTCTATGAGTCTTCCCATGTTGGCTTGTTCTCTCCTTTTTAATTATATCAGTATTAGCAGACACTAGTCTTGTTTATGTGATCCCTTTGACACTTAATCATATCGTTATGATCAATTATGAACTGAAACTGATCACTTTGACTAGTGAGATGGTATTGGTACATTCAACCTTGATGGGATTGAATTGGAATCCCCTGTGTGCCTGATATTTAAGTAACTCTCAGGCGGAAAAAAACCAGCATGATCATAGCAGTGTCATAATAAGAACATACTTAATTTAGATGGTCTGTAAATTAGGACTGTCTTGGTGGCATGTGGCAGAAACCTAATTCACTATAAGAAAAAGAGTTTTTTGAGGGAGGTGAAATTTCCAAGGTACAGTGTACAAGGAATGAATGTCAAAGAAAGAATGACATAATGAAAATATATGATTTAGAAAGTTAGAGCTCTCAGCTCAGTACTTCAAGTTTATCTACATCAATCTTTTTCTCTTGGTAAAACATATTCCTATCAGTGTTCTCACCTATATTAAAGCTTCAGCACTGGAATGAAGTGTGACACATTTCTTGGAAGGGAGTTGACCCAGATTTTGCACGTTGCCAACTCCTAGGCCAACTGACAGGGCAAAGGAATTCCTATAGAAACCATGTAGATCGAAGGTGAATCTGTAGTTCCTAGAGGATGATGTTTGGAATATTTGTTGAAGAATGGCATGATGCCAGAAAATTGAAAACAATAGCTTTCTACTATAGAAATGGGAACTAAACACCAATATACAAGTTTTATATTGATAAAAAATACTGTGACTCTAGTATGACTTTAATCTGCATTATTAAGGTGTGAATTACATAAAATAAAATTCAATGCTTTAAGTGTACAGTTTAATGAATTTTGGCAGGTGAATACTTGTGTAACAGTTATAATAATCATGATGTAGAATATTCTAGTATCATGAAAAGTCCCCTGGTCTTCCTTTGTAGTCCATCTCTTATCAGTACTTCTGGGTTCCTGACAAGTTTTGTCTTTTCTAGAATTTCATGGAAATAAAATCATACAACTGTAGTCTTATTTGATTGAGATTTTTCATTTAGTATAATACTTTGAAATTCATCCAAGTTGTTGCATATATCAGTAGTTCCTTCTTATTACTAAGTAATATGCATAGCGTTATTGTAAGTTGTTTATCCATTTGTCAGTTGGTGGACTTTTTTTCAAATTTTCTTAGGAATAAAACTGGTATGAAAAGTCATATACAAGTCTTTGTGTGGTCATGTATTTCCATTTTTTTTCCTGAAGAAATATCCTGGAGTGGAATTGCTGTGTCGCATATTATGTATATGTTTAACTATATGAAAAAAGGTCAAACTGTTTTCCCAAGTAGCTGTACCATTTTTCATTCTCACCAAAAGTGAATAAAATTTTGAATTGTTTTTCTATATTCCTGTCAACACTTGCTGTAGTCAGTTTTTTTGTTTACATTTTAGCCATTTTACTGAGTATATGGTATGATTTTTTAAAAAGATTTATTTATTTATCTGAAAGGCGAAGTTACAGAGAGGCTGAGGCAGAGACAGAGGCAGAGGCAGAGAGAGAGAGATCTTCCATCTGCTGGTTCACTCCCCAGATGGCTGCAATGGCCGGAGCTGTGTCGATCTGAAGCCAGGAGCCAAGAGCTTCTTCTGGGTCTCTCACTTGAATGCAAGGACCAAGGACTTGGGCCATCTTCTCTTGCTTTCCCAGGCCATAGCAGAGAGCTGGATTGGAAGTGGAGTGGCTGAGTCTCAAACCAGTGCCTATATGTGATGCTGGCAGTGCAGGTAGTAGCTTTACCTGATATGCCATGGCACCGGCCCCTGGTATGGTTTTAATTTGATTTCTCAAATTAGTGATGGTGCTGAGCATGATTTTGTATGCTTATTTTCTATTTTCCTTCCTCATATTTTTTTTGTTAAATTGTTTACTCAAATATTTTCCTTATTTTAAAACTTAGCATCTTTTGAAGAATAAAAATTTTAATTTTAATGAAATTTAACTTATCAGTATTTTTATAGTGGTTTTTATTTCACATTTACATTTTAACTAACCTGTAGTAACTAAGTTTTTATAGTATATTTTATGGAAGTTTTATAGTTTTAACTAAGTCTAGTTTTAATTAAGTCTCTGATTCACTTTAAGATAATTTTCATATGGCATGAAGTTTGGATCAAAGTTTGTTTTTTAAAAGTGACCACCACATTATTCTAATACTACTTCTTGAAAAAGTTATCCTTTCTCCATTACATAGTCCTAGCATCTTTTAAAAATTATTTGCCATAAAGTTTTCAGTCTATTTATGAACTGTATATCTTTCTCCATTAATGTTTTCTGAAAATTCATGCTATCTTGATTATAGTAACTTCAATTAAGCCATGGTATCGAGTAATGTTAAGTACCCCATATTTTTCCTTATTTTTGAAATTTGTTTTGACCATTTTATGTCCCTTGTATTTACCTATCAGTTTTAGATTACAAATTTCAATTCCTGCAAAATATCCTGCTTAAATTTTGTTTGATATTGCATTAAATCTATGGATAAATTTGAGAATTGACATTTCAGCAATAATGAATTTTCTGCTCAATGAATATGGTATATCTCCATTTTTAAGATATTCCTTAATTTCTCTGAGAAATGTTTTATATGTTTCAGTGTATAGGTCTTTTTTAAAATTGGATTTATATATAAGAATTGTGTATTTTTGATAATATTGCAAAGGGGGCTTCTAATTCTTTTTTTTTAAGATTTATTTATTTTATTTGAAAGAGTTACACATAGAGAGGAGAGGCAGAGAGAGAGAGAGAGGTCTTCCATCTGCTGGTTCACTCCCCAATTGGCCGCAATGGCTGGAGCTGCGCCGATCCAAAGCCAGGAGCCAAGAGTTTCTTCCGGGTCTCCCATGTGGGTGCAGGGGCCCAAGGACTTGGGCCATCTTCTACTGCTATCCCAGGCCATAGCAGAGAGCTGGATCAGAAGAGGAGAAGCTGGGACTACAACTGGTGCCCATATGGTTTGCTGGTGCTTCAGGCCAGGGCGTTAACCCACTGTGCCATAGTGCCGGTCCCAGGGAGGCTTCTAGTTCTACTTCCAATTATTTACAGCCAATGTGAAGTTTATGATGTATTGATCTTGTAATATGCAACACACTTAATAGTTACAAGAAATTTTGTAGTTTTTTTCTATGTAGAGAATCAGGCCATGTGCAAATAATGCAGTTTTACTTTTTCCTTTCTAATTTATGTGCCTTTTATTTCTTTTGCTTGTCTTTTGCAGAGCCAAGTTCCTCTAGTACAGTGATGAATAGAAATGATAGGAGTAGATGTTCTTATTTTATTTCCAATCTTAAGAGGAAAGCATATAGTTTTTTATCATTAAAATAATAATATTTGCAGGATGTTTATTTTTCTTTTTTAAGGTATATGCATACACCTGTCTTCACTAGTTTGCTGAGAGTTTTATCATGAGTAGATATTGAATTTTGTCATATATTGAGATCTTTTATACTTATTTTTTACTCTTTAAACATGATGAGTTATATTTATTGATAAAAAGTTAAAACATATCTGAAGTAGGTAGGCATCACTTGGTCATAGAATATTTTTGTATCTACGTATTGCTGCATTTGATTTGCTGATATTTTACTGAGGAATTTTGTGCCTATTTTCACAAAGAATATTGATCTATGGTTTGTTTGATTCTTAGTGGGCTTAGATTTTTGTTGATATTGCCTGGATCTGTAGTTAATTTGGGGAGAGCTGACATCCTTGTCTAGCTGTGGTAGCAGGCTCTTTCTTTCCTCCCAGAATAAATTGGAGAGCATTGTTCCTTCTATTTTCTGGATGAGTTAGTGTGGAATTTTTATTATATATTCTTTGTTTGGTAGAAGGGAGTTTTCTTTTAGGGAATAATTCTTTTAGTTACAAAGTGCTATTCATGTTATATATTTGTCTTGAGTAAACTTTGAAAGTTTGTATCTTTCAATGAATTGTTTACTTATCTAAGTTGTTAAAGTCATTGGCCTAATTTTACTTTAAAAATTTATTCATTTATTTGAGAGGCAGAGAGAGAGAGAGAGACAGAGAGAGAGGTCCTCCATCTGCTGGCCCACTCCCTAGATGACTGCAATGGAGCTGGGCTGATCCAAAGCCAGGAGCCAGGAGCCTACTCCAGGTCTCCCATGTGGGTGCAGGGGCCTAAGCACTCGGGCCATCCTCCTCTGCTTTGCCAGGCCATCAGCAGAGAGCTGGATCAGAAGAGGAGCAGCCACGACTGAAACCGGTACTCACACAGGGTACCGGTAATGCAGGTGGAGGCTTAGCCTACTATGCCACAGTGCCTGCCCCTGGCCCAATTAATATATGTTAACTTTATCATTCTTTTCTTTTTTTTTTTTTAGACTTGGAATATATATTGCCATTCTCTCCTAGCCCGTAGAGTTTCTAATGAGAAGTCAGACGTGAGTCTAATTGCATATCCTCTGAAAGTAATTTGGAGTTTCTCTTGTGCAAATTTTGGAATCTTATGTTTTACAGTGCAGAGTTTTACTATACTGTGTCAATATCTTTTCTGGTCATATCTATTAGGAGTTCTACATGCTTCCTGTACTTGGACATCCCTTTTTTTCTCCAAATTAGGAAAGTTTTCTGTAACTATTTCACTAAAAATGCCTTCTAATCCATTTTCTCTTTCCACAGCTACAAAACCCCTAAGACCTGTATGTTGGGTCATTTGATAGTACCCTATAAATCTTCAACTCTGTTTTCTAGTTGTCTAGTTTCTTCTCATTTATTGGCATGACTGTAAAACTTCAAGAGATTTGTCTTATAACTTGGATATTCCTTCTTCTGTTTCATCAAGTCTGTTCTTAAGGCTTTCCATCATATTTTTATTTGTTGTATTGAATTCTTCATTTCCAACATTTTGTTTTGATGTCTCTTTAAAATATCAATTTTGTGGGAAAAAATTTCATTCATGTCATGTACAGATTTCTTTAGTTTATGATTTTGCTTCTGATCACTTCTAAGTAATCCTATGATAATTTTTTTTTTTGCATTCTGTTTCTGGTATTTCTTCAGTCTCTTCAGCTTCACATTCTAATGTTGAAGTGTTTTGTCATTTTGAGGGTGTCATGTTGTATTCCTTATTCTTGTTTCATTTATTATTACTCATTTGTTGTGATACTTGTTAATTTTGTTGTGATGACTTTTATCTTTGGACTATGCCTCTTTGGCTTAGTGGATTTCTGCTTTTTTAGTGAATACCCTGAGGTATGGCCTGAGTGTGGTCAGGGAGCTCTGTTCAGTGTTCCAGTGTGAAGGGAGTGTCTAAGGTGACACCCAAGTTAGGCATGGTAATTCTCCCTTTATCTTTTTTTTTTGTCAAAGGGGAAGTTTTTTTCTGCTCTGTTGCCATATTCTCAGGCTCACACGCGCTCCTCTTAGGAGACAAATGCTTGGGCTCTAGTGCCAGTAGATAAAATTTTAATCCATGCTGCCACAAGAACCACACAAAGGAACTATGAACTCCTGGTATGAACATGGATCCTGCAGCAATGAGCTTTACCAGGGAATGTGGGAGCCCTGAGCATGTGGAGCCATGCACAGTGACTGCCCAAAGTCCAGCCACACCCTGACCCTTCCCAGACAGCTACAGTGTTTTCACAGTTTTGGCACAGAGTCCCAGCACACACAGTCCTGAGCACCCAGCCCCTGTTAGTTTTCCCAACCATACTCAGGTTTCTCCTCTTGGCTGGTTGCTAGGTGCCTAGACATGAGCTGGCACAGCTATTAGGTATGTAACAAAATGGCACCTGCCATGTCTTGGCTAGTTGCAGGATGCCAGTGCCAGGTGGTTGTGGAGAGAGAAATATACCCTCCCTCTTTTTCTCTCTAGGTTGGCAGGTATACTGAATGCCACAGAGCTCAAGCAGAGCCCATACCAGGCTCTCCCCACAGTATTATTGCCAGTGGCTTAGCCTGCTGCAATCCAGTCTCATGTCACTCCTAAGCTGTTGTGGAGGCTCTCGGCTGCTGGGGTCCTGAGATGTGCACATCCACACCCTCCACATGAGTCCACAGTGTCCCCCCCATTTGTGTGGACTTTCTTCTGCCATTTTCTCTAACTCCTCCTTGAGATTGCACTCTATCCACTTTTAAAAAAAACTATCCTTCCCTAGACTAGAGCAGTAAGCTCCATACCTATGCCACCATCTTGAAAAAATTATTCATTTTTTTTGTTACAGCTGTGTAGTATTGCATGCAATATATGTATCACAATTTCTTTATCTAGTCATCAGTTGATGGACATCTGGGCTGACTCCATATCTTAGCTGTTGTAAATTGAGCTTCAGTAAACATGGGGGTACTGATAACTCTTTCATATCCTGATTTAATTTCATTTGTGTAAATCCCAGGAGTGGGATTCCTAGGTCATATGGTGTATCTGTTTTCCATTTTCTAGGGTATCTCTATGCTGTCTTCCACAGTGGCTGTACTAGCTTACATTTCCATGCACACTGGATTAGGGTACCTTTTTCCTCACATCTTTGCCAGCATTTGTGTTTTTTTGATTTCTGTATGAGATCCATTTAACTGGGATGAGGTGAAACCTCATTCTGGTTTTGGTTTGCATTTCTCTGATGGCTAATGATCCTGTGCATTTTTTCATGGGTCTGTTGGCCATTTGATTTTCCTCTTCTGAAAATGCCTGTTCAAGTCCTTTGCCCATTTCTAAAATGGTTGTTTGTTTTATTGTTGTTGAGTTTCTTGAGCTCTTTATTTATTCTGGTTATTAATCCTTTATCAGTTGCATAGTTTTCAAATAATTTCTCCCATTCTGTCAGTTGCCTCTTTATTTTACTGAGTGTTTCCTTCACAGTGCAGAAATTTCTCAATGTGATATAATCTCATTTGTCAATTTTGGCTTTGATTACCTGTGCCTCTGTGGTCTTTTCCATGAAGTCTTTGCCTATGCCAATGTCTTGCAGGGTTTCACCAATGTTCTCCTAATTTGATGGTATTAGGTCACAGATTCAGATCCTTGATCCATTTTGTGTTGCCATGTTTGTAAGGTGCAAGGTAGATTTCTTTTTTCATACTTTTGCATGCAGAGATACAGTTTACCCAGCACCATTTGTTGAAGAGACTATCCTTGCTGCAGGGGTTGATTTTTAACTCCTTTACCAAAGGTTAGGTGGTTGTAGATGTATATATGATTTGTGGAGTTAATATTCTGTTCAATTGCTCTACACGTGTATTTTTGTGCCAATAGCATGCTGTTTTGATTGCAACTGCTTTGTAGTATGTCTTGAAACCTGGTATTGTAATGCTCTGGCTTTGTTTTTGTTGTTTAAGATTCCTTTAGCTCTTTGTGTTCTCCTTTGTTTCCTTATGAATAGTTCTGATAAAAATATTAGTATTTTGAGGGGGATCACATTGAATCTGTAAATTGCTACTGGTTATACCAATATTTTGATGATCTTAATTCTTCCAATCCATGAAAATGGATGATTTTTTCATTTTATTTCATTTTCTATTTCTTTCTTTAATGTTTTGTAATTTGCATCATAGAGGTCTTTCACCTCCTTGGTTAAATTTATTTCAAGGTGTTTATTTATTTTTTTGGTAGCTCTTGTGAATGGGATTGGTCTTAGAAGTTCTTTCTCTGCCATGGCATTGTGTATACAAAGTCTACTGAATTTTGTGTGTTAATATTTATCCTTCCACTTTACCAATCTGTTTTATGTGTTCCAACAGTCTCTTAGTGGAGTCTTTTGCTTCCCCTATATACTGGATCATGTCATCTGCAAACAGGGATAATTTGACTTCCTCCTTCCCATTTTGTGTCCTTTTGATTTATTTTTCTTGCCTAATGGCTCTGGATCAATCTTTCAGGCCTATTCAAATAGCATTGGTGAATGTGAGATTTGTTTTCTGGTTATGCATCATAGTGGAAATACTTCCAACGTTTCCTCATTCAGGAAGATGCTGGATTTGGGCTTGTCATGAATTGCCTTGATTGTGTTGCAGAATGGGCCTTCTATAACCAATTTATATAAGGTTTTTATTGTGAAAGGATGTTGTAGCTTATCAGATGTTTTACTGCATCTATTGAGATAATCATACAGTGTTTATCCTTCAATTTGTTAATGTGATATATCAGATGTATTGATATGTATATGTTAAACCATCCCTGAATACCAGGGATAAATCTTACTTGGTCTAGGTGAATGATCTTTCTGATGTGTTGTTGGAGTTGATTAGCTAATATTTTATTTAGGATTTTTTTGCATCCATGTTGATCTGTGTTGTTGGTGTATAGTTCTTTATTTTTTTGTTGTATCCATTCAGCCAGTCTGTATCTTTTAATTGGAAAATTATGCCATTTACATTCAAGGTTACTGTTGATAAGTAACGACTTTGGCCTGCCATTTTCCCATAAATATTCCTATTGCTCACTTTGGATTTCCTTTGTACTTTGACTGGGAGATTTTCTGCCTTCATCATCATAATGATGACTACCTTAAGGAAGTAGTACATTCTTTTTTTTTGTAATTAATACCATTTATTTATTTTTAAAACACTTTCATTTAATAAATATAAAATTTGAAAATACAACTTTTAAAAAAAGATTTATTTATTTATTTGAAAGAGTTACAGAGAGAGAGGAGAGACACACAGAGAGAGGTCTTCCATACAGTGGTTCACTTCCCAATTGACTGTAATGGCTGGAGCTCTGCCAATCCAAAGCCAGGAGCCAGGAGTATCTTCTGGGTCTCCTATGCTGGTGCAGGGGCCCAAGGACTTGGGCCATCTTGTACTGCTTTCCCAAGCCATAGCAGAGAGCTGGATTGGAAGAGGAGCAGCCAGGACTAGAACTGGTTCCCATATGGGATGCCAGTGCTTCAGGCCAGGACATTAACCTGCTGCACCACAGCACCGGCCCCAACAACTTTTGGATTATAGTGATTTCCCCCTCATAACCACCCTACCACCCACAACCCACCCATATCCCATTCCCTCTCCCTTCCCATTCTTCATTAAGATTCACTGTCAATTATCTTTATATACAGAAGATCAATTTATACTAAGTAAAGATTTCAACAGTTTGCACCCACACAGACACACAAAATATAGAGTACTGTTTTAGTAGTAGTTTTACCGTTAATTCACATAGTATAACACATTAAAGACAGAGATCCTACACGGGGAGTATGTGCACAGTGACTCCTGTTGTAGATTTAACAATTGACACTCTTATTTAAGATGCCAGTAATCACCCAAGGCTCTTGTCATGAGCTGCCAAGGCTATGGAAGCCTTTTGAGTCCACAAACTCCAACATTATTTAAACAGGGCCATAATCAAAGTAGAAGTTCTCTCCTCCCTTCAGAGAAAGGTACCTCCTTCTTTGATGGCCCCTTCTTTCCACTGGGATCTCACTCACAGAGATCTTTCATTTAGGTCATTTTTTTTTCTTGCCAGAGTGTCTTGGCTTTCCATGCCTGAGAAACTCTCATGGGCTTTTTAGCCAGATCTAAATGCCTTAGGGCTGATTCTGAGGCCAGATGATGTAGCACATTCTTAAGCATCATTTATAAGGCTGGGCAAGTAGTGTCAAATTCTTCTAATTTTTGTTCATTATGGGAGGTCTTTATTTCACCTTTATTCATAAATGAGAGCTTTGCAAGGGATAGTATTCTGGGTTTTCAGTTTTTTCTTTTGAGACTTGGATTCTCTCTCCGTTCTCTTCTAGCCTTTTTTTCTGGCATTTTTCTCATGCACATTTTAGAATAATGTCTTTATGTTTTACTGTTGAAAATTGACTATAATGTGTTATGGTGAAGATCTTTTCTAGTCGTGTCTATTAGGAGTTTTGTGTGCTTCGTACACTTGGATGTACCTTTATTTCTCCAAAAGGAACATTTTCTGTAATCATTTCATTGAATAGGCCTTCTAATACATTTTCTATTTCTACATCTTCAGGAATTTTATTTTTTTTTTAACATTTTACTCTTTATTTTTTTTCTTTAAGCTTTGTTTTATTTATTTGAAAGACAGAGTTATAGAGAGAGGTAGAGACAGAGAGAGAGAGAGGTCTTCCATCTGGTTTACTCCTTAGATGGCTACAATGGCCAGAGCTGAGTTGATCCGAAGTCGGGAGCTCAGAGTTTCTTATGGGTCTCTGACATGGGGTCAGGGGCCCAAGGACTTGGGCCATCTTCTGTTGCTTTCCCAGGCCACAGTAGAGAGCTGGATCAGAAGAGGAGCAGCTGGGACTATAATCGGCACCCATATGGGATGCCAGCACTTTAGGCCAGGCTTTAACACACTGCCACAGTGCTGGCCCCACCACAGGAACTCTTAAGACCCATACGTTATGTTGTTTGATAGTATCCCATAAATCTTAAACATTGTTTTTCATTTTTCTAATTTTTTCTTCCTTTTTTGGTCTGACTGAAAAATTTCCAAAGATTTGTCTTCTTGCTCAGGTATTGTTTATTCTGCTTCAGCAAGTCTGATGCTAAGGCTTTCCACTGTATTTTTTAATTTGACACATTGAATTCTTCATTTCATTCTTTTGAATTCCTTTTTCAGTGTTTCATCTATCTCTTTGTCTTCACATTCTAATATTTAAGTGTTGTTGTGTTCCCTTGGAGCAGTCATGTTTTCCTTATTTCTTTTTTTTATTCTGCATTTATTTATAGGCATCTGTGGTGATGCTTGTTGATTTTCTCCTCTGACAAATTTTATCTTTGAGCTACCCCTCTGTGGCTTAATGTAGTGTCTTGTCTTTCAGTGAATAACTAGAGCGTGTGCTGGGTGTGGCCAGGGAGCTCTGGTCAGTGCTCCATGGTAGATGAGTATCCAGGGTGACACCCAAGTTGGGTGTGCTAGGTCTCCTCTGTTGTCAGCTGGGAGGAGGGTATGATCACAACTCTGTTGGCTTAATAATACCCTCACCTTCTCTCTCCCAAGGTGATCAATGCCTGGGTGTTAGCCTACAGTGGGTGCAGCATTCACTGGCCCTACTGCATTAACCACACAAGGGATCTGTGCAGTCCTCAGTGTTAGCATAGATTCCTCTGCAATGACCCACCCCTGGTAATCAGGGAGCTCTGGGTCTCTGGTGCTCAGAATCTCATCTATCCCTTATGCTCTATTGTGCAGTCACAACCAGAGTTCCTAGAGTCTCAGCACACAGGCTCCTATGTTACATGATGCAGAGGATTTGCTCTGCTAGCCTGTCCCATTCATGGAGCATGCAGAGACGTTCCCTGAGCCAGCTGCTATGGGTGCTTTGCTTTGGTAGTTGGAGGACTGGAACTTGCGGTATGTGGATAGGCTGGGGGCACCTCACAGTCCTTTGTGGGTGCCCAGCCTCCTGTCAACCTTCACAGTTAGACTCAAAGTCAGTGAGGAATACAGATTTTTCCTTCTGGGTAAAATCCCCTGATCACATGCAGATGCAAGAGCTGCTGCAGCCTCTAGTGGTGTCAAAATAGTGCCCTTTCCCACACTTTTCCTTCACTGGGTTCGGCGGTTACCCTGCCCCCATTTGGGCTCCAGGCCAACTCAACAAAAGTGTGGTCCACAAGGCTCTCTCTCTGGCAATGTCACAGTGCCATGGGCTGTTGCAGTCTGCCCTCACCTTTGCTCTCTGAAGCTGGTGTGTCCTCCAGCTTATGGCTGTGGGAATTCTGTGTTGTGTACACACTTGTTGCTGCACATTGCCTCTTCCAATCTGATCCACAGTGTCCCTCATCATTCTCCAGTGTTTCCACTGCAAATTTCTATCCAGTTTTCTCCTAGGATTGTACTTTTTTTTTTTCTTGCTGTTTTTCCCTCATCTGGAGCAGTATGTCTTTTCCCTTTTCAGCCATCTTGGAATCCCTGAGATAGCTTAATAAATACTTGTTTATTGAATAATTTCTCTCTGCTATATTTGAGGAGTTGTTTAGGTAATATTTCTTCAGGTTCCATCATTCTTCCTTTCCTTTTTCCCCTTCGCCAACGCTTTTCTTTCTAATTTTTCTGTTTAGAAGAGTTTTATGCTGTGTTAGGTCATTTTTTTTTCTATAAAATTCATTTGAAAGGCAAAGAGAGAGAGAGAAAGAGAGAGGGATCTTCCGTCTACTGGTTCACTGCCCAAATGCCTTTAAAGTTTGGGCTTGGACCAGACTAAAGCCAGGAGCTGGGAACTGCATGGCAGGGACCTATGTACTTGGTCCATCATTCTCTGCCTTTCAGTTGCATTCACAGGAAACTGGATTAGAATCTGAAGTGTTGGGATAGGGACGAGCACTTTTATATGGGATGCAGCTTAATCTGCCATGCCACAGTGACCATTCCTAGATCACACATATATATATATATTTATATATGAAATATATTTGTTTATATAAAAATATATTTATATTTATATATATTAAAGATTTATTTATTTTACTTGAAAGTCAGAGTTACACAGAGAGAGAAGGAGAGGTAGAGAGAGAGAGGTCTTCCTTCCACTGGTTCACTCGTCAATTGGCTGCGATGGCTGGAGCTGCACCAATCGGAAGCCAGGAGCCAGGAGTTTTCTCCAGGTCTCCCATGTGGGTGTAGGGGCCCAAGGGCTTGGGCCATCTTCTACTGCTTTCCCAGGCCATAGCAGAGAGCTGGATAAGAAGTGGAGCGGCCAGGACTCGAACTGGCATCCATATGGGATGCTGGCACTGCAGGCCACAGCTTTACCCACTGTACCACAGTGCTGGCCCCAGATCATATAATTTTTAAAGATTCATTTTTATTTATTTATTTGAAAGGGAGAGTGACAAAGAGAGGGAGAGACAGACGGACAAAGATTTTCCACATGCTGGTTTTCTCCTCAAATGACTGGGGCTGGGCCAGGCTGAAACCAGGAGCCAGAAACTCCATCCAAATCCTGAATGGTGGGATCCACCAAGATCTCTCTAAATAGGCCCTGATGTTTGCATCAATAATTTGAGAGAATAGCTTAAAGCCCATACGGACAATTAGGCCAAGTTAGAATGCAAGGAACCTAGTCTGCCCCATGGCCTTTGATTTTTTTCCCAGGAGAGCGAATATGGATTATTTCTCAGCTGACTTGAAATGCCTAATTTTTTTGGTTGTTTCTCCTCCTCCTCCTTCCATTTATTTATTTATTTATTTGAAAGGCAGAGTTACAGAGGGAGAGATCTTCCATCTGCTGGTTCACTCCCCAAATGGTTACCATAGCCAGGACTCTGCCAGCCAGGATCCTGAAGCACCATCCAGGTCTCCCACATGGTTGACAGGGGCCCAAGCATTGGGCCATCTTCCAACACTTTCCCAGGTACGTTAACAGAGATTTGCATCAGAAGTGGAACACCTGGGACTGGAACTGGTGCCCATATGGGATACCAGCATTGCAGGCTGCAGCATAACACACTATGCCCAAACACTGGCCCCCAAATGCCTATTTTTAGAAGCTGATTTCTTTTTTTTAACAATTAATTAAATTTATCTGAAAGATAGATCAATAGACATTAGCAGCAAGCTGGGCTGGGGAGAAGAGCCAGGACTGAAACCCAGGCACTTTGAAATGGGATGCAGGAATCCAATGTGCTATCTCAACCACTATGCCAAATGTGTGCACTATAAAGCTAATTTCTGTTGAGGAAATTATTATGTGATTTTTCTTAGACATGTAAGCATATTAACAATCTTTTGCTTCAGTTGCATTTTGCACGAAAAAGAGCATATTCCAATCAAACAACCACAGATGATCTTTCCAAACACCATCTCCTCCAGCATCTCACTGCTTCTCGCAGCCTGAGCATTCACCTTGCTGAGGCCCCTGTGATGCATCTTCTCTGTGAGAGAGGTTGCACATTTTGTAAGTCAAGGCTCTTTTGATGGCACTTTACAAAAGTCAGTTTGCAGTAAGTGAGCTAAGTGGTGACTTTATTGGCTCATGCAGCTGGGAGTGGGGGGCATGATTAGAACCAGAATCTATGCCATCAACTTTCTCTTTTAATTTGTCTTTGTACCTCTATACTTGTTGACTTGTTGGAAACCTATAAAACTCTTTATCTCCTGTTTGAAAAATCCTTGAAACAGACCCTGATTTCTGTTACAAACTTACCTGTTAAGTGTGACCACAGAGATGAGGTTTATTCCTGCCATCATCTGAATGTGTTCCCTCAGAGTGTATGTGTGAAACCTAGTCACCACAATGATGGTATTAGAGGATGGGGGTCTGGGGCCAGCGCTGTGGCATAGCGGGTAAAGCTGCTGCCTGCAGTGCTGGTATCCCATATGGGCGCCGATTCTAGTCCTGGCTGCTCCACTTCCAATCCAACTCTGTGTCCTGGGAAAGTGGTAGAAGATGGCCCAAGTCCTTGGGCCCCTGCACCCACGTGGGAGATCTGGAAGAAGCTCCTGGCTCTTGGCTTCAAGTCGGTGCAGCTCCGGTTGTTGCGGCCAATTGGGGAGTGAACCATCAGATGGAAGACCTCTCTCTCTGCAACTTTGACTTTCAAATAAACAAATAAATATTAAAAAAAAAGAACACAGGGGTCTCTGGACCTTCAGACATGGTATAAAAGAGGCCCCAGACAGCCACCTTGCCCTTCTGTGATGGTGAGGACACAGGAGCAAGATGCCATCTATGCAGGAGCATGCCTTTACCAGACAGTGAATCTGCTGGCATCTTGATCTTGGACTTTCCAGTCTCCATGGCTATGAACAATAAATGTTTGTTTTTTATTAATCACCTAATTAAGATATTTTGTTATAGCTGCTTGAACTAAGACAGTTTCCATTCAGATTGCATGTTGCAAGACGGGAAGATAGTGTTGCCCAAAAGGAAAGAGTGGGGAGCTCATTGCCATTCGTAAGAAATAGTCCCTCAGAGGGGCCGGCGCTGTGGTGCAGAGGGTTAAAGCCCTGGCCTGAAACACCAGCATCCCATATGGATGCCGGTTCTAGTTCCAGCTGCTCCTCTTTTGATCCAGCTCTCAGCCTTGGCCTAAGAAAGCAGTAGAGGATGGCCCAAGCCCTTGGGCCCCTGTACCCATGTGGGAGACCCGGAAGAAGCTCCTGGCTCCTGGCTTCGGATTGGCATAACTCCAGCCATTGCTGCCAACTGGGGAGTGAACCAGAGGATGGAAGACCTCTCTCTCTGTCTCTACATTTCTCTGTAACTGTATCTTTCAAATAAATAAAATAAATCTTAAGAAAAATAGCCCCTCAGAGGTTAGCGGAGGTTAGTATGGGTTGAGTAATCTGTCGTTATCTCCTTGTATCCTCATCCTTTCCTGTAACTGATCATTCCTTGTGCATCTGTTAGAGATGAGCCTTTTTAGAACAGTCTTTTTGTGTACTTACAGTAACAAGTATCTTTTGAGCATTTACTGTGTGCCTGACTTTGGGGCTGTGAAAATTACTTTCAGATGCTTTCTATCCTCAAGGAATATATTTCCATCTGATTATAACTAAGGATTGTACAATTACTAGAAGGCTCTGAGTAATATGAGAGGTCTTCAAAATATTCATGGGCAAAGCATATTCTGAAAGCACTATGCATGGATTTCAAAATATTTTGCACCAGAATAAACGTCTTTTAAATTCCATTCCCACAAACTTTTTGAAGCACTCTTGTATTTTTAAACTTAGCTGTATAGTTAACTGTAATCATAGCTTTGATGTATTAGAATTTTCCTTTCTGTGTTTTTCTATCTAGTATTCTGTAGATCAAATTGTATTCAACTGAGCTTAGAGCTGTGGAAGCTACTGTTTGGTTGAATTCTTTACTTCCCTCTTAGCCTCAAGGAGCTGTATAGAATATGCAGCATTCTGTGGGCTAGTTGCCCTGGTTACACTTGTGCATTTCGCCAGACTCTCAGAAAGATGTGATCCCTAATTAACCTTAAAATTAACAGGTGAATGTCAAAGATTCCATAACAACTCAGAAGGAGAGGCAGAAAATATACTGGAAAATGAAAATCTAAGGTGACACTTGTAAACTTGTTGAGATAGTAAAATATTATGCAATTGCAAAAGGCTGAGAGACTATAAAGCACCAACAATAAAACAATGATTCAATATGTCCTTTTCTCAGCTTGAAACTCACATCTAGAAGCTTTGAAGGAAATTAGAAAAACATTTAAAATGTATATATCCTAGCTTGTTTTTTTTAGAGTAGATATTAAGTAGTACATTAAAAATGGAATCTACCTTTAAAGAACTGTTGATTCCATATTCTCAACTGTCTCTATTTCTGGTGTTGATAATTCTTTTGGTTATGGTTTTCCAAAAGTATTCTATTCTCTAAAGCCAAAATAAACACTTTTCCAGGCATGGCTCAACATTTTGACTTGTAAAGCAGTTTTTGTATTGGGCATTTTTTTTGTGCAGAAATGCTAATAACTTAAATAATCAATGCATTAATGATTCCATTAGAAGTGTTGTGGAGAGATTTAAATATACTGTACTTGTGTGATGAAATGTAAGAATGGGAGACTGGACAGTCAGGTATCTGAAACCCACCACGAACTAAGGGAAGAAAGCATTCATGATAAAGGAAACCAGGGACAGTTAACAGACTTACATAGGAATAGATGCTGGGAAGAAATTAATTAGTATAAGGAAGGCATAATGTATTCAAATATTTTCTTGTAAAAATCAAGCATTTTAGGTTGTAATTAGCCCTAACATCCCCCTCTCATTCTCGACTTTCTTGTCTTTTGTTTAGCTTTTCTGATCCTTAGGTTGTTGTTCAGTGCCCAGTATAAACATCCAGGAAGTAAATTCTCTGAAGAGCTTATTCCTGTGAAAAGAGAAGATTAATGATATTCTTTGTGCTCTGAAATCAGTTGGCCTGTTTAATATGTTGCTATTAAAAAAACTTATTCAGCCTCCACAAATTCTGCATAGTTTCCTCGTTTCCTCTTCTTCCAACATAACTTCTCTTTCATGGTGAATGAAATTTTGCTTTCAGCAATTTCAAAGTAACTTCACCTTATCCACATGATTTTAGGGATCAGAGAAGAGGCCAGATTAAATATTAACCTTCAGCTGCGTTGTTCATGCTGACACTCCAGCAAATCGGACTTTTCTGGGCTGATATTTGGCAGGGGGTCCTATTTCTTCTAGCTCTAGGGCAGAAATTATAGAATTTATGCGAAGCTAAGGTCTACTTTGTGTGAAAGTAAATGATAAAATGAACACTGGAACCTTGGCAAGGTATTCTCTTTCTCTGTCTCTCTTTTTTTTATTAACCCACTGAATAAAGCACTCTCCATTATATGCTTGGAGGTTTTCATTTTTTTCTTCTATCTTTGTGTTAATCTTTTAATTTTCCTTTTTAGTAGTGATAGGGAGAAGGGAGCAGGTATTCCTTGTACTAAATCCTATATCCCTGATTGAGTCTTTAGATCTTTTAAAGATTTTCTGACATTTGTGGATCATCATATAGCTATAGGATTTTTTCCCCTTTGTGATATGTGGATTGTGAAGACACTCAATTCCTGGAGGTTACTGTTGCTTGTAGGAGGTCGTGTCATGACCTCTGTGTACAGATAGCTGTACTGAGATTACACTCATAGGCAGAATTGCACGGTATGTTTAACCACTATAAGTAGAGTTAAGATCATGGTTAGAAGTTATTTTGTAATTCTTCCATTGTAATTCACTGGTAGAGAAACACTAGACACATATCCTTCTTTTAAAAAGTATTTTATTCTTAGCTAGATCTGAAATTGCTTTCTTCTGCAGAATTCAAAGTTTATACCATATTACTGTAATATATCCCGAGGTAGTACTAGCATTATCTTTAATCATTAACAGATCTGGAAATCAGAACTTTGGCAAATTTTCTTGAGTTTTCAACCTGGGGTTCCACTTATCAGTTGAGTTTCTGGGTAGATTTTTATCTTGTTTACTTTCTTCTCTTTTAAAGTAAAAAGTGTTTATTTTCTTTTAGAAAAAAGATCTTTTTCACAGCAAATGTAATGATAAAAACTCAAATTTAATAAATTAGCAAACTGACAATTTTAAACATATTAGGCCTATTTAATCCTTTTGGTTGCTATTTTTTTTTTTTTTACTCTGAAAGACAGATGTTATTGTATTTCTATTTTCTTGGGTTTGGGAACTGTCATGATAGTCTCCAGGCTCTCAAAACCTTGCTAATGACTTAATCCAATTGGTTAATTACCCTAAAATATAAGTTAGAATTGAATACAAGCAATTTGGTAATCTTTAGATAGATATATTTCAATTTTATGATAGATTTCTGGGTTGGGTTTTGGCAGCTTTTGTGTTCAGAGAAATATGTGATCTTTTGGTCAAAAATAAAAGTTAATAGAACATTTAGCATTAAAGGACATTTTATACTATCTCCTCCTCTTTAAAAGTTTTTTTTTCCAAAATTTTTATGTCTAATAGTGAAAGATTCTTCATCCTCCATAGAAGCCTTGTGCTGAAACCTCCCTGTGATGTGCTGCAAAGGGGGTCAATGATAAGCACAGTCTCTAATCCCTTATTTGTAATTGTGCCTTTTCTCTTGCCTTCCTTCTTTCCTTTTCCTTTTCTCCTTGACCCTGAATTCTTTTCTTATCTTGCAAAACTGCTAGGATCCCTGCTGATAAGTCTCAGCTAGAGACACTGTTTCCTGCAGAGGGGAGGAAATGTTGCAGCTCCTTCTTGATTGATAAGAGATGCAGAGCCCTGCTGAGCAGCTGCAGAAAGCAAATCCCTGCTTCAGCAAAAGTGGGTATTCTTAAGGCATTGATCTTGCTCTGAGAGTCTGCCTTACTTGCAAAGTATCAGGAGCAATGATTTGGTGAACTGAAATGTTCATTGGTCAAGATGTAATCAGATCCACTGTAGAGATGCTAAATTGGCAGGGGACCATTAGATGCTGAGATTATGATATTAGTCTTGATTTATGTTGATAATTTGAACTGCTACATTGCCAAAGTGGCCCTTATATTGTGTTTTTGTTATGACTTTATTCAAGAATTGCATTTTCTCATAAATAGAAGTAGTTTAGATACATTATCTGAAATGATGGTTTTAAATGATAACAACAAATATGGAAATTAGGCCAGAGTGTAAAATTAAAGATATTTGAATAATTACAGCGCAATCAGGTCAAAATTACTGATGCCTTTATTTGATGCTGGATTATGTGGAAAGCAGCACAAGAACATTCGTGCTTTGGAAGTTGAAAGTACATCAGATTTTGACAGCACAACTGCATAAATTAATAAGTAGTTCGGTGATTTTCTTTCTACGTGAATCTTAATCAAATAAGCATAATAGATGCAAAGATGAATTTTGAACTAAACAAGAATGAACAAACTACTATACAAATAATTTCTTTAACATGTTTTCTGTCTGAGAGCATATGAGTCTGTGTTTGACATAGTACTCCAGGTAATAGTGAAGTGTTGTTCTTAATAATTAAAGAAAGTGTGCTGACTAGAGGGAAATGTAATTAAGTCAATAGGTGATTATATAAAAAAAGTATATGTTTGGAGAGACTGGTAGGGATAAAAATGTAATTTTACGTAAAAATTTTTTTTGAAATTTTATTTATTTGAAAGAGTTGCACAGAGGGAGGGAGGGAGAGAGAGAGAGAGAGAGAGAATCTTTTCAGTGGTTCACTCTCTAGATGCTGCAGTGGCCTGGGGCTGGGCTAGAAAGAAGCCAAGAGCCAGGAATTTCTTCTAGTTCTCCCATGTGGGTGCACGGCTCCAAGGACTTGGACCACCTTATACTTCTTTCTTAGGTGCATTAGCAGGGAGCTGGATCAGAAGTGGAGCAACTGGGACTCAAACTGGCACCCATATGGGATGCCAGCATCACAGGTAGCAACTCAACCCACTATGCCACAGCACTGGCCCCATTAAAAATATTTTTACACCATGTTAATATTAGAATGTGATAACTCAGTGCATTTGGATGCACATGTCTGGTATACTTGCATATGATGACACAGATGAAATAAGGAGTAGGCTATGAATATTCTACATCCTTCAGAGCACACACATGAAGTAAGTCAAGGACATAATTGGAACAAAATCAAATGAGAGAGACATCTAGTATCAAAATGAACTGCGTAGGCCCACTCTTACTTTCTTGGTAAGGGGACATGCCTTTTTGTGTTATCATATTAGAAGTTATAGGGGATAAATGTAGTTATTTAGATAATGGTCCTCAAAAGATTTCTATATCCAATGTCCATAATCTGTAACTATGTTACATTACATGTTATAAAGGACTTTGAACATGTAATTGAGTGTCTGACCCTTAAAAGGGGATTATACTGGATTACTGGAGTGAGCCCATTGTAGTTACATGGACCATTAAAATTCAAAGAGGAAGGCAGAAGAGTCAGAGAATATGGCAGAGAAGGAAGAGGAGATAATGAAGTATGTCAGGGATAGTCAGAGAGATTTCAAGAAGGATTTAATAAACTATCACCAGTTCTGAGATGCAGCAGCCCATATACAAGCGACTAGAGGAGGTTTCAGGAACTAATTTTGACCACTGACAACAACCAATAAGGAAATGGGGGCCTCAATACTATAGTTGAGATGACAGAATTGGATTCTGTCCAAAACTTCAATCAGCTTGGATACATAATTTCATCTCAGAGGCTCCCAATTGGTGCACAGCTTGACAACATTTTGATTTTGTCACTTGCGAAACCTAGCTCAGAGAAACCAGTCACATTAATCAGGTTGTATTTGCTACAAAACTGCAAGAGAGCCAGTTTGTGTTGTTTTAAGCTGCTAAATTTGTGAGGTCAGCAATAGAAACTAGTAATTAATAGCTCAGTAAAATGCACAAATCATAAGTATACATCTTGATCAATTTTTCTCGATCTACAGTCCTAGGTATCTATCAGTCAAAGCAAGAAACTGAATAGTTCCAGAATCCTAGAAAGCTCACTCCTCTTTCTTCCCTGAAAATATCCTCCTGCTTCCCATAGAAGTAATCACTATTCTGGCTTTATTACTACAGATTAGTTTTGTCTGTTTTTGAATTTCATATAAAAGAATCATAGATGTTCTCTCTTGTGGTTTGTTTCATTGATTTTTTTTTGAATTTCATTTTGATTTTTTAAAAGATTTATTTATTTGAAAGGTATAGTTACAGGGAGGCAAAAGTAGGGCCTGGGGGAGAGAGGAGGGTCTCCATCTGCTGGTTTACTTCCTAAAGGCCACAACGGCCGGAACTGGGTTGATCTGAAGCCAGGTACAAGGAGCTTCTTCCTGGTCTTCCACATGGGTGCAGAGGCCCCAAACTTGGGCCATTTTCTGCTGCTTTCCCAGGTGCATTAGCAGGGAACTGGATTGGAAGTGGAGGAGCCAGGTCTTGAACTGGAGCTCATATGGGATGCCAGCACTGTAAGTGGCAGCTTTTCCTGCTATGCCACAGTGCTGGCTCCAGCATTTGTTTTTAATTTTATTTTAAGGTGAACAGACTTCATATATTTCATATATTTAGATTTAGGAGCCTAGTGATACTTCCAGCCCTACTCTCCCTCAAGCCCATGTCCTACCTTTCCTCCTCTTTTATTCTTTTCTTTTTTGAAAGATTTATTTCATTTATTTGAAAGAGTAACAGAGAGGTAGAGACAGAGAGAGAGAAAGAGAGAGAGAGAATCTTCCATCCACTGGTTCACTCTCCAAATGGCCATAGTGGCTGGAGCTGAGCTAATCTGAAACAAGGAGCCAGGAGCTTCTTCCAGTTCTCCCACATGGGTGCAGGTGTCCAAGCACTTGGGCCATCTTCCACTGCTTTCTCAGGTGCATTAGCTGGGAGCTGGATAGGAAGAAGTGCAGCTGAGACTCGAACAAGCACCCATTTGGGATGCTGGTGCTTCAGACCGGGACTTTAACCCTCTGCGCCACAGAACTGGCCCTCTTTTATTTCTTATTTTTAAATTTTTACAATGATATACTTTAATTTTAGTTTATACTCATAAGATTAACCCTATACTAAGTAAAGAATTCAACAAATGGTAAGAAGAAAAATGAAAAACCACTGTTCCTCAATAGCACAAGGGCTGTAAACAATCATAGAATCTCAAAATGTAAATTTAGCTCATACATTACATTTTTGGTACTCTATTATTTACCACAGACCAGGGAAAACATAGTATTTAGCCATAGTATGGAAGGCTGGCTTATTTTATAAATTATAATGGTTCCCAGTTGCATCCATTTCATTGCAATTGACAGGACTTCATTCTTTTTTATATCTGAGTAGTATTCCATAGTGTATATATACCACATTTTCTTTATCCAGCAGTTGGTTGATAGACATCTGGGTTAATTCCATGTCTTTGCTATTGTGAATTGAGCTGCAATAAACCTGGGGTACTAATAACTCTTTCATATGCTGATTTCATTTCATTTGGTTGAATTCCCAGGAGTAGGATGGCTGGGTCTTTTAGATTTATTTTATTTATTTGAAAGACAGAGTTACAGAGAGAAGTAGAGACAGAGAGAAAGAGAGGTCTTCCATCCACTGGGTCACTCCCCAGATGGTCCCAACAGCTGGAGCTGCGCTGATCCGAAGCCAAGAGCCAGGAGCTTCTTCCAGGTCTTCCACGTGGGTGCAGGGGCACAAGGACTTGGGCCATCCTCCACTGCTATTCCAGGCCATAGCAGAGAGCTGGATTGGAAGAAGAGTAGCCAGGACTAGAACTGGTGGTGCTTCAGGCCAGGGCTTTTACCTTCTGCGCCACAGTGCCAGCCCCTGGATGGCTGGGTCTTATGATAAATCTGTGTTAAGATTTCTGAGGAATCTCCATACTGTCTTCCACCATGGCTGTACTAGTTTACATTCCTACCAACAGTGTATTAGGATACCCTTTCCCTACATACTTGCCTGCTTTTATTGTTTTTGATTTTTGGATGATAGCCATTCCAACTGGGTGAGGTGAAGCCTCATTTTGGTTTTTATTTGCATTTCACTGATGGCTAGTGATCTTCGGCATTCTTTAATGTGTCTGTTGGCCATTTGAATTTCTTCTTTTAAAAAATGCTTCTTCAAGTCCTTTGCCCACTTCTTTTTTTGTTTTTATTTATTTAAATAATTTTTTAAAGTATACAAGTTTCATATATATTTCATATATACAGAGTTAGGAACATAGTGAAACTTCCTCCCTCTTGCTCATGTTGCAATACTTCTTCCTCCTCCCTCACTTTTTCCCACTCTTAATTTTCACAGAGATCTATTTTCTTTATGCTTTATACTCATAAGGTTAATCCTACAGTAAATATAGAGTTCCCCAAATAATATGAAGAAAAAAAGCATTGTTACTCAATAGTAGAGACAAGGGCTGTAAACAATCATTGAATCTCAAAATGTCAATTTCATTCCAATACAATACATTTTTAGGTACTCTATCAGTTACCCATGATCAGGGAAAACATATGATATCTGTTTTTCTGGGACTGCCTTAATTTCACTAAGTATTATGATTTTTAGTTGCGTCCATTTTGTTGCAAAATAAAGCATTTCAGGGGATCCCAAGATGGCAGATTTGGGGGTGACATGCTGCAATAGGCTAGGGATAAACAGTAAGGAAAGTACTGTAGGAAGTACACTCTTAGTGGAGAATTGGAGAGAAAACCACACTGGTGGTCCTATAAGAAGAAGAGGAATTCTGTAGATCTGTGTAGAGGGTGTAGACATGTATCACAACACAAACATGGCTACAGCAGCTGAGAGTTGGAACTGGTGGCAGTTTGGAGACCAAGGTGAGGCCAGACTACAGCAACCCCTGGTGATATAGCTGTAGGGAGAGCATGGTGTGAGTCTGCATTGGAGCCGTGGGGGCTTATAGTTGCTAGCGGTTGCCCATGGACCCAGTGAAAGTAGAGTGTACATGTTTATTTTGCCCCAACTTAGACAACAGCACCTGCTGCCCAGTTGAAAAAAGGCGAGTACCATTTTGGGTTTG
Organism: Oryctolagus cuniculus; assembly: GCF_964237555.1. Taxonomy (NCBI): domain Eukaryota; kingdom Metazoa; phylum Chordata; class Mammalia; order Lagomorpha; family Leporidae; genus Oryctolagus; species Oryctolagus cuniculus. The sequence continues at coordinate 57,294,028 of NC_091434.1, read as the reverse complement.
GGTTGCAGCTGTGCTAGCCTTTGTGTGCATGCACAGCAACCTGCTGAGACATGACACCTTCTTGGCAGTACTAGTGGCAGTGGTTGGCATGGAGCAGCATTCAGCCAATGGCTCTTATGTAGGTGTATGACCCAGAGACACCATTGGAAGGGACAATCCACAGTCCCCACTGACTTTGAGCCTGGCTGGAAAGTGCCTGGGCAATCATCTGTAATGGTGAGACACCCATAGCCTACCAAGATCAAGACGCCTAGGCAGAGCTGTCTCCAAGAACATCTGCCTCTCTATTGACTGGATGGACTGGCAGGACAGAGAGAAGCCTCTGTACCTAACAACTGTGGGAGCCTTATGTGCTGAGACTGTGGGGACTCAGTGGTTGCATGAGAAGGTGCAGGGTGTGGCTGGGTGTTGACATGTACCATGCTGAACTTTATTGTTACTCTGGATACTAGTCCCATCCTGGAGTACTGACCACAGCTCCCTAGCCACACCCACTACATGCCTCTTGGTATTCACTGAAAGTGCAAATATTATACTAAGCCAAAGAGGCATACTTCAAAGATAAAAGCCGTCAGAGGAAAATAACAAAAATTAACTCCACAAATGCCTAAAAATAAATACAGAAATTCAAGAAGCAAGAATAAGGATGATACCAGGATTCCCCCAAATGAACACAACAACATTTCAGTATTAGAATGCCAAGATGAAGAGATTGAGGAAATACCAGAAATGGAATACAAAAAAATTAATCATATGATCACTTAAACCAATCAGAAGCAAATACATGAAATAAACCATACATGACATGAATGAAAATTTTTCCCATGAAATTGAGATTAAAGAGAAATCAAAATGAAATATTAGAAATGAAGAATTCAATAGTAGAAGTAAAAAAGAAATCCAAAATAAACAATAGGAATATTTATGGTAAAATTGCAGGCCAACTCATTACTCATTACTTATCTTGAATGTAAATGGCCTCAACTCTCCAGTTAAAAGATACAGATTGGCCGCGGCTCACTAGGCTAATCCTCCGCCTAGTGGCGCCGGCACACCGGGTTCTAGTCCCGGTTGGGGCGCCGGATTCTGTCCCGGTTGCCCCTCTTCCAGGCCACCTCTCTGCTGTGGCCAGGGAGTGCAGTGGAGGATGGCCCAGGTGCTTGGGCCCTGCACCCCATGGGAGACCAGGAAAAGCACCTGGCTCCTGGCTCCTGCCATTGGATCAGCGCGGTGCGCCGGCCGTAGTGCACCAGCCGCGGCGGCCATTAGAGGGTGAACCAACGGCAAAGGAAGACCTTTCTCTCTGTCTCTCTCTCTCACTGTCCACTCTGCCTGTCAAAAAAATAACTAAATAAAAATAAAAAAAGAGATACAGATTGGCTAATTGGAGTAAAAAACAAAATCCATTTATTTGCTGCCTACAAGACAGCAAATATACAGCTTACCAACAAAGATACACATGGACTGAAAGGGAAAAATATGGGAAAAAAATATATTCCATGATAACAGAAACCAAAAAAGAGCTGGTGTTGCCATCCTAAAATCAGACAATATAGACTTTAATACAAAAACAGTTAAAAAGACAAAGAAGGGTACTGTGTAATGATTAAGGTATCAATTCAATGGGAAGATGTGACATAATAAATGTATATGCACTGAATTACATGGTGCCTGGCTATTTAAAAGAAATGTTAATGAACATAAAGAGAGACATAGACTCCAATACAGTAGTAGCAGAAATTCAATACCCCACTTTCATCAAGGGACTGATCAATCAGACAGAAAATCAGCAAGGAAACAACAGAGTTAATTGACACTATAGACCAAATGGACCTAACAGATATCTACAGAACTTTTCATCCTACAGTTGCAGAATATACATTCTTCTCATAAGTGCATGGCACTTTCTTTAGAATAGACCATGTACTAGGCCATAAAACAAGTCTCAGCAAATTAAAAAAATTAGAATCATACCAGGCATTTTCTCTGACCACAATGGAATGAAGCTAGAAATAAACAACAACTCAAGAATCTCTAGAATATATGTAAAAACATGGAGAATGAACAGCATGTCCCTGAATGAACACTGGGTCATAGAAAAATCAAAAGAGAAATAAAAGAATGTCTGGAAACAAAGATAACAATACATCATATCAAAACTTACTGGATACAGCAAAAGTAGTATTAAAAGGGAAGTTTATAGCAGTCAGTGTCTACATGAAGAAATTGGGTAAGTACCAAATAAATAAGCTATCAACTGCATCTCAAAGACCTAGAAAAACAACAAACCAAATCTCAAATTAATAGCAAGAAAGAAATAATTAAAATTACAAGGAAATAAACAAAATTGAAATCAAGCACAAATATCAGTAAAATGAAACACTTTTTAAAAAATAATATGTGGGGATCCAAAAGACTCCACTGAGAGACTATTGTAACTCATAAAAGAGTTTGGTAAAGTGGCAGGATATAAAGTCAATAATGAAAAATTAATAGCCTTTATACATACATACAATGTCCTGGCTCAGAAAGAACTTTTAAGATCAGTCCCATTCATGATAGCGCCAGAAAGAGTTAAATACCTTGAAATAAATTTAACCAAAGATGTGTAAGATCTCTACAATGAAAAATATAGAACACTAAAGAAAGGATTATAAGAAGATATTAAAAAATGGAAAAATCTTCCATGTTCATGGATTGGAAGAATCAACATTATCAAAATATCTATACTACCAAAACCAATTTACAGATTAAATACAATCCCAATCAAAATAGGAATGACACTCTTTGCAGATCTAGAAAAAAAAAGAAGCTAAATTTATATGGAAACACAAGAGAACTGGAATATCTTAAGCAATCTTATACTACAAAAAAAAGCAGAAGCATCACAATACCTGATTTCAAGACTTATTTCAAGGCAGCTATAATCAAAGCAGCCTGGTACTGGCACAAAAACAGACTTGTAGAACAATGGAACAGAATAGAAATTCCAGAAATCAATCCATGCATCTACAACCAACTTACCTTTGACAAAGGAGCTAAAATCAATCCCTGGAGCAAGGACAGTCTCTTTAACAAATGATGCTGGGGAAACTGGATCTCCATGTTTGAAGCTAGATCCCTTCCTTACATCTTACACAAAAATCCACTGAAAATGGATTGAAGACCCAATCTATGACCTATTACCATCAAATTACTAGAGAACACTGGAGAAACTGTAAGACACTGATACAGGCAAAGACTTCTTGGAAAAGACCCCAGAGGCACAATCAAAGCCAAAAATGACAAATGGGATTACATCAAGCTGAGAAGCTTCTGTACTGCAAAAGAAGCACTCGGCAAAGAGGCAATTTTAGGCATTTGTGGAAATGCTTGTCCGTTTTCTTCTCTGATGGGTTTTATCTTTGAACATTCCTCTGTGGCTTAGTGGAGTGTCTGCTCTTTCAGTGAATATCAAAGTTGTGTGTTGGGCATAGCCTGGGAACTCTGGTCATATCTCAAGTGTGGGTGAGAACCCAAGGTGACACCCAAATTGGGGTTGGTAGATTTTCTCAATTGTCAGCAGGGTATGATCACATCTTTCACATAATCACAAACATACCTCCTCTTTTCTAAGGTGATGAGTGTCTGTGGTTAGCCCACAGTAAGTAGAAGCCCCATCCACACTGGTGCATGAACTGCACAAAGGATCTGTGTGGTCCTCCTTGTGAGCAAGGAACCCTTTGCAGTTTCCCATCTCAAGTTGTCGTGATGTTCCAAGCCTCTGACACCAAGCACAGTGATTGTCCAGAGTCCCAGCCATATGCTGTGCCCTATTGTGCAGTCACAGAGTTCCTACAATCACAGTGTGCCATGCTCCCATTGTCACAGGGTATAGAGGATCTTCTCACTTCTGTGGTCCACAGCATATTCCCTTAGGCAGTACCTCCAGAGGCATGGCCTGTTGAAGTCTACTCTCACCTCTGTCTAAGATGTTGGCATCTCTCCCAGCTCCTAGCTATAGGAGTCATGTGTGTGTTCCTGCTCACTGCTGCATGTCTGCTCCTTTTGTGCTGCTCTCCGGCAACCCTCTTCCTTCTGGAGAATTTCCACTGCAGACATCTTTTCAACTCTCCCCTGGGAATGCACTTCCTCTGCTTTTCTGCTGCTATTTTGCCATTTTCAAGAAAAGTATCTCTTTTCTCTATTGAGGCATCTTGGAATCCCCCTTTCATTGATTATTATATCTATACAGATTCTATGTTGTTGTACATAGCAATAATTTGTTCTATTTAATTGCTATGTAGTAATATGCATTTAATCTACAGCATCTAAGAACTATATTATTGTATCAATGCATCATAATTTGTTATTTATTGATCAGTATTTGGGTTGCTTCTGATTTTGATTATTGTAAAGAATGTTTGAATTAACATTTTTGTGCATTTATTTTTGATGGACATATGCACTAATAATGAGTATACAGTAAGATGGAATGGAGTTGAGGGCTATAGAGTAGATCTATACTTATAGATGTTGCTGAACAGAATTTGTTCCTTTAGAGATTCTGGCTATTCTATACCATTGGGACAAAAAATTCTGGAGTCAAATACACATCCATGTAGTCACATTATTTATTATAAACAAATCATTGAAACTCAGTGGATTAAAAGGGATTTTCAGTAAATTATGCTGATTCAATTTGATTCCTATAGGAGAAGAAACAAGCTTTTTTCCCCCCAACCCATTCCATATCTAAATTATGATTCAAGTAAGTCTAAACATAGAAGAACCAAACTATTTTCTATAAGAAAATATAGAAGAATATATTCATGACCTAAAGTTAGGGAAATATTTCTTTTTAAAAAGGTTTTATTTATTTGAAAGGTAGAGTTACAGAAAGAGTGAGAGACTCAGAGAAAAGTCTTCCATCCACTGGTTCATTCCCCAAATGATTGTGACAGTGGAAGCTGGGCCAATCTGAAGCCAGGAGCCTGGAGCTTCTTCTGGATCTCCCACATGACTGCAGGGGCCTAAGCACTTGGGCCATCTTTTGCTGCTTTTCCAGGCAATAAGTAGAGAGCTGGATTAGAGGAAGAGCAGCTGGGACATAAACCTGTGCCCATATAGGATGCCAGCACTGCAGGTAGAGGCTTAGCCCACCATGCCACTGTGCCAGCCCAAACAAATATTTCTTAAACTGGACATAAAATGCAATTAATATTTTTGTTAAATATTAAGATTAGTGAGGAATTAGCCTTGAATGTGGAGTTGATTAAAAGTGTTTTCTCTTTACTCCTTCTACTCTGAAGCAGGCTTTACAGTTTAGTAGGACTTCCTCTGAAAAGAGATTATAAAACCCTCATTCTGCCAGGGTCTTCCTAATACCCATAGTAAAGGGATGTCCTCCTCTGAAGAAAGATAAATACATAGAAGAATCTCAGCAAACAGGTTGGCTAAATTCCCTCTAGTTTATTGCCATTAGAGTAAACCGCTTTTTGTTTAATCATGTATCTCAACAACTATGTAAGTTCCAATCAGAATTAACATGAAATAAACACAGATTTTTGTGTTTTTGGATTTGCATTTCTGAAGGCCACTGTGTCACATAAAACTCACATTAATTTGGCTGCTTTCCTTTTCATCAGTCTGTCTTTTGTTAATGGGAAATCCAGCCTTGAATCTTGCAATGGATGAAGAACAAATATTACTTTTCTCTCATACAGAAAACACCACTGGGACAGTAAAAAGGCATGTCTTAGATTTAGAAAGGGTATTTGGAATAACAATGCTGAAAATAAGACTTGTCTCTAAACTATATAAATAGGTCCTTACAAATCTATAAGTAGCTCAGTAAAAAATGGGCAAAAGGCATAAATGGGCACTTCACAAAAGTGGATATCCAAAAGGTTAGTAAATGCATAGAAAGGTGTCAACATTGTCAGTCACCAGGGCAATGAGAGAGCACAATAAGGTGCTACCACACTGACATCAGAATGGCTAAAATTAAAAAGGCTGACTTTTTTTTTTTTTTTTTTTTACCAGAATGTGGAGTAACTGCAACTTTCATATGTTGTTTGTGGGAGTTAAATTGGTACAACCAGTTTGGAAAACTGGTAACATATACCAAAGTTAACCATATTAATATTTCGGCAAGAGAAATTTCACCAGAGGATTAAAAATATTGAGTGGAGAAACAGTAGGGCCTTACTTGCCTGACTTTTCTTTGTTGGGTGGCAGAACTGGAATAAGGTTAGCAGGTACTTTTGTGAGTTGACTTTGACTTAGACTGATCCACTGTGGCAATCTCTTCTGTTTTCGTCTTCTGCCCTTGCCACTGCTGAAAATCTGGGGATCAGAGGTGTGTGCTTTATCAAAGTAGCTAATGATGATTTTAAATAAAAAATGTAAAAAGTTTGCTACAGTCTCACAATTGCCTTAAATGTCCCCTAAAATTATCAAGATTTTAAAAAATATTTTACTTATTTGAAAGACAGAGTTACAGAGACACACAGAGACAGAGAGAGAGGTCTTTCATCAGATGGTTCACTCTCCAGATGGCTGCAACAGCCGGAGCAGCGCCAATCTGAAGCCAAGAGCCAAGAGCTTCTTCCGGGTCTCACACACGGGTGCAGGGGCCCAAGCACTTGGGCCATCTTCTACTGCTTTCCCAGGCTATAGCAGAGAGCTGGGTCAGAAGAGGAGCAGCCGGGACTTGAACTGGCATCCATATGGGATGCTGGCACTGCAGGCCAGGGTTTTAACCCACTGTGCCACAGGCTGGCCCCCAAGGATATTTTAAATTACTATACAATGAAAAAGTTACTACAACTAGTTAACATTTTCCTTGCAAAATCAAGCATTGTGTGTTCCATTTTTTCTTTTCTAGGACTCTTCTCCTCTCTATGTTAACAAAATAATATTCTCTTTGGATGACTAAGAGGATCTCTGAGACATGACAGTGGCTTTAGGGGCTACCAACCTGTACACTCTTCTTCATCTTGATGCTTTTGGTGGACAGCACCATTGCCCTAATTTTCTTGTTCATCAACGCTTTTGTCTTATGATAGAAAACACTTGCAGACATTTTAATTTTGAAGACATTTCACTTTCCCTTGTGTCTGTTTCTCCTAAGATATAGATTAATACAAGCTCTAATACTTTTGTGTTGTTCTTTATTGGTCAGAGGAAAGTAAACAACTTGATTGTGCTCAGAGCCTGTCTCATGCCTCATTAGGTGCTGGGGTAAGCAGACGGCAGCAGTATTACAAGGCTCTCTGGAAACATCTGATTTATTTTCATGAGTGAGTTATAGTCTTTAAGACATGAGCTCTAAAGTCATGAGTGGTGCCATATACATCATAAAAAAAATGAAAGCTGTTTTCTTATATGTAATGAAATAACCCATGCATATAATTCCATTGGGGGGAAAAATAAACAGTCTCTTAGAACAAATAGATTTTTTAAACCATGTTAAGCAGTTGTCTTTCCTAAATTCAGTGTTTGGTTTCCTTAGCAAAAATTTAAAAGCACAAAAATATCAACATCTGAGTGTTAAAGTTCAAATTTCGTGGCTTAAAGTATGATCTTTCTATCCTATTCTGATAGAAAGCCTTCACCATTTGGAAGACTGTAGCTGTTTAGAAATGTGTATCTTTAAATGATTTCACGGATGATGAATGAGTACAAACATTCTCTCATAGCAGAAGGGTAGGGTGGTGAAGTTACGTGCTCCCCATGTAGGCTCTCTGTCCTTAATGTGTTGTACTATGAGAATTAATGATAAAACTACTACTAAAACAGTACTCTCTACTTTGTGTGTCTTTTGGGTGCAGTCTGTTGAAATCTTTACTTAGTGTATACTAAGTTGATCTTCTGTATATAAAGATAATTGAAAATGAATCACGATGAAGAATGGGATGGGTGAGGGAGCAGGAGGTGGGATGGCTGCGGGTGGGAGGAATGTTATAGGGGTAAAGCTGCTATAATTCAAAAGTTGTACTTTGGAAATTTATATTTATTAAATAAAAGTTGAAAAGAAAAATCCAATACAATTAAATTTTATATTTTAAATTAAAAATAAAAACACTCAACAAGCCACCAACCCAAAAGGAGCTAAGTACAACTCTCTATATAGCTGCTTAAAGATACCCATTATAAGACATTTTAGGCTGGCACTGTGGCTCACTTGGCTAATCTTCTGCCTGTGGCGCTGGCACCCCGGGTTCTAGTCCCAGTCACTCCTCTTCCAGTCGAGCTCTCTGCTATGGCCCAGGAAGGCAGTGGAGGATGGCCTAAGTGTTTGGGTCCCTGCACCTGCATCAGAGACTGGGAGGAAGCACCTGGCTCCTGGCTTCGGATCAGTGCGCAGCGCCGGCCGTGGCGGCCATTAGGGAGGTGAACCAACAGAAGGAAGACCTTCTCTCTCTCTCTCTCTCTCTCTCTCTCTCTCTCTCTCTCTCATTATCTATAACTCTCTGTTTCTCTCTCTCACTGTCTAACTCTGCCTGTAAAAAAAAAAAGACATTTTACCTCATCAAACTCTTGGTGATACAGAAAAAAAGCAAAAAGAGGGAAGGACTAAAACATATCTCAGCTTTTGAAAGATGCCGTGACAGCAGCCTGATGATACTGTAATGTCATTGTAAATTGAAACTTTTCAATAAACTTTGCCTTCAGAAGTTGACCATAAGTTTCCTAAAGAGAAACAACTTTTTCCTACTTGTTAATACATGATTCCTAATATCATACTTTGCATTTTGCAGGCAACTTAGAAATATTTTGCTGATTGTAGTGAAAAACCTCTTGAAGGTAGCAAGCTTCTGTAAGTAGAAGATCCCAAATTAGAACTCAGGGTCCTTGATGTTCAGCTCTGGGTTTGATGCTAAAAGTATATGAGGCCATCTGAGAACAATTTTCCTCAAAGCTTTATGCAAAGGTAATAATAAACAATTAAAATCAAGATTGAAACTCAATGGGGGGGAAAACAATGTTAAACTAATTTTCTGACATTTAGTAGCTATATAAATGAGCTTCAGTTGTGATCTTCTCTGTGAAACAGTGACTAAAATCTCATTCTTACTAAGACAAAGTAAGCTATGAATGGTAAAATATTACAAAACATAATGTTTGCATTATTGTTTATTAAATCTAAATGGTATCATGTGCTTGATCTCAAGTACATAAGTGTTAACTTCACCACCCAACCCTTCTGCTATGAGAGAATGTTTGTACAGGTTTAGGAATTAAGGTGATGCTGGCTTCATAGAAAGAATTTGGGAGGATTCCCTTTTTCGATTTTTCTGAAAAGTTTGAAAAGAATTTCAGTTAGTTTTTCTTTAAATGTCTGGTAGAATTTAGCAGTGAATCCATCCAGTCCTGGGCATTTCTAAGTTGGGAGGGCCTTTATTACTGACTCAATTTCTGACTCGGTTATTTATCTGTTTAGGTTTTCTGTGTCTTCATGGTTCAATTTAAATAGGTTGCATGTGTCCAGGAATCTATCCATTTCTGATAGATTTCCCTGTTTGCTGGCATACAACTCTTTGTAGTAATTTCTGATGACTTTTTATGTCTGTGGTGTCCATTGTTACATTTCCTTTTTCATCTGATTTTATTGATTTGGGTCTTTTCTTTTTTTTAGTTAGTTGGGCCACTGGTGTGTCAATTTTGTTTATTTTTTTCAAAAAACCAGCTCTTCGTTTGGCTGATCTTTTGTAATTTTTTGGATTCAATCCTGTTGATTTCTTCTCTAATTTTAATTATTTCTCTTTTCCTGCTAGTTTTGGGTCTGGTTTGCTGAAATTTTACTACATCCTTGAGATGCATTGAAAGCTCATTTATTTGGTGCCTTTCTAATTTCTTGATGTAGGCACCTATTGCTATAAACTTTCCTCTTAACACTGCTTTTGCTGTATCCCATAAGTTTTGATATGTTGTGTTGTTATCCTCATTTACTTCCAGAAAGTTTTTGATTTCTCCTATGACCCAGTGTTCATTCAGGAGCATGTTGTTGAATCTACATGCGTTTGCATATGCTCTAGGGATTCCTGAGTTGCTAATTTCCAGCTTCATTCTACTGTGGTCTGAGAAGATGCATTGTATGGTTTCAATTCTTTTGAATTTGCTGAGACTTGCTTTATGGCCTAGTATGTGGTCAATCCTATACTAGGTTCCATGTACTGCTGAGAAGAATGTGTCTTCTTTAAGTGTGGGATGAAAAGTTCTATAGATATCTGTTAGATCCATTTGGACTATAGTGTCGATTACATCTGCTGTTTCCTTGTTGATCTTCTGTCTGGTTGATCTGTCTATTGCTCAAAGTGGAGTATTGAAGTCCCCCAATACTTTTGTATTGGAGTCTAAGTCTCCATTTAAGTTTCTTAACATATTTTTTGAATAACCTGGTGCCTTGTAATTAGCTGCATATACGTTTATAATAGTAATATCTTCCTGTTTAATTGATCCCTTAATCATTATATAGTTCCCCTCTTTGTCTCTCTTAACAGTTTTAGTGTTAAAGTTTATTTTGTCTAATATTAAGATGGCTACACGAGCTCTTTTTTGGTTTCTGTTGGCATGGAATATCTTTTTCCAACCTTTCACTTTCAGTCTGCATGCATCTTTGTTGGAAAGATGTGTTTCTTGTAAGCAGCAAATAGATGGGTTTCATTTTTTAATCCATTTAGCCAGTCTGTGTCTTTTTACTGGAGAGTTGAGGCCATTTACATTCAATTTGACTATTGATAAGTAGTGATTTTGCCATGCCATTTTTCTAAAGATATTCCTAATATATGCTTTGAACTTCCTGTGATCTTTTACTGAGAGATTTTCTTCCTTTACCTTCTTTCCTATTGATGGCTGTGTTTCTGTGTGTAGCACATCTTTAAGCATCTTTTGCAGGACTGGATGAGTGGTGACAAATTCTTTCAATTTCTGTTTGCTCTTAAGGTCTTTATTTCACATTCATTCACAAATGAGAGTTTTTTTTAGGATATAATATTCTGGAATGGCATTTTTTTCTCTTAGTACTTGGGCTCTATCTCGCCATTCTCTCCTAGCCTGTAGGGTTTCTGAAGAGAAGTGTGCTGTGAGTCTAATTGGAGATCCTCTGAGAGTAATCTGACATTTCTCTCTTGCACAATTTAAAATGTTTTCTTTATGTTCACTGTGGTGAGTTTAATTACAGTGTGTCGTGGTGAGGATCTCTTTTGGTCATGTTTATTCGGGGTTCTATGTGCTTCCTGTGCTTGGATGTCTCTTTCTTTCTCCAAACCTGGGAAGTTTTCTGCTAGTATCTCACTAAAAAGGCCTTCTAATTCTTTCTCTTTCTCCATGCCTTCAGGAACTCCTAGAACCCAAATGTTGGTTTTTTAATAGTATCTTGTAGAGTCCTGACAATATTTTTTAGATTTCTAATTTCCTCTTCTTTTCTTTGGTTTTACTATATACTTTCCTGTGCTCTGTCTTCTAAGTCCAATATTCTCTCTTCTGCCTCACTGATTCTGTTTTTAAGACTCTCAAATGTGTTTTTCACTTGTTCTATTGAATTCTTCATTTCATTGTGATTTCTCTTCAATATCTCAATTTCATGTTCTACTAAATTCTTCAGTTTATTTTAACTCCTCCTTAAGATTTCATTTTCACGAGAGAGATTTTCTGTCCTGTCCTGTATGTATTTCTGTAGTTCATTCATTTGTTTTTGATAGCTTCTAAATGTTGTTATCATAAATTTTTTGAAATCCATATCTTGCTTTTGTTTAATCTCATCATCTTCATAATCTTGTATTGGTGTGTCATGTTCTTTTGGGAGAGTCATGATGTCTTCGTTGTTCTTGTTTCCTCGGTTTCCGTGTTTGTTGTTTGGTTTTGTGGAGATATTCTTTGGTTTCTTCTTCTTTTTTTTCCACTGTGGTGGCTTTTCTCATTATACTATGACTCTAGATTAAGTGGACTGTCTGCCTTTGGTGAATCTCTAGAGGTTTGTGGTGGGTGTGGCCAGAGATCTCTGTTCAATTCTTCAGAATTAAGGGTGTGCCAAAGGTGACACACCCAGGTTTGGCATGGTAAAACTCTCTCTCTCTTTTTTTTATTCATAAGGGAAGTAATTCCTGTCAGCTAAGCTCTTCCCCTTGATGGCAATCAATGCCTGATCACTAGCTCCAGTGGGTATAATATTTGTCTGCTCTTTCCCAAGGGCCAAACAAAGGATCTGTGCAGTCTTCAGTGTAAGCTCAGATTCCCCTGAAATGCCTCTCACTGAGTAGCCAAGGTCACCAGAATTTGTGGCATCTCCCACCGAGCCTACTCATGTCTCAGCCACAGCATGTTCTCCCACACACCCTCAGTTTTTTTTTCTTTTCACAGTCCTGTTTCATAAGCTCTGCACATTTACTAGGTCTTAGTCTCCTGTTATTTCTCCCCACCAGAGTCAGGTTTTTCTGTTTGGCAAAGGATGGGCGTAGCCCTGAGCTGGCACAACTTTTACGTATGTCCGAAATGGCGCCTGCTCTATTGTCTTGTTCACCTTTGTAAGGTGAGTGGAAAGAGAATCGTGTCTGTACCAGTCCCTTTTATTTTTTTTTTCTCTCTTCTAGTTAGGCTAGTGTACTTTCCTCCATGGGGCTTCAAGCCTCATTCCCTCTAGTCTCTTCCTGCCACTTTTCCACCAGTGTTTTGGGCTACTGTGGTTTCGCTTCACCTCCCTTTCTAGTGCTGGAGCGGTGACACTCTCGGCAGCTGGGCTCCCGAGCCATGGGCACCCATGCCCTCCACGTAGATCCACTGTGTCCTTCTAGTTCCGGAAGTGTTTCCTCTGCAGTTTTTTCCCTAACTCTTCCCTGAGACTACAGTATCTCCACTTTTATTAAACTATCTTTTCCTGGTCTATCAGTGAGCTCCCTCCCTATTCTGCCATCTTGGAGCCCTCTGAATGTGTTTCACTTTACCATACTGAGCAGATGGTTAGACTGTTAGTGCAACATCTTCTGAGAAGGATAAGTCATTGTATTCCATGAAAAGGCCATGTAAATATTAAAATCTGAGCTGGCCCTTGAAATACAGGAAGATTTTAGGCAAGGAGTATGAGAAAGGCTTTTCAAGGGGGTAAGATAAGACAGGATAACAGCTCAGGGTTTGGGTGCTAGGAATAAGTTTACTACTTTCTCTTGTTGGAATGCATTAGAAAGCAAGCTTTGGAAATCTAAAGAATAAAATTATAAAATTATAGTGACATTTTAGGAAGATTCATTTAGTAGCACAGAATAGGATTGATTATAGTGCATGAGAAACTGAAATTAGAGAGGTCAAGTAGGAGGTATTTAAGCAATATAGATATTAATGATGAGAGCTTAATGAACATGCTAACTGGAAATTAAAAGAAAGGTACATATGAGAGAAATCTTGAAACAAGGACTCATTGGGATTAATGACAGTTTGAATTGAGGAGGTGAAACAAAGTGCTGGCAAAGAAGATTGGTGTGTTAGAGTCTTGATGGGGAAAGCAATGAGAAATGAAGAACCATGAGCAGAAAAGGAAAAGGCAGAATGGGGAGCCAGTTTTGAGTGGCAGTAGTTGATTGTGTTGGACTCAGGTTGAGAGGATAACATCTATGTGGAAACTTGCATAAGGTAGCCAGAAAGACAGTTTATGTTCAGTAAAAAGGTCAAGAGCTGAAAGGAGGATTAGGGAAGTACCTGCATACAAAAGCAGTAGTTGAGGTTTGACAGTGAAATTAAACTCTGAGTACTGGAACATGATTGGAGAGCTCTGGAAAACACCTCTGGTCACAAGGCAAAAAACAGAGGAGTTGGTGCAGGAATATAGGTCCAGAAGGGTCCAGCTGTCCCAGAATCAGCTAAATCAGAAAAGGGTGAGAAGAGAATTCATTTTCAAACAGTAGGAAATGGCTAATTTAAACAAGAGCATAAGATATGTTTTGATTTTTGTTGTTGTTTGTGGGTGATCCTGTACCCAGTGGGGAGCCTGCTTGCCCTGCCCATACAGGAGGTTGACAGGGCATGGCACACCATGGGTCCTGGGAAGGACCCCACAACCTGACTGCTAGCAGGCGGTGGGAGCCCCAGGCACATTTCCCCCACCCCCGCTCCCTGTTAAAGGGCCCTGTGATTGCTAATCAGGCAAACAGCTCCTGAGTGTGGCCCAGGCCCATTAGGACCACCTGGAAATGTACCCTAGCTATATGACCTTCAAGCTGATTGGAGAAGCATAGCGGTGCCAATATCGGCTCTATCCTATAGAATTAGTGTTGTCCTGAATTAGCTATGCTCCCTCTGTCTGCCCTTTCAAAGGTGTGCTTGGTGGTTAATAAAACGGACATGTTCACGGATTGTCTCCGGTGCTTCTTGTGGAAGAACACTGTTGTCCCATCATCCCAGTGGTGCAGGACGAGTCCGCAGTTGTTGTAGAGTAGTAGGGAGCAATGTAGTAATTCCTGTAGAACAGACCCAGGATATCTACTAAATCATGTTCCCCAATCATGTAGGATGTGTGGTTAGGGAATATTCCTATGGTGTGGTCAGAGTTTGGCTTTGCATATTTCCTAAAAGATAAGAAATAAATCCTAAAAAATCCAACCTGTATAAATAACCTTAAATAGATATATAGGAATCACTTTTTAGTCATGAATATATTACTTTCCCTTTGATTTGTTTTATTTTCATTTTATTGTATTAAGTTTTCACTGTTACTTTGTTAAACAAAATTCCTAGTAAGGATGTAAAGAAATTGGCTGAACGTTTTTTTTTTTTTTTTTTTTGACAGGCAGAGTGGATAGTGAGAGAGAGAGACAGAGAGAGAAAGGTCTTCCTTTGCCGTTGGTTCACCCTCCAATGGCTGCCGCGCTGCGGCCGGCGCACCGCGCTGATCCGATGGCAGGAGCCAGGAGCCAGGTGCTTTTCCTGGTCTCCCATGGGGTGCAGGGCCCAAGCACCTGGGCCATCCTCCACTACACTCCCGGCCACAGCAGAGGGCTGGCCTGGAAGAGGGGCAACCGGGACAGAATCCGGCGCCCCGACCGGGACTAGAACCCGGTGTGCCGGCGCCGCTAGGCGGAGGATTAGCCTAGTGAGCCGTGGCGCCGGCCCTGGCTGAATGTTTTTAATTTCTCTAGAAGTATCATCTCAAAGAAAAAAACAAATAGATTTTGATAAGTAGACAAAATAAATTTACTTTCAGCAAAGACTTAGTCATTTTAATTAAGATGATTTGAAGCACATTTTCTTGATTTCCTAAAGTAGATTGGGAAACAGAAAGTAAAGACTTTAAAATAAGCACAGTTTTTTCTTTTTTTTAATTAGTGAGCAAAGACAGAGGTGTGAATTATATTACAGCTTTAAATGTGTGGAGATTTTAACAAGCAGTTTAGTAGGTTTACTGTGAACTCTTGACATTCAAAGTTAACATAATATTCATCTTTATATGTGTTATTAGAACATACTTGGATTTAATTTTAAAAAATTTTGTTTGTCTCAGAGTTTCCTACTGCTTTTTGCATGTCTTCATATTTACTTTCCAATGATGGAGAATATTTTACACATGAATTATCTTTTTAAAATTTTTCTAATGATTTATTTATTTATCTGAAAGTCAGAGTTATGTAGAGAGAAGAGAGGCAGAGAGAGAGAGAGGTCTTCCATCTGCTGGTTCACTCTTCAGATGGCCACAACGGTCAGTGCTGTGCCAATCCGAAGAAAGGAGCCAGGAGCTTCCTCTGGGTCTCCCACGCGGGTGCAGGGGCCCAAGGACTTGGGCCATCTTGTACTGCTTTCCCAGGCTATAGCAGAGAGCTGGATGGAAGTGGAGCAGCCAGGACTCGAACCAGCACCCATTTGGGATGCCGGCGCTCCAGGCCAGGGTGTTAACCCGCTGCGCCACAGCGCCAGCCCCTACATGATCTATCTTTAACATAATATGCCAACAGAAGTGGTGTTGATTTTCTCCATTGTAAATAACTTCTTAAATTTTATGAAATTCCTGTGGAGTTTAAAAAAAAACAAACCTGTCAAGATCTTTAAAGAGAAGATCTAAACATTTTTTTAAAGCCCAGATAAATTTATCAAATATTTTTTCCATTTTTTATTCATATTAAAATTATTATTACATTGGTGATTCTTATTTTGGGAGGCTAAGTTGAATTAATGTTATTAAATGCTTCAATTTTTAAAAAATATAATCTATATAGCAGATCAAAATTCTGCAGCTGAGTCCCTATGTCTAACGATAATTTTTTACTTCTCTCCTTCAGTTTCTTTTTTTCCTCCTGGGATTTCTTAATTTCTTTCTCAGAGTTTGCTGAATTTATATCTTTTTCTTTTTTTAAAAAAAAGATTTATTATTATTTGAAAGGCAGAGTTACAGAGAGGCAGAGAGAGACAGAGAGAGAGAGAGAGGTCTTCCCCTCCACCAGTGTTCTCAGGGTGTTCCCCTGTGTTTAGGTCTTGGATCTGTCTTGAGATAGTTTTTGTATATGGTGAGAGGTATGAATCTAATTTCATTCTTCTACATATATAAATCCGATTTTGTCAGCACCATTTGTTGAAGAGACTATTCTTACTCCGCTGTACGGTCTGAGCACTCTGTCAAAAATCAGTTGGCTGTATGTATGTGTATTAATTTCCAGACTGTCTATCCTGTTCCACTGACCTGTGTATCAGTTTAATGCCAGTATCATGCTATTTTAATTACTATAGCTTTGGAGGATGCTTTGAAGTCAGGTATTGTGATTCCTCCAGCCTGATTTTTCTTGTTCAGGATTGCTTTGACTATTCTGGGGCTTTTGTAATTCCATGATTGCCTTCTCTAGTTCTGTAAAGAATGCCATTGGTATTTTGATAGGGATTACATTGAATTCTTAGATTGCTTTAGATAGTATAGATATTTTAATGATACTGATTCATCTGATTCATAAGCAAGGAATATCTTTCCTTTTTTTGTGTCCTTCATGACTTCTTTCATCAGTGTTGATAATTTTCACTGTAGAGATCTTTTGCTTCTTTGGTTAAATTTATTGCTAAATATTTGATTTTTTTGTGGCTATTGTGAATGGAATTCCTTCCTTGATTTCTCCTGTGAGTTCATCATTAGCACAGCAAAAGGTACTATTTTTATATTTTTATTTTGTCACCTGGAACTGTATTGAATTAGTCTGTGGATTCTAGCATCTTTTTGGTGGAGTGTTTAGGTTTTTCCGTGTACAGCATCATGTAATCTGCAATCATGGTTAATTTGACTTCCTCTTTTCCATTTTTGATACCCTCTATTTCTTTCTCCTCCCTAATTGCTCTAATACTTCCAGTAATATATTGAATAAGAGAGGTTAAAGTGGACATCCTTGTCTTATTCCAGATCTGAAGGGAAATCCTTTCAGGTTTTCCCAAGTCAGTATGATATTGACTGTTTTTTGTCATATATAGCTTTCATTATTTTGAGGAATATTCTTCCTATACCTAATTTCTAGAGGGCTTTTTTTTTTTCATTGTGAAACGTTATTGAATCTTATTAAATGATATCTCTATTTCTAATCAGATGACCATGTTCTTTTCTTCACTCTATTGATGTGATTTATGATGCATATTGATTTGCAAATGTCAAACCACCCTTAAATTTTTGAGAAAAATCCCACTTGTTTGTGATGTATGACCTTTTGACATGGTTTTGGATTCAGTTTGCCAGTATTTTGTTAAGATTCTTTGCATCTATGGTCATTAAGGATGTAGGTCTATAGTTTACTTTTCCTGTCATGACTTGTTTTGGTTTTAAAGTAATGATGGCCTCATAAAAAGAGTTTGGCAGAGTTCTATCGTGTTCAATATTTTGGAATAGTTTGAAGAGCACTGTAGCTATTTCCTCTTTGAATGTCTTATAGAATTCATTAGTAAGCTATGAGGTCTTGGACTTTTCCTTGATGGAAATCTTTTGATTACTGCTTCAAACTCATTGCTTGATATAGGTCTGTTTAAATTGTCTGTATCTCCTTGATTTAATCTTGGTAGGTTATATGAATCTAGGATTTTATCCATTTCTTTAAGGTTTTCTGATTTTAGTATATAGATCTTCATAGTAGTTTCTTTTTAAATGATCCTTTGTTTTTCAGTGGTGTCAGGTATAATATTTCTTTTTTCATGTCTAATTTTATTTAGTTGAGTTCTTTTTTTTTTCATTGTTAGTCTGGCTAGAGTTTTATTTTGTTTTTCTTCTCAAAAAACCAATTTTGTGATCAGCTGGTGCGCCAGGGGCAACGTGGTGTGAGCGCCGTCTTCCTCGGAGACCAGGGCGCGCTTCTGCCCGGCCTCCGCCTTCCTCCAGACCTTCGCTCTCGGCTCTGCGTAGTCCGATGTTAGAGGAAGCGGCCAGCAGCCCTTCAGAGAAGATGGGAGGCGAGGAGAAGTCGGAAGGTGCTGGTGAGGAGAAGAGGAAGGAAGGAGGCAAGAAGAAGAACAAAGAGGGATCTGGAGATGGAGGGCGAGCAGAGTTGAACCCCTGGCCTGAATATATTAACACACGTCTTGAGATGTATAATAAACTAAAAGCAGAACATGATTCCATCCTGGCAGAAAAGGCGGAGAAACACAGCAAGCCAATTAAAGTCACTCTGCCTGATGGCAAACAGGTCGATGCAGAATCCTGGAAGACTACACCTTATCAAATTGCATGTGGAATTAGTCAAGGCCTGGCTGACAATACTGTTATTGCTAAAGTGAATAAAGTTGTCTGGGACCTAGACCGCCCATTGGAGGAAGATTGTACCTTGGAACTTCTCAAGTTTGAGGATGAGGAAGCTCAGGCCGTCTATTGGCACTCCAGTGCTCACATTATGGGTGAGGCTATGGAGAGAGTCTATGGTGGATGTTTATGCTATGGGCCACCCATAGAGAATGGGTTCTATTACGACATGTACCTTGAAGAAGGGGGTGTGTCCAGCAATGACTTCGCTTCCTTGGAGACTGTATGTAAGAAAATCATGAAAGAAAAACAAGCTTTTGAAAGATTAGAAGTTAAGACAGAAACTTTATTGGAAATGTTTAAGTACAACAAGTTCAAATGCCGGATACTTAATGAAAAAGTGAATACCCCAACTACTACAGTCTATAGATGTGGCCCCTTGATAGACCTCTGCCGGGGTCCTCATGTGAGACACACAGGAAAAATTAAGACTTTAAAAATACACAAAAATTCCTCCACATATTGGGAAGGCAAAGCAGATATGGAGACTCTGCAGAGAATTTACGGCATTTCATTCCCAGATCCCAAAATGTTGAAAGAGTGGGAAAAGTTCCAGGAGGAAGCTAAAAACCGAGATCATAGGAAAATTGGGAGGGACCAGGAACTCTATTTCTTCCATGAACTTAGCCCTGGAAGTTGCTTTTTCCTGCCAAAGGGAGCCTATATTTATAACACACTTATGGAATTCATCAGGAGTGAATATAGGAAAAGAGGATTCCAGGAGGTTGTCACCCCAAACATCTACAACAGCCGACTGTGGATGACCTCAGGCCACTGGCAGCACTACAGTGAGAACATGTTCTCCTTTGAGGTGGAGAAGGAGCTGTTTGCTCTTAAACCCATGAACTGCCCAGGACACTGCCTTATGTTTGACCATCGGCCAAGATCCTGGCGGGAGTTGCCCCTGCGCGTTGCTGATTTTGGGGTCCTACATAGGAATGAACTGTCAGGGGCACTCACAGGACTTACCCGGGTACGAAGATTCCAGCAGGATGATGCTCACATATTCTGTGCCATGGAGCAGATTGAAGATGAAATAAAAGGTTGTTTGGATTTTCTACGAACAGTATATAATGTATTTGGATTTTCTTTTAAACTGAACCTTTCTACTCGCCCTGAAAAATTCCTTGGAGATATTGAAGTATGGAATCAAGCTGAGAAACAACTTGAAAACAGTCTGAATGAATTTGGTGAAAAGTGGGAGTTAAACCCTGGAGATGGAGCTTTTTATGGTCCAAAGATTGACATACAGATTAAAGATGCAATTGGTCGGTACCATCAGTGTGCCACCATCCAGCTGGATTTTCAGCTGCCCATCCGCTTTAATCTTACCTTTGTAAGCCATGATGGTGATGACAAGAAGAGGCCAGTGATTATTCATCGTGCCATCCTGGGGTCTGTGGAGAGAATGATTGCCATCCTCACAGAAAACTATGGGGGGAAATGGCCCTTCTGGCTGTCTCCTCGCCAGGTAATGGTCGTTCCAGTGGGGCCAACCTGTGATGAATATGCTCAAAAGGTCCGGCAGCAGTTCCATGATGCTAAGTTCATGGCGGACATTGACCTGGATGCTGGCTGTACACTGAATAAGAAGATCAGGAACGCACAGTTAGCCCAGTATAACTTCATCCTGGTTGTTGGTGAAAAAGAGAAAACCAGTGGCACAGTTAATATCCGTACCAGAGATAATAAGGTCCATGGGGAGCGCACCATTTCTGAAACCATCGAGCGGCTACAGCAGCTTAAGCAGTCCCGTAGCAAGCAGGCAGAGGAAGAATTTTAACGCAGACTGGACTACTGGAAGAGGATGATCAGTGTTTCCATCACAGTAATTTATACTGAACTTGGAAAAATTAGGCAGAATCGACTCTTTCAACCCAGACAGGTTTTAGACAATGTGTAATTTAAGGGATTAGAGAGCCATCAAAATGATTTTATTTGTAAAAATCTGGTGAAAATAAAAAACCACAATGAATGATTTAGTGTAATGTGGGAGAAATCTTTTTGTAAATTAAATTTAGTTGAAACATTCAACAAGCCAGAAAAGCTACAATTTGGATTATGGTATAAAAATAAAAAAATGTTCATTCACAAAAAAAAAAAAAAAAAACAAAAAACCAATTTTGTTGTTTTTATTTTTAGTTTCTTTTTTTTTTTTAAACTTTTATTTAATGCATATAATTTTCCAAAGTACGACTTATGGATTACAATGGCTTCCCCCCAATACCGTCCCTCCCACCCACAACCCTCCCCTTTCCCACTCCCTCTCCCCTTCCATTCACATCAAGATTCATTCTCGATTATCTTAATATACAGAAGATCAGCTTAGTATACATTAAGTATGGATTTCAACAGTTTGCTCCCACACAGAAACATAAAGTGAAAAATAATAGATGATTTTTTTAAATGATGATGAAATCAGAGCAGACCTATTGTCATGTTTAATCCCAGTGAGAGTCAAGTTGGGAATTGATAATTTTTTTTTTTTTTTTTTTTTTTACAGAGGATCAGTTTAGTATGCATTAAGTAAAGATTTCAACAGTTTGCACCCCCATAGAAACACAAAGTGAAATATATTGTTTGAGTACTCGTTATAGCATTAAATCTCGATGTACAGCACATTAAGGATAGAGATCCTACATGAGGAGTAAGTGCACAGTGACTCCTGTTGTTGACTTTACCAATTGACACTCCTGTCTATGGCATCAGTAATCTCCCTATGCTCTAGTCATGAGTTTCCAAGGCTATGGAAGCCCTCTGAGTTCTCCGACTCTTATCTTGTTTAGATAAGGTCATAGTCAAAGTGGAGGTTCTCTCCTCCCTTCAGAGAAAGGTACCTCCTTCTTTGATGACCTGTTCTTTCCACTGGGATCTCACTCGCAGAGATCTTTTGCCAGAGTGTCTTGGCTTTCCATGCCTGAAATACTCTCATGAGCTCTTCAGCCAGCTCCGAATGCCTTTAGGGCTGATTCTGAGGCCAGAGTGCTATTTAGGACATCTGCCATTCTATGAGTCTGCTGAGTATCTCACTTCCCATGTTGGATCACTCTCCCCTTTATTTACTCCATCAGTTAGCGTTAGCAGGTACTAGACTTGTCTAAGTGCTCCCTTGCTCTGATTATTATTAGTTCTCACCTCCTGCTGATTTTGGGTTTGGATTTTTTTTCTAAGTCTTCAAGATTCATCATTAGACCTTTAATTTGAAACATTTCTTTTTTGTTTTTTGAATATAAGTGCCTAATGCTATAAACTTGCCTCTTAAAACTGCTTTTGCTGTATCCCACAGATTTTGATATGTTGTATTTTCATTTTCATTTGTTTCAAGAAAGTTTTTGATTTCCTTTTTAAATTCCTTAATGATCCACTGATTATTCAGTAACATGTTGTTTAATTTCCAAGTATTTATAAACTGTCTATTGTTCTTGTTGATTTCTAGTTTTATTCCTTCATGGTCTAAGATGGTACATGGTATGATTTCAACCATTTTAAATTTGCTGAGACTTGAATTGTGGCCTAATATGGGGTCTATCCTAGAAAATGTTCCATGTGCTGATGAGAAGAATGGGCATTCTGTAGCCATTGGGTGAAATGTCCTGTAGATAGATGTCTGCTAGGTCCATTTGTTTTAGAGTATGTTAGAACTCTGATGTATCTTCATTGATTTTGTTGTCAGAATGATCTGCCCATTGATGAAGACTGAGGTATTGAAGACACCTGCTATTATTGAATTGGAATTTATCTCTTCCTTTCAGTATACTAGTATTTTCTGTATATATTTGGATGGTCTTGTGTTGGTTGCACATATATTTATGATCATTACATCTTCTTGCTGAATCAAACCCTGTATCAAAACACAATGTACTTCTTTATCTCTTTTTATAGTTTTCGATTTTTTTTCTATTAAGATATATATACCTTTTTTTTTCTTTCAAATTTTTATTTAGTGAATATAAATTTCCAAAGTACAGGTTATGGATTACAATGGCTTCCACCCCATAACGTCCCTCCCACCCACAACCCTCCCCTTTCCCACTCCCTCTCCCCTTCCATTCACATCAAGATTCATTTTCAATTCTCTTTATATACAGAAGATCAGTTTAGCATACATTAAGTAAAGATTTCAACAGTTTGCTCCCACACAGAAACATAAAGTGAAAAATACTGTTTGAGTACTAGTTCTAGCATTAAATCTCAATGTACAGCACACTAAGGACAAAGATCCTACATGAGGAGTAAGTGCACAGTAACTCCTGTTGTTGACTTAACAAATTGACACTCTTGTTTATGGCATCAGTAATCACCCTAGGCTCTTGTCATGAGCTGCCAAGGCTATGGAAGCCCCCTGAGTCAGTTTTCGATTTAAAGTCTGTTTTTTCTGATGTCAGGATAGCTATACCCACTCACTTTTGGTTTTCATTTGCCTGGCATATATTTTTCCAACCCTTGACTTTCAGTCTCTGTGTATCTTTGTTTGTGAAGTGGGTTTCTTGTAGGCAGCATATAGTGGTGTCATGGTTTCTTATCCATTGTTTTTGATCCAGTTTACCATGTGTTCTTTGCATGCATGCCACTGCAAAGTGGTTTGTTTAGAACCTTTGGCAATGACATGAAAGTCTGAGACAGACTGTTGGGTTTTGGTCCCAACTGTAAAACAGAGCTGAGATTCTGTACTTATTAACTGAAAAAGTGCTTGCTGCAGTGTACACGACCTTCATGGCTACTAATGACATAACAGGCACTGCCCCTGTTACTGTGTACACCTCATACACTATTTATGGTTGGAGAATATACTAGGCAGTGAAACCACATAGTGGGACAGTATAGATGCCCACACAGACAAAATGGAAGTTCTAAACATAAACCCATTGTGGGCTGAAATACAAGGGATTTTTGGATCTGTAAGTTATTTGACTGACATTTTGCTCCTTGGGGCCCCATGCACCATGGAACTGGCACTTAGTTCATATAAGGATGGCTCAGAGGACTGGTATATGGATGGCTATAGCAGAGGACATCCTCTGTGATAGACTGCAATGGCTCTCTAGCCTTCTACAAAGACAATTTGGTGGGAATCAGGTAATAAGCAGAGAAGCCAACAGGTTGAATTACAAGCTGTGTGGTTGGTTGCTATCAATAAGCTTTCATACACTGCTGTATGCACAGACAGCTAGGTCATTTGTTGAGGCCTGTCTGGATAGTGACATGGAGTTCAGAGAACTGGATGGTTATGCACAGGCCCTTCTGGGGCCAAACCATGTATCAAGACTCAGAGGAGATGGGCCACCAGGAGAAAATCACTGTGTACCAAGTGGTGCATCACATGACCCTTACCCATCTAGCAGGTGATGAGACTGACACCCTTGCTAAGGTACATGGTTGGAAAGGGTCCCCCAAAACAATATTGTTTAATGGTTATATCAACAACTGGTATAGCAGGACCAAAACAACAATGTAAGGCCCACTGAAGGCCTGGAACTTGTCTGTAACTTATTAGCAGGTTCTAGATGCTTATGAAAACTGTACTGTTTGTTACCGAGAACATACCTGTTCAATGCCAGGGGCCACTAGAACAGTGATAAGGGGCAGATGTAGGGAAAAAGGGACACTAACCCACTGTTGGTGGGAATGCAAACTGGTTAAACCACTATGAAAGTCAGTCTGGAGATTCTTCAGAAACCTGAATATAACCCTACCATTCAACCCAGCCATCCCACTTCTTGGAATTTACCCAAAGGAAATTAAATTGGCAAACAAAAAAACTGTCTGCACATTAATGTTTATTGCAGCTCAATTCACAATAGCTAAGACCTGAAACCAACCTAAATGCCCATCAACAGTAGAATGGATAAAGAAATTATGGGACATGTACTCTATAGAATACTATACAGCAGTCAAAAACAATGAAACCCGGTCATTTGCAACAAGATGGAGGAATTTGGAAAACATCATGCTGAGTGAATTAAGCCAGTCCCAAAGGGAAAAAATCATATGTTCTCCCTGATTGGCGACAACTAACTGAACACCAAAGGGGAAACTTGTTGAAGTGAAATGGACACTATGAGAAACAGTGACTTGATCAGCTCTTGTCCTGACTGTTGATGTACAATGTAATACTTTATGCAATTTAGTACTTTTTTTTTTTGTTCTAGTACCATTGGTTGAACTCTGTAATTAACACACAATTATACTTAGGTGTTTAAATTTTAACTGAAATGTGATCCCTGTTAGGAATTTGGAAAACATTATGCTGAGTGAAATAAGCCAATCCCAAAGGGACAAATACCACTTGTTCTCCTTGATAGGTGACAACTAACTGAGCACCAAAAAGGAAACCTGTTAAAGTGAAATGAACACTATGAGAAACGGTGACTTGATCAGCCCTCACCCTGACTGTTGATGAGCAGCTTAGTATTTTTTTTGTTTGTTCTACTTAATACTTTTGGTTGAATACTGTAATCAATACACAATTCTTCTTAAGTGCTGAAACTTAACTGAAAAGTGATCACTGTTAAATATAAGAGTGGGAATAAGAGAGGGAAGAGATGTGCAATTTGGGACATGCTCAAGCTGACTTACCTCAAACGGTAGAGTTAGAAACATACCAGGGGATTCCAATTCAATCCCATCAAGGTGGCATGTACCAATGCCATCTCACTAGTCCCAGTGATCAATTTCTGTTCACAATTGATCATAATGATAGGACTAAGAGCCAAAGGGAGCACAGAAACAAGAATAGTGTCTGCAAATACTAGCTGATAGAATCAAAAAGGGAGAGAACGATCCAACATGGGAAGCGAGATACACAGCAGACTCATAGAATGGCAGATGTCCTAAACAGCACTCTGGCCTCAGAATCAGCCCTTAAGGCACGCGGATCCAGCTGAAAAAGCCCATGAGAGTATTTCAGGCATGGAAAGCCAAGACACTCTGGGGGAAAAAAAAAAAACCTAAATGAAAGATCTCCATGAGTGAGATCCCAGTTCAAAGAATGGGTCATCAGAGAAGGAGGTACCTTTCTCTGAAGGGAGGAGAGAACTTCCACTTTGACCATGGCCTTGTCTAAAAATGATCAGAGTCAGTGAACTCAGGGGGCTTCCATAGCCTTGGCAGCTCATGACAAGAGCCTAGGGTGATTACTGATGCCATAAACAAGAGTGTCAATTTGTTAAGTCAACAGCAGGAGTCACTGTGCACTTACTCCTCATGTAGGATCTCTGTCCTTAGTGTGCTGTACATTGAGATTTAATGCTAGAACTAGTACTCAAACAGTATTTTTCACTTTATGTTTCTGTGTGGGAGCAAACTGTTGAAATCTTTACTTAATGTATGCTAAACTGATCTTCTGTATATAAAGAGAATTGAAAATGAATCTTGATGTGAATGGAAGGGGAGAGGGAGTGGATAAGGGGAGGGTTGCGGGTTGGAGGGATGTTATGGGGGGAAGCCATTGTAATCCATATTCTGTGCTTTGGGAATTTATATTCATTAAATAAAAGTTAAAAAAATAAAAATAAATAAAAAAAGAATACAAAAAAAAAGAAATTATGGGACATGTACTCTATAGAATACTATACAGCAGTCAAAAACAATGAAACCCGGTCATTTGCAACAAGATGGAGGAATTTGGAAAACATCATGCTGAGTGAATTAAGCCAGTCCCAAAGGGAAAAAATCATATGTTCTCCCTGATTGGCGACAACTAACTGAACACCAAAGGGGAAACTTGTTGAAGTGAAATGGACACTATGAGAAACAGTGACTTTATTAGCTCTTGTCCTGACTGTTGATGTACAATGTAATGCTTTATGCATATTAGTACTTTTTTTTTTGTTCTAGTACTATTGGTTGAACTCTGTAATTAACACACAATTATTCTTAGGTGTTTAAATTTTAACTGAAAAGTGATCCCTGTTAGGAATTTGGAAAGCGTTATGCTGAGTGAAATAAGCCAGTTAAAGGGACAAATACCATATGTTCTCCCTGATCGGTGACAACTAACTGAGCACCAAAAAGGAAACCTGTTAAAGTGAAAAGAACACTATGAGAAACGGTGACTTGATCAGCCCTCACCCTGACTGTTGATGAGCAGCTTAATATGTTATCCCTCTTAGTATTTTTTTTTTGTTTGTTCTACTTAATACTTTTGGTTGAATACTGTAATCAATACACAATTCTTCTTAAGTGCTGAAACTTAACTGAAAAGTGATCACTGTTAAATATAAGAGTGGGAATAAGAGAGGGAAGAGATGTGCAATTTGGGACATGCTCAAGCTGACTTACCTCAAACGGTAGAGTTAGAAACATACCAGGGGATTCCAATTCAATCCCATCAAGGTGGCATGTACCAATGCCATCTCACTAGTCCCAGTGATCAATTTCTGTTCACAATTGATCATAATGATAGGACTAAGAGCCAAAGGGAGCACAGAAACAAGAATAGTGTCTGCAAATACTAGCTGATAGAATCAAAAAGGGAGAGAACGATCCAACATGGGAAGCGAGATACACAGCAGACTCATAGAATGGCAGATGTCCTAAACAGCACTCTGGCCTCAGAATCAGCCCTTAAGGCATGTGGATCCAGCTGAAAAGCCCATGAGAGTATCACAGGCATGGAAAACCAAAACACTCTGGCAAAAAAAACCAAAAAAACCAAACCAAAACAAAACAAAACAAAAAACCAGAAAAACAAAACCTAAATGAAAGATCTCTGTGAGTGAGATCCCAGTGAAAAGAACAGGTCATCAAAGAAGGAGGTACCTTTCTCTGAAGGGAGGAGAGAACTTCCACTTTGACTACGACCTTGTCTAAATATGATCAGAGTTGGTGAACTCAAAAGGCTTCCATTGCCTTGGCAACTCATGACAAGAGCCTAGGGTGATTACTGATGCCATAAACCAGAGTGTCAATTTGTTAAGTCAACAACAGGAGTCACTGTGCACTTACTCCTCATGTAGGATCTTTGTCCTTAATGTGCTGTGCATTGTGACTTAATGCTATAACTAGTACTCAAATAGTATTTTTCACTTTATGTTTCTATGTGGGTGCAAACTGTTGAAATCTTTACTTAATGTATGCTAAACTGATCTTCTGCATATAAAGAGATTTGAAAATGAATCTTGATGTGAATGGAAGGGGGGAGGGAGAGGGAAAGGGGAGGGTTGCGGGTGGGAGGGAAGTCACTGGTGGGATGAATCCATTGTAATGCATAAGCTGTACTTTGGAAATTTATATTCATTAAATAAATGTTAAAAAAAAGATTTTCATCTGGAGCCGTATAGTAAAACCCAGCCAGGGTTGGTGTATTCTCTGTGGGTTTGTTCAGGTTAGCTTTCTGTAGAGGCAGTAAAGTTACTCCCACACATGCTGAGTGGGGATCTCCCCTGGGACTTGTGGGTATCCCCAGCAAAATGGATGACAAACAGCCCTGCTCATTGTATATAGTGTTATATGCTCATTTTGATGTGTTGTTTCAGCTTGTATTGTTGTAGCTTTTGCATGCAGGGTTCCACAGTCCTTGTGCACTCCTCTCACAAGGAACCTCCTGTAAGACAATGTGTGTGTAGATTGTGAAGTGAGCAACCCTGAAGGGGTAGATGGAGAATGGAGTTAACCAGGCTCCCTCACTGTCATGGCAACTAGGCAGGCCCAGTAGCTATATATATATATATATATATATATATTTATATATATATTTTATCTTTTATTTAATGAATATAAATTTCCAAAGTACGACTCATGGGTTACAATGGCTTCCCCCCCCATACCGTCCCTCCCACCCACAACCCTCCCCTTTCCCACTCCCTCTCCCCTCTCCCCTTCCATTCACATCAAGATTCATTTTCGATTATCTTAATATACAGAAGATCAGCTTAGTATACCTTAAGTAAGGATTTCAACAGTTTGCTCCCACAAAGAAACATAAAGTGAAAAATAATAGATGATTTTTTTTAAATGATGATGAAATCAGATCAGACCTATTGTCATGTTTAATCCCAGTGAGAGTCAAGTTGGGAATTGATAATTTCTTTTTTTTTTTTTTTAACAAGATCAGTTTAGTGTACATTAAGTAAAGATTTCAATCGTTTGCACCCCCATAGAAACACAAAGTGAAATATACTGTTTGAGTACTCGTTATAGCATTAAATCTCAATGCACAGCACATTAAGGACAGAGATCCTACATGAGGAGTAAGTGCACAGTGACTCCTGTTGTTGACTTTACCAATTGACACTCTTGTTTATGGCATCAGTAATCTCCCTATGCACCAGTCATGAGTTTCCAAGGCTATGGAAGCCCCTTGAGTTCTCCGACTCTTATCTTGTTTAGACACGGCCATGGTCAAAGTGGAGGTTCTCTCCTCCCTTCAGAGAAAGGCACCTCCCTCTTTGAAGACCTGTTCTTTCCACTGGGATCTCACTCACAGAGATCTTTTTGCCAGAGTGTCTTGGCTTTCCATGCCTGAAATACTCTAATGGGCTTTTCAGCCAGATCCGAGTGCCTTTAGGGCTGATTCTGAGGCCAGAGTGCTATTTAGGACATCTGCCATTCTATGAGTCTGCTGAGTATCTCACTTCCCATGTTGGATCACTCTCCCCTTTATTTATTCTATCGGTTGGTGTTAGCAGATAGTAGATTTGTTTATGTGCTCCCTTTGACTCTTAGTCCTATCATTATGATCAATTGTGAACTGAAATTGATCACTTGGACTAGTGAGATGGCATTGGCACATGCCACCTTGATGGGATTGAATTGGAATCCCCTGGTATGTTTCCAACTCTACCAATTGGGGCAAGTCAGCCCGAGCATGCCCCAAATTATACATCTCTTCCCTCTCTTATTCCCACTCTTATGTTTAACAGGGATCACATTTCAGTTAATTTTCAACACTTAAGAATAACTGTGTGATAATTACAGAATTAAACCAGTCATATTAAGTAGAACAGACAAAAAAAATTACTATGAGGGATAATGTATTAAGTTGTCCATTAGCAGTCAGGGCTATGCTGATCAAGTCACCATTTCTCATAGTGTCCATTTCACTTCAGGAGGTTTCCTTTTTGGTGTTCAGTCAGTTGTCACCGATCAGGGAGAACATATGGTATTTGTCCCTTTGGGACTGGCTTACTTCACTCAGCATGATGTGTTCCAGATTCCTCCATTCTGTTGCAAATGACTGGATTTCGTTGTTTCTTACTGCGGTATAGTATTCTAAAGAATACATATCCCATAATTTCTTTATCCAGTCTACCATTGATGGGCATTTAGGTTGGTTCCAGGTCTTGGCTATTGTGAATTGTGCTGCAATAAACATTAGGGTGCAGACCGCTTTTTCGTTTATCAATTTAAACTCCTTTGGGTAAATTCCAAGGAGTGGGATGGCTGGGTCGAATGGTAGGGTTATATTCAGGTTTCTGAGGAATCTCCAGACTGATTTCCATAGTGGCTTGACCAATTTGCATTCCCACCAACAGTGGGTTAGTGTCCCTTTTTCCCCACATCCTCGCCAGCATCTGTTGTTGGTAGATTTCTGTATGTGAGCCATTCTAACCGGGGTGAGGTGAAACCTCATTGTGCTTTTGATTTGCATTTCCCTGATTGCTAGTGACCTTGAACATTTTTTCATGTGCCTGTTGGCCATTTGGATTTCCTCTTTTGAAAAATGTCTATTGAAGTCCTTGGCCCATCTCTGAGAAGGAACTGCTAAGATCAATCCCATTCACAATAGCTACAAAAACAATCAAATACCTTGGAATAAACTTAACCAAGGACGTTAAAGATCTCTACGATGAAAATTATAAAACCTTAAAGAAAGAAATAGAAGAGGATACCAAAAAATCAAAAATCTTCCATGCTCATGGATTGGAAGAATCAACATCATCAAAATGTCCATTCTCCCAAAAGCAATTTATAGATTCAATGCAATACCAATCAAGATACCAAAGACATTCTTCGCAGATCTAGAAAAAATGATGCTGAAATTCATATGGAGGCACAAGAGACCTCGAATAGCTAAAGCAATCTTGTACAACAAAAACAAAGCCAGAGGCATCACAATACCAGACTTCAGGACATACTACAGGGCAGTTGTAATCAAAACAGCATGGTACTGGTACAGAAACAGATGGATAGACCAATGGAACAGAATTGAAACACCAGAAATCAATCCAAACATCTACAGCCAACTTATATTTGATCAAGGATCTAAAACTAATTCCTGGAGCAAGGACAGTCTATTCAATAAATGGTGCTGGGAAAACTGGATTTCCACGTGCAGAAGCATGAAGCAAGACCCCTACCTTACACCTTACACAAAAATCCACTCAACGTGGATTAAAGACCTAAATCTACGTCCTGACACCATTAAGTTATTAGAGAACATTGGAGAAACCCTTCAAGATATTGGCACAGACAAAGAATTTCTGGAAAAGACCCGGGAGGCACAGACAGTCAAAGCCAAAATCAACTATTGGGATTGCATCAAATTGAGAAGTTTCTGTACTGCAAAAGAAACAGTCAGGAGAGTGAAGAGACAACCGACAGAATGGGAAAAAATATTTGCAAACTATGCAACAGATAAAGGGTTAATAACCAGAATCTACAAAGAGATCAAGAAACTCCACAAAAACAAAACCAACAACCCAGTAGCTATATATTTTATGTTAGTCAGTGAGCCAAGAAACTGATACAGTTTTGCTGTGTAACTCCTTGGCTGCCTGTCACTGCTGTTTGTAAAACATAACTAAGGCAGAACTATGTGCTTCTGCCTCTTGTCTCTTATAGCTGATCAGCCACAAGGAGCAAGCAGATGTGTTTCCTGTGTTGTCTCACCTGCTGCTGTGAGAATAAAGGGGCATGAATGCCCAAAAGGCTCTGAAGTTCTTTAGCATGTCTGAATCTGAACCTGTTCTTCCTGGAGCCAGACTTCTGCAAAAACAGTCCAATACTCTGGGGACCTTTTGCCCTGTGTTTTGGCATATAACTTCAGTGACAGTTACCACACCAGTAAGCATAGAATGCTGTGTTCATCTGGTGGTACTATTGATGAGTGGTGATGTTTTTCAAAGGCATGTCAACTTAAGTTCTATCAGATGATCATGGATATAGTTTGTATCCCCTTAAAACAGATGAATCATTTGACTTAATCTCTAAAATTATAGGAGTATACATACCATCAGTTTGTAATTGCTGGAAAACTAAGACTGGATGATATTAAATTTTGTTACAGTTTAACTTTTAAGAACTTGCTCAGCCTAAACAGATATTTCTTAAGAGAATAAAAATGTAGATACTACCAGGAGTTGTATTAGGACTCCCCAGAGGAATAGAACCAGTAGCTCAGAGATACAGATAAATATCTAGAAAGAGATTTATTGTAAGTATCGACTCTTATCACTACGGAGGCTGAAAATGATCTACCATCTGCAAGTTGGAGACCCAAGAGAGCTTGTGGTGCAATGTGAAGATTCTAGTATAAGTCTGAAGGTCCAGGAACAAGAGTACCCAGGGCAGGAGACAGGTTTGCCAGCTTAAGCACCAGGCAGAGAGAAGGTGAATCCAGTTCTCCACCTTCTTGTTCTGTACAGGCCCTCAAGAGATTTGGCTGGTACCCATTCGTTTTGGGGAGGGCTATCTGCTTCACTTGGTCTGCTGATTCAAATGCTGATTTCTTGTGGAAACATCCTCACAGGCGCACCCAGAAAAAATGTTCAACCGTTATCTGGGCGTAGTGTTAACACATAAAATTTATGATCACAGGAGCATATAACAACACAAACTTCAACTCAGGACTTCTTGCCTTAAAAATTCTATGTGCAGGTCTTAAAAGAACTGGGCTATAGGCCAAGAAAGTTCTTGAAGGGTGAATTTTGGAATAATTTCAATGTTTTCCTCAATATTCTGATTGCCTTTATTCCATATTATTTTGACACTTTCCTTTGTAGAGGGCCTATACTGAATTTAAATAGTAAAAAAAAGTCACACAGGGTTCAAAGTACTAATGACTAGTTGACCCATTACTTTTAAACAGAAAAAAAAAAGGAACATTATGAAAAAAAATGGGATCTCAAGGTAGTTTTTTTTTAAAGTGCTTCTGTTTAATGCTTTGTAAAGGAAGTAGGAAACATTTTCAGTGTAAACTACTAATTATTTGGTTTTCCTTAATGAAAATGTGTGATGCTGTTTAAATGTCTCTGTTCAATAGTTTGCCTTATACATTTTCTCACTTCTTCGCATCAAAATGAGATTGATATCACAGTTGATGGACTTAAAATTTTTGGAAAATTGTGGCAATATATTCTTTTTTTTTTAAAGATTTATTTATTTACTTTGAAAGTCAGAGTTACACAGAGAGAGAAGGAGAGGCAGAGAGAGACAGAAGAGGTCTTCCATCTGCTAGTTCACTCCCCAATTGGCCACAATGGCTAGAGCTGTGCTGATCCAAAGCCAGGAGCCAGGAACTTCCTCTGGGTCTCCCAGGTGGGTGTAGAGGCCCAAGGGCTTGGGCAATCTTCTGCTGCTTTCCCAGGCCATAGCATAAAACTGTATCAGGGCCGGCGCTGCGGCTCTCTAGGCTAATCCTCCACCTTGCAGTGCCGGCACACCAGATTCTGTCCCGGTTGCCCCTCTTCCAGGCCAGCTCTCTGCTGTGGCCCGGGAGTGCAGTGGAGGATGGCCCAAGTCCTTGGGCCCTGCACCCCATGGGAGACCAGGATAAGTACCTGGCTCCTGCCATCGGATCAGCGCGGTGCGCCAGCTGCAGCGCGCCGGCCGCGGCGGCCATTGGAGGGTGAACCAACGGCAAAAAGGAAGACCTTTCTCTCTGTCTCTCTCTCTCACTGTCCACTCTGCCTGTAAAAACAAAAACAAAAACAAAAAAACAAAAAACTGTATCAGAAGTGGAGCAGCTGGGTCTCGAACTGGCACTCATAAGGGATGCCGGCACTGCAGGTGGAGGCTTTACCTGCTATGCCACAGCGCTGGCCATGGCAATATACTTTTTTTTTTTTTAAAGATTTTTTTATGTATTTATTTGACAGGTAGAGTTACAAACAGTGAGAGAGAGAGAGACAGAGAGAAAGGTCTTCCTTTTCCATTGGTTCACTCCCCAAATGACTGCAACGGCCGGAGCTATGCCAGTCTGAAGCTAGGAGCCAGGTGCTTCCTCCTGGTCTCCCATGGGGTGCAGGGGCCCAAGAACTTGGGCTATCCTCCACTGCCTTCCCAGGCCACAGCAGAGAGCTGAACTGGAAGAGGAGCAACTGGGACTAGAACCCAGCGCCCGAATGGGATGCCGGCGCCACAGACAGAGGATTAACCAAGTGAGCCACAGCGCCGGGCCCGGCAATATACTCTTGACCATGAGGATTGATAACTACTATATGCTACTATGGATAAGAAAATTATGCTGCTATAAGAAGCAATCCAATAAGTGTTCACATCTATTGTTTTATTTATCTTTGTGTGTCTTGGAAGATGGCTCACTATTTTGCTTTACCAGAACATGTACAAATCAAATAAATATTGTTATATACTTGGCAACTTATGTCTAGAATAAACTTAAAGCTTACTAAAGAAATTAACCTTGGTAATAATTGTTTTTGTCTTAAGGAATGATTTAATTGAACCTGTCTGTGTCAAGATCCTCAATGATAATGTTGTTCAAACCAGAAAAAGGGAAAAGTTCTAAGGTCAAATGCCAGAAATAGCATGTTCTATTGTACTCAAATACAACAAATTCAAGAATTTTTGTAGCCATGTTGTTCTTAAGTTTGATCAGCATGGGGAATGTGAATTTATGGACTCTATCCTCCCTTCCCTCACCCTGCTTCTTACTTTGCTTTTGCTTGGTGCTGATTTATTGCTTTTTCTTTTTTGCTCACAAGTCCTTTAGAATGTGGTAGAGGTATGCAGGAGAGGTTTACTGCTGGCTCATAAAAACTTCCTGCCCACGTTGCTGCTACAGATTTAGGAGAGCTGATCAATCTGTCTATGAGCCCAAGGCCTCTGTACCTGTCCAACAAGTTCTGTCTGCTTTTACTGGCCATCGTTTTGCCCCTGAAACAGGTGAAAGTCAGATATGATTCAGCAGACATTGCCCAGCCTCAGAGAGGGTAGATCTAAATCTGCCTCAGGAGAGACAGCAGCTGGGTAACCCTGGGATCCCAGGAGCCTGCGCTTGTTTCCGTGTTCACTAAGCCACACACTGGCCCTTTGGAGTTTACTCTAGAATTTATGAACAAGCAAAAGACCTCCTGCCCATTGCGTCCTTTCAGAAATGACAATAAAATATTAGTGACCACGGCATAAAAAAAGCATAGATAGTAAATGCATGATTCTCAGAAAGTGGCTGAGTGAAATGGGGGAGGAGTATTGAGTGCCTGTTTTGTTCTGTGCTCTGTGTTGGCTGTTTTTACAAAAGTCTTTTCAAAAAAATCCTTTCACTGACTTGCTTTCTCACTCCACCATGCTTTCAACTAGGCTGCTCACATCTTGTATTTTCAAGTTTGCTTGCTCTTTTATACATATCAGTGTCATCCCAGTTTAAACTATTATCCTAGAAGGCCTAAGATTTTTCTAGGTATGATGGTGATATAACTGGTAAGGAAGGAGAGGGAGTGACTGCAAGTTGTCATTTAGCTAACTCACAGAATGATAAGGTAAAGTAGGAATTCTGTTTCTCACATCAGACCATTTCCCCCTTAGTCTTTGAAGGCATTTATTTTCCCTCTTTTCATTGCATATTTGCACGTTCACTACAATAGCTAATATGATACCTTCAAATTTTTTTTTTAATTATTTTTCTGTTTGGTGACAGTATAAATTTATTTTTAATTTTTAAAAATATTTATTTAAAGAGAACAAGTTTCATGCATTTCATATGTCTAGTTGCAAGAAGACAACCATACCTCCTGCCTTCACCTCTACCTTCCTCAATTCCCAATCCCCCTCCTTTCCTTCTCTTCTTTAATTCCTGCAAAGGCATGATTTCAATCCACTCTACAATCATAGGCTTAATTCACCGCTAATATTCAGTAAGTAAAAAGCAGGAAGACCACAGTTCCACAGGAGTATAAGCAATCATATCACACGATGTCCATTTCATTCCTATACATATTTTTGTATTCTATATTAACTGACTGATATAAGAGAAAACATATGATATTTGTCTTTTTGGGACTAGCTTATTTCACTAAGCATAATGGTTTCCAGTTGAATCCATTTTGTTGCAAAAGACAGGATTTTATACTTTTTATGGCTGAGTAGTATTCCGTAGTGTATATATACCACATTTTCTTTATCTAGTCATCAGTTGATGGACATCTGGGTTGGTTCCATATCTTAGCTATTATGAATTGGACTTCAGTGAACATGGGGGTACAGATAACTCTTTCATATGCTGATTTCATTTTGTTTGGGTATATTCCCTGGAGTGGGATGGCTGGGATTATATGATAAATTTACTTTCAGATTTCTGAGGAATCTCCAAACTGTCTTCCATAATGGTTGTACCAGTTTAAATTCCTACCAACCGTGTATTAGGATACATTTTTTCTTCCACATCCTCACCAGCATTTGTAATTTTTTATTTTTTGAATGATAGCCATTCTAACTGGGGTGAAGGGATACCTCATTGTGGTTTTCATTTGCATTTCCCTGATGACTAGTGATTCTGAGCATTTTTTTCAGGTGTCTGTTGGCCATTTGTATTTTATACTTTGAACAATACTTCTCTTTTGCCTATTTCTTCACTGGATGTTGTGGCAGGAACTGAATGACATAGAAAAAACTTAAACCCGACTTAGTAGCAGATAGAAGGCTAATGTCACCCTTGGTGATCTGTCCCATTGTGATAAAAAGGTCTGGGGCTTTCAGTTTTAAAGGAGCACAAATAAGAACATTTCTTTGATATGTTATTCAAATAGTATTTTTACTTACATTTACTGTACAGTTTTATTTCTCTAAGATGGTGTTAAATCTTCAGTATAGAAAATTAATAGTTTAATGATTTAAAGTTTAGAGAATAGAGGAGTTATTTAATGTAATCTCTATAGGCTAGGAAAGCAGGTTAATTCAAGATAAGAAAATGTGTCATCACAATTTCCAATAATTGATGAGTATAGTCAACCTTTATTAGCACTATAAAGGCGACCAGCTTATAATCAGTTATTTGTATTTATAAATATATCTAAATTAATGTTAAAAAGTTTATTAAATTATAATCATCCTTGAAAAATCAAGCAACTCTTAGTATACACACTTACACACGTACAGACACATACGCACACACATTCAACCCCTAGTGACTGCCTCCCTATCTAACAAGCAAAGAAATAAAAAAATAAAAAAAGGTTTATATTCAGTTCTCTTAGAGATGCCTGGACCAGGAGGGTGAGACCAGATGGTGACTGAGCTGCTCTGAGAGGGAATTGGGGTATGTGAGAATGATAGCTCAAATTCCCTATCCTTCAGCGCTTCTGCATAACTGCCGAGAGTCACAGCTGCATAGCAGTGACATAAAAGTCAATGATGGCATTCAGATCAATTTATCACATTACTCATAACTAAATCTGTCCTACAGATTATTATCTGTGGTTTTCATTTGTATGTATATAGGAATGATACCAACATTGACCAATCAGAACATATTTCAGCTGTAAAAGTTAGGAACATGTTTTAGGTAAGTTATTGGTGGAAATTAAACCTATAGATCTGTACTCAAAGTTACTAAGCATTAGTACTAAGAAATACTCCAATTCTGTTTTAGTCTATTCCAATTATATCATAATTATTTCTGGTAAAAATGGAAATTTTATGATTTTCTATTCATTAAAAACACAAATCTGAAGCTACTTCAAAAGTTTGGGGAAGGAAGTGGCTGGTGCTGTGTTATAGCACGTAAAGCCTTCATGTGGGATGCAGCCCTGGCATCCCATAGGAGTGCCTGTTCAAGTCCTGGCTGCTCCACTTCTGATCCAGCTCCCTGCTAATGCACCTGGGAAAGCAGTGGAAGATTGCGCAAGTCCTTGGGCCTATTGCATCTGCAAAGGAGACACATTATCAGCTTCTGGCTCCTGGCTACCTACTGGCCCAGCTCTGGTTGTTGCAACCATTTGGGGAGTGAAGCAGCAGATGGAAGATTTTTTTGTCTCCTTCTTCCTCTCTCTGTAACTCTGCCTTTCAAATAAAAAAATCTTAAAAAGTTGTGGAAAATTGAATTAAAAGATCAGTTATTTTAGTGCAAAAATTTTTTGAAATCCATGCATTTTTTTTCATAATATGTATTTTCCATGAACTTTTGGAAGACTCATATAATTTTTCATTAAATATGCTACATAATTAAAATTCTAAAATGACACAATATTTATCTTATCAATTAACCTTATTGCTTAACCTTAAATCTGTAAATATTTATTGGGCTATATCATGACCAAAGTAATGTGTTGGTATTGGATCCATAAAGGATAAAGTCAGTGTACCACAAATCTTTCATTTAATGATTAATTTATTTATTTGAAAAGTAGAGTTACAGAGAGAAAGGGAGAGACAGAGAAAGAGGTAGTGGGGGGGGGAGAGAGGGAGAGGGAGAAGGAAAGGAAGGGAGGGGCATGGAGAGAAGGAGGGAGGGAGGGAGAGAGAGAGATCTTCCAACTGCTTGTTTAATTTCCAAATGGTCACAGCGCCCTGGGCTGGGTCAGACTGAAGCCAGGAACTTCATATCTGGGCCATCTTCTGCTGCTTTCTTCCCAGGTGCATTAGCAGGGAGCTAGATGAGAAGTGGAGCAGCTGGGACTGGAATTGGCACTCATATGGGATGCCAGCGTTACAGGTTGTAGCTTATCCTACTGTGCCTCTGCTGGCCCATACCACAAATCTTCCTTGGGGGAAGACAGGTAGTTTCAAAGAGTAACACATTCTGGCTTGGGATAGTACAAGGAACTATGAAAGATACGGGGAGTGTCATACACACCTGGTATCAAGAAAGACTTCCTGGGGGAAGACATAACTAAATGGTGACTGAATGATGCATTAAGAGGTGGGAAACATGGAAGAAAAAGACACCAGGGAGAGACTGGTTAAAGAATCTGTAAAGGCTCCTGATACAGAGATCAAAAGATCATTGCTTGAGAGCACACTGAGAGGTGGAAGGTCAGGTACTTGACTCCTTAGCACCCATGTGGGAGATCTGCATTAAATTCTGGACTCCTCTGTATGACCCAGTCCTGGTGTTATGGTTATTTGGGGAGTGAACTAGTGAATGGGAAATCTGTCTGTCTGTCCCTCTCTGCTTTCAAACTAATGAAGCAGAATTTAAAAATAAAATAAAAATTTTCCTTAGTTCAATAAGAAATGTTGCTAGAAGGATATAATTTTTTATTCTGATTTGAAAAAATAGAAAATTATCATATTTAAACCTCTTCCCACTCACTACCATCAGCCCCTAATTTTTTTAACTTATTTTTCAACTTGAACAGTATATAGTCTGAGTGGTAAAAGGTTTTCATCAGTTTGTCCTAGGTCTTTATACTTGTATTTAATTGGGCTCAGTGCCTATCACCAGTGTGCAGTGGAGAGTAGCTTGTGAAGATAACAAAAAATTTTACCTCTGATCCATGCTTCTTCTTCTTAGCTGATGCTGTCTCGGTGACTGGGATTTCTTGTAGAATGGCTACACCTCTTTTAGGACTTGGATCAAATGTTCTATCTCTTATCCAAATTTTGTGTTTTCTCCAGGTAGAGCAAACTATTGTATCCAGTGCCCTGATTTTTCATAATAGCTATAATTCTTTATGCCACTTTTAGACTGTAGATTATTATTATTTTTTATTTGAGAGAGAGTAAGTATGAGGGCGCTCCAGTCCTCTGTTTCACTCACCAAATGCCTTCAATAGTTGGAGTCAGAGCCAACATCAGGAGTTGGGAATGTAATCCAGGTGTCCTATGTGGGTTGCAGGTAAACAATTACTTGAGCCATTGCTTCTTCCTCCCAGCATTTGTATTGGCAGGAAGTGGTAATCAGGGATGAGCTGGGAATTGAACCCAGGCACATGAGCATCTTAACTCCTATGCCAAACACTTACTTGGCCTGTAAATTATTTGAGGACAGGGGTTTTGTTATTCTATTATTGGGACTTCAAATAATATCTACCACAGCTAAGAATTTGAGGAAACTTTTACTCTTCTTTTGAGATTTGGTGTATATGCCTAAGGTTTACTATACAAATGTGAGCAAGTCTTGTTTATTGCTGTCTTCCAAACATCAAAGAAGCACTATTGGGGAATAAGACTTCCGTCAGGAAATTTATGAGCAAATTGCTACTCCCTACCCACTGAATTAGAAATGGATTTTCTACTATGGGCCTAACCTTACTTTAATCACTCAATCACAAACAAGCAGTAAACCACAGGGTGGATGGTCTGGCATTGTGGCGCAGCAGGTTAAGCTGCTGCCTGTAACTACTGCATCCCATACTGGAGTACTGATTTGAGTCCCAGCTTCTCCCCTTCCAATCCAACTTTCTGCCAGTGCACCTGGTAAGGAAGTACATGATGAGCAGAGTACTTGGGTCCCTGCCACCTATGTCAGAGACTAGGATGGAGTTCCTGGTGCCTAACTTCAGCCTGGCCCAGATCTGGTGGTTGCAGCCATTTGGCCAGTCTCTGTCTCTGTCTCTCACTCTCACTCTCTCTATCTCTCTCCTCTTCCTCTGTTTCTCTCTTCTCCATCTGTCTCTGTCATTTTGCCTTTCAAAAAAATAACAAATCTTATAAAAAAACCTACAGGATTGGACATAGGTAGTAGAAGAAAGACTATAACGCATAAGACAGGAGATGAGAAGTCAATGTTCTGCTTCTAAGGTACAGTAGTCTTGTTTACTAAAAAAACAAGGGTCATAAATGTTAGGCTTTGACAAGCTGCCTCTTCTTCATGTTCTTAGTTTTTGAGATTTATAGCTATATGAGGGTACTTCAAAAAGTTCATGGGAAATGTACATTTTGAACAAACTATGTATGGGTTTCAAATTTTTTTGCAATAAAATAAGCATCCTTTGACTCAGTTTTCCACAAATGTCTTGAAGTACCCTTGTATTCTCAGGAATTAGAAATCTGGAAGTTCCATTGAAGCTGAATGACTATTTAACTGAATATACAATGTTGGATAGATAGAAAACAAAAGCAGTTTTTTTTGTACTTTCTTTTTTTTCCTTTTCATTTACTTATTTTTTTAACTTTTATTTAATAAATATAAATTTCCAAAGTACAACTTTTGGATTATAGCGGCTTTTTCCCCCCATAACCTCCCTCCCACCTGCAGCCATCCCATCTTCCACTCCCTCTCCCATCCCATTCACATCAAGATTCATTTTCAATTATATTTATATATGGAAGATCTACTTAGTATTTACTAAGTAAAGATTTCAACAGTTTGCACCCACACAGACACACAAAGTATAGAGTACTGTTTTAGTAGTAGTTTTACCGTTAATTCACATAGTACAACACATTAAGGGCAGAGATCCTACATGGGGAGTAAGTGCACAGTGACTCCTGTTGTTGATTTAACAATTGACACTCTTATTTATGATGTCAGTAATCACCTGAGGCTCTTGCCATGAGCTGCCAAGGCTATGGAAGCCTCTTGAGTTTGCCAACTCCGATCTTATTTAGACAAGGCCATAGTCAAAGTGGAAGTTCTCTCTTCTCTTCAGAGAAAGGTACCTCCTTCTTTGATGGCCCGTTCTTTCCGCTGGGATCTCACTCTTTCATTTAGGTCATTTTTTTCTTGCCAGAGTGTCTTGGCTTTCTATGCCTGAAATACTCTCATTTCTTTTAAAAACTGGCACTATGGTTATGGCAACTTTACACTACAAATCCATTGAAATATCTTTTAAATACACAGGATAAAACACTTATGGATTTGTAGTGTAGAACTGCTGCAACTATAGCCCTAGTTTTACTTGTCGAACATTGTGGCTAGTTCTGTGATTATAAAGTAAACTTACGTTATTGCAAAAATTAAAGAAAAAAAGGATGGGAGGAAGGGGAGAATAGAGAGAAGGAAGTTTGGTTATCTCAGAATTATGTCTATGAAATGCATGACATCTCTCTTTATCTCATTGAAAATAAAAAATAGAAAAAAACCCAAAAAGATGTTTATTGTGGTGTTTCAGCACAAATATTTGGTTAATACTTTATTTGATGAAGTCAGTGATATAACATTCTTGATAATTCAGTGGGAAAATTAAGGACAAAATGAAATCTAAGATTGGTAGTTATTGGGACTGGTGTTGTGGTGCTGCCACGGCCGGCACTGTGCCAATCTGAAGTCAGAAGTCAGATGCCTCATCCTGGTCTCCCATGCGGGTGCATGGGCCCAAGGACTTGGGCCATCCTCCACTGCCCTCCTGGGCCAGAGCAGAGAGC
The DNA here is from genome assembly GCF_964237555.1 of Oryctolagus cuniculus. Lineage (NCBI taxonomy): Eukaryota > Metazoa > Chordata > Mammalia > Lagomorpha > Leporidae > Oryctolagus > Oryctolagus cuniculus. Next base: position 57,251,883 of record NC_091434.1, on the reverse strand, counting down.
TGGACTGGAAGAGGAGCAACCGGGACTAGAACCTGGTGCCCATATGGGATGCCGGTGCTGCAGTTGGAGGATTAACCAAGTGAGCCACAGTGCCAGCCCTGCTTTAGTGCCATTATAATCCCCTTGAACATCCTTATCTTTTTCTTTCGCTTGGCTAACTCTCACTTGTTCTTGGAGGTTGTAATCTAGTGTCTTCAGGTATATCTTCTTTGAACCACTGAGATTGTTTTAAGAGAGATGCTTCCGGGAGAGACAGACACACAGAGACAGAAAGACAGGTCTGTCTGGTTATGAGCCAGGCCTAAGCCAAGAGCCAGGAGCTTCATTCAGGTCTCCCACAAGGCAGCAGGGTCCTAAGCACTTGAGCCATTGTCTGTTGCTTTTCCTAGACCATTAGTAGGGAGCTGGATCAGAAGTGGAGCAGCTGGGACACAAACTGGCACCCATACGGGAAGCTGGTGATGCAGGTAGCAGCTATACCACTGTGACGGCCCCTAGGAGAGCCACTTTTGTATTCACTTCCTGTTCCTACATCAATTATAGTGCTTTATATGATATCATTATAATTTTGGATTCCTTCTATCTCTCTGAAGTCAGCCTGTATGCCCAGTGTTAGGTTTTTGTATAAGACACGACATGTTCTCAATACTCATATCTGAATGTAGGGGTCTGGTAAATACATGGAAGCAGAAAAATCTCCAAGCATGCAGAACAAACATTCACAATGAGAGAGAAGTGAAAACTTTAGCCCTTTTGGAAATTGACCTTACTTCCTATGATCCTGGTTCATAGAACTTTTGTAATTGATTCAGTTTATTTTTTCTTTCTCAAACCATAGGCTTTCCCTTTGTGGTTCTATATATTTTATACATATTGGACTACTTGCTCAGACTACTGCAATTGCAATTGTCATTGAAATTCTTAGAGTTTAAAAACAATGTTTTATGTATAACATGTTAGAACATTGTAATGGGTTCACATTTGATAAATGATCTTTAATGTCAAAAATATTTTAAAATTATCATATAAATCACTATCGTGTATATTCCAATTTCACCATCTCTTAAATAAATATCTGGAGTCATATAACTTTTAAAGATCATATTCTTTCATATTTTCAATACTGAGATATTATAAGGAATAAAACCAGAAGATAGAACTTCAGATATTTTCACTATAAAGAAATGTTAAATGTTTAAAAAGATAAATATATTTACCTGATTGGATATCACACAATATGTACATCTAACAAAGCATCACATAGTATCCTATGACTATGTACAATATTATATGTTAATATTAAAAATTTTTAAATAAAGGGAACAAGCTTGTGCTTTGCTCTAAAATGCCCAGAATACTCTCTCTCTTGAAATTCATTGGAATTCTTCTCTTTCCTAGTCATGTAAATATTTCCATGTTGATTTCTTTATATTTAACTGAATTGTTTTAATTTAGAAAAACACTATTTTCCCTGAAAATTAAAAAGAATCTTGAAAACATTATAAGCCAAATATGGATTTGTTTGGCTTCTCTAATCAACCTGTTCTAAAGTTATTATTAGCAATCAAAAATTCATCCAGAATTATTTGCAGAGCTGTCAAGGATTATGAATTGTTTATTTGAGGATCTTCCATTTGGCTTAATTCTTCTAGTACATTTTGTATCTTGTCAAAATTAAATTGTTTGAAGAACATTAAATGTGTTGCTTGCAAAAAAAATTACTTCACAGAGATATGCAGACTGAAAGTGAAAGGATGGAAAAGGATTATATTCAAATGGAAACCAAAAGTGAAAAGGAGATACTTTGATTATATCAGAAAAATATAGCAAGATAAAAATATAATATTAGAAAAAGACCATCATACAATATTAAAAAATTCAATGCAACATGAAGATTTGACAACTGTAAATACATATATGCCTAATTCCAGTGCATCTAATCTTTTTTTTTTTTTGACAGAGTTAGTGAGAGAGAGATCGAGAGAGAAAGGTCTTCCTTCCATTGGTTCACAACCCCCCCCATGCATCTAATCTTACAAAGTAAACATTATTAGGTCTAAAGAGACACATAGGCCCTAATATAATCATAGGGAACTTCAACACCACACTTTTTATCAATAGATTTTACAGTTAAAAATAAATTTACAAAGAAGCATCAGATTTAAGCCAACCACATCAACAGATGTATAGATCTGTGTATTCCATCAAATAGCTGAAGAATATGCATTCTTTTTCATCAGCACATGGAACTTTATCTAGTATAGACCACATATTCAGTTGCAGAACAAGTCTCAAAAAATTTTAAAATGTCAAAATCATGCCATTTACTTTTTCTGACTATAATGTAATAAAACCCGAAATTCAACAAGATGGGGTAAGTGTCGAAGAGGTTTCACAAATAAGACCATTGTCTGTAAGTAATGAAGGATAGAATTAAAAGGAAGAGAATGATCCTGCGGGGGAAGCAGGATACACAGCAGATTCATAGAATGGCAAATGCCTGAAACAGCACTCCAACCTCAGAATCAAGTCTTGGGGCATTCGGATCTGGCTAAAAGTCCCATGAGAATCTCGCAGGCATGGAAAGCCAAGACACTGTGGCAAAAATGACCTGAATGAAAGATCTCAGTGAATGAGACCCCAGCAGAAAAAAACAGGCCATCAAAGAAGGAGGTACCTTTCTCTGAAGGGAGGAAGGAACCTCCACTGTGATATGGCCTTGACTAAATAAGTTCAGAGTTGGTGAAATCAAGAGGCTTCCATAGCCTTGACAGCTCATGGCAAGAGTCTTGGGTGATTACTTACGTCATAAATAAGAATGTCAATTGTTAAATCAACAACGAGTCACTGTGCACCTGCTCCCCACGTAGGATCTGTCCTTAATGTGTTGTACTATGTGAATTAACAGTATAATTAGTACTTAAACAGTACTTTATACTTTGTGCTTCTGTGTGGGTGCAAACTGTTGAAATCTTTACTTAGTAAATACTAAGTAGATCTTCTGTATATAAATATAATTGAAAATGAATCTTGATGTGAATGGGATGGGAGAGGGAGTGGGAGATGGGATGGCTGCAGGTGGGAGGGAGGTTATGGGGGGAAAAAGCCGCTATAATCCAAAAGTTGTACTTTGGAAATTTATATTTATTAAATTAAAAAAAAGAGAAAGAAATTTTGCATCTATGTTTATTAAGGTGTTGGTCTGTATTTTTCTAGGTCCAGGCGATACAGACCATTCAATTATTGGTTTAATATCTTTTTTATGTTGACGCTTATCAATAAAAACTTCCTCTTGTCATTGCTTTTGCTGTATCTCATAAATTTGGGGATGTTGTATTTCATTTTCATAAGTTGCAAGGAAGTTTTAAACTTCTTTTTTAATTTCTTAAATAATTCATTGTTCACTCAGGAAATGTCTTTCAAGAGAATACATTTGGGGCCGATGCTGTGGCATAGCAGGTAATAGTGCCAACATCCATATGAGCCCCAGTTCAAGTCCCGGCTGCTCCACTTCCAATCCAGCTCTCTGCTATGTCCTGGGAAAGCAGTAGAAGATGGCTCAAGTGCTTGGGCACTTGTACCCATGTGGGAGACTTGGAAAAGGCTCCTGGCTCCTGGCTTTGGATCAGCTCAGCTCCAACCATTGTGGCCACTTGGGGGGTGAACCAGCAGATGGAAGACCTCTCTCTCTGCCACTTCTTCTCCCTTTCTATATAACTCTGTTACTATATAACTCTGACTTTCAAATAAATAAATAAATAAATATTTTTTTTAAAAAGAGAATATACTTGAGTTTTCTCAAGTATTTGTATTTGTATGATTTCTAGGGTTTTTATGTTGTCATCAATCAGGGAGAACATATGATATTTGTCCCTTTTGGACTGGCTTATTTCACTCAGCATGATGTTTTCCAGATTTCTCCATTTTGTTGCAAATGACAGGATTTCATTTTTTACTGCTATATAGTATTCTACAGAGTACATATGCCATAATTTCTTTGTCCAATCATCTGTTGATGGGCATTTAGGTTGATTCCATGTCTTAGCTATTGTGAATTGAGCTGCAGTAAACATTAAGGTGCAAAAGCTCTTTTTTTTTTCCATTTTAATTCCTTTTTGGTAAATTCCAAGGAGTGGAATGGCTGGGTTGTATGGTAGGGCTATATTCAGGTTTCTGAAGAATCTCCAAACTGACTTCTGTAGTGGCTTTACCAGTTTGCTTGCATTCCCACCAACAGTGGATTAGTGTTCCTTTTTCCCCACATCCTCACCAGCATCTGTTGTTAGTTGATTTCTGTATGTGAGTCATTCTAACCGGGGTGAGGTGAAACCTTATTGTGGTTTTATTTGCATTTCCCTGATGGCTAGAGATCCTGAGCACTTTTTCATGTGTCTGTTGGCCATTTGGATTTCCTCTTTTGAAAAATGTCTGTTAAGGTCCTTGGCTCATCTTTTTATTGGGTTGTTTTGTTGCTGTGGTGTTTCTTGATCATTTTATAGATTCTACTTGTTAATCCTTTATCAGTTGTGTAGTTTGCAAATAATTTCTCCCATTCTGTTGGTTGCCTCTTCAATTTCCTGTTTCTTTTGCTGTAAAGAAACTTTTCAATTTGAAGTAATCCCATTTGTTTATTTTAGTTTTGATTGCTCGTGCCTCTGGGCTCTTCTCCAGGAATTCTTTGCCTGTTCCAATGTCTTGAAGGGTTTCCCCATGCTCTCAATTAATTTCATGGTGTCGCGGCATATATCTAGTTCTTTGATCCATGGTGAGTGGATTTTTGTGTAAGATGTAAGGTAGGAGTCTTGCTTCATACTTCTATATGTGGACATCCAGTTTCACCAGCACCATTTGTTCAAGAGGCTGTCCCTGTTCCAGGGGTTGGTTTTAGCTAGTTTGTCAAATATGAGTTGGCTGTAGATGTTTGGGTTGATTTCTGGTGTTGCTATTCTCTTTCATTGGTCTCTCCATCTGTTTTTGTACCAGTACCAGGCTGTTTTGGTTATAACTGTCCTGTGGTATGTCTTGAAGTCTGGAATTGTGATGCTTCCAGCTTTGTTTTTATTGTAAAGGATTGCTTTAGTTATTCGCAGTCTCCTTTTCCTCCATATGAATTTCAGCATCATTTTTTCTAGGTCTGTGAAGAATGACTTTGGTATTTTGATTGATATTGCATTGAACCTGTAAATTGCTTTTGGGAGAATGGACATTTTGATGATATTGATTCTTCCAATCCATGAACATGGCACATTTTTCCATTTTTTTGTGTCTTGTTCTATTTCTTTCTTTAATGTTTGGTAATTTTCATCATAGAGATCTTTGACATCCTTGGTTAAGTTTATTCCAAGGTATTTGATTGTTTTTGTGTCTATTGTGAATGGGATTGATCTTAGAAGTTCTTCCTTGGCCACTACATTGTCTGTGTTTACAAACGCTGTTTATTTCTTTCTTTTTTTTTTTTTTTTTGACAGGCAGAGTTAGACAGTGAGAGAGAGAGAGAGAGAGAGAAAGGTCTTCATTCCGTTGGTTCACGCCCAAATGGCCGCTACTGCTGGTGGGCTGCGCCGATCTGAAGCCAGGAGTCAGGTACTTCCTCCTGGTCTCCCATGCGGGTAGAGGGACCAAGCATTTGGGCCATCCTCCACTGTCTTCCCAGGCCAGAGTAGAGAGCTGGACTGGAAGAGGAGCGACTGGGACAGAATCTGGCACCCCAGCTGAGACTAGAACCTGGGGTGCTGGCACCACACGCGGAGGATTAGCCTAGTGAGCCATGGTGCCCGCCAGGCTGTTGATTTCTGAGCATTGACTTTGTATCCTGCTACTTTATCAAACTCTTCTATGAGTTCCAATTGTCTCTTAGAGGAATTTATTTGATCCCCTATATATAGGATCATGTCATCTTCAAATAGGGATACTTTGACTCCCTCCTTTCCCATTTGTATCCCTTTAATTTCTTTTTCTTGCCTGATGGCTCTGGCTAAAACTTCTAGGACTATATTGAATAGCAATGGTGAGAGTGGGCATCCCTGTCTGGTTCCAGTTTTCAATGGAAATGCCTCCAGTTTTTCCCCATTCAATATAATGCTGGCTATTGGTTTATCATAAATTACCTTAATTGTGCTAAGGAATGTTCCTTCTAACCCCACTTTGCCTAGAGTTTTCATCATGAAAGGGTGTTATATTTTGCCAAATGCTTTCTCTGCATCTATTGAGATAATCATATGATTTTTGTTTCTCAATTTGTTAATGTGATGTATCACATTGATTGATTTTCAAATATTGAACCATCCCTGCATACCAGGGATAAATCCCCTTGGTCCGGGTGAATCATCTTTTTGATGTGTACTTGGATTTGGTTTGCCAGGATTTTGTTTAGTATTTTTGCATCTGTGTTTATCAGGGAGATAGGTCTATAGTTTTCTTTCTCTGTTGTGTCTTTTCCAGGCTTAGGAATTAAGGTGATATTGGCTTCTTAGAAAGAATTTCAGAGGATTCCCTCCCTTTCAATTGTTTTGAATAATTTGAAAAGAACTGGGGTTAGTTGTTCTTTAAATGTCTGGTAGAATTCAGCAGTGAAGCCATCAGGTCTTGGGCTCTTCTTTTTTGGTAGTCCATTTATTACTGATTTGATTTCTTTCATGGTTATTTTTCTGTTTAGGTTTTCTATATCTTCACGGCTCAGTGTAGGAAGGTTGTATGTGTCCAGGAATCTATCCATTTCTTCCAGTTCCCCAATTTGTTAGCATACAGCTCTTTGTAATTGGTTCTGATGATTCTTTTTATTTCTGTTGTGTTTGTTGTTACATTTCCATTACCATCTTTAATTTTACAGATTTGGGTCTTCTCTCTCCTTTTTTTGCTTAGTTGGGACAATGGTGTGTCTATTACGTTTATTTTTTCAAAGAACCCTCTTTTGGTTTTCCTAATCTTTTGTGTGTTTTTTTTTTTTTTTGGTTTCAATTCTGTTTATTTCTTCTCTAATCTTTATTATTTCTTTACTTCTGCTGGGTTTGGGTTTGATTTGCTGGTGTTTTTCTAAATCTTTGAGGTGAATGGAGAGGTCATTCGTTTGGTTCCTTTCCAGTTTCTTGATATAGGCACCAATTGCTATAATCTTTCCTCTTAGCACTGCTTTTGTTGTATCCCACAAATTTGGTATTTGTGTTGTCATTTTCATTTGTTTCTAGAAATCATTTGCTTTCTGTTTTGATTTCTTTTATGACCCACTGTTCATTCAGGATCATGTTGTCCATGTGTTTGCATATGGTGTAGTGATTCTTGGGTTGTTGATTTCAAGTTTCACTGCACTATGGTCTGAGAAGATGCATGGTATAGTATCAATTTTTTTGAATTTGTTGAGGCTCCCTTTATGGCCTAGCATATGGTCAACCCTAGAGTACGTTCCATGTACTGGGGAGAAATATGTGAACTCTGTGGCTGTGCGGTGGAAGGCTCTGAAGTTATCTACTAGGTCTATTTGGTGTATAGCATAAATTAGCTCTGTTGTTTCCTTGCTGATTTTCTGTCTGGTCGATCTGTCCATTGGTGAGAGTGGAGTGCTGAAGTCCCCTGTTGCTATTGTATTTGAGTCTATATCTCCCTTTAAGTCCTTTAGTATTTTTTTTTTCTAGTAGCCAGGCACCCTGTAATTAGGTGCATATACATTTATAATAGTAATGTCTTCATGTTGGATTGATCCTTTAATCATTATATAATGCCCTTCTTTGTCTCTTTTAATAGTTTTTGTGTTAAAGTCTATTTTGTCTGATTTTAGGATGGCCACACCAGCCTTTTTTTGTTTTCTGTTAGTTTGGAATATCTTTTTCCATCCTTTCACTTTCAGTCTGCATGCATCTTTGCTGATAATGTGTGTTTCCTGAAGGAAGCATATAGATGGATTCTCTTTTTTGATCCAATCAGCTAGTCTGTGTCTCTTGATAGTAGAATTGAGGCCATTTTCATTCAGTGTGACTATTAAGTACTGTCTTTTTCCAGTCCTGTTTCCTTAAACGAGCTGTTTATGTATTTTAAGATTTGTTTGTAGCTTAGTCGGGTCATTTTCTACGTTCTCTTTATTTGTAGTGAAGTTCTTGTTTTTGTATTTCTGTGTGCAGCACGTCTTTGAGTCAGTGCTGTAGGCTTGGATGTGAGGATACAAATTCTTTCAGTTTCTGTTTCATTCTGGCTTCTCTTTAAGATCTCTAATCCTTGGACATGCTTTTAATTCAGATCTTGAATCTGTTTCTCATTACTTGTAAGTAATCTGATTATTAATTTTCTGAATTCTTTTTCTGGTATGACTTCAAATTCTTCTTCTTCAGCCTCTATTATTGATGGTTTAGCCTGCTGCATTGGTGAGTTCATAGGTTCTTCTATATTCTTATTCTGGATTTTTTCCTTTGTTCTTTGGCATTTCTGTTTTGTTTAATTTTCAGGTTTATTTTCCTCTACTATGGGCTGCTATGTGTCTGTACTTATAGCCAGTATAAGCTATACCTTCTAGCATTTGTTTATTTCTGCTACTTGAGTAGGCTAGTGTAAAGGCTTTGAGGTGCCAAGCTCTTCCCCTTGGGGCCAGTTTCCCTGTTCCTTTGTTTGCCCTAAAGTGCCTGGGGCATCGTTGTTCAACCTCCCTCCCCTCCCATCACTGCGCCCCCTGCGTGATGAGTGGGGATTTGCTCCAAACTGCTTTTGTCCCCACCACTGAAGTTCCCTCATGCAGTAGTGAAAGCAGAGCCTGCCCCCTTTTATGTCCGAATTTAACAAACAAGATGGCTGCTCTCTGCCTGCTGCAGCTCTGATTGTGTGGGGTGGAGACACCGAGGAACCCTGGCATGTTCAATCTCTCAGTTCATTCCACTCAACAGTGCGAGTGTCTCACCTGTCCGTCCCAGGGTGTGTCAGTCATGGCGGTGGCAGTGGTGGTGGTGGTAGAAGCTAGCGCAGTCATCCCCCTGCTGGTTCTTTTTTCTTTCCCCCCTTTTTTTTTTTTGTTCTCTTTATGCTCTTCTGGGCCCCTCTACCTGGCCCAGGGTGGACCTCTACACTCTCTGGTGTGCTCCCGTGTCACTCTAGCCAATATTTTGTGGTTCCATCGCCTGACTGTCCCTTCTATTCATCAATTTCTCTCTGCGTGACTCTCACACCTTGCTGCTATACCGCCATCTTGACTTTCCCTCTGCAAAAATTCCTAAAAAATATTGCAAATCAATACAAGAAGACATCAACATCATTCATCTTCACCAAGTGGGATTCATTCCAGTAGGTAGGAATGGTTCAACATATACAAAACAATAAACATTTGTACCACTCAATAGAATAAAAGATAAAAAGATGATCAAATGATCCATTCAATAGATGCCAAAAAGGTGTTCATTAAAATTTAATATCTATTAATTATAATATCTTTAATAAAGTAGGTATAGAAGGAATATACCTCAACATGATAAAGGCCATCTCACAGAGAACACCATATTGAAAGGGGAATATTTGAAACCATTTCCCCTAAGGTATGGATTCAAACATGGTTGTCCATTCTCATTGCTATAATTCAATATAGTACTGGGAATTTTAACCACAGCCATTTGGCAAGGGAAAGAAATAGAAGATATAAATAGGAAAGGAGGAATTAAAATTACCCTTGTCTGAGGATGATATTATTCTCTATATAGAAAATTATAAAGGTACTTCCAAGAAATGATTGGAACTGATAAATGAATTGAATCAAGGTATAGTATACAGGGGCCGGCACTGTGGCTCACTTGGTTGATCTTCTGCCTGCGGCACTGGCATCCCATATGGACGACGGGTTCTGGTCCCAGTTGCTCCTCTTCTAGTCCAGCTCTCTGCTATGGCCCGGGAAGGCAGTGGAGGATGGCACAAGTGCTTAGGTGCCTGGACCCGCATGGGAGACCGGGAAGATGCACCTGGCTCCTGGCTTCAGATTGGTGTAATGCCGGCTGTAGTGGCCATTTGGGGAGTGACCCAATGGAAGGAAGACCTTTCTCTCTGTTTGTCTCCCTCTCACTGTCTATAACTCTACCTGTCAAATAAAAAAAGGTATAGTATACAAAGTCAGCAAACAAAAATCAGTAGGATTTTCTTACACCAATAGTAAACTCACTGAGAAAGAAATTATATGAGCAGCTCTGTTTATAATAGCTACAAAAAGCAAAATAGGAAACTAAGCTTTGCAATGAATTTAGCTGAAGAAGTTAAAGATCTCCACAATGAAAATTATATCAAAATGATGAGAAAGTGGATTGAGATAAATCTGATTACATAACTGTATTTGAAACATCCTAGGAATATTACTTTTTTTTTTTTTAAAGATTTATTTATTTACTTGAAAGAGAGGGAGGGAGGGAGAGAAAAAGAGAAAGAGAGAGAGAAAGAGAGAGAGAAAGAGAGAGAGAGAGAGAGAGAGAGATCTTCCTTCTGCTGGTTCACTCCCCAGATGGCCACAATGGCAGAGTGCTGTGCCATGCCAGGAGTCAGGAGCTCCATCTGAGTCCCTCAAATGGGTGCAGGTGCCCAAGTACTTGGGTCATCTTCCAGCTGCTTTCTCATGTGCGTTAGTAGGGACTTCAGTTGGAAGTGAGCAATCAGAACTTGAACCAACATCTATTCAGGGTGTTGCCATTTAGGTGGCAGATTTACCTACTGTTCCACAAAGGTTACTTTGTTCCACAAAGGTTACTTCTTATAAGATTTGCCTGGGGATGTTCAAAACTTTTGTTTAGTAAATGAACTTACAAAAAAGAAGAAATTGAAGACCCAAAATCATTACCAACATTACTGGTTTTAAAAAATTACTATTGTTAAGACATTCATATAATGCAAAGCAGTTTACAGATTCAATGTAATCCTCATCAAAATACCAATGAGACTATTCACAGAAGCAACAAAATCTTGTTTTTATATACATTCAGCCACTCTGTGTTGTTATTAGAGATTTTAATTCACTGACACTCAGTGCAGTTATTAATTGGTAAGGACTTTTTTTTATAAATAAATCTTTTTATTTATTTATTTATTTTGACAGGCAGAGTGGACAGTGAGAAAGAGACAGAGAGAAAGGTCTTCCTTTTGCCGTTGGTTCACCCTCCAATGGCTGCTGTGGCTGGCACACTGCGCTGATCTGAAAGTAGGAGCCAAGTGCTTCTCCTGGTCTCCCATGGGGTGCAGGGCCCAAGCACTTGGGCCATCCTCCACTGCACTCCCGGGCCACAGCAGAGAGCTGGCCTGGAAGAGGGGCAACCGGAACAGAATCTGGCGCCCTGACCAGGACTAGAACCCGGTGTGCCGGTGCCGCAGGCGGAGGATTAGCCTATTGAGCTGTGGTGCCGGCCAGGACTTATTTTTAAAATTTTATTTAAGGTATATTAATTTCATTTATTTCCTATATACAGTCTCAGGAACATAGTCATACTTCTCACCCTACCCTCTCTTCCACCCATGCTCCCATACTTCTTCCTCCTATCTCTCCTATTCCCATTCTTATTATCCAACAGATCTATTTTCAGTTAACTGTATACTCACAAGATTAACCCTACACTAAGTAAAAAAAATTCAGCAAATAGTGAGAAGAAAAAAACACTGTTCCTCAACATTAGAGACAAGGGCTATAAACAATCATTGAATCTCAGAATACTAATTTCACTACTATACATCACCTTTAGGTACTTTATTAGTTACCACACATCAAGGAAAACATATAGTATTTGTCTTTTTGAGACTGGCTTTTTCACTAAGTATAATGGTTTACAGTTGCATCCTTTTGTTGCAAAAGACAGGATTTTTATTTATTTACCACTGAGTAGTATTTCATAGTATATATATATATATATATATATATACACCATAATTTCCTTATCCAGTCATTGGCTGATGGACATCTGGGTTGATTTCGTGTCTTAGCTATTGAAAATTGAGCTGCAAAGAATGTGGGGATACAGATAACTCTTTCATATGCTGATTTCATTGCATTTGAGTAAATTCCCAAAAGTGGGATGGCTGGACAATATGGTGGCCTATATTCAGATTTCTGAGTTATCTCCAAACTTTCTTCACAATGACTGCACTGGTTTACATTCCCTACAACTGTGGATTAGGGTATCCTCCCCCTTCCCCCACATCTTTACCAGCATTTATTCTTTGTTGATTTCTGTATGAGAGCCATTCTAACTGTCATGAATTGATACATCATTTGGTTTTGATTCACATTTCCCTGACAGCTAATAATCCTGAACTATTTTCAATGCATCTGTTGGCCATTTGAATTTCTTCTTTTGAAAAATACATGTTTAGGTCCTTTGCCTATTTTTTAATTGGATTGTTTGTTTTGTTGTTGTTGAGTTTATTGAGCTCTTTATAGATTCTAGATATTAATCCTTTATCAGTTTCATAGTTTGCAAATATTTTCTACCATTTTGTCAGTTGCCTCTTCCACTTTACGAAGTGTTTCTTTTGCTGTGCAGAAGCTTCTCATCTAGATGTAATCCCTTTTGTCATTTTTTGTTTACATTGCCTGTACTACTGGGGTCTTTTCCCAATAAGTCTTTTCCTATGTCAGTTCTTGCAGAGTTTGCCCCATGTTCTCAATTTGATAGTATCAGGTCATATATTTAGGCCTTTTATCCATTTTGAGTGGGTATCTGTTTAAGGTTTAAGGTAGGTGTCTTGTTTCATACTTTCACATGTTGTGTTCCTGTATCCTCAGCACCTATGATTGAAGAGACTTTATTGCTGCAGGGATTGATTTTAGCTCCATTGTCAAAGCTAAGTTGGTTGCAGAAGCATGGGTGAGTCCTGGATTTCTATTTTGTTCCAATAGTATATACGTCTATTTTTTTTTTTTTTTTGGCTAATATCAGGCTATTCTGATTATAACTGCCCTATGTTATGTCTTGAAATCTGGTAGTGTGATGACTCTGGCCCTTTTTTTTGTTGTATATGATTGCTTTATCTATTGGTAGTCTCTTGTGTTTCCATATGAATTTTCACATCATTTTTTCTAGATCTGAGAAGAATGTCATTGGTATTTTGATGGGGGTCCCATTGAATTTGTAAATTCCTTTGGGATGTAAGGACATTTTGATGATATTAATTCTTCCAGTCTATGAACTTGGAAGATTTTTCCATGTTTTTGTGTCTTCTATTTATTTCTCTCTTTTTTTTTAAAAAAAAGATTGTTTATTTATTTGAGATGTAGAATTACACACAGAGGGAGAGACAGAGAAAAAGGTCTTCTACCTGCTTGTTCATTGCCTGAATGGTTGCAATGGCTAGAACTAAGCTGATCCAAAGACAGTAGCTAGGAGATTCTTCCATGTCTTCCATGCAGGTGCAGGGGACCAGCCAGTTTTTCCATCCCCTACTCTTCCCCAAGCTATCGCAGAGAGCAAGATTGGAAGAAGAAGAACAGCCAGAATATGAACCAGCACCCATATGGGATTCCAGGGCTGCCGGTGGAGGTTTAGCTTACTACAGCACGGCACCAGCCCATCTATTCATTTCTTTAATGTTTTGTAATGTTCATCATAGAGATCTGTGACATCCTCCATTAAATTTATTCCAAGGTCTTTAATTTTTTTTGTGGCTATTGTGAATGGGGTTGATATTAGTTCTTTCAGCCAGGGAATTGTCTGTGTATACAAAGGCAGTTGATTTTTCTGTGTTAACTTTATATACTGCTACTTTACTAAACTATTTTATGAGTTCCAATAGTATCCAATAGTCTTCTGTTCTTTTATATATAGAAGCATGTCATCAACAAATAGAGATAGTTTGACTTCCATCTTCCCAATTTGTATCCCTTTTATTTCTTTTTCTTGCCTAATGACTCTGGCTAAAACTTTCAGGTCTATACTGAATAACAGTGATGAGAGTGGGTATCCTTTTCTGTTTCAGGATCTTGGTGGGAATGCTTTCAACTTTTCCCCATTCAATAGTGTGCTGGCTATGTATTTGTCATAAATTGCCTTGATTGTGTTGAAGAATGTTCCTTTTGTACCAGATTTGTTCAAGATTTTCTTCATGAAATGATGTATTTTATCAAATGCTTTCTCTGCATCTATTGAAATAATTACATGCATTTTGTTCTTGAGTTTGTTAACATGATGTATTATATTTATTGATTTGTGAATGTTGAATCATCCCTGCATAAGGGTTAAATTCCACTTGGTCTATGAGAACAATCATTCTGATGTGTTCTTTGATTCAATCAGCTAGTATTTTGTTGAGGATTTTAACATCCATGTTCATCAGGGAAATTGGCCTGTAGTTCTCTTTCCCTTTTGTATCTTTCTCTGGTTTAGGAAATAAGATGATGCTGGTTTTATAGAAGAAGTTTGGGAGACTTCATTCTCTTTCAGTTGTTTTGAATAGCTTGAGAAGAATTGGAATTGGTTCTTTAAAAGTCTGGAAGAATTTAGCAGTAAAGCCATCTGGGCCTGGGATTTTCTTTGTTGGAAGAGTCTATACTATTGATTAAATATCTGTCTTGTGATTGGTCTGTTTAGGTTTTCTGTGTCTTCATGACTCAATTTTGGTAGATAGTATGTGTCCAAAAACCTATCCATTTCTTCCAGGTTTCCAATTTGTTGGCACACAACTCTTTGTAGTAATTCTGGATGATTCTTTTTATTTCTGTGATATTTTTTGTTACATTTCATTTTCATTTGTGATTTTATTGATTTGGGTTCTTTATTTTTTTGGTGAATTGGGCAAATGGTGTATCAATTTTCTTCATTTTTTTCAAAAACCCAGCTCTTCATTTTCCTGAGCTTTTGAATTGTTTTTCAGTTCTAAATATAGTTTAATTCTTCCCTATTTTTATTATTTCTTTCTTCCAACTAATTTGAGGTTTAGTTTGTTTTGTTTTTCTAGGTCCTTGAGATCATTGATAGTTCATCTATTTGATACCTTTCCAATTTCTTGATGTAGGCACCAAGTACTATAAGCTTCCCTCTTATCACTGCTTTTGCTGTATCCCATAGGTTTTATATGTTGTATTGTCCTCTTCAGTCATCTCCAAAAACATTTTAATTTCTCTTTGAATTTCTTCTTCATTGAAGAGCATATTGTTTGGTCTCCATGTGTTTGCCTAAGTTCTAGTAATTCTTGAGTTGTTGATTTCCAGCTTCATTCCATTGTGATCAGAGAAGATGCATGTTTGATTTCAATTTTTTTTAAATTTACTGAGATTTGCTTTATGGCCTAGCTTATGGTCTATCCTAGAGAAAGTTCTATGCCCTTATGAGAAGAAAGTATATTCTTCCACTGTGGGGTGAAAAGTTCTATAGATATCCATTAGGTCCATTTGGTCTATAGTGTCGATTAGCACTGTTATTTCTTTTTTTTAACTTTTATTTAATGAATATAAATTTCCAAAGTACAGAATATGGATTACAATGGCTTCTCCCCCATAACATCCCTCCAACCCGCAACCCTCCCCTTATCCACTCCCTCTCCCCTTCCATTCACATCAAGATTCATTTTCGATTCTCTTTATATACAGATCAGTTTAGCATACATTAAGTAATTGATTTTATATCTAGTTGATCTGTCCATTGATGAAAGAGGATGTCCAGAAGCCTATTGGAGCCTATGTCTCCCTTTAGATCCATTAACATTTCTTTTAAATAGCCAGGCACCTTGTAATTGGCTGCATACATGTTTTTTTTTTTTTTTTTTGACAGGCAGAGTGGACAGTGAGAAAGAGAGACAGAGAGAAAGGTCTTCCTTTGCCGTTGGTTCACCCTCCAATGGCCGCCGCGGCCAGCGCGCTGCGGCCGGCGCACCACGCTGATCCGATGGCAGGAGCCAGGAGCCAGGTGCTTTTCCTGGTCTCCCATGGGGTGCAGGGCCCAAGCACCTGGGCCATCCTCCACTGCACTCCCTGGCCACAGCAGAGGGCTGGCCTGGAAGAGGGGCAACCGGGACAGAATCTGGCGCCCCGACCGGGACTAGAACCCAGTGTGCCGGCACCGCTAGGCGGAGGATTAGCCTAGTGAGCCGCGGCGCCGGCCTGCATACATGTTTATTATGGTCACATCTTCCTGCTAAATTGATCCTTTAATCATTATTTAGTGCCCTTCTTGGTTTCTTTTAACAGTTTTTGTGTTAAAGTCTTTTGTCTGATTGGAGCCCCT
This sequence comes from Oryctolagus cuniculus, assembly GCF_964237555.1. Lineage (NCBI taxonomy): Eukaryota > Metazoa > Chordata > Mammalia > Lagomorpha > Leporidae > Oryctolagus > Oryctolagus cuniculus. The sequence goes on along the minus strand of NC_091434.1, from coordinate 57,235,732 downwards.
CTGAAAGTAATCCGGCATTTCTCTCATGCACATTTTAGAATCTTTTCTTCATGGTTTACTGTTGAAAGTTGTGAAGATTTTTTCTGGTTATGTTCATAGGAGTTCTATGTTCTTCATGCAGTTGGATATCCCTTTTTTTCTCCAAATTTGAGAAATTTTCCATAATTATTTTCCTGTGTGAGCCATCTAATCCATTCTCTTCACCCCATCAGGAACTCCTGAGACCCATATGTTGGGCCATTTGATAGTATCCTATCATTCTCCATCACTGTTTTTAACTTCATTTCCTTTTTGTTTTTGTCGGTCTGACTGAAAAATTTCAAAATGTTTTTCTTCTAGCTCAGATAGTCTTTCTTCTGTCTCAGCAAGTCTGTTCTTAAGGCTTTCCACTGTATTTTTTATTTGACACATTAACTTCTTCATTTCTAATATTTCATTTAGATTTGCCTTCAAAATCTCAATTTCATGGGAGAATTTTTCATTCATGTCATGTATGAATTTGATAATTCTTGAGTTTGCTTCTCATTGCTTCTGAGTAATCCTAGATTAGTCTTTTGAATTCCATTTCAGGCATTTCATCAATCTCTTTGTCTTCACATTCTGATGTTGAAGTTTTTATGTGTTCAACTGGGGTGTCATGTTGTCTTCATTATTGTTTCTTTGATTTCTGCATGGGGTGTGTGGGGAGAGAGAAACATTCCCCATTTTATTTTTAGGATTTGTGGAGATTCTTGTTGTTTTCTTCTCTGGTGGATTTTATCTTTGACTATGCCTCATTTGGTTTAGTGGAGTATCTGCCCTTTCAGTTAATACCCAGATATGTGTGCTGGGTGTGGACAGAGGACTCTGATCAATGCTTCAGATTGTTGTGAGTATCTAGAGTGGTACTCATATTGGGCATGGTAGATTTCTTCTTGTTAACAGAAAGGGGTTATGATCACCTCTGTTGGTGTAATCACACCCTCACCTCCTCCCTTCAAAGGTGATTAATGCCCTGGCATTAACCCTCATTGGGCCCAAATCTCATCCATGCTTATATATAAATTACATAGAGGATCTATGCAGTCCTCAGTGTGAGTTTGGATCCCACAGTGACCTACCCCAGGATTATCAGGGAGCTCTAAGCATGTGGAGCTGCACACAGTGATGGGCCAGAGGTCGAGCTACACCCTGTACCCTCTCCTGCAGTGAGAGAATTCCCATAGTCTCAGTCCACAGGGCTCCCATAGTTATGGGGTACAGAGGATCTACTCTGCCCTGCTTGCCTGTCCCCATCCATGGAGAGGCTGAGATGTTCCCAGTGCCAGCTATGGGTGCTTTGCCTAGGTGGTTTGAGCCCTAGAGCCTGTGATATGTTGAGAGGCTGGGGGTACTTCACAGTCATATGTGGGTGTCCATTCACCTGTTAGTCCTCCCACTCAGACTCCAACTCAGTGGGGAATGACAATTTTTGCACTTTGGTAAAATCCCTGGATCACATGCATGCACAAGAGCTGCTGGCTGCAGTTTTACTCAGTTTACAATAGTACCTTCTTTCTGCCAGTTACTGAGTGCATATAAGAGTCTCTGTAGCTGGTACTGGTGTCAGAATGACTCCTCCCCACCAGTGCCATGTGAACACACCTGAGCTGCTGTTGCTGCTACTGCTTACAAGATGGTATCTCATCCTTTCCAGTTGCTGGGCATTTGCACAAGAGCTGCTGCAGTTGCTACCTACTTAAGTCCAAAATGGTGCCCTCCCTCAGCCAGTTGCTGAGTGCCATTTTGGATGGGGGATGGAGGGGCAGAAACATCCCCCCTTTTTTTGCTGGGCTAGTGGGTACCTTGTTTTCCTCAGGGCTCCAGGTAGGACTCAAAGACAGTGTAGTCCACTAGGTTCTCTCTCTGGCTATATCACAAGTGGCACAGGGCCCTGTAGATTGATCCACCATGATCTCCAAATCTGGTGCTTTCTCCAGCTCCTGGTTGCTGGGGTCGTGTGTTGTGTATGTACTCATTGCTGCGCATCTGTACCTTCCACACAGATCCATGGCATCTCTCCTCCTTTTGTAGAATCTCCACTGCAATTTTTTCTCCAACTCTCCCCTGAAAATGCACTTTTTCTTCTTTTTGTTTTGTTTTTACTATTTTCCCTTAGCCTAGTGCAGTTCACCCTTTCTCTATTTGCCACTGGAATCTGGTAAGGACTTTATTTTTGCATTTTGTAATTTGTTTTATGAGATTTGTTCTTTCTTCTTTATATTAAAATATTTTATCAAGTTAAAATGCTGTCTTAAGTTGACAATAGCTTGCCTTTGATTTTATATAAAATTCCCTCCTCCCTGTTATAATCCTGATTTCAAATGTTCATTGAAAAATTTGCATACTGTAATAATTTTATGTAAGTAGTTGTCATTTTTAATAGTTTTGTCTTTTAAATCTCCTAGTAAATATAAAACTGCTTTATAAGTAAGTTTTACAGGATTTGAGATTTCTGAATTTAACTCTGTGTTACTTATGGCATTGAGTGTTTTTTTAACTTTCCTATATTTTTTGTTATTAATTAGCTACCTGTAATTTCATCTCGAATCAATTCTTGTAGAGTGGGTCTAGTGGCAATGAACTCAATTAGCTTTTGTTTATCTGGGAAAGTTTTAATTGTTTTCCTTACCTCACCAGATAAAATAGTTTTGATTGCCAGTTTTTTTATGTCAGCACTTTGTTTATATCAACCAAATCTCCTCTAGGCTGTACAGTATCTGCTAAGAAATCCACAGAAAGCCAGACTGGCATATGATTTTTTTACTTCTTACAGCTTTAAGTTTCGTTTTTTGTCTTTGATTGTGGATGATTTCATTTTGATGTGTCTTGGTGACCTCCTAGTTTGGTTGAAATTTATTGTTGACTTCTGAGTTTTCTTACTTGAATGTTGTTACCTCTCCCAAGATTTGGGAAAATTGCATCATTATTTCCTGAAATATGCCTTTTAGGCATTTATTTCTATCTTCTCCTTCTTAATTTTTTTCTTGATGATGTCCTAATTCTCACAAGCCTTTTAAATTATTTTTTCTTTTAGTTTCTATGGTTGGATAATTTTTAATGTTGTATTTTCAATCTTACTGCTTTCTTCTGCTTCATCAGGTCAGCTGTTGAGCTGTCAATTAAAGTTTTCATTTCAATTCCTATGCTTTTTATTTCTAGGATTTCTATAATTTTGTTTGTCAATTTTCTCATTTTGTTCATGAATTGCTTTCCAAATTTTATTTTATTATTTATCCAGATTTACTTGAAATTCCCTGAGGTTCATTAAAATGATTATTATGAATTCTTTGTTAATAATTTCATTGATCTCTGTTTACTCTGTGTACATTGTTGAAACTTTATTAATTCTGTATTTCCTTGATTTTTTAATAATCCTTGTGCTCTTCATTTGATGTTTCTGCGTTTCAGAAGATGACCACCTTGTTTAGCCTTTCTAAGTATTCTTTGGTGGTGATTGATGTTTACTATTTAGTATAGCCTGGGATTCTGCACAGACCAGCTGGTAGAAACTTGAATAAATAGACCTTGGTTCAGGGTTTCGAGTTGGGCTGGATAACTTCCTGTGCTCTGACATCTAATGATACAGCCGGCTATGCCCCATAGTCCAGTGGGACCATTGTTTGAACCCTGACATGAGATAGTTTCTGGTTGTGCTCCATAGTCCATTGGGACCAATTGCAGGCTCTGCAACAGTCTCTGATCAAGCAGGATTGTCTTCCTTGGAAGGATGTTACTGTAGTTGGACAGGACTGTGGGCTGGGTTCCAACTTGGGTAAGTTCTTTGAGGTTGCTAGCCAATCACATCATGTGGTGGGCAAATCTAAAACTGTGCTTTACAGATGTGTATAGGCTTACCTCACTTCCTTGGTAGGCTCTTGTGGAGTCTCCATTCAACAGCTGTGATTGGATGGGACTAAATGTTCCTCCTGCAGCTAATTGCTGACTTACCTCCTGGCCTGGGGAGGACATAACAGAGACATCAGAGCTTAAATGGAGCATGCAAATTATGTTGTTATTTGTATTTTCTACCACAGGTACAAAACTAGTCAAAGGACTCACTGATTTCAACCTCAAGGATAGAACTATTGGATACAGGCAATAAGAGCTATATCATCTCTAGGGAATTAAAAAAATGGGTTAAAATATGCTGTGCTTTTAATTGTTACCATGCATTGGTATTTCTTTTTTTAAAGATTTTGTTTTATTTTATTTTATATATTTGAGATGTAGATTTATAGGCAGAGAGAGGGAGAGACAGGGAGAAAGGCCTTCCATCCACTGGTTCACTCCCCAGATGGCCACAATAGCCAGAGCTGAGCCAGCCTCTCTGAAGCCTGGTACCAGGAGCTTATGGGTCTCCCATGCAGGTGAGGAGCCCAAGCACCCGGGGCCAGCTTCTACTGCTTTCCCAGGCCATAGAAGAGCACTGGACTGGAAGTGGAGCAGCCAGGACTTGAACTAGTGCCCACATGGGATTCCAGCACCACAGGTGGAGGCTTAGACCATTAATCCACAGCGCTGGCTCACATTGGTATTTATTAATGTTAGTGATAAAATCTTTCTCTTTGAAAGAAATAATTTGTTTATGTTCATCTTAAACAATTATTACAGATACTGTTGAATTTTAATTTTATATATTCAATAGAGTTAATCTTTTGTGTATAAAGTTAAAATGGATTTTAGTTAAAAACAAGACTGGGAACAGGAGAGGGAAGAGGAAGAGGGGTAGGAGTGTGGGTGGGAGGGTTGATATGGTGGGAAGAATTACTATGTTCCTAAAGTTGTGTTTTGAAATACATGCAAATAAATAAAAATAGTATATATTCAAAATACCGTGTTTATTACTTTTCTTCTTGTGACCATAGTAGTCTGTTAATTTATAGAATTGGCAGTTATAATGCAAGTCTTTGATATACACATGATTCAGCTATGTGTGCTTATTTTAAATGTAAAAATGGGAGAGGGAGTAGGAGTTGGGAGGGTTGTGGGTGGGAGGGAAGTTACGGGGCGGGGGTGGTGGTGGAAAAAGCCATTGTAATCCATAAGGTATACTTTGGAAATTTATATTTACTAAATAAGATTTTTTAAAAAATATAAGTTATTCATGATTTGGAATTGTTCAAGGTGCTTCAGACTCAGTTCTTTCCCCTACCACATTTTTCTTTTTCTTTATTAAAATTTACACTTAGAAATGATTCTGAAACTCATTCAAACTAAAGATAAAATAACTGATAAAATATGAAATATTCTCAGGAGTATTGATATTTTATCAAGTTAATGCCAACTCAGTTTGCTTTTTAGAGTCACAGATTTGTGTCCAGGCCGGCGCTGCAGCTCACTAGGCTAATCCTCCACCTAGCGGCGCCGGCACACCGGGTTCTAGTCCCGGTCGGGGCGCCGGATTCTGTCCCGGTTGCCCCTCTTCCAGGCCAGCTCTCTGCTGTGGCCAGGGAGTGCAGTGGAGGATGGCCCAAGTACTTGGGCCCTGCACCCCATGGGAGACCAGGAAAAGCACCTGGCTCCTGGCTCCTGCCATCGGATCAGCGCGGTGTGCCGGCCGCAGCGCGCTGGCCGCGGCGGCCATTGGAGGGTGAACCAACGGCAAAAGGAAGACCTTTCTCTCTGTCTCTCTCTCTCTCACTGTCCACTCTGCCTGTCAAAAAAAAAAAAATTGTGTCCAGTCCATTTGGTAGGTAAATAAGTGAATAAGTGAATAAGGTGAATTTATAGAAAGGAGCTGAGCTCTTCTTGGTATTACTTTGAAATGATATATTTAATTGCTATGCTCCTTCTATTTACTTTCAAGTACTTTTATGATTATGTGGTTTTCTCTAGCTTTTGGACATACTCAGTGGAAACTTTTTTACTTTTTAAAAAATACTAATTTATTTGAGAGTCAGTGTGTGAGTGTGTGTGTGTGAGAGAGAGAGAGAGAGAGAGAGAGAGAGAGAGAAAGAGAAAGCGAGTGAGTTCCCATCTGGTGGCTTATTACCCAAATACCTGTAGTGGCCAGAGTTGGGCCGGACCAAAGCCAGGAACTGGGATGAAGCCCAAGTATCCCACTTGGCTGGCAAGAACCCAATTACTTGAGACATCTCTGCTGCCTTCCAGGTTGTGCCTTGGTGGAAAGATAGAATCAGGAGCTAGAGCTGGGAATTGAATCTTTGCACTCCAATGTGGGATGTGTGTATCTTAACCAGAGGCCAAATGCCCACTCCTACCTTTTATTTTTAAAGGTCTTTTTAGTTTGAGCTTTAGTATTACTGGCATAAATCCAGTGAAGTCTTGGGAATCCAAAGCCTCAAATAGTTAAGAACCTATGCTGCAATCCCCACTGAAAGTACCCTAATGATTTAAGTATTTTTGTCTTTAATTCAAAATAGGTATTTTTCAAATGTTCTCAGAGAATCCAAAACCTCATGAAATGACAGCATGTACCACATTTTAGAAAAAAAAAAGACATACTTTCTTTAGATGAACTACTAAAATTTTAGAAATTCCATTAAACTCAAAAGTATGAAACAGTACGAAGAAAATAGTATTGGATTCATCTTTTTCATGTATAGGCTTTAGTTAGTATAGATTTCAGTATCATAGGAAAGACCTTGAAATGCAATTTGTGGTTTTTTTGGTTTGTTTGCTTTACAATTTACAAAGCAAAAAAAATTTACAAAGAACTGCAAGGATTTTTTTTTTTTTACGTTAACCCAATTCTTGTATTATGTAACATCTTAATGTTATGGCCCACTAGGTGACTAAGTCACTCCTGGGATTACATAAAATGCAGTCAACTGGAGAATGCTTAAATTTTTAGATTTCAATAGAAATATGGAAAAATAGGAACATTGTTTCCTCTTTCTGATTTTGGGAAGCAGTCACAAAACGATTATTGTGTTCATTTTGAATAACTGGCAAATAATCAGACAACAGCCAGAAACCAGAAACCAAATAATCAAGAAAGATCAAGAGCCAATACTTCAGAATAATGACATCTGTTAAGTCTATTATATTAGTACCTTTAAACCTTGAGAACTCTTCATAGGGGAATTCATGAAGGATTAGTAATAAGAATTTAAACAAAGTAACTTCAAAAGAGAATCTTTCATGGTAGTTGGAAACAGAAAAAAAAAAAAAAAAGAGAGAGACCAAAGCTAATTTCTATGCCAAGGCAAAATTATAAAAGGAAAAATCAGGATCAAAAGGATAAGTTATATGGCGCTCTTTGAGAAACCAAGAGAGAAAGCTTCAACAAGGAAGCCATTTGCATTACAAACTATAAAAATAACCGAGAGTTTGCTATAACATGAGTAGTGAACATAAATATCTGAAGGTTATTTAATATCAGTAGAGAAGTAGCCATAAACAACAAAGATCATTCTTAATTTTAAAGAACAAAGTAATTTTACAAGTAGTTTTTATGGACCTGTTGTGTTTTCCCATGTCAGATGTTATGATAAATTTATACTTAAAACATGTTCTCAGATATTATTGTACATTCTAAGATATTTACCAAGAACCTAAAGTATAAAATTCTGTAACTGTGATGATATTTATAAGAATGTTGTTAAAAATTTAATGTGTTAGAAATTTTTATTATGGAAGTGTTCTTTTTTCCTCTGTTTTTAAGAAGATTTTATTTACTTTTTTTAGAAGCAGAGTTACAGAAAGAGAAAGAGAGCACCAGAGGGAACCAGAGAGAAAGAGAGTGAGCGAGAGCACACTTGCTTCTGTCCACTGGTTCACTTACCTAATGGCTATAATAGTAGGGACTGGGCTGGCCAAAGTCAGGAGCCTGGCACTCTATCCAGCTTTCCCAAATGGGTAGCAGGGGCCCAATTGCTTGAGCCTGAGAAAGAAGTGGAAGATGACCCAAGTAGGATCAGAAGTGGAGCAATCGAGACTTGAACTTTGGCACTCACATGGGATGCCAGTGTTGCAGGCAGCAGCTTAACCTGCTGTACCACCACCATGCCAGCCCCCTGTATTCTCTCTTGAATGAATGTTAGTACAGAAGTATGTCAACCTAAAGAACAATCAATCAATTCTTATTGATTGGTAACAATGTTTTACAAATTGAGGACACTAATCTTTTGGGTGTCTTTTATTATAACTTTTTTCATTAATTTTTTTTGTAACACTGAATACTTGTGGCCCATGAATATTGAATAATGGATTACAACAATGAGCAAATATCACATATATTAACCTCAGATTTCTTCAATAGCTTTTTTCTTATGAATATGCTTAGAAAATTCTTCCCTACACAAAGATTCAGTGAATAGTTTCCTGTTTTTTCTTCTACTGCTTACATGATTTCACTTTTTTACATCTAAGATTTTGCATGTTGAGAATTTTCTTTGATGCCATTGAATTTCAAAGCAATTTTTGTAGCCTACATTTAAATAAATTATTATATACATTTATAAGTAAAAATGTTTAGAAACATTTAGAATGTTTTATTTTAGTTATTTCTCAATAGCACAGGCTAAAGTTCCCCTTCGAATGCTCTTCTCCATCTTGTGGTAATAAATTCAGGAGGATTGATTATGTGAAATAGACAATAATAACTTGGAAAATATTGCTTTGAAATATTGTTGAAATATTCCAATAAGAAAATATACTCCTTAATACAGAGGAAGAGTATATTTTAAGAATATACACTCCTGAAAAGTTTAGTTAATGTAAATGGCTTTATTAGACATGACACATGAAGACTAAACTGTATTTCATTTCTCATCTTGATTTAGCAATCTCATGTGCAAGTTTATGATGCCCTTTAGTGTGATTAAAGATCTAAATTAAACTTAAGTGTTTATTACTTAATGACACCATCTAATAGCTAACGTAAAACTCTTTGCTTAACTCAGGGCCACAATTCAATTGTTGCCTTCCTAAGTGAATGTTTTTTGGTTCCTGTTGTTTTAAAAAAGAGAACTGATTGAGCTCTTCAGGATGTATGAACTAATGTATTCTTGTGCTTATTATGTAACATCTCACTGCTTCAGTTTAATGGTGAAGAGAGAAGGAAGAAAGCATCAAGTTTGAATTAATTACAAATCTGAGCTTAATAGAAAGAAGCATCATAAAACTTAAAACTTGGACAAATTGGAAAGACCCTTGACTTTGAATGGGACACTAACTTCTTTTTTAAAAATGTTTATTTATTTTGAAAGGCAAACAGACTGAGGACAGACAGAATATCTCTTCACTGGTTTACTTTCTAAATGCCCACAACAGCTGGGTCCATATCAGGCTGAAGCCAGAACCTGGTAACTCAGTCCAAATCTCCCATCTGGGTGGCAGGCAACCAACTATTTGAACCATCTCTTGCTGTCTCCCAAGGTCTGCATTAGTAGGAAGCTGAAACTGGGAGGCAGTCAGAACTGGAACCCAAGCACTCAGATATAGGATGTGGGTGCCCCAAGCAGTGACTTAACTGGCACACCAGATTCCTGCCCAGGACACTAACTCCTGAGTCTCATTTTTGACTTGTATAGGATAATCATACCAGCTGCTCAGACCACCAGTCTTTTGGTAATATTATGGAAGATAATGCAAAAGGTAGCCTTTGCAAACTATGTCACTATATGCATGTTATTTTCCATTGCTAATGTAAAGAATGAATAATAGTCATAATAGCCAAAATGAACAGTCTGTTTGCTGTGGGTCTTCCTAACAGAACAGATAACTCATTTATAATGATTAAATGAATACAGTTAAAGTCTAGTTTTCTAAACAGGCTAAAATCTTTAATTCTAAATACATGGCTTTTAAGTAAATCATCAGCTTTATGAAAAAGTAGTTTTCTGTATGATACAAAGAAATATTAACATGCTATTGCACTCATTATATGCATTGCAATAAACACAAAATTCATTCTACTCAGATGATTATATTTGGTATCTTTGGTTCCCTTTGTTTTGTTATTGCTGACTTGTTAAGCAGGATAATGTGTAACCTCTAATTTTTTCCATTGAATCACTTTCCTATAAAATCAACTTTTACATATATGCTATTCACTAGAATCAGAAAAAAAAATCAAATTTTGAGTGCAGATATATCTTTTGTAAATGGTTTTGCTACACAGCACCTACATAATCCTAGGTGTGGTAGTTAACTTTATGGTTCTGTTTCTTCACTCAAAAATGAGAATAGTAAGAACTATATTGATCATTTGAGGATTAAATAATTCATTTAGATCATAAAATTGGAAATAGCATTCACTAAATTTATTCCTTATTATTCTATCTTGATTTACATAGCAATGCTAAAAATTCAGAAACTTCATAAGTGGTTTTGTCTGTGATTATGTATTTTGAATATACAGTAAAAGAATGTTGCCGTCAGATAAAGCTAATACAAAATTATACCCACATATGTTAAAATGGACTTTGGTGAATTACAGATTATTGTTAGTGAAGCAAGTACATAACTCTAATTTCTGCTTCTTCAGTTAGGGAAAAGCAGTGTTATTATTAGTTTATTCTGATATATGCCAAGTACCTCTCTGTTGTTATGCATCACAGTCAAGAACAGTATTTATGGGATGGGCATTTGGCACAGGAAGTGCCCTTGGGATATCCCCATCTTATTACATTGTAGTGCTTGGGTTCAAGTTCTGCTTCCGATTCCAGCTTCCTGTTAATGTACATCTTAAACGGTAAGAGATGATGACTCAATATGTGCATCCCTGTGACCCATGCTGGAGACCCAGGTTGAGATTTAGGCTCTTGGCTTCAGTCTGGTCCAGTTTTGGCTGTTATGGGCATTAGGGGAATGAATTAGCAGATGGAAGTTCTGTTTGTCTTTCTCTCCCTTCTTCTCTTTAAAATAAAAATGAAAACAAATATAAGCTTAAAAAGGAAGAGTATTTACTAATTCATGCTGTGTACATGTTGCCTGTGGTCTACTCCTGGGTGTTTAGATTGTTCAGATGACATAAGGATGAGGGAATTCACTGGAATATGTATGCAATCCTAAAGAAGAAAACATTGTCCTTGAGCTACAAGTAGTGTAGAACTTACTTAAAAAGATATTACTTATTCATGTATTGTATTCTGTGATGCTTTGGTAATTCAGAGAAAGAAAGGTAGATATGGACTGGACTAGTTAGTAATGTGCCTTGGAGGAATTGGTATTTGAACTCTGTTTTCACTGAGTTTCACATACATGTGTAGTAAATTAGTTTCACAGGGCTGTGGTTATAAGTGCAAATTGTTGGGTAGATTAAAGCTACAGAAAATTGGTTTCTTGTAATTCAGGAGGCCTGGTGTCTGAAATCAAGATGTTAGAAGGTTTGTTTTTTCATTGGGGCTCTGAAGGAGAATCTGTTCCATGTCCCTCTTCTAGCAATGTACAATCTCTGCCTTCTTCCTCACATGGCCTTCGTCCCTGTATGTATGTCCCTCCTCTCTGCCTAGTCCAGCAGGTTCTCACCTTCACTTGATTATATCCACAAAAACCTAATTCTCAAGTAAGGTCATATTCATGAAAAATAAAAGTAATAACTTAAACATTTTGTATTAAAAAATGTGTCCCTGTAAGTGTCATGAACTGATATAATATTTTGACTTTTTGTTTTAGTACAAATATCCAAGACAAATTCTTCAACTGAGTACATGTGAGGGAAGAATTTTTTGACTGATCCAACCAATGTAACTAAGAACTAATGGCAACTGTAGAATGGTGTTTGTTGTATTTATTGAGAGAGGTGGTTTTCACATTATGTAAGCTGAAGAAAGGAAATAGTTTCATTCTAGTAGCAATGAGAAGCTCCTGGAGAATTGGAAATAGAGAGGGAACAGTTTCATCTGGTTCTCCCACGTGGGTGCAGAGGACCAAGCACCTGTTCCATCTTCCACTGCTCTCAGGTGCATTACAAGGGAGCTGGATTGGAAGTGGAACATCCAGGTCTAAAACTGGTATCTGTGTGCGGAGCTGGTACTGCAGGCAGTGGTTTAACCTTGCGCTCCTCAGTGCTGGTCCTGGCATTTGTTTTCTATCTCATTTTTGCATTAATTGTCCAAGAGGCCAGTGTAAAACAAGGCATGAGGTAATGATTTAATTTTGTTAAATAAAGTAATAATTCTAGCAAGTAATAAAACTAGTGTTTTTTAAAGATTTATTTTATTTATTTGAAAGTGTTACAGAGAGAGGTAGAGAGAGAGAGAGAGAAAGGAGAGAGAGAGAGAGAAAGGTCTTTCATCCTCTGGTTCACTCCCCAAATTGCCTCAATGGCCGGAGCTGAGCCCATCTGAAGCCAGGAGCCAGGAGCTTCTTCTGGGTCTCCCATACAGGTGCAGGAGCCCAAGGACTTGAGCCATCTTCCACTGCTTTCCCAGGCCATAGCAGAGAGCTGGATTGGAAGTGGAGCAGTCAGGACTCGAACCAGAGCCCACGTGGGATGCTGGTGCCACAGGACAGGACTTTAACCCACTGTGCCACAGTGCTGGCCCCAAAATTAGTCTTTTTAAATAAAAACAGTGAGCAAAGAATTTGATCTACAACAAATGAAATAACTGATAATTTCCTTGTTAAATATAGAGTACAAGTGTGGGGAGCAACTCAGACTAGACTAAGTTACTAGAATTAAGACTTATTCTATGCATCTGCTCTCCCACAATGTGGCGCTGAGAAGGGAGAAACAGCTTCTACACAGCTGCCTCCAGTTCAACCAATAAACTGTAGGACTAGCTCCTGATTGGAGGAGAGCAGCGTACTCGGCGTGTGGGTAGCAGAGTTGGGATTGGCGGAAGAGGACTATAAAGGAGGAGAGAGACAACATGCACCAGGAACATTTAAGGGGAACACCTGTGCAGCCCCCGAGAGAGCCGGCCGGTGGTGTGCCGCTCCCCCGCGGAAGTGGGGAAAGTGGCTAGGGGGAACTGCCCTTCCACGGAGGTGGAAGGGTCGGTAGCCAACCCGGGAAGAACCAGCAGCAAACCCGGGGAGGGCCGAGCAGACAAAAGAACAGCGCAGGGTCCTGTGTCGTTCCTCCGCGAAGACGGGGAGCGACATAATGGTGCCGTGACTCAGATAGGAAACTTAGGAGGAAAGAAACGGGAAGAAGTGGAAAATACCGGAGAGAGAGACTAGCAAAGAGCCTAGGGAAAAGCCGGACGGAAAAGGTGCCGGAAAAAGCTATTGAAAGCCTAGGCATAGACTCGGATATGGACTGTGGGAAAGAAGTTAGGATTTAAAGTGAAAGCAAGAAGAAACTTAGACTCAGATATGGACTGTAGGTTGAAAGTGAAAGTGAAACCTAGAAGAAACTTAGACTCGGATATGGACTGTGGGGAGAAGCCAGGGGAAATGAGAGGGGAATATTGTTGGAAGAAAAGTTAGGAAACATACCGGGTAGAGAAAAATGTTAGGGAAATTGAAGCCGCGGGGGCAGGCTGAGGCGGAGACGGAAGCCAGCTTGGGATTCGTAAAGTCAGCCCGGGGAGCAAAAGGCGAAAATCTGGAACCAGAGGCAGAGACGTGGGCCGCCAGGTTGGAATCCGTCAGATTAGCCCGGGGAGCAAAAGACGGGAAGCCAAGCCGAAGGGCACAGACGTAAGCTGGGTTGAATTCGCCAGGTTGGCCCGGGGAACTTGGACTGAATACCGGTGGCGGAAACGTGAGCTAGGCTGTGTGATTTGCGGAAGCCGCCGCGTGCAGAGAGAGCACGGGGCGTGAATAGATAGGGAACGCAGGGCTGGCGCGAAGGCCGTGGTGCGGGCGCGAAGGGTGTGGAGACCGCGGAACACGCGTAGCCGAGCCGTGCAGAGCCGGGAAGCCGCCGCGGGGCGAGGCGCTGAGAAGCTGCCTCGGGGCGGGCGCCGGGAAGCCACGGGGATAAGAGAAACAAGTTTAGAAGTAAAATGAGAGAAACAGGAATGCTGGCAGATAGAAGTAAAATAGGAGAAATAGGAATGCCCAGAGATAGAGAAATAGAGAAAAATAAGGCCTCCCCACAACATGGCAATGAGAGAGCTTGGATTCGGTCTGCCTGATTAGTAAGACGATAAGCACCTGTGGGCGGCTGCAGGTCACCGAAGACAGGCACGTTATCAACATCAATAAGTCTCCCCACAATACAGCAGTGAGAAGGCTTGGATTCGGTTTGCCTGATTGATAGGGCTTGTAAGCACCTGCAGGCAGTTCTAGCAGAGCAGAGCATGCGCTGCAGGGCACCGAACTCAGGCACGCATCAGCGCCTAAAAACCTCCTCACAACATGGCGAAGAGAGGACCCGGATTCGGTTTGCCTGATTGGTAGGGCTTGTAAGCACCTGTGGGCAACTCTAGCAAGCAGAGCAGGGTGTGTGCCACGGGGCACCGAAGACAGGCGCGTATCAACGCCAAAAAATAAAAAGAAAGGGGGATCTGTGGGGAGCAACTCGGACTAGACTAAGTTACTGGAATTAAGACTTATTCTATGCATCTGCTCTCCCACAATATGGTGCTGAGAAGGGAGAAACAGCTTCTACACAGCTGCCTCCAGTTCAACCAATAAACTGTAGGACTAGCTCCTGATTGGAGGAGAGCAGCGTACTCGGCGTGTGGGTAGCAGAGTTGGGATTGGCGGAAGAGGACTATAAAGGAGGAGAGAGACAACATGCACCAGGAACATCTAAGGGGAACACCTGTGCAGCCCCTGAGAGAGCCGGCCGGTGGTGTGCCGCTCCCCCGCGGAAGTGGGGAAAGTGGCTAGGGGGAACTGCCCTTCCACGGAGGTGGAAGGGTCGGTAGCCAACCCGGGAAGAACCAGCAGCAAACCCGGGGAGGGCCGAGCAGACAAAAGAACAGCGCAGGGTCCTGTGTCGTTCCTCCGCGAAGACGGGGAGCGACAACAAGGAGATTATCACATGAGTAACAATTATGTCTATGTACTATTTCATATGCTTTTAATTCAGAAAGTTCAAATTTTATAGAAGAAAGTATAATCCAGAAATCTTTCATTATTCTTTTTTCATGTCCAAAAGGGCTGTTTGAGAGATTTATTTGGTGTTTTACTCTGACATATTCAAGAGGCTGTGGAGTAAATGTTAAACATGGGGACAACTAATAAATGGCAACTTGAAAATGAGTAGCCAGAAGATAAACAGAGAACACAAAAGAATGATGTGGCAAACAAATAAGTATGAAAAGAATAAATAGCAGTAAAACAGAGCAGATAAAAAACCTAGCAAGAATCTTGATTATGGTGCATAGGGATGAGTGCTAATGCATCACCATTGTGTGCATTACATTTTGCCACAGCATTTTGTCACAGCTCTCTTGCACCAGTATCTCCCTTTCATATATACACACACACACACACACACACACACCCCTAATATCATTTTTATTTATAAGTCACTGTTAAGTTCTAAGTTATGAATTATTAACTAATAATTTTATCAATTCCTCACAGTAATTAAAGATTAGAAGGGGGCGGGTTGGTTTTTGAGGTCACTTGAAAAACACCATTTCAGGTGCCTTTCTAATGTCTCAAACCTGAAAATTTGAACTGCAGCATGAAAGTTTAGGCAACTTGTGTTTATGTTTTAAAAAATGATGGATTGATGACTTTCTGCTGAAGTTTTTGATCATCGGATATCTTCTGATGTAATCCAGCCTTGCAGATGCATTAAATGCATGCCTCTAAGTGAACCCTTGATTTTATTTGGGAAAGACAAGCCATAATATGGTTTAGGTCACTGTCTATCTAAATATGTCAATTTTTTTTTTCTCATGGGCACAGATCATATTAATCAAAAGTAATGATAA
Organism: Oryctolagus cuniculus; assembly: GCF_964237555.1. Classification (NCBI taxonomy): domain Eukaryota; kingdom Metazoa; phylum Chordata; class Mammalia; order Lagomorpha; family Leporidae; genus Oryctolagus; species Oryctolagus cuniculus. Next base: position 57,219,956 of record NC_091434.1, on the reverse strand, counting down.
CTTCAAGGACTGACATTTTTTTAAAAAGATGTTTGCCATTTGCTAAAGACCTTTTACTTCTAATAACTGTTTTGTAGATCGAAGTCTTGCTGCTATGGGTGATTAGATTTTTCACAGGGAGCACAGGAGAGTCATCTGAGAAGCTCATTCTTAGAAGATTGTTTTTCAAAGTGCTTTCCATGTAAATTATGGACATGAGGGATAAGATAAAGAGAATCTGGAGAAGTTATTGCACTTAGTAAAAAGTCTAGTATGCAACATTTTCCATTAATGTAGTTTGTTACTTGGAAGACAAAGTGACAACATTTTTCACTCCACTGACAAAGAAGATCTCAATTTTAATACTATCTACCAGTCCAATAGTATCTAATCTTTATCTTTTTTTCTCTATATTTAATATTTCATTTTGGTTGATATGTTATTATTAGCATACTGATATATGTTATTATTAGCAAACTGATATATTCTTGATGTGTTACAGTGTGTATTATTTTAGCTGTTGATAATTAATATTTTATTATGTCTACATATTCTATAACAAAGAATTGTATTATTTTTTCAGCAGCAAAATTGGATAGTTAATTGTTTCATTGACCTTTATTAGTTAATCATTTTCCTCCTTAGAGTATTGTTTATTGACAGCCTTAAATGTAGCAATTGAAGATTTTAAATATAAGAAACTTCTAAACTGCTGACAAATAATCAAGATGAATTTCTGTGATTGCAGAAGCTCATGAAACATGATTATCTGAGGCAAATGTTTGTTGTACACAAAAAGCTGAACAAAGTAAAATACTCATCTATTGTTTGCTCCCATGTTCATTGCTTCCAATTAATCATGCATATTCTGTCTTAAGGAGATGTGGACAAATTATCCTATTATTATAAAATGGATGGAAAGAGATTCATTCTGTAATTCAGTAATTCAATTTTCTGTTGGAAAAAAAGAGAAATACCTAGCATAATTGACGCACTTAGTGAATACAATAAGGTGATTCCATTATTTCTCTTCCCACTTCAGGTGTAAGGAATTGACATATTTTGCATTCATTTTGACTAGAAAATACTTATCAATTTCACTGCAGTTTTATGACATTGGCATTTAATAATCCCTTTTTTCCAGATTAGATTTTATATCTTTAATATTTAGGAGCACTTAAAATTTTTTTTGCTTTGTTTGATCAAGAAACCTCTACTAATTAAAAAATAGAACTGAGCAAAAATTCATTAAAATCTGTTCTTGTTCTGATCTTACTGTTAGCATACTTTTTTCAGTAAGTATTACATGACAGTTTAACAATATTCAAAAATAATAAAATCTCATTTAGCTCATATATTGGTGATAGCAAGCAAAAAAAAAAAAAAAAAACCATGAGATGTTGGCATTTCACACTAAAATGAAATTTCAAATTGGATTCCAAGATGGCAAAACAGGGAAAAGATATACTGGTTTTGATCGTGGGAAAATATCAGAGGAAACAGAATTTGCTTTCCTGGGAGATGGCTGCAGACAACTTTTCAGTGAAAAGTCTACGGAGAGAAGAGTCCATGAAGCAGCAAGGATTGTACAGACACACAGCAGCTCACAAGACCACCAGTACTCCCTTGGCCTATTACTGGCAGGGAGACCATCTTCCCAGAGTGAGGTGAGAAGACACTGCCGAACCTTGTGCTCTACTGGTGATCTTGTTTGGGGAAGAGACTTATGATCCCCACTGACTGAATCCAGGCAGACAAGTTGTTGAGGGGTGGTGTGCCCACTTTGTGAATGGAGGGCACATTGCTTCCCTCCATTGACCGGGGCACTTAGTGACCAGTGGGGAAAGCACTAACTTCCTAGAATAAGATGAGTGGAGGCTGTGGTGACCTGTGCACCTGCATTTTGTCAGAGGGAGAAATCTGTGGGCCCCACTGACTTTGAGTCCTGGAAGTTGAGTTTGTTGAGGGGGAACATGGTGCCCACTTAACTCTGTGAACAGAGGGTACATTACTTCTTCCCCTCTCCCCACCAAGGCACCTGGCCCAGTCTTTGGACAGGGAGGCTTTCAGGACAAGAGAGTAAATCCCCTGCAGCCTGTTACTGTGGGAACCCTGCACAATATGAATGGGTGAATTCTGTGACTATAAATAGGCTGGGGAACTGACAAAGGCATAGGGTTGACTGGACCTTTGGGCAATTATTGAGCCTGACTCCAGAAGCTCAGAATTCCCTGAGTGTTGGGAATAGCTGTAGGGGAGGGCTCCATGCTTACACTACAGAGTGCATAGATTATTTGTGTAGTTCATGTGCCTGAATGAGTCAGGGTTGTAGGCACAGAGAAGGGTAGAGGCAATAAACATGTCAGTCAGGTGATCATCAACTCTCCTCTACTGACTATAGAGGAGACCTACCATATGTAACTTGAGTGTTACCCTGGATTTTTGCCCTACCCACAAATGCTAGCCAGAGCTCCATCACCCCACTCAATACACATTTCTGGATATCCCCTGAAGATATAGGCATTCCACTATACCTAGAGGCACATTCCCCAGAACAATGACTTCCGAGGAGATAACAAGTATTTCTCCAGATGGCATAAAAATAAGCATGGAAATACAAGAAACATGAATGAGGAAGACAATATGACTCCCTAAAAGGTACACAATGATTTTTCAATTTTAGGCTGTCAATATAAGGAGATTGACAAAACGCCTGAAAAGGAATTAAAAAGATTGATTATAAGATCAATCAGAAACAAAGAGAAGCACTTACATGAGTTAAAAAAAATCTGTGAATGACATGGATGAGGAATTCTGAGATATAAATAATAAAAATTAAACAATATTAGGAATGAAGAATTCAGTATGTCAAATAAAAATATAATAGAAACCTGAACAACA